>NC_057812.1:291787081-292387081 GCF_018294505.1 Triticum aestivum
GAGGGGGAAAAGAGAGAGAGGGGGCCGGCCACCTCTCCTAGTCCTAATAGGACTAGGGGAAGGGGGAGGCGCACAGCCCATGTAGGTCTGCCTCTTCTCTTTTCCACTAAGGCCCATCATGGCCCATTTAGCTCCCGGGGGGTTCCGGTAACCTTCCCGGTACTCCGGTAAAATCCCGATTTCACCCGGAACACTTCCGATATCCAAACATAGGCTTCCAATATATCAATCTTTATGTCTCGACCATTTCGAGACTTCTCGTCATGTCCGTGATCACATCCGGAACTCCGAACAACCTTCGGTACATCAAAATGCATAAAATCATAATATAACTGTCATCATAACCTTAAGCGTGCGGACCCTACGGGTTCGAGAACAATGTAGACATGACCGAGACACGTCTCCGGTCAATAACCAATAGCGGGACCTGGATGCCCATATTGGCTCCTACATATTCTACGAAGATCTTTATCGGTCAGATCGCATAACAACATACGTTGTTCCCTTTGTCATCGGTATGTTACTTGCCCGAGATTCGATCGTCGGTATTCCAATACCTAGTTCAATCTCGTTACCGGCAAGTCTCTTTACTCGTTCTATAATACATCATCCCGCAACTAAGTCATTTAGTTGCAATGCTTGCAAGGCTTAAGTGATGTGCATTACCGAGAGGGCCCAGAGATACCTCTCCGACGATCGGAGTGACAAAACCTAATCTCGAAATACGCCAACCCAACATGTACCTTTGGAGACACCTGTAGTACTCCTTTATAATCACCCAGTTACGTTGTGACGTTTGGTAGTACCCAAAGTGTTCATCCGGTAAGCGGGAGTTGCATAATCTCATAGTTATAGGAACATGTATAAGTCATGAAGAAAGCAATAACAACATACTAAACGATCGGGTGCTAAGCTAATGGAATGGGTCATGTCAATCAGATCATTCTCTTAATGATGTGATCCCGTTAATCAAATAACAACTCATTGTTCATGGTTAGGAAACATAACCATCTTTGATTAACGAGCTAGTCAAGTAGAGGCATACTAGTGACACTTTGTTTGCCTATGTATTCACACATGTATTATGTTTCCGGTTAATACAATTCTAGCATGAATAATAAACATTTATCATGATTATAAGGAAATAAATAATAACTTTATTATTGCCTCTAGGGCATATTTCCTTCAGTCTCCCACTTGCACTAGAGTCAATAATCTAGTTCACATCACTATGTGATTTAACAGCAATAGTTCACATCACCATGTGATTAACACCCATAGTCCACATCGATATGCGACCAACACCCAAAGGGTTTACTAGAGTCAGTAATCTAGTTCACATCGCTATGTGATTAACACCCAAAGAGTACTAAGGTGTGATCATGTTTTGCTTGTGAGATAATTTTAGTCACCGGGTCTGTTATATTCAGATCCATAAGTATTTTGCAAATATTTATGTCAACAATGCTCTGCACGGAGCTACTCTAACTAATTGCTCCCACTTTCAATATGTATCTAGATTGAGACTTAGATTCATCTAGATTAGTGTCAAAACTTGCATCGACGTAACCCTTTATGACGAACCTTTTGTCACTTCCATAATCGAGAAACATATCCTTATTCCACTAAGGATAGTTTTTGACCATTGTCCAGTGATCTACTCCTAGATCACTATTGTACTCCCTTGCCAAACTCAGTGGTAGGGTATACAATAGATCTGGTACACAACATGGCATACTTTATAAAACCTATGGTTGAGGCATAGGGAATGACTTTCATTCTCTTTCTATCTTCTGCCGTGGTCGGGCTTTGAGTCTTACTCAACTTCACACCTTGTAACACAGGCAAGAAACTTTTTTTTGACTGTTCCATTTTGAACTACTTCAAAATCTTGTCAAGGTATGTACTCATTGAAAAAACTTATCAAGCGTCTTGATCCATCTCTATAGATCTTGATACTCAATATGTAAGCAGCTTTACCGAGGTCTTTCTTTGAAAAACTCCTTTCAAACACTCCTTTATGCTTTGCAGAATAATTCTACATTATTTCCGATCAACAATATGTCATACACATATACTTATCAGAAATGATGTAGTGCTCCCACTTCACTTTTCTTGTATATACAGGCTTCACCGCAAGTCTGTATAAAACTTATATGCTTTGATCAACTTATCAAAGCGTATATTCCAACTCCGAGATGCTTGCACCAGTCCATAGATGGATTGCTGGAGCTTGCATATTTTGTTAGCACCTTTAGGATTGACAAAACCTTCTGGTTGTATCATATACAACTCTTCTTTAATAAATCTATTAAGGAATGCAGTTTTGTTTATCCATTTGCCAGATTTCATAAAATGCGGCAATTGCTAACATGATTCGGACAGACTTAAGCATAGATACGAGTGAGAAACTCTCATCATAGTCAACACCTTGAACTTTGTCAAAAACCTTTTGCGACAATTCTAGCTTTGTAGATAGTAACACTACTATCAGCGTCCATCTTCCTCTTGAAGATCCATTTATTTTCTATGGCTTTGCCGATCATCGGGCAAATCCATCAAAGTCCATACTTTGTTCTCATACATGGATCATATCTCAGATTTCATGGCCTCAAACCATTTCGCGAAATCTGGGCTCATCATCGCTTCCTCATAGTTCGCAAGTTCGTCATGGTCTAGTAACATGACTTCCAGAACAGGATTACCGTACCACTCTGGTGCGTGTCTCACTCTGGTTTACCTACGAGATTTGGTAGTAACTTGATCTAAAGTTACATGATCATCATCATTAGCTTCCTCACTAATTGGTGTAGTAGTCACAGGAACAGATTTCTGTGATGAACTACTTTCCAATAAGGGAGCAGGTACATTTACCTCGTCAAGTTCTACTTTCCTCCCACTCACTTCTTTCGAGAGAAACTCCTTCTCTAGAAAGTTTCCGAATTTAGCAACAGAAGTCTTGCCTTTGGATCTGTGATAGAAGATGTATCCAATAGTCTCCTTTGGATATCCTATGAAGACACATTTCTCCGATTTGGGTTCGAGCTTATCAGGTTGAAGCTTTTTCACATAAGCATCGCAGCCCCAAACTTTTAAGAAACGACAACTTTGGTTTCTTGCCAAACCACAGTTGTGTCGTCTCAACGGACTTAGATGGTGCCCTATTTAACGTGAATGCAGTTGTCTCTAATGCATAACCCCAAAACGATAGTGGTAGATCGGTAAGAGACATCATAGATCGCACTATATCTAATAAAGTACGGTTATGACGTTCGGACACACCATTACACTATGGTGTTCCAAGTGGCGTGAGTAGTGAAACTATTTCATATTGTTTTAAACTGAAGGCCAAACTCGTAACTCAAATACTCTTCTCTACGATCAGATCGTAGAAACTTTATTTTCTTGTTACGATGATTTTTCACTTCACTCTGAAATTCTTTGAACTTTTCAAATGTTTCAGACTTATGTTTTATCAAGTAGATATACTCATATCTGCTCAAATCATCTGTGAAGATCAGAAAATAATGATACTTGTCATGAGCCTCAATATTTACCGGACCACATACATCAGTATGTATGATTTCCAACAAATCTGTTGCTCGCTCCATTGTTCCGAAGAACAGAGTCTTAGTCATCTTGCCCATGAGGCATGGTTCGCAAGCATCAACTGATTCATAATCAATTGATTCCAAAAGCCCATCAGCATGGAGTTTCTTCATGCGCTTTACACCAATATGACCTAAACGGTAGTGCCACAAATAAGTTGCACTATCATTATTTAACTTTGCATCTTTTGGTTTCAATATTATGATTATGTGTATCACTACGATCGAGATCCAACGAACTATTTTCATTGGGTGTGTAACCATATAAGGTTTTATTCATGTAAACAGAACAGCAATTTATTCTCTTATTTAAATGAATAACCGTATTACAATAAACATGATGAAATCATATTCATGCTTAACGCAAACACCAAATAACACTTATTCAGGTTCAACACTAATCCCGAAAGTATAGGGAGTGTGCGATGATGATCATATCAATCTTGGAACCACTTCCAACACACATCGTCACTTCACCCTTAACTAGTCTCTGTTTATTCTGCAACTCCCGTTCCGAGTTACTAATCTTAGCAACTGAACTAGCATCAAATACTGAGGGGTTGCTATAAACACTAGTAAAGTACACATTAATAACATGTATATCAAATATACTTATGTTCACTTTGCCATCCTTCTTATCTGCCAATCACTTGGGGTAGTTCCGCTTCTAGTGACCAGTCCCTTTGCAGTAGAAACACTTAGTCTCAGGCTTAGGACCAGACTTGGGCTTCTTCACTTGAGCAGCAACTTGCTTGCTGTTCTTCTTGAAGTTCCCCTTCTTTCGTCTGCCCTTTTCTTGAAACTAGTGGTCTTGTCTACCATCAACACTTGATATTTTTCTCGATTTCTACCTTCGTTAATTTCCGCATTACGAAGAGCTTGGGAATCGTTTCCGTTATCCCTTGCATATCATAGTTCATCATGAAGTTCTACTAACTTGGTGATGGTGACTAGAGAGTTCTGTCAATCACTATATTATTTGGAAGATTAACTCCCACTTGATTCAAGCGATTGTAGTACTTAGACAATCTGAGCATATGCTCACTAGTTGAGCGATTCTCCTCCATCTTTTAGCTATAGAACTTATTGGAGACTTCATATCTCCCAACTCGGGTATTTGCTTGAAATATTAACTTCAACTCCTGGAACATCTCATATGCTCCATGACGTTCAAAACATCTTTGAAGTCCCGATTCTAAGCCATTAAGCATGGTGCACTAAACTATCAAGTAGTCATCATATTGAGCTAGCCAAACGTTCATAACGTCTGCATCTGCTCCTGCAATAGGTCCGTCACCTAGCGGTGCATCAAGGACATAATTTTTCTGTGCAGCAATGAGGATAAACCTCAGATCACGGATCCAATCCGCATCATTGCTACTAACATCTTTCAACACAATTTTCTCTAGGAACATATCAAAATAAACACATGGAAGCAATAACGCGAGCTATTGATCTACAACATAATTTGCAAAATACTACCAGGACTAAGTTTCATGATGAATTTAAGTTCAATTAATCATATTACTTAAGAACTCCCACTTAGATAGACATCCCTCTAATCCTCTAAGTGATTACGTGATCCAAATCAACTAAACCATGTCCGATCATCACGTGAGATGGAGTAGTTTCATTGGTGAACATCGTTATGTTGATCATATCTGCTATATGATTCACGCTCGACCTTTCGGTCTCCGTGTTCCGAGGCCATATCTGTATATGCTTGGCTCGTCAAGTATAACCTAAGTATTCCGCGTGTGCAACTGTTTTGCACCCGTTGTATTTGAACGTAGAACCTATCACACCCGATCATCACGTGGTGTCTCAGCACGAAGAACTTTCACAACGGTGCATACTTAGGGAGAACACTTCTTGATAATTAGTGAGAGATCATCTTATAATGCTACCGTCAATCAAAGCAAGATAAGATGCATAAAAGATAAACATCACATGCAATCAATATAAGTGATATGATATGGCCATCATCATCTTGTGCTTGTGATCTCCATCTCCGAAGCACCGTCGTGATCACCATCGTTACCGGCGTGACACCTTGATCTCCATCGTAGCATCGTTGTCGTCTCGCCAAGCTTGTGCTTCTACGACTATCGCTACCACTTAGTGATAAAAGTAAAGCATTACATCGCGATTGCATTGCATACAATAAAACGACAACCATAAGGCTCCTGCCAGTTGCCGATAACTCGGTTACAAAACATGATCATCTCATACAATAAAATCCAGCATCATGTCTTGACCATATCACATCACAACATGCCCTGCAAAAACAAGTTAGACGTGCTCTACTTTGTTGTTGCAAGTTTTACGTGGCTGCTACGGGCTTAAGCAAGAACCAATCTCACCTACGCATCAAAACCACAACGATAGTTTGTCAAATAGACTCCGTTTTAACCTTCGCAAGGACCGGGCGTAGCCATACTTGGTTCAACTAAAGTTGGAGAGACAGTCGCCCGCAAGCCACCTATGTGCAAAGCACGTCGGGGAAACCGGTCTCGCGTAAGCGTACGCGTAATGTTGGTCCAGGTCGTCTCGTCCAACAATGCCGCCGAACCAAAGTATGACATGCTGGTAGGCAGTATGACTTATATCGCCCACAACTCACTTGTGTTCTACTCGTGCATATAACATCAACATAAATAACCTAGGCTCTGATACCACTCTAGGGTTTCGTAGTAATTTCAAAAAATTACCTACGCACACGCAAGATCATGTGATGCATAGCAACGAGAGGGGAGAGTGTTGTCTACGTACCCACGCAGACCAACTGCGGAAGCATTGACGCAATGTAGAGGAAGTAGTCGTATGTCTTCCCGATCCAACCGATCAAGCACTGAAACTACGGCACCTCCGAGTTCGAGCACACGTTCAGCTCGATGACGATCCCCGGACTCCGATCCACCAAAGTGTCGGGGAAGAGTTCCATCAGCACGACGGCGTGGTGATGATCTTGATGTACTACAGCAGCAGGGCTTCGCCTAAACTCCGCTACAGTATTAACGAGAACTATGGTGGCTGGGGGCACCGCACACGGCTAAGGAATAGATCACGTGGATCAACTTGTGTGTTCTAGGGTGCCTCTGCCTCAGTATATAAAGGACTAGAGGGGGGAGGCTGGCCGGCCAAGGTGTGGTGCGCTAGGAGAGTCCTACTCCCTCTGGGAGTAGGATTCCCCCCCCCCCCAATCCTAGTTGGAATAGGATTCGCGGAGGGGGAAAAGAGAAAGAGGGGGCCGGCCACCTCTCCTAGTCCTAATAGGACTAGGGGAAGGGGGAGGCACACAGCCCATGTAGGGCTGCCTCTTCTCTTTTCCACTAAGGCCCATCATGGCCCATTTAGCTCCCGGGGGGTTCCGGTAACCTTCCCGGTACTCCGGTAAAATCCCGATTTCACCCGGAACACTTCCGATATCCAAACATAGGCTTCCAATATATCAATCTTTATGTCTCGACCATTTCGAGACTTCTCGTCATGTCCGTGATCACATCCGGGACTCTAAACAACCTTCAGTACATCAAAATGCATAAACTCATAATATAACTATCATCGTAGTCTTAAGCGTGCGGACCCTACGGGTTCGAGAACAATGTAGACATGACCGAGACACGTCTCCGGTCAATAACCAATAGCGGACCTGGATGCCCATATTGGCTCCTACATATTCTACGAAGATCTTTATCGGTCAGACCGCATAACAACATACGTTGTTCCCTTTGTCATCGGTATGTTACTTGCCCGAGATTCGATCGTTGGTATTCCAATACCTAGTTCAATCTCGTTACCGGCAAGTCTCTTTACTCGTTCTGTAATACATCATCCCGCAACTAACTCATTTAGTTGCAATGCTTGCAAGGCTTAAGTGATGTGCATTACCGAGAGGGCCCAGAGATACCTCTCCGACAATCGGAGTGACAAAACCTAATCTCAAAATACGCCAACCCAACATGTACCTTTGGAGACACCTGTAGTACTCCTTTATAATCACCCAGTTACGTTGTGACGTTTGGTAGTACCCAAAGTGTTCCTCCGGTAAACGGGAGTTGCATAATCTCATAGTTATAGGAACATGTATAAGTCATGAAGAAAGCAATAGCAACATACTAAACGATCGGGTGCTAAGCTAATGGAATGGGTCATGTCAATCAGATCATTCTCTTAATGATGTGATCCTGTTAATCAAATAACAACTCATTGTTCATGGTTAGGAAACATAACCATCTTTGATTAACGAGCTAGTCAAGTAGAGGCATACTAGTGACACTTTGTTTGTCTATGTATTCACACATGTATTATGTTTCCGGTTAATACAATTCTAGCATGAATAATAAACATTTATCATGATTATAAGGAAATAAATAATAACTTTATTATTGCCTCTAGGGCATATTTCCTTCACAACCCTGACTCCATATATTCACTTTCGGGGAGAAAAAACCCAGAGAGAAGGATTCATCATGTTTTACGATACGGAGCCTCCGCCAAGCCCTAAACTCTCTCGGGAGGGCTGATCTGGAGTCCGTTCGGGGCTCCGGAGAGGGGAATCCATCGCCATCATTATCATCAACCTTCCTCCATCACCAATTTCATGATGCTCACCGCCGTGCGTGAGTAATTCCATCGTAGGCTTGCTGGACGGTGATGGGTTGGATGAGATTTATCATGGAATCGAGTTAGTTTTGTTAGGGTTTGATCCCTAGTATCCACTATGTTCTGATATTGATGTTGCTATGACTTTACTATGCTTAATGCTTGTCACTAGGGCCCGAGTGCCATGATTTCAGATCTGAACCTATTATGTTTTCATCAATATATGAGAGTTCTTGATCCTATCTTGCAAGTCTATAGTCACCTACTATGTGTTATGATCCGGCAACCCCGAAGTGACAATAGTCGGGACCACTCCCGATGATGAACGTAGTTTGAGGAGTTCATGTATTCACTATGTGTTAATGCTTTGGTCCGGTACTCTATTAAAAGGAGGCGTCGGGTGTCAAAACTGGCGGATCTCGGGTAGGGGGTCCTGAACTGTGCGTCTAGGATGGATGGTAACAGGAGGCAGGGGACACAATGTTTTACCCAGGTTCGGGCCCTCTTGATGGAGGTAAAACCCTACATCCTGCTCGATTGATATTGATGATATGGGTAGTACAAGAGTAGATCTACCACGAGATCAGAGAGGCTAAACCCTAGAAGCTAGCCTATGGTATGATTGTATGTTATGGTTGTTGTCCTACGGACTAAAACCCTTCAGTTTATATAGACACCGAAGAGGGTTAGGGTTACACAAGGTCGGTTACAAAGGAGGAGATATCCATATCCGTATTGCCTAGCTTGCCTTCCACGCCAAGTAGAGTCCCATCCGGACACGAGACGAAGTCTTCAATCTTGTATCTTCATAGTCTAACAGTCCGGCCAATGGAGATAGTCCGGCTGTCCGGAGACCCCCTAATCCAGGACTCCCTCAGTAGCCCCTGAACCAGGCTTCAATGACGATGAGTCCGGCGCGCAGTATTGTCTTCGGCATTGCAAGGCGGGTTCCTTCTCCGAATACATCACAGAAGAATTTGAATACGAGGATAGTGTCCGACCCTGCAAAATAAGTTCCACATTCCACCGTAGAGAGAATAATATTTTCACAGATCTAATTTGCAGGCTTGTTTTGGCAGCATGACGTTATGTCATGGCCCGGTGATTATTCGAACCGTTTCCTTTAACTATCCCCGCACATAACGCGAGGCAGTTTTTTGACACGTCTTGTCAAAGCAGAGATCGTGTCCCCTTATTACGGGATTCTCATCAATACGGGCGTGGGTAACCCAACCGCGCCATCAATTACGGTGCTTGGGGGATAAGCGAGTTTTACCAGGCAAGTGGGGACTCTTAGCTTCGTCCGCCCTTATAAAGGGATAAGGATTCACCTTCCTATCCACGCCTTCTTCGTCCTTTGCTCATCCGTTTTCACACACTCGAGCTCTAGCGCGCAAGTCCACACTTCCCACCTCAACCTTCTCCAACCATGTCCGGAGCAGGAGGCAGGTGGATGGTCTCCTTCTCACGGAGGGAGACATCAAGAAACTGAGGAGAGCCAGATACCTGCCTGACAACATCACGCACCGGCTCCCAGATGAGGGGCAGCTCATCCCCACCCCCAGTCCCCATGAGAGGGTAGTATTCCTTACCCATTTCCTCCATGGACTGGGATTCCCTCTCCATCCATTCATCCGGGGGCTCATGTTCTATTACGGCCTGGATTTCCACGATCTGGCCCCAAACTTCATCCTCAACATCTCGGCGTTTATCGTCGTGTGCGAGGCCTTCCTCCGCATCAAGCCCCACTTCGGCTTATGGTTGAAGACCTTCAACGTCAAGCCGAAGGTGGTGGGCGGCCGCCAGGCGGAGTGCGGAGGTGCCATGGTGGGCAAGATGCCCAACGTAACATGGCTCAAGGGCTCCTTTGTGGAAACCATAAAGGGGTGGCAATCGGGGTGGTTCTACATCACCGAGCCGCGCGACCCTGTATGGGCAGCGGCCCCCGAGTTCCGATCTGGCATCCCCACGCGGCTCACCTCCTGGAAAGAGAAGGGCCTGTCCTGGGGTAGTTCGGAAGAGCTGACCGGACTCCATGTATTCAAAACATGGTGAACAAGAAGCTCAAACTTGTCAACGTGGTCCAGGTCATGCTCCACGCCGGATTCTCCCGTGCCAACAACGGGAGTTTAACTTGTGGGAGTTTGACCCGGCGTGGCACCGGACTTTGAACAAGCTTTTCGACACAACTCACGAAGATTCCTGGAGGGTGCTGTTCAAAAGCGCTGAGGTCCCCCCTCCCATTACCGAGGATCGTGGATTCAGTGCGAAGCACCAAGCCAAAGCGGTAAGCTGCTTTACCTCTCGCCGGATACTTATTTTTTATAGGTTGACTCCATGCGGGATCTAAACTCCCGTACCTTTGACAGGACTGGCAGGAGACGGCCGGACAGATCGACTGTCCGGCTCCTTTGCCCGAAGGCCCAGCAGACGCTCTTCTGGCTAAGATGCTGACTCCAACTCCTTATACGGTGCCGGAGAAGACCAAGAAGGGCAAGGGAACCCAAAAGAGTTCCCGACGCCAGGTGTCGTCGGACTC
The DNA here is from genome assembly GCF_018294505.1 of Triticum aestivum. Lineage (NCBI taxonomy): Eukaryota > Viridiplantae > Streptophyta > Magnoliopsida > Poales > Poaceae > Triticum > Triticum aestivum. The sequence goes on from NC_057812.1 coordinate 291,797,834, forward strand.
ACCGTCCGATGACTCTACGGCGCACTCATCCCCAGAAGACGAGGAAGAAGAGGAAGATGCTCCCCCTCCCGCAGGGGGAGATAAGAAAAGGAAGGCCGCCCCAACTGGGGGGGCCGAAGGGTCCAAGAAGGGAAGGACTCTCCTTCCGGACAGCTCCACCACCGCCGACGAAGATGAAGACGAGTGGTTGCCCAGGGCCAAGCCCCTGGGGAGATCGTAAGTATTCGGTTACCAGAGTAACTCATAGCATTCCTTTGTCACACTGCTTTCCCTAACAAGGAACATGATTATGCAGACTGCCGCGAACCAGCATCGATGTATCATCGGACGGCTCCCTGGGCTCGTCGAACATGGATAGCGATCCAGTCCCGACCACCACCTCCCCTCATCCTGCTGACGACGCCGAGGTGCTGTCTCAAGAGGCACTGGGTCGAGGGGAGACAGTCCTGGAGGCGCCTCAAGGCGACCTTCCGGACTCCAGGAGCCGAGGGGACGGGGCCCCTGAGAACTCCGAGTTCGGCCCTCAGCTGAACACCGCGCCGGACCCTCCAGCGGTTCCGGGCTTGGGCAGGCGGCCTCCTTCTAAGAGGGGCAAGACGCCTGTGCCGGTGACCTCTGTCCATCCAGAGGCACCGGACAATCTACTGGAAGCGCTTCGCAGTGCTTCCATCGACGAGGAGCACCGCACTATCATGAGTGTGGTGATCCAGAAGGTTTAGTCCGCCAAGAGCGGATTGACTGAAGCCTGTGCTAGCCTTCTAACAGGCTTTGAGGTAAGTGTTTTAAAATGTAGTAGAAATATTACCGCATAGACAGTAGCCCCTGATGCTTTGTTCGGTGTTCACAAAGAAAAGCCGAACAGAGGATCAAATAATATCGCAGGAGTCTAATATAAGTATGTCAATATGCATATGCAGGCTTCACTGTTGGCGTCCGCCGCACTGACTGCGGAGGTCGCTGTACTGAAGCAGGACCTCAAGGGGTCCAGGAAAGAGCTCGGCCTTGCCAAGAGGCAGCTCGAGGAGAACAAGGGTAAGTAATACCCTGTCTATAGATATGTATATATAAAAGAAGACGCGATTGCAAAATGACAGGATCATCGTATATTTGCCAGGGGCCACGACCGAGGTGGCGACCCTGAAGCAAGCGCTAACCAAGGCCGAAGATAAGCGGCCAAGGAGCGCACCGAGCGAGAGAAGCACGAGGCTCGGGTGGGCGAGGTGCAGCAAGAGCTCCAGGCTCTCGTGGCGAAGCACGAGGCGTTGGAGCTTGACTCAAAGACGCGGGAGTCTGAGCTTGCCGCGGCCCTCGAGAGCGCAAAAAGTACCAAGGCCGAAGCCCAAAAGGCCCTCTAGGAAATCGACGCGATGAAGAAGATAGCGGCGGGTAAGGCTTTCTATATGCAAAGCAAGCATGTAAAAGTAAATTACCGATTACTTACCCGAATCCGGAGCTCTCCAGGAGCATTCGCAGATTTGCCCCGCAGCGTGTCCGATGCCGCACAATTTTACCAGGCCGAGGATGGAAGCTCAACGGAGAAGTTGTTCTGGTCTCAGTATGCTGAGGCCGAACACCCGGTGCCAATGAGCGACCAGCTGAAGCAGATGGTCGAGCTACATAAGGCGGCCGATCGGGCCATGAAGAGCTTTATAGTCCGGCTGTGGCCTGGCGACGCCCTTCCGAACAGCTTCTTCGGCCTGGTGAGGCGGCTTGTGGATGCCTGCCCGCGGCTGGAGGTCGTCAAGCGATCTGTCTGCATTGAAGGTGCACGCCGGGCTTTCGCCCGTGTGAAATTGCAGTGGGTCAAGCTAGACGCCGTGAAGCTGATCAAGGAGGGGCCACCGGAGGGCAAGGAGCACCGCCACCCCGAGATGTACTACGAGGGTGTTCTGCCGGGTGCCCGTCTCATCGCGGATGAGTGTTCAAAAGATGTAATATTTGAATGAGACTTGCTTGTTTTATCCTGTATTTATGAAAACTTGTTTCATATGCGCTATGCAACGCTTGTTTGAATTTAAAATATTACCTTCTGTTTGGCTGTTTATCCAATCTGAGAGATGGCTAGTCCTCGGCTTCTGCCCCCATGCCACGAGTGCTGGGGTGTTCGGGATAAACCTGAGCACTCTTGTTCCCATGTTTGGGTCCTTCGAGGGAGGTGCTCAGCACAGCGAACAAGGCAACCGGACTAATAATGCTTTATCACTCTCACTTAGCCATAGAATTCTATAATTTTAAATTTCGGCGAAGCCCCTGGTATTCGGAAGGCCGAATTTGGGGCGCGATACACGCCTTTAAGCCGGACAGGGCCGGCCCCTCGCTCTAAGCGGCATAAGTCTTTAGGGACTCGAAAACCTCGCCGAACAGCGACCAGTCTCTCGCCTTATCATGACAGTCAGTTTTAGCTTTCTCTACTGAGGTGCTGAACCCAGCAGAACCGGGGCACAATCGCAGTAGTTCTCCTAGCGCTACCTTAGCCGATAGAGCGGAACGTAAGGTACCAAAACATAGGAGCCGGGCAAACCCAACATTTGACCAAAGACATGATTCGGAGCTGATGCATATAATGCTATAAGTTCGGGGTGCCGCACTTGTGAAAGTGTTCGGACTTTCACACCGTATTGTGAGGTACGTAAGCCCCTGGTGTATTAGCCGTACCAAGGTGTACGGTTGCAAGGCGTCATTAATGAACACATATATATATATATAACAAGAATGCAATAATAGTCGTAATGTCATGCATTGTTTATTAAAAAATTGCGTTAAAGCAGAGTGATACAGATAGTGCGATAAGCAAAGAGTAGGACTATGTCCCTTCCAAGGGCAAGCTGAGGAATGATATGAAATCGAATATTTCGCTCGTTACTGTAATCAACCTGGGAATTCCGTGGTATGACGTAGCTGTCTGCCTCCTTGGTTGCTGCATCATGTGTTCGGCAATAGTGCTTCCGGACAGTGTTTCCAGAGATTAAGGTCCTGAAAAAAAGAAAAAATAACCAAACGGGAAGCCCCTAGTGCGGTTTAAGCCGCGTCTTGGGGCGTGTCCAGTTGTGCCCCCTCCCACCTATGCCCATGGTATTTTTAATGCGTAATTATGTACGCGCGGCACGAGTTTCGCCGTTGGGCTGGGATTGGGGTGGCCGCCGTATTGCTACGTGAGCTCAAGTTGCGCCAGGTGGTCTATTTGCCGATTGCTCCGAGCGCGCTTGAAGGTGTTCGGGCTTTGAAGCGCCGAACTGGTTGATTGCCTTGAGAGGCTGCTTTGCGCTTTTGCTGCCAGGGCTGCGGTGTGCTCCTCTGTTCGGAGAGAGCGCTCTGTGTTTCCATTGACTGTAATAACTCCGCGAGGTCCTGGCATCTTGAGCTTGAGGTATGCATAATGCGGTACCGCATTGAATCTAGCAAATGCGGTTCGCCCGAGCAGCGCGTGATAACCACTGCGGAACGGGACTATATCGAAGATTAACTCTTCGCTTCGGAAGTTATCCGGGGATCCGAAGACCACTTCCAGTGTAATTGAGCCTGTGCAATGGGCCTCCACACCTGGAATGACGCCTTTAAAGGTCGTTTTTGTGGGTTTGATCCTTGAGGGGTCTATACCCATTTTGCGCACTGTGTCCTGATAAAGCAGGTTCAGGCTGCTGCCGCCATCCATAAGGACTCGAGTGAGGTGGAATCCGTCAATGATTGGGTCTAGGACCAGTGCGGCAAATCCGCCATGACGGATACTAGTGGGGTGGTCCCTGCGATCGAAGGTGATCGGACAGGAGGACCAAGGGTTGAACTTTGGGGCGACTGGCTCCAACGCATATACGTCCCTGAGCGCACGCTTCCGCTCCCTCTTGGGGATGTGGGTTGCGTATATCATGTTCACCGTCCGCACTTGCGGGGGAAACCTCTTCTGTCCTCCGGTGTGCGGCTGCCGGGGCTCCTCCTCGTCATCGCTATGCGGCCCCTTGTCCTTGTTTTCGGCAATTAACTTGCCGGCCTGCTTGAACACCCAACAATCCCTGTTGGTGTGATTGGCTGGCTTGTCTGGGGTGCCGTGTATTTGACACGAGCGATCGAGTATACGGTCCAAGCTGGACGGACCCGGCGTACTTTGTTTGAATGGCTTTTTCCGCTGACCGGGTTTAGAGCCTTTGAATCCGGCATTGACTGCCGTATCCTCAGTATTTTCGCTGTTAATGCGGCGCTTATGTTTGTTGCGACGTGACCTGCTATTGCCGTCCTTGGTATCTGAGGTACCATGGTTCTTTGATATGTTATTACTGCGAGCCAGCCAGCTGTCTTCTCCCGCACAAAAGCGGGTCATGAGCGTCGTGAGAGCTGCCATAGATTTCGGCTTTTCCTGACCAAGGTGCCGGGCTAGCCACTCGTCTCGGATGTTGTGTTTGAAAGCCGCTAAGGCCTCCGCATCCGGACAGTCGACGATTTGATTTTTCTTTGTAAGGAACCGAGTCCAGAATTGCCTGGCCGACTCTTCTGGCTGCTGAATTATGTGGCTCAAGTCATCGGCGTCTGGTGGTCGCACATAAGTGCCCTGAAAGTTGTCGAGGAATGCGGCTTCCAGATCTTCCCAACAGCTAATGGAGTCCGCTGGCAAGCTGTTAAGCCAATGCCGCGCTGGTCCTTTGAGCTTTAGTGGGAGGTATTTGATGGCGTGTAAGTCATCACCGCGGGCCATGTGGATGTGGAGGAGGAAATCCTCAATCCATACTGCGGGATCTGTTGTGCCGTCGTATGATTCAATATTTACAGGTTTGAAACCTTCTGGGAATTGATGTTCCATTACTTCGTCTGTGAAGCATAAGGGGTGTGCGGCGCCTCTGTATTGGGCTATATCGCGACGCAGCTCGAATGGGTCTTGCCCGCTGTGTTCGGCCCGGCCGGATTTGCTTTTACTGTATCCGGCGTGACGTTTATCGTCTCGCAGAGTGGTGCGCCGTCGTGATCCGTAGATCGATCTTGCATGCTTTGCTTTGTCCTCCAATATGTCTCGCAGGTCTGGCGTATCTCCCCATGCCTTTTTATTTGAATGGCGTCGGGGTGGAGGCTGAGCTTTTGGCTGGAATGCCTCTCTATCGCGGCCACGAGGTGGCCGATCAGCCGTATCATACGCTTCTTCCTCCAGTCGGGGTAGTAACCTGCACTTTGGGTAATTCTTGGAGGGGCGCTCGAGTTTATATTCCTCGGCCGCGAGGACTTCAGTCCATCTGTCAGCTAGCAGATCTTGATCAGCTTGAAGCTGCTGCTGCTTTTTCTTCAGGCTATTTGCCGTGGCCATAAGCCGGCGCTTGAAGCGCTCTTGTTCGACGGGATCCTCTGGTACGGCGAATTCATCGTCGCCGAGGCTTGCCTCGTCTTCGGAGGGGGGCATGTAATTGTCATCCTCCTCCTCTCCGTCTGCCGCTCTCTCAGGAGAGCTGGCTCCTTCATCCTCCTGCTCTAAATCTTGCTGGAGGGGATTGTTGTTGTCTTCGGCACTATCCGGAGTGTTATTATCTCCTGTGCCGGTATCACCACTTTTGCTTTGGCGGGACTTAGAGCGGCGCCGCTGACGTCGGCGCTTGGGTTGCTTCTTGGAGGGGTCATCCTCCGCTATCTCGTCGCCATTGCCTTCGTTGGGTGTATCCACCATGTATATGTCATATGACGAGGTGGCTTTCCAGTGCCCTATAGGCGCTGGTTCATGTTCGTCTCCTACATCGTCGTCCATACCGTCGATGTCTTCGGAGTCGAAGTCGAGCATGTCGGTTAAATCATCGACAGTGGCTACGAAGTGGGTGGTGGGTGGGCGTCGAATTTCTTCGTCGTCCGCATCCCAATCCTGTTGGCCATAGTCCGGCCAGGGCTCTCCTGACAAAGAGAGAGACCTTAGTGAATTCAGAATGTCGCCGAAGGGCGAGTGCTGAAAGATATCCGCGGCGGTGAATTCCATGATCGGCGCCCAATCGGATTCGATTGGCAGGGGCGCGGATGGTTCGGAGTCCGGAAAAGAGTCCGGCACCTTGGAGTCACGGGCTGCGCAGAGGGTTAGGCTGGTGTTCGGCTCGATCGCCGTTGAGACTGCAGCCCCTGAGGCGGTGTCTAACCACCCGTCCTCGATTGGCGCAGTTGGCTCCGAGCTAAGGGTCGGAGCTGATGCGGGCGCGGCCTCTGGGGTACTGTTCGGCGGCAGAGCTAGGTCATACCCATCGTGACAGTGCGGCGCGCCCGGCTGTGGCTCGAATCCGTCGAAGATCAAGTCTCCGCGGATGTCGGCCGTGTAGTTCAAACTTCCAAATCTGACCTGATGGCCAGGGGCGTAGCTTTCAATCTGCTCCAGATGGCCAAGCGAATTAGCCCGCAGTGCAAAGCCGCCGAATACGAAGATCTGTCCGGGGAGAAAAGTCTCACCCTGGACCGCATCGCTATCGATGATAGTAGGAGCCATCAAGCCTAACGGCGACGACACAGAGGAACTCTCAATGAAAGCACCAATGTCGGTGTCAAAACCGGCGGATCTCGGGTAGGGGGTCCCGAACTGTGCGTCTAGGCCGGATGGTAACAGGAGGCAGGGGACACAATGTTTTACCCAGGTTCGGGCCCTCTTGATGGAGGTAAAACCCTACGTCCTGCTTGATTAATATTGATGATATGGGTAGTACAAGAGTAGATCTACCACGAGATCAGAGAGGCTAAACCCTAGAAGCTAGCCTATGGTATGATTGTATGTTATGGTTGTTGTCCTACGGACTAAAACCCTTTGGTTTATATAGACACCGGAGAGGGTTAGGGCTACACAAGGTCGGTTACAAAGGAGGAGATATCCATATCCGTATTGCCTAGCTTGCCTTCCACGCCAAGTAGAGTCCCATCCGGACACTAGACGAAGTCTTAAATCTTGTATCTTCATAGTCCAACAATCCGGCCAAAGGATATAGTCCGGCTGTCCGGAGACCCCCTAATCCAGGACTCCCTCGGGATGCCTTAATATCCCTTAGTTTCCAATAGGACCCCGCTGCCACAGGAGGGTAGGACAAAAGATGTCATGCAAGTTCTTTTCCATAAGCACGTATGACTATATTCGGAATACATGCCTACATTACATTGACGAACTAGAGCTAGTTCTGTGTCACCCTAGGTTATGACTGTTACATGATTGATCGCATCCGGCATAATTCTCCATCACCGATCCATTGCCTACGAGCTTTCCATATATTGTTCTTCGCTTATTTACTTTTCTGTTGCTATTCTTACAATCACTACAAAACCCAAAAATATTACTTTTGCTATCGTTACCACTACTATCATATTACTTTGCTACTAAATACTTTGCTGCAGATATTAAGTTATCCAGGTGTGGTTGAATTGACAACTCAGCTGCTAATACTTGAGAATATTCTTTGGCTCCCCTTATGTCGAATCAATAAATTTGGGTTGAATACTCTACCCTCGAAACTTGTTTGGGATCCCCTATAACTTGTGGGTTATACAGTACCGGCGAAAGTTGCGCGATACTAGAGAGCTAGCAATGGTGGAAGGGTGAGGGTGCGTATAATCCATGGACTCAACATTAGTCATAAAGAACTCACATACTTATTGCAAAAATATATTAGTTATTGAAACAAAGTACTACGTGCATGCTCCTAGGGGGATAGATTGGTAGGAAAAGACCATTGCTCGTCCCCGACCGCCACTCATAAGGAAGGCAATCAATAAATAAATCATGCCCCGACTTCATCACATAATGGTTCACCATACGTGCATGCTACATAATCACAAACTTCAACACAAGTATTTCTCAAATTCACAACTACTCAACTAGGATGACTATAATACCACCATCTCCATATCTCAAAACAATCATCAAGTATCAAACTTCTCTTAGTATTCAATGCACTTGTATGAAAGTTTTTATTATGCCTAAAAGCAAATTGTCGTGTTGTTCTAAAGGACTCTCAAAATAATATAAGTGAAGCATGAGAGATCAATTCTTTCAATAAAATAGAACCACCGTCGTGCTCTAAAAGATATAAGTGAAGCACTAGAGCAAAAACTATATAGCTCAAAAGATATAAGTGAAGCACATAGAGTATTCTAATAAATTCTAATTCATGTGTGTCTCTCTCGAAAGGTGTGTACATAAAGGATGATTGTGGTAAACTAAAAAGCAAGGACTCAAATCATACAAGATGCTCCAAGAAAAACACATATCATGTGGGGAATAAAAATATAGCTCCAAGTAAAGTCATCGATGAGCGAAGAAAAAAGAGGGGATGCCTTCCGGGGCATCCCCAAGCTTAGGATTTTTGGTGTCCTTGTATTTTACCTTGGGGTTCCATGGGAATCCCCAAGCTTAGGCTGTTGCCACTCCTTGTTCCATAATCCGTCAAATCTTTACCCAAAACTTGAAAACTTCACAACACAAAACTTAACAGAAAAATCTTGTGAGCTCCGTTAGTGAAAGAAAACAAAACACCACTTCAAGGTACTGTAATGAAATCATTATTTATTTATATTGGTGTTAAACCTACTGTATTCCAACTTGTCTATGGTTTATAAACTCTTTTACTAGCAATAGATTCATCAATATAAGCAAACAACACACGAAAAACAGAATCTGTCAAAAACAGAACATTCTGTAGTAATCTGTAACTAACGCAAACTTATGGAACCCCAAAAATTCTAAAATAAATTTCTGGACATGAGGAATTTATCTATTAATCATCTTCAAAAATAATTAACTAAACATAACTCTCCAATAAAAATGGCAGCAATTCTAGTGAGCGCTAAAGTTTCTGTTTTTTACAGCAAGATCAAAAAGACTTTCCCCAAGTCTTCCCAACAGTTCTACTTGGCACAAACACTAATTAAACACAAAAACACAACCAAAACAGAGGCTAGATAATTTTTTTATTACTAAACAGGTGCAAAAATCAAGGAATAAAAATAAAATTGGGCTGCCTCCCGACAAGCACTAGCGTTTAACGCCCCTAGCTAGGTATAAAAACAAGGATAGATCTAGGTATTGCCATCTTTGGTAGGCAATCCATAAGTGGCTCTCATAATAGATTCATATGGTAATTTAATTTTCTTTCTAGGGAAGTGTTCCATGCCTTTCCTTAACAGAAATTGGAATTTACTATTCCCTTCCTTCATATCAATAATTGCACCAATCGTTCTAAGGAAAGGTCTACCAAGAATAATAGGACACGAAGGATTGAAATCTATATCAAGAACAATGAAATCTATGGGCACATAATTCCTATTTGCAACAATAAGAACATCATTAATATTTCTCATAGGTTTCTTAATAGTGGAATCCGCAAGGTGCAAGTTTAAAGAACAATCATCAAATTCACGGAAACCTAGCAAATCACACAAAGTTTTTGGGATCGTGGAAACACTAGCACCCAAATCACAAAAAGCATAGCATTCATGATATTTAATTTTTGTTTTAGTAGTAGGTTCCCACTCATCATAAAGTTTTCTAGGGATAGAAACTTCTAAATAAAGTTTTTCTTCATAAGATTCCATCAAAGCATCAACGATATGTTTAGTAAAAGCTTTATTTTGGCTATAAGCATGAGGAGAATTTAGTATGGATTGCAACAAGGAAATAAAATATATCAAAGAGCAATTATCATAATTAAATTCCTTGAAATCCAAGACAGTGGGTTCGTTGCCATCTAAAGTTTTAACCTCTTCAATCCCACTTTTAACAATTTTTGCATCAAGATCTAAAAACTCCGAATTTTTGGGACACCTTCTAAGTAAAGTTGACTCATCTCCAGTCCTGTCATTATCAAGATTCATATTGCAAAACAAAGATTTAATGGGGGACACATCAATCACTTTTATATCTTCATCCTTATTATCATGAAAACTAGAAGAACACGCTTTCACAAAGCAATCTCTTTTTGCACGCATCCTAGCGGTTCTTTCTTTGCACTCATCAATGGAAATTCTCATAGCTTTGAGAGACTCATTGATATCATGCTTAGGTGGAACAGATCTAAGTTTCAAAGAATCAACATCAAGAGAAATTCTATCCATGTTCCTAGCCAACTCATCAATCTTAAGCAATTTTTCTTCAATCAAAGCATTGAAACTCTTTTGCGAAGTAATAAATTCTTTAATACTAGATTCAAAATAAGAGGGCATATTATTATAATTTCCATAAGAATTGTTGTAGGAATTACCATAATTATTAGAGGAATTACTAGGAAACGTCCTAGGATTAAAATTACCTCTATATACGCGTTGTTACCAAAATTGTTCCTACCAACAAAATTCACATCCATAGATTCATTATTATTCTCAATCAAAGTAGACAAAGGCATATCATTAGGATCAGCAGGAGCACTCTTATTAGCAAACAAATTCACAAGTTCATCCAGCTTTCCACTCAAAACATTAATCTCTTCAATTGCATGCACATTTTTAGTAATAGATCTTTTCATGTTCCATTGAGAATAATTAACCATACTATTATCTAGGAGTTTGTAGCTTCTCCTAAAGTGATTTCCATAAAAGTGCCTCCCGCGGCTGAATCTAAAAGATTTCTAGAAGCAAAGTTTAATCTGGCATAAATTTTTTGTATCATCATCCAAAGAATCAAACCATGGGTAGGCCAATTACGTATCATTAATTCCATCCTCTCCCAAGCTTGTGCAACATGTTCATGATCAAGTTGCTTAAAATTCATAATATCGTTTCTAAGAGAGATGATCTTAGTGGGAGGAAAATACTTAGAGATAAAAGCATCTTTGCACTTATTCCATGAATTAATACTATTTTTAGGCAAAGACGAAAACCAAGCTTTAGCACGATCTCTAAGTGAAACGGAAATAGCTTAAGTTCAACAATATCATTATCCACATCTTTTTTCTTTTGCATATCACACAAATCAACAAAGTTGTTTAGATGGGTAGCGACATCTTCACGAGGAAGGCCAGAAAATAGATCTTTCATGACAAGATTCAGCAAAGCAGTATTAATTTCACAAGATTCAGCATCGGTAAGAGGAGTAATTGGAGTGCTAATAAAATCATTATTGTTGTTATTGGCAAAGTCACACAATTTAGTATTATCTTGAGCCATCGTGACAAGCAAGCAATCCAACACACAAGCAAACAAGAAACAAGCAAAAGAGGCAAACTGGGAAAGAGAAGGGGAACGGAAAAAGAGGGAAAATAAAATGGCAAGGGTGAAGTGGGGGAGAGGAAAACGAGAGGCAAATGGCAAATAATGTAATGTTCAGGGTAAGAGTTGTGATGGGTACTTGGTATGTCTTGACTTGGCGTAGATCTCCCCGGCAACGGCGCCAGAAATCCTTCTTGCCACCTCTTGAGCACTGCGTTGGTTTTCCCTTGAAGAGGAAAGGGTGATGCAGTAAAGCAGCGTAAGTATTTCCCTCAGTTTTTGAGAACCAAGGTATCAATCTAGTAGGAGACCACGTGCGAGTCACCTCGTACCTACACAAACAAATAAGAACCTCGCAACCAACGCGATAAAGGGGTTGTCAATCCCTTCACGGCCACTTGCAAGAGTGAGATCTGATAGAGATGATAATAATAAGATAAATATTTTTGGTATTTTTATGATATAGATTGAAAGTAAAGATTGCAAAATAAAATAGATTGGAAACTTGTATGATGGAGAATAGACCCGAGGGCCATAGGTTTCACTAGTGGATTCTCTCAAGATAGCATAAGTATTACGATGGGTGAACAAATTACTATCGAGCAATTGATAGAAAAGCGAATAATTATGAGAATATCTAGGTATGATCATGTATATAGGCATCACGTCCGAGACAAGTAGACCGAAACGATTCTACATCTACTACTATTACTCCACACATCGACCGCTATCCAGCATGCATCTAGAGTATTAAGTTCATAAGAACAGAGTAACGCCTTAAGCAAGATGACATGATGTAGAGGGATAAACTCATGCAATATGATGTAAGCCCCATCTTTTTATCCTCGATGCCAACAATACAGTACGTGTCGTTTCCCTTTTTGTCACTGGGATCGAGCACCGCAAGATTGAACCCAAAGCTAAGCACTTCTCCCATTGCAAGAAAGATCAATCTAGTAGGCCAAACCAAACTGATAATTCGAAGAGACTTGCAAAGATAAACCAATCATGCATAAACGAATTCAGAGGAGATTCAAATATTGTTCATAGATAAACTTGATCATAAACCCACAATTCATCAGATCTCGACAAACACACCGCAAAGGAAGATTACATCGAATAGATCTCCAAGAGAATCGAGGAGAACTTTGTAATAAGATCCAAAGAGAGAGAAGAAGCCATCTAGCTACTAGCTATGGAACAGAAGGTCTGAAGTAAACTACTCCACTACAAAAAAATACACTTCCATGATGATACGTGTTTGTCACAGTAGGTCACTTTTTTTGTCATGCATGTACATCCATGACAAATTTATGACAGAATCAAGATAGTCATACCTGTGCTGTTGTAGAAGTGTTCCATGACATTACCAATATTATCATCACGGAAGTGTCCACTTCCATGACGATAAATCGCGCGTCACAGAAGTGCTTTCGTCAAGGGTGACCGACACATGGCATCCACCGTAACGGAACGCCGTTAAGCTATCGGGTCAGGTTTTGGATCCGATAACCCGTTAACAGCCCCGACCAATGGGGATTTTCCACGTGTAAAATCGTCATTGGCTGGAGGAAACACGTGTCGGCTCATCGTTGGGACAGATGTCAACCACTCATTGGATGGAAGGCACCTATGATACGTCGACACATGGCACGTCCCAACAGAGGCCCATTCCTATGAAAAGGCCGGCCCATTTGACTTGGTCAAAAGGTGGCGGGCCGGCCCATGGAAAGCCTGTTAACGGCATGTTCGCATATAGCCCATTTACAGCCCGCTAACCTAAGGCCCGTTGCACCCTATCTGAATTAGGCCCAGTAGCGTCATCTGGGCCATCCAATATGATTCCACCCGTTTTCACTTCTGGCCCATGTATGGCCCGTGACGTCTTTCGGCCTATATGAGGCCCTATGTAACTCTTGGCCTATTAACGACCCGTGGTGAAACTGGCCCGTAATGAAAAGTGCATCACTTTACACCCATTAACAGCCCGTGGTGAAACTGGCTCGTAATGAACAGTGTATCACTTTATACCCATTAACGGCCCGTTATTCCGTTGGGCCATTTCCAGCCCATGTTATATTTCGGCCTTCTCAGAGCCCATTTATTCTTGGGCTCATTTCAAGCATTCATTTACTTACGGCCCGTTACTGTCATTTTCTGCTTGTGGGCCAAATTCAGTCCGTGGTTACAGTCGGCCCGTTTGTGGTCCGTTAATACATTGGGCCGTTTTCATAGCGTCATCAAATACGGCCTATTAATGATGGCCCGTTACGGTCGGCCCATGAACGGACGATTCCAACTCTAGCCCGTTTATGGCCATAATGCGGCCTGTTATTGGCCCATGTTTGGCCAATCTATCATACGGCCCGTATAAGGCCCATTGATGATACGACCCCTAGAAGGCCCATTGTTTCTACGGCCCGTAGAAGGCCTACTGTTTACGGCCCGTAGAAGGCCCACTGTTTCTACGACCCGTAGGAGGCCTAGTGTCACTACAGTAAATATTAGCCCATGGTTATTGTGGCCCAGTTTTAAAAAATAGGTTATTGCAGCCACTAGTTAACCGCAGAAAAAGAACTGCAATGACTACAAGCAAACAAATAAACAAGACAACAAGGAAATAAATAAGCAAGCAACTAACACTAGGCTATCACGGTTATTACACATATTACATCCACTGGGCATCAAAGTTCGCCACCAGTGCAAATATAGGGAACAAAGCAGCATATCATATACACTGGCCGTCAAAATTGGCCACCAGTGCAAATAAGCGCCACAGCAAAACAAGAGCATAACTGAAACAACTTCAGAAGAGCTCAAGAAACGTTATCCTGGGTATCCACCATGCTGGCAATAAGCTTAGCAAGCTGATTAGCTTTGTCCTGTTTGGTGCTAAAATCCTCCAACGCTTGCTGTTGCACCAGAAAGTATGCATCTGAATGCTCCAGGGACTTCCGCAATCCTTTCGCTTCTTGTCGTAGCACAGCTGAACGATGTCTTTCAGCTTGTAGTTGAGACTCAAGAAACCGAACTGATTCAGACGGTGAGTTTGAATAGCTTGTGCAAGCGGTAGTGGCCAGTAACTCCAACACTAAACCAAGACAGAATGTGTCACTATCCCGAACCTTATCTGCATTACTTCCTTTACCGTTGCTTAATAAGGCACTCTTCCCTAATATTCTGTCAGCATTCTAAAAGAAGAAACAAGCAGACACATAACAAGTTTAGCATGTACTAGTATATGAAACTCATTTCGGTGAACCAGTTCATTAGTAAGGTGGACAGGATTAAACTACCAAGTATTCTATTGCCAAGTACTAGTACATAATAAAAGCATCAAACAAACATATATCTATGTCCTATGGTAGCAATGGAATCTTAAATTAGAACAGTTGTTCTTCAGGTTTAGGCACTTGTTCTACATGAACAGAGTACAGTAAGACGCAAGAATATAATACTTAAAAATAGAAAATGAGCTCATAGACCTTACCACACTCTTGGTTCGGAACCAGTACAGAACAAGGTGTTCCCAGTCATCGTCCAGTAAATGTGTCTCAGGAGAACGTAAGGGAATTTGATGAGTTTCTTTGCCGGTGAAGTACATTTTCTTTAGGTAATTCCGATACTGCCACCAAGCATTCTTGAAGATAGCAGAGGTATTAGCACATGTTACCTCATCCTGAATTTCCAAATCGGTCCTTCTCTATAGAGAAAAATGGGAAAATTTGCTGTATTATAACCATCATGGAGGTAGGATGTATGGGATGAAGTAAAGTAATTGCCATGAATAACATTACTTACACATAACTCCTGGAAAAACACCTGCAACTGGCATTTTCCTTCATCTTCAGTATAATATTTCCAAGATGGGAAGATACGCACATACGATTTAACAACATCAAATGCGATAGATGCTAAACTACGACTAGATGGTTGTGCTTCCTCCATAGGAATAGGCGTACTAACTGGTGGAGTTGGCGTTCGTCTTGATAGTACTGGCCCTTTGGGCACCGGAGCTGCCTTACTAACTGCTCTTGTTTGGGAGCTCTGTGGTGGAGATGGTGCTGTGTCAATAGGAAGTGGGTTACTATCGGCTGGGGTTGGGGTTAGATTGGGTGAAGCTGGTTCTCTGTCCATCATAGTAGGGGTACAATCTGCGAGAGTTTGGGTTATGTGTGGTAGGGATGGTTCTTGTGCATGTACAACCGGGGTGCTATCTCCACCAAGAGGTAGCACTGTTTTATTTGAAGACCGTGTTTTTAGTCCGCTAGATACTGGCATCACCCGCTCTAATTCAAATGGCTAATAAACAGGAAATATAGTTGAATGTACAGACATTGTATGAAAGACAGATGCAATAGATAGTGTGGAAAAAAGAGGGCATGAAATAGTTGACATGTATATTGTTTAACTAAAACGGATAGCATGACATAATTTCACATATATCATGTTTATCTAAACTGGATAGCATAGCATAACATAATTCAAAGATATGATGAATAACTAAACATGACCGCATGACATAATTCACCTACATGTTATCTAAGTAAGTCAGGATCACATCATTTAATTCACATATGTTATTTATATGCTAAACAAAGGGCATTCGATATGATGTCTGAACTAAGAACATGGTGATGAATATTGTGTATATGATGTCTAAACTATGCAATGCAAGACACCGTATGCATGATATGAGCAGTATAACTGTGCCAAGTTAGAGCATACACCTCAGTGGGGGAATAGGACTGGTCATCTATCTTTGAATCCATCTCTGAGGAGCTATCGGGACCCAACAAGAGATCTGTTTCGACAGGTAGCACTGTCTGCTCTGAAAGCCTTGTTTTTACTCCAGATTTTTCCATCTCCCACCCAAATGGCTGATTCACAGGAAGAGTAGTTTAATGTACAAACATTGTTGACAAATGGAAATGTAATGAAGAAAAGGATGGGCAAGATATCATTCAAATATATGATGCCTGGTTAAACAGGATGGCATTGCACATTTCACATATATTATGGCTGGCTAAAAGACAAGAGACTGCATAATTCCCATATATGATATAGAAACTAAACATGTGGCATTACAGAACATGTCTAAACTAAGCAGATGACATATATGATGTCAAAAGTAGGCACTGCAAGGCAACATATGCATGATATGACTAACATCATCATGCCAAGGTAGAGCAAACACCTTGGGGGGTAAATAGGAATGGTCAGCGGCGTCCGGATCTGCCTCAGAACAGATATCTTCCTCTGGATTACAATATGGAGAGGGGTGGGGAGGGTTTGCCATTGAACCCACCATGGAGAGATGTCTGCATGACATTGTATTGCCGCGCAAAACTCTTCTTTTTTTCTCTACATGTTCAGCATGACTGTGTACAATATCTGACATGCATACGGAAAAAATATGGTGAGATTATGTAAGGAGAGCATGCAGAAATTTAGAGTGATGGTAACAACTAGTGGATCGATGTTTTTCTGTTGAACCAAAATAGCCCTAATGGATTGACGTGAATGTATAGTAATAAGTGATGCAACAAGTGTACAACCTCTTTGCCGTAGCCGTGTCGACCTCAGCATCATTGGGTTGGTCGCTGAAGCAGTTTAGGCAGAGGTGGTTGTCGGAGGTGTGGAGGAAGATCTGAGGAATCTATAGACGGCGTCCAGGGCACTGCTCTGTTGTGATGGATCGTTCTGTCGTTGGAGCAGCTCCGGTGAGCCATAAAACGTCAAGGCTGAAGCAGCACAAGACAGACATCGTCAATCTCAAGTGGGATTCTAATAGCATCTCCAATAGATGATGTAAAATGGATGTAAAATTAACATCACCAAAAACCACCTAACTACAACAGATGAGGTAAAAACTGTTGACTCTGAACTTAACTGTCGAAATTGAAATTTACTGTGGAATCTGAATGCTACTGTCGAAACTGAACGCAATGGTAGTAGAGAGGCACTTGACATGTAGTTTAGGGAGGGCCTGCAGTTCATCTTCGACCAGCACCCCCTGAGCCGCCAGCCACCACCGGCCGAACTGCCGGCCCCAGCGCCGCCTCGCTGCCCTGAAACAACTCGCCACCGCCGCCCTGGCCAGCCCTCTAGGCCCCCCGTCCCCACCCTGAACCCTAAGATAGATAGTGGGGTACCTCTCCGGCGAGCCCCTGTCCCCGCTGCGGGTGGTTCTTCCTTAACTCCCGCGAGCCCCCCAACCCCTGAAAACGACTGACCCAAAAGTCGATTAAGTCGACTGAAGTATGGCTTAATCGGAGCAGAGCAGCAACACGAGTGAGGGGGAGAGCAGCAACAGCAGCTGGGCGAGCGAGCAATAGAGCGAGAGCCGGAGCAGCAGCAGCAGCAGCAGATCCGGCTGGTATGGACGCCGCCGCCGAAGGGGCCTCGCACTGGGGGAGAGCAACTGTGGAGATGTCGCCGGCGGTGCCGGCTTCAAGGTAGCCGCTCCATGGGGGTGCGGGATGGAGCACCGTCGGCGCTGGGAGGTCGAGTTAAGGAGAAGGTGCGATGCGATGAGTGTACAACCTCTTTGGTGGCGCCGAGTAGGCCTCGGCTTTCTCCGAGGAGTCGGTGAGGTTGCTGCGGTTCTGGTGGAGTAGGTTAAGGCAGCGCTGTGGGGATGGAGCAGCCGCGATAGACGAGGCGATCGTCGAAGCAGCTCCTTGGAGGTGGAGGACTGGGCGGCTGAACCGGCGGGACGGTGAGATGGACAACAGATCCTCATCCGGGGAGGTGGACAAGGGACGTCGAGCTTTTGCGGTGGACGATGTCGTCGGGGAAGAGGCTTCGGCTGGGCAGCGGTGACGTGGCGGACGGAGGAGGGTGAGGTTTTGCGGCTGGAGCGGAGAGGTTATGGCGGCCTGGGATTTCGAATGGCCAAAAAGGGGCGATGGGAGGGGGTGAAGCACGACTTAGGAACACGCGTGTCCAAAATGTAGGGTGTGTTACAAAAGTACCCCCCACCGATTTGAACTAGCGGCCCTTTCGGCTCAGGGTTAGAAGGGGGATTTTGCGTGTCGGGATTTGGCAGCTGGAGGGAGTTTTCGCGCGCGTTGTAATTTCGGGATAGCAAGGCACGGGTTGTGAAGGCGCCAGTTTTGGGAGCACGATATCTGAATTTTCGGGATATAACAAGACGCGGGTTGAATTTTAGGGATAAGCCTAACGTGTAGTAATATTGTACTTGTACGTACCAAATCAATTTGCACTTCCCTCAACCAAAAATAAAACGAAAAAATAAAACTATTCACACCACACAAAGAGAGAGTCTTGCCCCGTTTTACTATACAAATGCTATTCAAAGCTACTCCCTCCTTCCATCTATATAGGGCCTAATGCGTTTTCCGATGCTAACTTTGACCAAATATTAGAGCAATGATATATGACATGCAACTTACACAAAGCACACCGCTAAATTTGTCTGTGAAAGGTTCTTTCAATGATATAATTTTCACGTTGTGCATTTCATGTACTATTAATCTTGTCAATAGTCAAAGGCGGTCTAAAAATCTCATTACGCCCTATATAGATGGAAGGAGGGAGTATGAATCCATGTTATGTCCGACTAAATTTTTTCGCTTGTTGTATAATGCATGTAACCTACTCATACCAACATTTTAGTGCATTCCAAATGTCTATACTACCGCTGCAATTCGAACTAAATTTGAATTCGTTTCTCTATTTCAATAAGAATCTACAATCATGATTGTTGCCTTCAACCATCATAGTTTCCTTGCTATCCGCCAGATATAAATCAGACGACCTATAATGCAGGATGGCAGGCACACCATCATCAACAAGTCCGTTTTTGATAAGAGTAGAGATAAAATATATTAAATGTAGTATACCATGTTCATAACCACACCATGTGTATCACCGTTATATATATTCACACATCCGTCGGCTTGAAACACTATGATAAATTCTTCAAATATCCGAATTCGCTTTTTATAATGAAGTATATATGATCTCTATTCGTCTTTTACACCCACACAACCCTCTTATCTTTGTAGCTAGCGCTAACTTTCTCTTGTGCATGCACACGCCCGCATCCCTCTCACCCTCCCTCAGCATTCTCTAGCTCCATCGCGCAAATTCGTCTTTTCACTTTAGGTCGTTCACCCATGGTGTGTGTAGGCCCCCAGCTCCTTCTTTACGGCACACATCGATCGATATGCCTCTCTAGCCAGGTGTGCCTAGCACAAACACAAGCTTCCCCTCTTCTCTTGTCACCATCCATGCCTCACTCCCACCACTCTTTTCATCGTTCTCGTACTCGCACACTCCTCCCCCTCGATATAGTATGCCTCTCGTACCACCTCCTACATGCACCCCCCTCTCTCTATCCTTCTCCTCGTGCCTCATTTGCTTCTAACACACACATGCATGTATACCAATCGATCTCCCAACATATACCTAGATCGACTTTAACTACCCCCCATCGATCAACGTACCTCACAAGTTATGTCTCTCCTTTCTCTTACAAAGGGCGATTGATCTTCCTATGTAGTTACGTCTGCTTACCACAGCCACATCGTCCCCCTCATCATTCGTGCATGCCTCCTGACCCGTCTCTCACACGCACGTGCACAGACAACAAGCAGCCATCTCCTCTCTTATTGATATTGCGGGTGTGCCCTCCATTTGTCTAGCAAGCCTATCCCACCATTTGTTAGAAGCAATTCCACTACCACCCCCTCCAACACTCTAGCCCTGTCTCTCTCCCAACCTTATTCATCTCCTGCACATATGCATGGATGCCGATTGATCTCCCTTAATACATTAGGCAGATCGATCTCCTTAATACACGAGGTAGGCCTCTCTCCTCATCCACACATATACTAGCCATTGTACCTCTATAGTTAATTGGGCCTCCTTCTTCTCCCACCACACACTGATAGTCGAGCGCTGCAGGTAGGTATCCATGCCACAGAGACAAACTGCACATGTCCCATCTCATGTTCCAGTAGGCCAACCACTCTATATCTTTGACGTGGGCACACACAAATTCGATGGCACTCTTTATCGATCAGGCGCGCACACACACACACACATCATCCCTCTCTTCGATTCTATGGACACCTCAAGCCGATGATACCTCCACTCTCTTCTCGTGGATCGCCCCCTCTATATATATGTTATATCCAGGAATCTATTTCACACACATTGCATATGTTAAATTTTTTGATTGACCCCCCCCCCCCACAAAAAAACTCTCAAGAACTGATAGCCCACAAGTATAGGGGATCGCAACAGCTTTCGAGGGTAGAGTATTCAACCCATATTTATTGATTCGACACAAGGGGAGCCAAAGAATATTCTCAAGTATTAGCAGCTGAGTTGTCAACTCAACCACACCTGGAAACTTAGTATCTGCAGCAAAGTGTTTAGTAGCACAGTAATATGATAGTGGTGGTAGCAGTAACAAAAGTAAAGACAACAAAAGTAATGTTTTTGATATTTTGTAGTGATTGTAACAGTAGCAGCGGGAAAGTAAATAAGCGTAAACTAGTATATGGAAATCTCGTAGGCACCGGATCATTGATGGATAATTATGCCGGATGCGGTTCATCATGTATCAGTCATAACATAGGGTGACACAGAACTAGCTCCAATTCATCAATGTAATGTAGGCATGTATTCTGTATATAGTCATACGTGCTTATGGAAAAGAATTTGCATGGCATCTTTTGTCCTACCCTCCCGTGGCAGCGAGGTCCTATTGGAAACTAAGGGATATTAAGGCCTCCTTTTAATAGAGAACCGGAACAAAGCATTAGCACATAGTGAATACATGAACTCCTCAAACTATGGTCATCACCGGGAGTGGTCCCTATTATTGTCACTTCGGGGTTGCCGGATCATAACACATAGTAAGTGACTATAGACTTGCAAGATAGGATCAAGAACTCACATATATTCATGAAAACATAATAGGTTCAGATCTGAAATCATGGCACTCGGGCCCTAGTGACAAGCATTAAGCATAGCAAAGTCATAGGAACATCAATCTCAGAACATAGTGGATACTAGGGATCAAACCCTAACAAAACTAACTCGATTACATGATAAATCTCATCCAACCCATCACCGTCCAGTAAGCCTACGATGAAATTACTCAATCATGGCGGTGAGCATCATGAAATTGGTGATGGAGGATGGTTGATGATGACAACGGCGACAAATCACCCTCTCCGGAGCCCCGAACAGACTCCAGATCAGCCCTCCAGAGAGGTTTTAGGGCTTGGCAGCGGCTCCGTATCGTAAAACGCGATGATTTCTTCTCCCCTATTTTTTTGTCTCCGAAAGCAAATATATAGAATTGGAGTTGGCATCGGAGGGCATCCAGGGGGGCCACGAGGTAGGGGGGCGCCCTAGAGGGGGGGCGCCCCCCACCCACGTGGACAGGGTGTGGGCCCCCTGGTCTTCATCTTTGGCGAGGATTTTTTATTATTTTTTCTAAGATGTTCCGTGGAGTTTCAGGTCATTCCGAGAATATTTGTTTTCTGCACATAAAACAACACCATGGCAATTCTGCTGAAAACAGCGTCAGTCCGGGTTAGTTCCATTCAAATCATAAAAGTTAGAGTCCAAAACAAGGGCAAAAGTGTTTGGAAAAGTAGATACGATGGAGACGTATCAAGTACCCACACACTATATATCTCTAGGTTTGTATCTCTCTCACACAACCCCACGTAGGTGGTGTACGTATACAAGAAGAGAATAGGTGCACCGTGCACGTACTCATGCTTCGTGCCCAGCCACACCCACGCGGGTACACGGTGGAGCTCATTTCTTTACGAAATGGCAGCCCACGTGCTAATTTGAACGCCTGTAGCGGTTGTTTACCTAGGGAGGTCGTGTACCACGCGTGCACGAAACAAAGTTCGACTTGACGCGTTGCCGCGTTATTTTTAAATAAAGTTATAGCGCTCAATGGCACGTACATAAAATATAAAATGATTTTTATGGAGGAAAAGGTAGTCCGCTCTTCAGAGTATCTCACAGAAGGCTCCAGTGGCCTCTCTCTCTCTCACCGTTAGTCACTTATCCGGCCGCATCCCGTCCGCCGGGGGAAAGGGAGTGCGGTGGCCTCTCTCTCTCACCGTTGGTCACTAATCCGGCCGCATCCCATACGCCGAGGGAAAGGGAGTGCGGTGGCCTCTCTCTCTCACCATTGGTCACTGATCCGGCCGCATCCCGTCCACCGAGGGAAAGGGAGGAAGTGCATCGTTTCTCCGTTTGACGGTGCCGAGGCAGCACGTCCCGATCTGCGGTACACGCCGTTCTCTCTGACCAAGCTCCAGCGCGGCAGGGCCTACGCCACCTACTCGCAGATTCCGCCCGCCGCCGCTCACCTAGTTACATCCGGACGACCTCCAGGTATCCCCTACGGCCTTGCTCCACTGCCCGTTTTCCCACATCGCTGCATGTGGATCTTCCATATTTCTTTGCCCAAAACGTAGCTTGTCCGGCGTACTTTCCATATTGCATTCTCGTCCTCACACCGTTTTAGACAAACACAACCGTGTTGGTATCTTCCCTTAGGACAAGGAATATGCTTCTTTTTTCTCGTCGCATGTGTCATCAACTATTATTGGCCAGTAATTGTTTCCTTTCTACCTCTTTTTTGCAAGCAGGGCTATCCATTTCACGTCGTTGCTATTGCGACCTTTTGGTGAACTACACAAATCACTTTTTTCTTAAGAGTGTTTTGTGCAGTTGTACTAAAATGTCACACGGGCAACGTCTCTACATTTCAGTGCGACTGCACAAAGGGAGATTGGTTTTGCTCTATCCTCCTCATCCAACTCCGAGCCTAATATTCTCCAACTAGTTAGTCTTAAGAGAGACTGCAAAGGTGACCGGCTTCTATTTGTGTGATTATTGTTTCATCACCAGTCCTCTATTATCGTAATCACACTTGATATCTTTGGAACAGGGACGCTCAGCTCTATTTTAGTGGAACTGCACAAAATGATCAGAATGTTGCATGCTCCAGACAGCTACTTTTTCCCAACATGCCTTGTTGATTTAGACAAAGCTGGGGGGACGTTGCTGCCAATGAAAGCATGGATCAATTTTAATTTAACACCTTCTCAGAACTTTGTCTTCAGTTGTGATGTAATAATTAGCTCTGATATGCTAATAATTGACATGCATTAGCAAGGAAGTTAGTTTTTTATTGTGTCCAAAAGAGCATCGATGGCAAGACACGCGAAACAAAAGCTAAAAGCTCACACCATTGTACAATTTCATGTCGCTGCAAAATTATTTGTATAGTACATCAATTATGTAAACAAATGATGGAAGCTTGATAGCATTGCCAGAAGCCTCTTCATCATCCGGGTCCATGTGCCATGCACAAAATTATACTCCTTCGTTCCTAAATATTTGTCTTTTTACAAATTTCAAACGGGCATATTTTAGAGTGTAGATTCACTCATTTTGCTTCGTATGTGTACTCCCTCCGTTCCTAAATATTCTATTCGTCTTAACAAAGATTCAACAAGTGACTACATATGGAGCAAAATGAGTGAATCTACACTCTAAAATATGTCTATATACATCCGTATGTGCTAGTCCATTTGAAATCTCTAAAAAGACAAACATTTGAGTAGTCACTCGTTGAAATCTCTAGAAAGACAAATACTCCGGAGTATATTTAAGAACCGAGGGGGTAGTGCACAACTGCATGGGAGACTCAGCCCGGTCGTTGCGCCGCATTAATAGTGAGTAATGAGCAATCAAATCATAAGCCCCACCTTTCCCACTGTAAGTTGCTCTGAAGAAGCAACCATCAATACGCTCTTCTTTGAATCCGCTCATACTACTCCATCCGTCACTATTTATACAGTGCGCTTCAGAAAAAAGAAAAAAATCTGTGGGACCAAGGCGACTAGCGATCGGCCTGAAAAATAGCATTGGTAGTTATAGCACAGCGTCTATTACTAGAGGGAATAATGCGTACACACATGCATGCAGTGCTTCCACCCCGGGTACACACATGCATGCACTCCGTAGTAGTATAGTACATGGAGAGAAAATTGTGGACTTGATTGCGGTTACCACGCCCTAATTAATTGAGCATTAAACCAAACGCGTCTAAAGTCTCTCTGGTGGTGGAAATGCATTGAGAGAAATGCACCATAATGAAGCGTGCCCTGTAAACTGTGAGGGAGGGTGGAGTAGTATGAAGGTGCAAAACCAAGTACGCGTACTACTGCACTTGGCTCTTCGCCCCTTCATGAAGTCTAACAATGATGGTACTCCGCATGTTGGGTACTACAGTGTATGCCTATGACAATCTGACACCGAATGGACTGATGCATGTCCACCGAGGGTAGGTTGCATTAGTCAAAAGGCGTAAGCGAGCTTCACCTTGTCCTGCAAGCTTCTCCTTGTTCTGCGAGTTGACAGGACACACTAAAATGTAGTGCTAGTCCATACTCCCTCCTTTCCGGTTAATATGGCTTAATCCTTTTTGCGGGTAAATGAGAGAGATTTATTCATATATAAGCATTCTTAGGACGATCAACCAAGACACTGGTCACTAGGAAGCGAGGTACCCCGCAAAAAAGAAGTAGGAAGCGAGGTGTTTCATCAAGCCAGGTCTCGGCCACATTCAAAGTGCAGCAAGCACGGTTCGCACGAAGATGCGCCACAAGGTTTGCTGACCTGTTTACATGCTGAATAACAAAAAAGAGGAAATATTACTGAGTGCTACTATTTGTAACAGGATATGAGCCAGAATTAAGCGAGAATTTTGGCGAGTGTTCCATGCAATCAACTTCCATTATCACATGCGAGAACCCTCGAAGAGAATCAAATGTGTTGAAGATTGCTTTATCACATTTTAAAATTATAATAAGAGTGCAGACGCTCCTCCATCCGGTTCCTAGTACTAGTATAGTACGTACCTTTATGGACTATAGTAGTAGTACTAGTAAACTTTGCGCTTGGTTATTCGGGAAGTCGAACAATAATAGCACTAGTAGTATAGTGTATGCTTCTGGCAATCTGAGACCAAATTAACTGTTGCACGTCCACTACCTGAGCGAGGGAGAGCTTGCATTAGTCAAAAGTTTCTCCTTGTCCTGCAAGCCACCGCGCACAAGCTTCTCCCGTCCCGCAACCTTCTCCTCGTTCGATAAGTTGACGGGACACATCAAAGTAATGCTAGTCCATGCTGCCTCCTCTCCGGTTAATATGGCTTAATTTTAAACGAGATAAATACACTATCTGTAACTGTATATTTGTAACAATACGGTCAGTGGACTTCATAATACGCTCATTGCGCTCAATATATATATTTTCCGGTGTTCATACGGTCACTAGCTCACCCTGACTGAGTAGGTGTGTGCATGCACGTGTAGGTTGAGCACTTGAGCGTGACCGTGTGTGTTCCGTCGTGTTCTCGGACATGCATGCATTAGGGCGTCGCGTGCGTTTTTGCGTCCATGTGTACGTGTGACTGTTGCATACACATAGGGGGAGTACGTGTAGGGGCCACTAAGGAGCAGTCAAATCACACAGTAAGTTAGTCCAAAGAAGCAACCATCCTTTCACTCTTGAATGACACGTACGCAATATAAAATGGTTGATATGGAGAGAAAAAGAAAACCACTATATATACACTAGCAGGAGCCTAAGCTACAAGCCTGCTTGCTTAGGTTGCTCTCTTCACAAGCATAGAACGACGGGCCTGATCACGCAGCTGGGGGAAGGGAACAATGTTCTGCGTAGACGCGGTCGACATCGGCGAGGGAGAAAACCCACAATTGGTGCGTCCCAATCGGGGGTCACCGCGGTATGGGCCGATGTCGCGTCCCAACCGCCCTTCTAGCTACAGTCCGACGTCCCAGGTAGTCCATCTTCCTTTTGGAGCCGGCTTGCTCCACTGCCGTAGCTCCATCTCCATGTCGATCTTTCTCTACTTCTACCGGCTTGTATTTGTGATGAGTTTATGTCTCATGAACTAGTGCCAGTACTATTATTCTAATCACACTTCTTCAATATCTTTGCCATCAGGGATGCTCAGGTCGATTTTGGTGGAACCTCACAAAACCATCGTATGATCCGAGGGTGCCAGCCGTCTTTCCTTCCCGACATGGAAAGTGATATGGAACAAGAGGTACTAGAAGGTGGAGAACCAAAGAGTGCTGCTTCTATTGTTGCTGACATTCTCATTAAAGAATCTCCCTCTAGCACATTCCTTTGACAGGTTCTACCTAGCCAGGAAATTAAATCATGTTTAGGGTTTAGGGTTTAAGTCGTAGTGACCCCATCAGTATTTTTTCTATCGTACACGCTCTCACAACTTTTTTCTTTAGTTGTGAAGTAACTATTGGCTATGATCTGTGAATCATTGAGATGCATTAGCATGCGTGTTAGTTTTCCTTTGTATTTGACGGAATGTTGTAACGGGGCAACCTTGGAATAGGAATGAAAATGGAGTGGAAAAGTTTCCGTTTTTCCGGAGAAAAAATGGAAACGGAGAGAAACCAACGTTTCGTTTCGTTGCATCGCGCCATCGAGCAAAACCAACATTTAAATCACTTCTGTCGTGTTCGTGTCTCACCCTCCTCCACGGCTCGACCCCACACGGTCGCTCGGCATGCCACTCACCGCAAAGCGAGTAGTATACCATAACTTTCCTGCGTGCTTGTCGATGGATCACGCCATGGAGTACTAGCACTACTGGAAGAGATTGACGAGTTGGGGGAGGACATCTAGCTGTTGCACGGACTCCCAAGAACTTACTACTGGAAGAGATCGTGCATGTTGTAGCCGGCTATTGTGACCTTTGAACGTGGAGCAGCCGCGTGCACCCGGAAGCAGCACGGGCGGCGCTCTCTCGGCCTGCGCGCCGCAATCAATGCCAGCGCCAGTGAGAGGTCGCGTCCGCTCTGGCCAGGCATGAATGCGGCACTGACCGTTTCAGGCGGGAAGCACGCGCGGGTGATGAAGAGGGTTCGGGTTGGTCAGGACCGGCCGTGGCAGCGGTCCGGACGTGCGCAAACAAGAGATGATGGACGTTAATATTGCTGCGTATATAATTAACAACGTAAATAATGTGCCAGTTGGACAAATATTATTGGAGATGGAGATGGAAATGGAATTTTATGTAAACACGGATCTGCATGTATATGTCTGTGTGTGTGTGCGCGACAACTCTCGCGACCTGGAAGCGGGGGCATGTTTTTGATCGAGTTTTCTTTCTTGCTATGTTAGAAAACCAGTTTGTCTAATTCACATCTAGATGTTATTTAAGGATATCACATCTAAGCTCCCACAAGTATATAATGTAGCAACAAGAAACAAAAAAACTAGGAAAAGACCACAAACAGAGTGGACATCAACTTATATGGGACATAACTATGTCACATCTAGATGTGTCCTAGACAGACCCTTAAAAAATTGTCTGCCAGTTTTCGTTTCTTTTTTCCGGGAACGTGTGTATTCTATTTAAAACCACTGCTATGGAGAGATTTTTTTACTCCATTATAGTCTCTTGTTTGATAGAGTTTCCCGCGTCCCGCTCTCTCACCCTCTCCATATCAAAACAAGATGACAATGTCCACTCTATCTCTCTCCTCACCGGTGGTCACAGATCCGGCCGAATCCCATCTGCTGCGGGAGGTGAGGAGGTGCAACGTTGACATTGTCACCATCGGCGATGGAGGAAGCCGATGCACACCGTCCTCTCGGAGCCGGCGCTGGCGCGGACGAAGATCCTCCGCGCCCTTGTTCGCTGTCGTCGTGTGGGCAGATCCCGCCCGCCCGCCTAAGTGACATCTCGCCCACCCGAGGTATAACTTCTTGTACTGGTCCAGCTCCCCAGGTCGCTGCGTGCGGGTTTTCTTCTATGCGACTACTCCCCAGCTCCCCATGCATAGTAGATAGGCGTCGGCTGGTCCAACATCACCTACTAGTACTATTATAGAGGAAATGCCACTCAAAAAGTTTTCCTGGTTTATGCCTCGGTGAAGGTATACATGTTGTTTTGACAAAAAGTACATGGCGGTTGTGCGGTCATTGTCCATATGTTGGTAGTACTATCACTGGTTAAATGAAGAAATTCTTTTTTTCTCGGGTATCCTGGTTTAGTTCCCATCAAGATAATTATGATGCTTCTGTTTGTTGGTGTACTTTTCATTAATTCTTATTGACAACTGAGATGTCGTTGTTAACCCTTTTTTGTATTTTTGGAAACAGCAATGCGTGTCTCCATACCCGGGCATGTCTTCCTCAATTTTAGTGGAACTGCACAAAATTGGATGGCCATTGTTGTTCCACCTCACTGTCCTCTACCACGTGGGTCTTCCTTCCTCGAGCTTGATTACTGAGAAGAAACATACCACGATGAGAATTTGTCGAACTTCTTAGGTGCCTCACCCAAACTTGATGCCAAATGGATGATGCATCACCACGATGACCTATCGATGCTCATGGTTGCGCCTCATGGTTGCATCGGCTGGTGAAGCTGATCGATTTTCGATGAAAAACAAGCTGTCTTCGATTAGTGCTCTTTGCTTGTTACGCACAAAGATGATATCCTTCGTCAGTTCACCTTGGTTGCGTTGGAGACACAGTCGTCTTTCATGTTGGTGCAATTTTCGCTAGGGTTTTACGACAGGTGGGCCCAAAATGTGGCTGGCTCACCTGTCATACAGCCAAAAGCAGGTGCAGTGAAGGCACCGGAGGTCAGTCCGTACTACAGTAGTATATATATAAGCGGGAGCCTCATCGCTTTTTCACTAGGGTTTGCACTCTCCACACGCTCGCCGCACTACATATATGCTCGGCGTTCATTTGCTAGGGTTTGCTATATTCACAGTCTCTCGCCCTCTCTTCACCAGATCTAAACAAGACTGCGTTGGCCTCTTGTCTCTCTCTCCCCCCTCACAGCTGGTGAAGGAGGCGTCTGTATCCCGTCGCACCGGGAAGGGGAGGAGGTGTAGCGTTCACTCTATCGCCTTCGGCGAGGGAGGCAATCCACTGCCGGCTGCGCTGTTCTCTTTCACCCAGCGCCTGTGCGGGAGGGCCACCGAATCCTTCTTCCTCGCTGCTGTACGTAGTGTGGGCAGATCCGGCCTCCCGCCACATGCCTTGCCACATCCCGATGACCCTAAGGTATAAGTTTCTTTGAAACCGTCGTTTCTCTAGCTGCATGTGGATCTTTTTTGATCTGTAGTCGAATCTAGGTCTTGGATAAAAGAGGAAAGAAGGGTGCAGTGGGCTGGAGCAAGAATCTAGGACGTGGTTCAATGAGGAAAGGAGGGGCGGAAAGTAGTATAGACTGGCTATCTAGCCGCTTTGTAGGTCGAAAAGGGAAAAAAGGGGTAACCCAGTACACACATCTGTAAGGAACCGATCTCTTTGTTGAAAAGGGAAAGAAACTGGGGGTCAGGTAGTTTGTGCACGACTAGATTTGCTGCCCTCACATAGGAAGAAGGTTCAAAGAGAACAAATATGGGACCAACACATATATGCTGCTTGGCTACATACTCTGCATCACCCATTTATACGTGTGGACGCACATGGTGCTGGCATGTCCCATGCAGCTATTTTGCTGTTGTTAATCTCAGAATTAACTACTGATCTGTTTTAAAAGAATTTCTCTGTTAATATGAATCAATGCAACCGTTTTAGAAATGCTACTGTCCTATACTTTGTTTTCCATCAAGATAAGGTAGATGCTTCTTTTTGTGGCCGCATGTTTCATCCTCCTTTATTGGCCAGTAATTGTTTTCTTTTTTGCCTCTTAAAACAGGGATATCTATTCAACTTGTTGCTATAGAAAACTTAAATGTCACACCGGCAACTTTGCTTGATTTCAGTGCAACTGCACAAAACTTGATTGGATTTCCTATTCGTGTTGGTAGATTCGTATTTTATGTTGGTCGTCTCATGAAAGGTCAGTACAGGCCTTCATCCACATGATTGTGCAGTGTGCTTTGAGATGTTGTGCTACTTGTATTGGTACTGTTTTAAATAAATGATGAATTGAAGCTATTGTATTGCTGTCTTTTCCCATTAAGTAGTGAACAAAAATGGGACCAACCCAGACATGATGCTTGTTGCTTTGTTACAACAAATTCAGCATCACCCCCTTTATAAGCCAGTAATTGATGCCACTCTCAGAATTAACTACTGAATCTTATTTCAAAACTGCAACACTTGTTAGGGATTGGCGGGATTACCATTTTTGTGGCCGCATGTTTCATCCTCCTTTATTAGCCAGTAATTGATTCCTTTTTTGCCTCTGTTTATACAGGGATATCTATTCAACTTGTTGCTATTGTGACATTTTGCTTCGCTACGCGAAACACTTTGCTTGATTTCAGTGCAACTGCACAAAACGAGATTGGATTTCCTATTCGTGTTGGCAGATTCGTACGTGATCTTGTGTGCGTCATGACAGGTTGGTACTTGCCTTCATCCACATGATCGTGCAGTGTGTTTTGAGATGTTGTGCTACTTGTATTGGTACTATTTTAAATAAATGATGAATTGAAGCTATTGTATTGCTGTCTTTTCCCATTAAGTAGTGAACAAAAATGGGACCAACCCAGACATGATGCTTGTTGCTTTGTTACAACAAATTCAGCATCACCCCCTTTATAAGCTTTGTCGTTCTTTATACATGTTGAAACAAGGCATTGTTAAGATAATGTCTCAGTCAATATGAATGAATCACACTGATGGAGAATTGCTACTCTCCTGCTTTGTTTCCCATTAAGATAAAGTAGATCAGTAGATGCTTTTCTTCTGGGAGTACAAGTCATCAACCGTTATTTCTTAGTAATTGTTTCCCTTATACCTATTGTTGCTTACAGGGATATCAAAATTAAAGCTCGGTTTTATTCCGACTTCGATTTTAGTTGAACTGCACAAAAGGAGCCAATGTGTAAGGCAAACTGCTGCATTACTGGGTCTAGTTGGTCGTTCCACTTTGCAGAAAGAAGCAGTCACTGTTTGCGCTACATTACAGAAGGAATGACCGAGAAGCTTTACAGAGTATTATTAGACACCGGTGACATGACTAGTCTGCAGAGACCATTGGCAATTTAACAACACGTGGAGTGCCCTGGGCAAAAAGTGCCCAAACAAGTACAAAAGCTACGACAGGACTCCACGATCATAGGCATTACATATTTTGAATGGGAAAAGCTTGTCAAAGTTTAATCATTGATGTTAGCAAGAAGACGTTAGTTTAATATATTGGAATTGGAAAACCTTGTCAAAATTTGCTCATTGATGTTAGCCAGAAGACATGCATTTGATATTTTTGAGTGGGACGCCCTTGCTGTGAGCAGCGTCGAGTGTTTTTTCCTATTCCTGTGTTCAGTTTAGAAGTAAATAGTTACTCTGCTGAGATATTCCTGTGTTAAGAGTTTGTTCTGAATATTGTCTATGTAATGCCAGGCCTTGTGTTTGATTGCAAAGTTGAGCTTGGAATGTTGTGGCATGCGGCATCACGAGCTGTTCACCGTGCCTCCTGAGAATAATGCTTCGTATTGTTTTGCATGTCGATCTAATGCCAGTGATTTGCTTGTTAAGAAGATCATCCTCTTCTGTTGTTTCCGTGCTTAAGAAGTTCATCGTCTGATGTTTCATTCATAGCCTATACGACAAGTCGGGTAGGTTAGACGTGAAACCATATGATCTTCCGACCAACTCATGATATTAGGCCGTGATTGGATCGTCGTTTTCCAACCAAAACCGCTTGTAAAACTGACGCTTGTAAATTAAAGCAGATGGTCTCGGGCGAAGGCGCTTGGTTGGTCGATTTCGACTAGTAAAATATCGGAAGTACTTGACACACGATAAAAACGCTGAACGACACTCGGACGATTGCTAATCCAGCCGTTAGCTGTTGTTTCAGCCTTGCCCATGGATGGCATGATACGCACGTCGTGCATGTATCGTCTGGTAATGTCGTCCATATAGCAGTGCTCGTAAAATATACACTGGTCTCTCAAATTACACGCGTAACCCGCCGGTTTTACTTACAGACCTCGGGCCCTCGGTTTCATTACGCCTGTATTTTACGCGTTGTTTTCGATGACGAGTAAATTACACTTGTATGTTAATACAGGTTTGAAATAAACCAGAGCTCCCAAGCGCGGCCTTACCGTTTCATGCCGTCTCAGTTTCTCGAAGGTGCTCATAGGTGTCCGATGATCCTGGCTTCCTGAATGAGTAGCGGGCGCTGTATCAGACCATCCGTAGGGCCCGCGAGGCCCTCTCCGTTGTCCTTCGAGTTGTTGCGCTCGCCGTGGCGCCGAGCATTGTTAACATCGTCAACGAACATGAGGATTCAGGAGATGACTTTATTTTGACTGGATGACACTAGGGACCCACTAGGGCCATAGCCGTACGTACGCAAGTGCCTCCTTATTATGTACAACTATATTTTTTTTGCTTTCTCCTGGTTTCCTGACATCACGGTCCCACACCATTGTCAACCTATGTAGTCAATATAAACGAGAGAATTGCACAAGGTGCGGCCGACAGCTGGGACCAAGCAGCTCGAGCAGTATTTGTGTTTTTGAGGCGTGAGCACTGCAGAGTTTTTCTTGGCGATGATTTCGTTGTTGTTCAGAGGAGAGCAGGGTATTAACTGGGCGGGCTGTGGCCCGTCTAGCCCAGGCCAGATATCCAGCCCAGATACTAATTTTTTCAAGATGAAAATGGCTAGCCCAGCTATACGTCTTTTTGAGGAATACCCAGGCAAGGTCAACTTGTTATTCTCCGCCCCGCTGGGCTGCAAATCTTTCCTAGGAGGGATGCATTAGGCTTAACAGGAAAATGGGCTTTAAAAATAATAAATGGGATGTAATTATAAAAACTGGGCAGTAACTATAAAAAATGCACCAAACACGAAATTAGTTTATAAAATATTATTTATGGATTTTGAAAATCTTAAATTTTCATTGTTGCGCGCGCAATGTTTCATTGGATTTTTACGTAATACAAATTTATATTTAATCTGACTAGAAATTTCGGGATAAAAATATTTCGGAGCCCATCAAAATGTGGGAAATTTTATTGAATTCTGTCTTCAACGGTTGGTTGAAATTATTAATCATTGTCCTAGCTAGAAAATGGGCTGTACTTTTAACAAACTGTAAATGGGCTGTTGTAAATTCCATTAGAATTCCAAAATGGGCTGTACATTCTTACAAAACGCAAATGGGCTATAAGTTCTCTGCCACACACTTGTGGGCCTACTAAGTGACGCGTCCCCTAAAAAATAAGTTGACGCGTATGCAAGGCTTTGCCAACTTATTATAGTCAACACACGGTTCTAGCAGCAGTGGCCGTTGGATGTCTATCCAACGGATGTCGTGCTTCTTCTTCAATCTCGGATATTCTTAGCTTCGGCCGCCCAAAAAATGATTCCTCCCCCTGACATCTGGGGCGCACCGTTTCGGAGGCTGACCTGTGGGCCTACTAAGTTGGAGCGTACCAAGGGCTTTGTCAACTTAGTCAATAATAAACGTTTCTAGCTTCAGTGACCGTACGATGTCCATCCAACGGCCGTAGTGCTTCTTCAACCTCTGGTCTTCTTGGTCCAGCCGCCCAAAGCAGCGCCGGTCGTGCCGCCTGCTCCTGCCTCCCGTGGCCGGTTGTGCTGCCGCGGAGGCCTCACCGCCCCCATACTACTCCCACCGCTGGCCAGGCCATCCCTCCACTCACCCACACCCCCTGTTATTCTGCGGCGACGGCAGCCTCACACCGCAGCCGAACCAGTGAACCCTCGTACTCCTCTCTGCGCGGGCTTCCACTGCTGCGTCTTCCCCGGCTCCGCGTCGTCCCCTTCCTAGGCCTCGCCATCGTCCAGACCACCGCCCTGGTGCTCTCGGCGCGGCGTGGTCAACGTGGTCAACGACCGACTTCCATCGGAAGAGTACTGTACGTGGAGAGGCTGACAGCTGGGTCCAGGCGGCCGCAAGGAAGTGCCTCCTTATTACGCGCAAAATAATTATTCCTCCACCTTACAGCAGGGACCCACCGGACGGGCCACCTTATTTCGCGAAAAAAAACGTTTCCCCCCTGACTGCTCGGACCCACCGGACGGGCCAGCGTATTTCGCGAAAAAAACGTTCCCCCCGCTGTCAGCTCGGACCCACCGGAAGTGCCTCCTTATTACGCACAAAAAAATGAATACTCCCCCTGCTAGCTGGGACCCACCATGGTGGGAGGCTGACTTGTGGGCCTACTAAGTTGACTGGGACGGGGGCCTTTGTCAACTTTAGTCAATATGAACGATTCTAGCTCCAGTGACCGTACGATGTCCATCCAACGGCCGTAGTGCTTCTTCAACCTCTGGTCTTCTTGCTCCAGCCGCCCAAAGCAGCGCCGGTCGTGCCGCATGCTCCTGCCTCCCGTGGTCGGTTGTGCTGCCGCGGAGGCCTCACCGCCCGTACTATTCCCACCGCTGGCCAGGCCCTGCGGCGACGGCAGCATCACACCGCAGCCGAACCAGTGAACCCTCGTACTCCTCTCCGCGCGGGCTTCCACTGCCGCGTCTTCCCCGGCTCCCCGTCGTCCCCTTCCTAGGCCTCGCCGTCGTCCACCGCCCTGGTGCTCTCGGCGCGGCATGGTCAACGTGGTCAAGGAACGACTTCCATCGGACGTGGACTGTACGTGGAGAGGCTGACAGCTGGGTCCATGGCCGCAGCAAGGAAGTGCCTCCTTATTACGTGCAAAATAATTATTCCTCCACCTGACAGCGGGGACCCACCGGACGGGCCACCGTATTTCGCGAAAAAAACGTTTCCCCCCTAACTGCTAGGACCCACCAGCTACACCTTCGCACGCAAGGAAGTGCGTCCGGGAAAAAAACAAAACGATTCGCCCCCCTGACTGCTGGGACCCACCAGCTACATCTTCGCACACAAGGAAGTGCCTGACAGTCGGGACCGACCTGGTCGAAGCGTACATAGTGTTGTCATTCTGGTCGCGAATGTGTACGTACATATATACTGGTTGATGTAGAGGCGCGCACATGTCGTAGTAGAGGCGCGCGCGTAGTATGTACACGTACGTACAGCGGTCAGGGTGCAAGAAAGAAAATATGGCCACGTATGTGTACATACGGGCGGGGTCTCGAACGCCTACTCGCACATACGTACGGCGAGGGCTCGTGTACATGGCTGGGTCGGAACGGAGAAACAGCGTCGTCATCGTGTTCATGGGGAGGCAACAGAATGCATCGTGTTCATGGGGAGGCAACGGAATGCGTCGTGTTCATCGGGGGGGCTTGGACGGAACAGGCGATGGAAACGAGGCCTGGCGTACCGCATAATGGAGGAAACGGCCTTGTGTTCGACCGGCCACGTTCAAAACGGGATCCTGTTCATCGAGAGGGGTGTGGCGTACCGCAAAACAGAGGAAACGGAACTCCTACGGTCGAAACGGGGGTCCTGTTGATCATGAGGGGTGTGGCGTACCGCAAAACGGAGGAAACCGACTTGTGTTGGAGCGTTACGGTCGAAACAGGGGTCCTGTTCATCGGGAGGGGTGTGGCGTACCGCAAAACGGGACTCCACGGGATACTGTTCATCTCCACTGTCGACCTCCTCGAGCCTCCACGGGCTCCTATTCATACAGCCTCCACGGGCTCCTGTTCATCCAGCCTCCACCACGCGCTACTCCACCGGCTACTGTTCAACCACCCCTCCACCGTCTACTGTTCATCCAGCCCTCCACACCATGCGGTCCTGTTCAACCACCCCTCCACGGGCACCCCTCCACCGTCTACTGTTCATCCAGCCCTCCACACCACGGGGGTCCTGTTCATCCACCCCTCCACGGGCACCCCTCCACCGTCTACTGTTCATCCAGCCCTCCACGACACCACAGGGTCCTGTTCATCCAGAGGCAATGCCACCGCTCACTGTTCATCCACCCCCCCCCCACAACGCTCACTGTTCATCCCATCTATCGGCTTCAGTTAGCAGCAGTAGCGAAGGAATCGCTCGATCGGGTTCAGTAACGCGTAGCCTGCAGTGCAATCGCTCGGGTTCAGTTAGAGCCCAACGCCTCGCTCGGGTTCAGTTAGAGACAACGCCTCGCACACACGCGCGTACGTGTACGAGAGAAACGTGTATCGCTCGGCCCCCGACCTCCTACCGTAACCGGGAACTCCCCTAAATTTTCCTCCCCCTCGCTTCTACCATGCTTTTTTCCGTCATGGACGGCCCAAAGAATGTCATGCAGCTGCGTCTCCAGCCCGCCCAGGACGAAAAGCCCATTTTCTGTCATGATTTTTTGTCATTGAAGTAGGAGCCCACCACATCTATGATGATACCAGGTTTTGTTACAATTATCGTCATAGAAGTGTCATATGTATGACAGAAAAAAATTTCGTTCGGCCCAAAATGTCACGGATGTGTCTTTTTTTTGTAGTGCTCACACATCATTGGAGGGGCCATGGAGTTGATGTAGAGGCCCTCCGTGATCAATGCCCCCTCCGACGGAGCTCTAGAAAAGGCCCCAAGATGGGATCTCTTGGGTACAGAAGGTTGCGGCGGTGGAATAGGGTTTCTGGTGCTCCTGGATGTTTGCGGGGTATATGGATATATATAGGAGGAAGAAGTACGTCGGTGGAGCAACGAGGGGCCCACGAGGGTGGAGGGCGCGCCAGGGGGGTGGGCGCGCCCCTACCTCGTGGCCGCATTGTTGATTTCATGACGTCCACTCCAAGTCTCCTGGACCACGTTTGTTCCAAAAATAACGCTCCCGAAGGTTTCATTCCATATGGATTCCGTTTGATATTCCTTTTCGGCAAAACTCTAAAATAGGCAAAAAAAACAGCAATTTGGGCTGGGCCTCCGGTTAATAGGTTAGTCCCTAAAATAGTATAAAAGTGTAAAAATAAGCCCATTAACATCCAAAATAGATAATATAATAGCATGGAGCAATCAAAAATTATAGATACGTTGGAGACATATCATTGGCACCAAATAACAATTGTTCAGGTCTAAAACTAATCCCAAAGGTAGATGTAGAGGTAGCGTGCCGACCGCGATCACTTCGACTTTGGAATCATTTCCCACGCGCATCGTCACCTTGTCCTTAGCCAATCTTCGCTTAATCCGTAGACCCTATTTCGAGTAGCAAATATGAGCAAGAGAACCAGTATCAAATACCCAGGCGCTACTGCGAGCATTAGTAAGGTACACATCAATAATATGTATATCAAATATACCTTTCACTTTGCCATCCTTCTTATCACTACTGCAGGATGCTGCTAACGCGACACTACAATTAGATACCCTTCGAGAAACTGTGTGCGATGCAATAATTGCAAACGGTGCTGTATGAAAACCATCAGAAATGTGTAAAACGTTTGCGATGACGGATGCATCAAACACGGTTCAGGTTTTATTTGCGTGTGTGATGAAGGGCATACAGTTCATTCAATGAACTGTTTACAATTAACAAAAGAAACGGGCAGCCAGATGAAGGCGTGTGCGATACACAACATATGGTTCACTCAGATGAACTGTTTGTGATTAGGCAACACAAACGAAACAGTCAGCCAGATCGAAGGTGTGTGCGATATACGACATGCGGTTCACTCGGATGAACTGTTTGCGTTGAGACATGAGAACAGAAACGGTACAAATGAACAAGATGAAAGGATCGATATAGTTGACTAGAGGGGGGTGAATAGGCAACTAACAATTTTTATCCTTTTCTTTATCAATTTAAAGTTTGCATCAAAGTAGGTTGTCTAGATATGCAACTAGGTGAGCAACCTATATGATGCAACAACAACAAGCACCCAAGCATGCAAGAGATGCAACGTAATATAAGCTTGCACAAGTAAAGGTACGAAATAACCAACAGTGGAGCAGGTGAAGACGAGGATGTGTTACTGAAGTTCCTTCCCTTTGAGGGGAAGTACATCTTCGTTGGAGCGGTGTGGAGGCACAATGCTCCCCAAGAAGCCACTAGGGCCACCGTATTCTCCTCACGCCCTCACACAATGCGAGATGTCTGTAACGCCCTCGATGCGGCTATATCTCCCACGTGTCGAAGCACGACTTAGAGGCATAACCGCATTGAAAGCAATGTCGCAAGTGAGGTAATCTTCACAAAACCCATGTAATATAATAAGGGAAAGAGATGCATAGTTGTCTTACAATCGCCACTTCACACAATACATGAATAAAGCATTACATCATCCAAATACAATCAGGTCCGACTACGGAACCAAAATAAAAGAAGAACCCCAAATGCGACAAAGGTCCCGATCAACCCCAACTGGGCTCCACTACCGATCGACTAGAACGAAACAACACAAAGGACAAGATCTTCAACGAGCTCCTCCTGAGCTTGGTTGCATCGACTGCACGGACTCATCGGCACCTGCAAGCTGGTTTTGGAAGTATGTGTGAGCCACTGGGACTCAGCAATCTCGCACCGTCGCGATCAAGACTATTTAAGCTTATGGGTAAGGTAAAGGTATGAGATGGACCTGCAGCAAGCGACTAGCATAAATGGTGGCTAACATACGCAAAAGAGAGCGAGAAGAGAAGGCAAAGCACGGTCGAGAATCTATGATCAAGAAGTGATCCTAGAACAACCTACGTCAAGCATAACTCCAACACCGTGTTCACTTCCCGGACTCCGCCGAAAAGAGACCATCACGGTTACACACGCAGTTGACTCATTTTAATTAAGTTAAGGTTCAAGTTATCTACAACCGGACATTAACAAATTCCCATCTGCCCATAACCGCGGGCACGGCTTTCAAAAGTTCAAATCCCTGCAGGGGAGCCCCAACTTAGCCCATGACAAGCTCTCACGGTCAACGAAGGAATAGACCTCCTCCCGAGATGTTCCAATCAGACTCGGTATCCCGGTACAACAAGACATTTCGACAGGGTAAAACTAAACCAGCAACACCGGCCGAATGTGCCGACAAATCCCGATAGGAGCTGCACATATCTCTTTCTCAGGGCACACTCAGATTGTCTTAGGTACGGGTAAGCCAGCCCAGAGTTGCCCCTGGTGGTCACCAGCAGCTGACAGGTTGGACCAACACTCAGAGGAGCACTGGCCCGGGGGGTAAAATAATGATGACCCTTAGGAGCGCGACTCCCAAGGGAAAAGAAAAGGCTAGGTGGCAAATGGTAAAACCAATGTTGGGCATTGCTGGAAGAGCTTTACTCAAGGCGAACTGTCAAGGGGTTCCCATTATTACCCAACCGTGTAAGGAACGCAAAATCCGGGAACATAACACCGATATGACGGAAACTAGGGCGGCAAGAGTGGAACAAAACACCAGGCATAAGGCCAAGCCTTCCACCCTTTACCAAGTATATAGATGCATTAATTAAATAAGATATATAGTGATATCCCAACAAGTAAACATGTTCCAACAAGGAACGGTATCTCCATGTTCCAACAAGGAACAAACTTCAATCTTCACCTGCAACTAACAACGCTATAAGAGGGGCTGAGCAAAGCGGTAACATAGCCAAACAATAGTTTGCTGGGACAAGGTGGGTTAGAGGCTTGGTTCAACAATATGGGTGGCATGATAAGCAAGTGGTAGGTATCGCAGCATAGGCATAGCAAAAGAGCGAGCATCTAGCAAGCAAAGATAGAAGTGATTTCGAGGGTATGATCATCTTGCCTGAGATCCCGCAAGGAAGAAGAACGAGTCCATGAAGAAGACAAACGGACGTAGACGAACGGGTTCTCACAAACGCGACGTTACCGGAACCAACCCGAAGAAGCAACACCGGAAAAGAGCAAACAACCTAGTAAACAACCACCACATAGACATGGCATGATGCGCAAACAAGTATGATGCATGTCTGGTTTAAAGAGGGCATGGCATGGCAAAGTGCAACAAACAACACTACAAATTAAGTGGAGCTCAATATGCAATGAGTTGCATATTGACGAAACACCACATCAATTATTTAGTTCTCTCCCGGTTAGGTACTCAACAATATTAAATGTTGTTAAGCATGGCAAGAGGTGAAGCATAACAAAACTATACCATCTAGCCAAGTTTAAATGAGGCCGGGAACAACAAACAACAAATCCGGAAACTCCTCATATGCATCAACAATTTAATGCAACAACAATTTTAAACATCTTAAAGTTGTTAACATGATGCGGATGACATGTTTAAGTTCAAGCAATATTTATGAAAATGTTGACATGATAAGATATGAGGCATTTGTCATCGTGACGGAAACGAAAGGGGTGCCACGACAACGAATCCGAAAGTGATGCCACGGCAACATATCGATTCCCGGTAACTCAATTGAGATACCGATGCAAAGGGGAAGTGTGCGGGAGCGTGTCGTGCAAGATGGTGGGGTGATCCCGGTAACTGGGTTTCCCATGGGTCGACGGCATGGCAACCGAGGAGGAACGTGCAATGACAACTCGGACACGGTTCGAACGTGAGCATCTCATACAACACATGCTTTCGTCCACGGGTCATCGTCTCGGCGGTTATACCTTCTAGGTGCATTCTCGGAGCGGTTCGGGTTCGTAGAGGAAGTAGAGGAAGTAGTCGTCCACGGCGACGGTAGTGGAAGTAGTGGTTCATGTTTCATAGATGTTCGGGGTCACGGCGAGGAACTTGACGTCCACGAGGCCTTCGAGGGTCGACGGTAGTGGTACACGGTTTCGTAGATGTTCGGGGTCGCTGGCAGATGTACTTGTCACATTGCCGGGCGTAATCGTGCATGTGGGTCTTGTCCAGTCCGTTGGGGGTACTTTGCGTTTTGAGGGGCAACGGTAGTGGAACTTGGCGAAAATCCGAGACGGTCTTGACGAACCGTAGTGTTAGTAGGCGAGATCGCAGCCACGGTAGTCTTCGGACTTGGTTCTCCCGCACTTGCTCCACGGGTCCTGGGGGAACTCGACGATGGCCATGGCAAGGAGGCGGCAGCAGCAGCAAGGCAAGGAACGGGATGGCAGGCGGCGAGAAGCGGCGGGTCGGCGAGGCAATCAGCGACGGGGAGAGCTCGGCCGGATCCGAACAAGGAGGCAGGCCGGCGGCAGGGCAAATGGCGGCGGCTTGGCGAGGGACTTGGCACTGGAGCTTCAGACGAAGCAGGGCACGACAGCAGCAGCACAAGGGCTCGAAACAGAGGCAGCATCGGTGGCTTGGTTCTGGCGATGCGGGGCGACGGCCGTGGTCAACGCGAGACGCGGGCGAGTGGGCGCCTCGTCCTCTGCTTGTCAGGAAGCAGAGCAGCGGTGGCGTCTTGGCGCGGCTCCACGCCAGCGGAGGCGCAGGAGAGGAAACAGGAGCAGAGGGGCGGCTGAGCTCCTGGTGGTGGTGGTCGACGCCGGCGGGCGCGCTTGCTGGAAAGAGGGGCGCTCGGGAGGAGGCAGAGGGGAACGGGACGAGGGCGCGGTGCGGGTTGTGGTCACCGGCGGCGACCTGACGCGGCGACGGGATGGCGAGGTGGAGGACGAGGGGATCGGGCGCAGAAGGTCTCGGGCTCGAGCGCTCCTCTCCTGTGAGATGTGTGTGTGGCGGCGGGGGGAGGACGAGAGGGAGAGGGAGTGGATCGGGGGAAAGGGACGAAGGGAGAGGCGGCGGTGGATGAGGACGAGAGGGAGAGATGGGATCGAGTGGTAGGCTAGGGTTAGCTTGGGAGTGGGCCTTGGGAGGCCGGCCCAATGGAGAGGAAAATGACCAGGGGCCTGCTGGGCTGCTCTCTCTCCTACTCTTTTCCTCATTTCCTTTTATTTGCCAAAAATAGCAAACAGCAAAGGCACAAATAAGAGAAAGAAAAGGTTGGAGAAGGAATTTGGGCACTGGGATAATTTTTCCGGACTTGCAAAAATGAGCTTGGGCCAAGAAAATAGAAGTGAGCGTGTGCGTGAAGATTGGATTCGAACTCGTTTGAATTTAAATCCAAAAGAGTTTGAATAAGAAGTGGGCATTCGGTAGGTCCAAAAATATTGAGAATTTAGGAGGAGCCTCGAAAAATGGGAAAAGAATTGTTGGTAAAGTTTGGAGGTGCAACTTGAAGCATAAGAGGCATGGAATTAAATTGCAAGTGTGTTATGGTGATTCCAAAGTTAATGGAATATTACTTATAGCTCCCTAATAATAGTGGGAGGATATATGTTATAAAGAGACATCACCATGTGAGTTCCCTCGATTTAAATGGATCAAAGATCCATGCCATTTATTTAGTTGAGTTGCAAAAGATTTATGAGATGATGGCATGATGACATGATGCAATGCAACACGCAAGCAAATGACAAGGAAACGACGGCGAATAACTGGACGACAACTGGCACATCGGTCTCGGGGCGTTACAACACTCCACCACTACGAGAGGATCTCGTCCCGAGATCTAGAATGGCACCGGAGGGAAAACGGAAGAGAAAAGAGAAGAGGTAAAACCAAGTTGCTTCTTTGACAAACGAGTGAAACCAAAGAACCTTGAGAAGTTGAACAAATTGAATGAGAGAATGTAATGGAGATGAACGAAGTTGAAAACACTCCGTTAGAAAAGAGGAACAAGGAAGAACAACTTCGGGCAGCACTTTGATTGAAAAGAAAAGGAATTGAATAAGAACTTGGTAAGATGAGAAGATACTTGATGAAATCACAACACACTGCCTCCGGAACTATTGAATGAATGGAACAAGGGGTAAGAAAAAAATCTCAGACAACACTCCGGTTAAATGGATAGGCATGAAAAGAACATGATATTTGAGCAAACGAGATGATGGGTGAATATAGCAGGAATACAAAGCCTCCGGAACAAAAGAGAGAATGGAATGAGATGGACGGAGGAGAGAACAATATCTTCTATCTCGAATGAGCTTGAAAAAAAAACATCCTTAGGAGAAGGGTCGAACGGAGTTGTTGGAAAAAAACCATAAAGGATAAACTTGATATGGACTTATAGAAGACATCTCAAAACAATGAGGTGAGAACTTGCCACTCACGGAAAAGATTTGATTGGATTGATATGAGCAAGGAGACAAGAAACTTATTTCACCAGAAGGATGAAAGAAGAACTTGGGTCATT
Organism: Triticum aestivum; assembly: GCF_018294505.1. Classification (NCBI taxonomy): domain Eukaryota; kingdom Viridiplantae; phylum Streptophyta; class Magnoliopsida; order Poales; family Poaceae; genus Triticum; species Triticum aestivum. The sequence continues at coordinate 291,841,033 of NC_057812.1, forward strand.
TATGAGCACCATAGGTAGCAACAAACCTTAGGGAACGCTCTAGGTGAAATATAACCCAAGATAATTCCAATGAAGAGATTGATGGATTTAAAATACCTCATTCCTAACAACATGTGAATCATGAAAACATGAACTCAAATTACCAAGAATGACATAATACCACCTCCAATGATACGGTAGACAAAAAATGCACTCCGGATTACAATATGAAGAAAGCTTGAGCTCCTCTGAAAAGAAAGTTGATGAACGTTTCGAGAAGGAATATAAATCCTTGATGAACCATCATGTAGAACCTTCAAGAAGAACTCCGGTAAACAAAAGATAACGAAAAGAGAGAGAAGTTGAAAACACAAGGTGAAACCTTGTAATGATTTAGATGGATCTCCGTGATAATTTGAGCTTGGCACTCCGGGAAAGATAGATGAGCACTTGAAACCAAGAATAAGTATGATGAGCCCCTCCGGAAAATAGGAATTGAATAAACTCGATGAAACAAGAATAAGATTTTATTCTTATTAAGATTAAGAGAGATATAACACCAACTTGAGAAGGTATTCAAAGAACCACCGGTAGAATGAAACAACAAAAGAATTAATATGATAACGAAGGAAGACAAAAATCTTGGAAGAACCACCGTAAGAATTAAAATGATCGAGGAAAAGATAAAGAACACCGGGAAGAATTATGAAATGAAAGAAGATGCTTGAGAGGATTTAGATACATGAGAACGAAGGGATCACAAACTGATTAGAGATCACTTGATGCACCGGTAAAATTGGAGAATGATAACTGAAAGCTGAGAATGAATAAACCTGAATTGATGGACTCCGAATAACAAACTGAGAAGACTCTTGAATTACTCCGGATAGGTGAAAAGAATTCTCACGATCGAAAACAATCGAGAGAATGGCAACAAGCTAGAACCATGAATCTTGAAGAGAAAAGAGCAAGATTGACAGAAAAATCTTCTTCGATCTTCAAATGATGAGAATGACAACGAGAAACACCACCAAGAATTATTGAGGCACACCGGAATAAAAAAATGGAAAAGTTGAGCCAACGATAAAAAGAATTTGAAATATCTTGGAGAAAGGCATGTGACTAATGATAACTCATTCTTACGTCAACTTCGAAAAGAAAATTTGAGGATAGCTCCGGGAAAATAAGAAGAGTCGGATAAGATCCTGGGAAAAGACCTATGGCTTAGGGCCCACTCAAAAGAAACACCATTGAAATGATTAAAGATAGATTGCACCGGTTGAATTACATGGCTCAAAAGAGATAACATCCTTGAAAGAGCTTGAATGAAAGCAGAGTGGAAACACGATTCTTCTAGATATTATGAGCACTCCGGAACAATTGAATAGAGAGAAAAGAATGAACATGAGGAGCACCGGTATGAGAAGGCATTTGAAACAAGGGAAGGATATGATCAATAAAGCTTGAATTAGTTCCACCGGAGAAGAAAGATAATGAATAATGATGAACTTGTAGAGCATCTTCATGAGAAACACCTGGTAAAACATGAAGGAAAAAAATAATGGAGAGAATTCTCATGAATAAAAGGATACTTGATTAAGAGATCTGAGTCCTTGAATAAAAGGGTTGGGAGGGCGGGAAAACAAAGGCAACTTGGGGACGGATGAAACAAACACCGTTCAGAAGAAACTGATACTTGATCTTGCGGATGTTGAAATGATCGGATCCACTTGAAGAGAAACACACCAGTGAAAAGAAATTGAAACGACAAACTCGATGATCGAGAAGGATTAGTATTCACATAGGAATATGAGAACACCACTTGGGGAAGGTATGGAATCAACATTTGACTTCGAAGCAACTCGAATACCACAACTCAAAACAAAAACAAAGGATTGGCTTGCAGAATAAGCCAGAACAAACATATGATAGAGATTTCGTCCAAAATTTTCGGGGTGGGGCCTACACGGGCTCGATCGTACAACACCATCATGTACAAGGAAGTGCACATGACATACGAAGCATCCCCGAGTCGGCATAGCCAAGGACTCTTTAAGACACAATGAGACCACTGTAAAACCGACCGTGAATAGGTGGACCACTACACGTCGAACCCCAATTTCATATCATACATCTGTCGGAAAGATATCCTACAAGCTACTTGAATTCCCACCTATGAAACTCCCGAACCTTTCCGGTTATGCAATCAGGTGTTGGGGATACAGGGGAAGCATAATATCTCATCCAAACTAACAAATCCTACATCCAGCTGTATCCATCCTTCAACACATAACCAAGAAACCTTTGGAAAACTTCTACCTCAACCTTCGAAAAGCATCCGTTATACAAGTTATGGCGATACTCCCGAACTCCCGCCCCAGTACTGGGTGGCGTTGAGGTTATCTCACCAACGAACTGCATAAAAGAGATTTTCGATGTCGGCGTACTAAACTCAGGTATTCCAGAACTGCAACAATAAAATTGTGACGACAACACCTCAAAGCTCAACTCCCTGGGACACTGCCACAAAACCCCTGACAGGAGGCACCAAGACAATGTTCTCGTCACAAAACCATCGGAACGATTCCAAGATACCCGCGTGATCCTAAATTTTTTTTTTGTGAAATTTGAGAAGAGAAGAGTCAAAACTCTACGTCAGGATGCCTTACCAAAGCGATGAGGAGACTGGGAACTAAAAAGAATTTCTAAACTCTCCGATATATAATTCCTAAATGACTCAAAACATTTTTCTAGACACAACTCGGCCGCTAAAAACGATCAAGCAATGGGGCTCCTAAGGTCGGGGAAGGCTCTGATACCAACTTGTAACGCCCTCGATGCGTCTATACATCCCACGTGTCGAAGCGCGACTTAGAGGCATAACCGCATTGAAAGCAATGTCGCAAGTGAGGTAATCTTCACACAACCCATGTAATATAATAAGGGAAAGAGATGCATAGATGGCTTACAATCGCCACTTCACACAATACATGAATAAAGCATTACATCATCCAAATACAATCAAGGTCCGACTACGGAACCAAAATAAAAGAAGAACCCCAAATGCGACAAAGGTCCCCGATCGACCCCAACTGGGCTCCACTACTGATCGACTAGAACGAAACAACACAAAGGACAAGATCTTCAACGAGCTCCTCCTGAGCTTGGTTGCGTCGACTGCACGGACTCATCAGCACCTGCAAGCTAGTTTTGGAAGTATCTGTGAGCCACGGGGACTCAGCATTCTCGCACCCTCGCGATCAAGACTATTTAAGCTTATGGGTAAGGTAAAGGTATGAGATGGAGCTGCAGCAAGCAACTAGCATAAATGGTGGCTAACATACGCAAAAGAGAGCGAGAAGAGAAGGCAAAGCACGGTCGAGAATCTATGATCAAGAAGTGATCCTAGAACAACCTACATCAAGCATAACTCCAAAACCGTGTTCACTTCCCGGACTCCACCGGAAAGAGACCATCACGGTTACACACGCAGTTGACTCATTTTAATTAAGTTAAGGTTCAAGTTATCTACAACCGGACATTAACAAATTCCCATCTGCCCATAACCACGGGCACGGCTTTCGACAGTTCAAATCCCTGCAGTGGAGTCCCAACTTAGCCCATGACAAGCTCTCACGGTCAACGAAGGAATAGACCTCCTCCCAAGATGTTCCGATCAGACTCGGTATCCCGGTACAACAAGACATTTCGACAGGGTAAAACTAAACCAGCAACACCGCTTGAATGTGCTGACAAATCCCGATAGGAGCTGCACATATCTCTTTCTCAGGGCACACTCAGATTGTCTTAGGTACGGGTAGGCCAGCCCAGAGTTGCCCCTAGTGGTCACCGGCAGCTGACAGGTTGGACCAACACTCAGAGGAGCACTGGCTCGGGGGGGTAAAATAATGATGACCCTCAGGAGCGCGACTCCCAAGGGAAAAGAAAAGGCTAGGTGGCAAATGGTAAAACCAATGTTGGGCATTGCTGGAAGAGCTTTACTCAAGGCAAACTGTCAAGGGGTTCCCATTATTACCCAACCGCGTAAGGAACGCAAAATCCGGGAACATAACACCGATATGACGGAAACTAGGGTGGCAAGAGTGGAACAAAACACCAGGCATAAGGCCGAGCCTTCCACCCTTTACCAAGTATATAGATGCATTAATTAAATAAGATATATAGTGATATCCCAACAAGTAAACATGTTCCAACAAGGAACGGTATCTCCATCTTCCAACAAGGAACAAACTTCAATCTTCACCTGCAACTAACAACGCTATAAGAGGGGCTGAGCAAAGCGGTAACATAGCCAAACAATAGTTTGCTGGGACAAGGTGGGTTAGAGGCTTGGTTCAACAATATGGGTGGCATGATAAGCAAGTGGTAGGTATCGCAACATAGGCATAGCAAAAGAGCGAGCATCTAGCAAGCAAAGATAGAAGTGATTTCGAGGGTATGATCATCTTGCCTGAGATCCCGCAAGGAAGAAGAACGAGTCCATGAAGAAGACAAACGGATGTAGACGAACGGGTTCTCACAAATGCGACGTTACCGGAACCAACCCGAAGAAGCAACACCGGAAAAGAGCAAACAACCACCACATAGACATGGCATGATGCGCAAACAAGTATGATGCATGTCCGGTTTAAAGAGGGCATGGCATGGCAAAGTGCAACAAACAACACTACAAATTAAGTGGAGCTCAATATGCAACGAGTTGCATATTGACGAAACACCACGTCAATTATTTAGTTCTCTCCCGGTTAGGAACTCAACAATATTAAATGTTGTTAAGCATGGCAAGAGGTGAAGCATAACAAAACTATACCATCTAGTCAAGTTTAAATGAGGCCGGGAACAACACAGAACAAATCCGGAAACTCCTCATATGCATCAACAATTTAATGCAACAACAATTTTAAACATCTTAAAGTTGTTAACATGATGCGGATGACATGTTTAAGGTCATGCAATATTTATGAAAATGTTGACATGATAAGATATGAGGCATTTGTCATCGTGACGGAAACGAAAGGGGTGCCACGACAACGAATCTGAAAGTGATGCCACGGCAACATATCGGTTTCTGGTAACTCGATTGAGATACCGATGCAAAGGGGAAGTGTGTGGGAGCGTGTCGTGCAAGATGGTGGGGTGATCCCGGTAACCGGGTTTCCCATGGGTCGACGGCATGGCTACCGAGGAGGAACGTGCAATGACAACTCGGACACGGTTCGAACGTGAGCATCTCATACAACACATGCTTTCATCCACGGGTCATCGTCTCGGCGGTTATACCTTCCAGGTGCATTCTCGGAGCGGTTCGGGTTCGTAGAGGAAGTAGAGGAAGTAGTCGTCCACGGCAACGGTAGTGGAAGTAGTGGTTCACGTTTCGTAGATGTTCGGGGTCACGGCGAGGAACTTGACGTCCACGAGGCCTTCGAGGGTCGACGGTAGTGGTACACGGTTTCGTAGATGTTCGGGGTCGCCGGTAGATGTACTTGTCGCATCGCCGGGCGTAATCGTGCATGTGGGTCTTGTCGAGTCCGTTGGGGGTACTTTTCATATTGAGGGGCGACGGTAGTGGAACTTGGCGAAAATCCGAGACGGTCTTGACGAACCGTAGTGTTACTGGGCGAGATCGCAGCCACGGTAGTCTTCGGACTTGGTTCTCCCGCACATGCTCCACGGGTCCTGGGGGAACTCGGCGATGGCCATGGCAAGGAGGCGGCAGCAGCAGCAAGGCAAGGAACGGGATGGCAGGCGGTGAGAAGCGGCGGGTCGGCGAGGCAACCGGCGATGGGGAGAGCTCGGCCGGATCCAAACAAGGAGGCAGGCCGGCGGCAGGGCAAACGGCTGGGCTTGGTGAGGGACTGGGCGCTGGAGCTTCAGACGAAGCAGGGCGCGACAGCAGCAGCACAAGGGCTCGAAACAGAGGCAATAGCGGCGGCTTGGTGCTGGCGATGTGGGGCGACGGCTGCGGTCAACGCGAGACGCGGGCGAGCGGGCGCCTCGTCCTCTGCTCGTCAGGAAGCAGAGCAGCGGCTGCGTCTTGGCGCGGCTCCACGCCGGCGGAGGCACAAGAGAGGAAACAGGAGCAGAGGGGCGGCTGAGCTCCTGGTGGTGGTGGTCGACGCCGGCAGGCGCGCTTGCTGGAAAGAGGGGCGCTCAGGAGGAGGCAGAGGGGAACGGGACGAGGGCGCGGCGCGGGTTGTGGTCATCGGCGGCGACCTGACGCGGCGATGGGATGGTGAGGTGGAGGCCGAGGGGATCGGGCGCAGAAGGTCTCGGGCTCGGGCGCTCCTCTCCTGTGAGATGTGTGTGTGGCGGCGGGGGGAGGACGAGAGGGAGAGGGAGTGGATCGGGGGAAAGGGACGAAGGGAGAGGCGACGGTGGATGAGGATGAGAGGGAGAGATGGGATCGAGTGGTAGGCTAGGGTTAGCTGGGGAGTGGGCCTTGGGAGGCCGGCCCAATGGAGAGGAAAATGGCCAGGGGCCTGCTGGGCTGCTCTCTCTCCTACTCTTTTCCTCATTTCCTTTTATTTGCCAAAATAGCAAATAGCAAAGGCACAAATAAGAGAAAGAAAAGGTTGGAGAAGGAATTTGGGCACTGGGATAATTTTTCCGGACTCGCAAAAATGAGCTTGGGCCAAGAAAATAGAAGTGAGCGTGTGCGTGAAGATTGGATTCGAACTCGTTTGAATTTAAATCCAAAAGAGTTTGAATAAGAAGTTGGCATTCGGTAGGTCCAAAAATATTGAGAATTTAGGAGGAGCCTCAAAAAATGGGAAAAGAATTGTTGGTAAAGTTTGGAGGTGCAACTTGAAGCATAAGAGGCATGGAATTAAATTGCAAGTGTGTTATGGTGATTCCAAAGTTAATGGAATATTACTTATAGCTCCCTAATAATAGTGGGAGGATATATGTTATAAAGAGACATCACCATGTGATTTCCCTCGATTTAAATGGATCAAAGATCCATGCCATTTATTTAGTTGAGTTGCAAAAGATTTATGAGATGATGGCATGATGACATGATGTAATGCAACACGCAAGCAAATGACAAGGCAACGACGGCGAATAACTGGACGACAACTGGCACATCGGTCTCGGGGCGTTACAATGTCGTGATTCCACTATTGGTGCCCTTGGAGGCGGCGACCGAACCTTTACAAACAAGGTTGGGGCAATCTCCACAACTTAATTGGAGGCTCCCAACAACACCATGAAGCTTCACCATAATGGACTATGGCTCCGTGGTGACCTCAACCGTCTAGGGTGCTTAAACACCCAAGAGTAACAAGATCCACTAGGGATTAGTGGGGGAATCAAATTTCTCTTGGTGGAAGTGTAGATCGGGGCCTTCTCAACCAATCCCGAGCAAATCAACATGTTTGATTGGCTAGGGAGAGAGATCAGGTGAAAATGGAGCTTGGAGCAATAATGGAGCTTTGGGGGAAGAGGTAAGTCAACTTTGGAGAAGAAGACTCCCTTTTAAAGAGGGGGAACAATCCAACCGTTACCCCCCCCCCCGAAAACACCCCCGCAGAGGGCGGTACTACCGCAGGGGGCCGCGATACTACCACTGGGACCAGCGGTACTACCACTCCCACTCCCGGTACTACCGTGCAGTCTGGGAGGGCTAGCATATGAGCAGGAGTCAAACCCAGTGCGGCACTACCGCTCTCAAGCGGTACTACAGCTTCTACTGCCGCTGCTTAGTGCCGCACAATCCGACATGAGAGGCGACCCCCTCGAGTCGATGCGGTAGGAGCCTGGTACCGCAGCGGTACTACGGCTGAGGACCCACATGCGGTACTACCGTTGGGCACCACGGTACTACCGTTGGGACCAAATCATACTCATAAAAGGGAATGAAACCTCCATCGAAGCGGGAAGGCTCAGATGGTGTGAAAAGGATGTGTACATGTTGATTCCACCCTAGCCTTACCAAAGCGGACCCCCTCTTGATAGTACGGTGACTCCTACGAAACAAGTCCACCAAAACAGAAACGAAAGAGCTACACCATCTTGATTAAAGCTCCGAGGGTAAAGAATCGTCTCATGCCAAAGGATGAATCTATGAAATGCTCAAAGCACACGATTAGTCCGCAAACATGTTGTCATCAATCACCAAAACTACACTGAGAGAGATATGCCTTAACAATCTCCCCCTTTTTGGTGGATTGATGACAACCAGGGAATTGCACAAAGAAAGAACATGAAAGTAAAGATACTTAGAACTACGAAATATAGACGATCTCCCTTGAATGTGTGCACCTAATTAGTAGTGCCTTTGGAATGCAAGGCACACACATTAGGATCAACACTCCCCCTACATCTTATAGTCCAACAAACTAAGTAGGGTATATAACAGGATAAGCATGCAACTCACAAATTACCAAAGAACTTGATGGACAAAGATAATAAGGATAAGGTAGCATATGACTCACACCATATGACTGGAACTACGTCTCATAGGCACAAAACCAAACAAATCAAAGGACGAGAGAAAGAAAGCAATGACACAACAAACTACAAGGACACACTCGCAACTCGGCAACGACATAAATCCCTAAACTCTCTCCCCCTTTGGCATCAAGACACCAAAAAGGCAAAGAGTGTTGCTACGGCTTTAGGTGATAGCCAACTGAGGATCTCGAACATCATATCCCAGCGGGATCGTCTGCACCGTCATCATCGGTCGGGAACTGCTCGGTGTCTGAATTGGTCCATGAATAGTGCTGCTGAATCCACTCCTCCTCATCAGTGATCTTGCCCTCAGAACTACTGGCAACAGTTGCACCCAACTGGCGCATGAGCTCCTTGTGACGACTCCTAGCCTGCTTCTCAGCCACATGAGTCATGTACTGACCGTGAGACTCCATGCAGAAGAGTTTCTTCATCTTGCGCTTGAGCTTCTTTGCCCAAGACGGCTCTGCTCCAGATGGCTCATAGTCATTGTCATCATCCGCATCATCCTCGATCTCCATGTTAGCAGCTCCAGGCGGAATGCCAGAACTCGGAGCTGTGGTGCCCCAGTTCTCCTTCTTCCTTAGACGCTTGATCTCATGAGAAACTAGATCCCAGTATCCAGCACCACCCTAGGATACACACGCTCCCAGGCCTTCTCAATGAGCAGCATGATAAATGGTCCATAGATAGGGCACTTGCGCTCAGGGATGGCGGAAACCAACTCAGACCACATGACATGAGAGATATCCAAAGAGTCTCCGGTGTTTTCTTCCTTCTCATGTTGACGGAAAAGAAGCATGTCCACAAGAAAAGAGTGTAACATATCCAAGTTGCCAATGCGACGGAAGAGGGTCTCCCATAAGATGCGATGGAGAATATCCAGAAATGCTGGCAGCTCATAGGTCTCCCTTTGAGTCACTGGGTTAATCTTCAAGGTACAGTATGGCCAGAGAGATTGCTTGTGAGTGGAAGTTGCATTGCGGTGAGGACGAAAGCTAACTGGGTTCGCTTGACCTTGATCCTCAACTTCAAGAAGCTCCATGAAGGCCTTCCACTTGACAGTAAGCAGCCTGCCATTTTTCATCCAAGTCAGAGTTTTGTCCTCATCTGTCCCAAGATGGACGGTGGCATAAAACTGAGCCACCAAATCTGCATCAAAATCCTTGTTGAACTACATGATCCTAAGGATGTTCAACTGAGAGCACATATGAAGAGCCTCCCCAAAGTAGTCAGGATCCTTATCCATAAAGCCAACGTCGATGGAGCGAACATCAACAAAAAGATTCTTCTTGGCTTTGATCACATCAAAGTAGATGGCATACTGAAAACGATTCCAGAACGGGCAATTGACCAAAGTAGGTTCTTGAGCGACCTCATAGGGGTTGCGCCGACGCTTCTCCCAGAATTCCTTGGCAGACATCTCTGTCACAGACTTGGCCCTTGGCTTGGGCTTGGACGCACTCATCTTCTTCATTTGAGGTGGAACACTTGATGAGGTTGCCGTTGTCTCAGAGGTGCGGTAGCACTTGGACGTTGCACGTCCGGGGTTGACACAGCGGACTTGCTGCTCAGGATGCTCATCACCTGGAACCAAACACACGAGCAGAATAAACAACACGAAAGAAAGAGCATAAGCCTCCAAACAAGACAACATGGATCAAAAAGTGGTAGGAAATGATGGAATAGGGCCTCCAGCAGTAGTACCGCGGCAGTACCGCTCGAGCGGTAGTATCGTGCAAGATGAGCGGTAGTACCGCTCCAGACGGGGAACGGCGGTTCCCTACTGCCGTGGACAGATCCGGCACTACCGGGGATGCCAAATTCAAAAAAAACCTACCAAACAACAATCCAAAAGGCCTAGATGCCATCTCCATCCTACTCAAGCCTCGACTTAGCCAAAAATCAAGAAAAGCAATGCATATTGCCCCTAACAACTAGATGTGAGATCTAGGTGTAGCGACCCAACCTCATACGGTCAAGTCTCTGTGCTTCAGTGTCATCCCTGGATCGGTAATGCTGACATACACAGTACTCGAGGATTTATAACAGAGTAGCAATCACACACTTATTACATCGGATGTCTCAAAATAGAACTTATTACAATAAATATGGCTTAAGGTCATCTAATACTATAACAGCGGAAGGCTTGGAAGATAAAGTGAGTCCATCAACACCAACGGCATAGCTGAGCTCCACGGCAACGACCTAACGAACCTTACTCCTCGTCTGAAAAGCCTGCAACATAATACGTTGCAGCCCGAAAACGGGTCAGCACATGGAATATGCTGGCAAAGTAACATAGTAGAGCAAGAACAGAATAATACTATCACTACATGCATATTTGGCTGGTGGAAAGCTCTATGGTTACAGTTTTTGCGAAAAGCCAATTTTTTCCTACAACAAAGTAATAGATTTTATTTAACTATCATAGTAGTTGAAACATCATTGAGAAGGTTCCTCCAACTCAATCCCAATTAAAGTAGTTAACAACCCAACAATATTATTTTAGAGTGATGAGATACTTATGATACTCCAAGTACCAGAGACTCAAGATGTCCATAACCGGGGACATGGCTAACCATGATTAGTTTATACACTCTGCAGAGGTTTGCGCCCTTTTCCCCACAAGACCCGAGCTCCTCCGTTGGATTTCTCGCACTACATGGTGTTTGAGAAACGGATGACCGAGACACAGTCTTTCAGAAGCATTAACCCCTTACTCCGTGCATACCATACCAACCTACATCCCTCTACCTGCTGATCCACCTCTTCGGGAGCTTCACGCAACTTACTCAACTATGCTAGAGCCCATAATAGCTTGTGGCTGCACACGGAAGTTTCTATCACGAAAATATCTCAGATCCCTTTGAGCATGGGTGGCGGCCATAGGATTATCACACTGGTACTCCGGGATATCCTAGGACAACACTGGATTCTCCAGGTGCCCAATAAACAATCCACCCAGATGTGTATTCAAGTTGCCACCTTAAGTTGAACAATTCATTAACAATCTCACATCTGTCATGGATTTCACTCACCCAAACCACGTCTACGAGCATAGCATAGCAATAATAGCAACACGTAGAAGTAACTCCCAAGGGTTTGATAAATAACAGGGCAATAGGTTCTACCTCATCAACTACTTCCCAACCCACATGTTAATCACATCCTAACCATGCAATGTTTGAGGATTGGAACTAATGCATAAAAACTGGATGATAAAGGGGTATGATCAAAGTGTTACTTGCCTTGCTGATGATCCGCAAAACCTAGGGATTCGTAGTAGCACACTTCGCACTCTGGGTGTTCTATCGCAAACAAACAATAGCATACATAAGCAATCAAGCAAAGAAACACGGGTAAATCTCAAATAAGAAGATCTAACCAGAAGGTTCAACTTAAGAACTCTGGTTTGCGAAAAGAATCAAATCAAACGGAGCAACAAAACTCAAACTGCGAAAGAAACAAGATCCGTTTGCTAATATGGAGTAAGGTCAAATTTTACCGTAGAAAAAACTTGTTCAAGTTGGTTAAACAAAAATAGGGTTTCGAGACGAAGATCTAGGTGCTTGAATCACCCGATTCCGACAAACGAGCGAAAAGATAAACTAAAACAAAAATCGGATCAGAAATCGCGATTGAAAACAATCCCGGAAAATCCGAGAAAAAGAAAATTGATGAACAGGCTAACGGACGAGCGTTCATTGTCTGCGGCCAATGAGTGAGCTCCATTCATTAAAACGAACGTACGGACGTACGTCCGCAAAGTAATTAAACCGAAAAAACCGGCGAAACGATCTAAAAAACGAACTAGGGTTTTCTAATGAAAACCGAAGCGGTTTTTATAAAAAACGAATGGCGCTATACCTCCGGCGAGGTCCGGCGCGGCGGGGCGGCGCGGGCAGGCGGCAGCGGTGGCGGCGGCGCAGGAGCGAGGCGGCGACGGGGCTGGCGACTAGCGGCGGCGGGCGGATCGGGTTCCAAGGGGGGGGGGTGCGGCGGCTTATAGGAGAGGGGGCGACTTGGAGGAGGGGGAAAGGCGCGGGAGGAGTCCCAACGAGACTCCGAGTCGGGCGGCGACGGCGGCGCGCGCGGTCTCCAGCTCAGAGACGGCGACGCGGGGAGCGGGTCGGCTCGACTGGGCTTCGGCCCAGTCGGCCACTGCCCATTTTTTTAAATAATTTCGCCAGAACAAAAAAACCCTGGAAAATAAAATAAAATCTAAAAATTCCAAAACAAATTTTCACTATGTAAATAAAATATTTAGAACAAGATGAACATTTTCTTGGCCCTAAAATGCAACTTTGAAAAACATGCAATTTTTCTAATTCAAATAAAATAGCAATAAACTCCAGATAAAATCAAATATTTAATTTTAATCTTTTTCCTCCAATATTTCATTTATTTTGGATAAGTCATATTATCTCCTCTCATATATTTTAATATGAAATATTTCCAGAGAGAAAAATAATTAAAACCAAAAATGCTCGTTTTGATATTTGATAAAACTCAAATATGAAAACAGGGAAATCCCCAACTCTCTCCGAGGGTCCTTGAGTTGCTTAGGATTTCGAGGATCGCAAAATGAAATGCAATAAAATATGATATGCAAAGATGACCTATGTATAACATTCCAAATTGAAAATTTGGGATGTTACAAACCTACCCCCCTTAGGATGAATCTCGCCCTCGAGATTCGGGTTGGCTAGAGAATAGGTGTGGGTGGTCTTTGCGAAGATCATCCTCTCGTTCCCAGGTGGCTTCATCCTCGGTATGGTGGCTCCACTAAACTTTGCAAAACTTGATAACCTTGCCGCGGGTGACTCGGCTGGCAAATTCGAGAATCCTGACTGGCTTCTCCTCATAGGTCAAATCACTGTCCAACTGAATCGCCTCCAAGGGTACTGTATCTCTTAATGATATATCGGCCATCTCAGCATGACACTTCTTCAGCTATGAAACATGAAATACATCATGAACTCTTGACAGTCCTTCAGGTAACTCCAACTTGTAGGCAACTTCTCCCATACGTTCCAAAATTCGATACGGTCCTACAAATCTCAGGGCTAACTTTCCCTTAACTCCAAAATGTTTCACTCCTCGCAGGGGTGACACTCGTAGATATGCTCTATCTCCAATTTCATAGGTTATTTCCTTGCGTTTCAAATCTGCATAACTCTTCTGCCTGGACTGAGCTATCTTCAGTCCATCTCGGATTAACTTAACTTTCTCTTCAGACTCTTTGATCAGATCTGGTCCAAACAACCGTCGGTCTCCGACTTCATCCCACATCAACGGTGTTCTGCACCTTCATCCATACAGGGCTTCGAACGGTGCCATATTCAAACTGGCTTGGTAGCTATTGTTGTATGAGAACTCTACATAGGGAAAATTGTCGTCCCAACTAGATCCATAATCTAGCGCACAGGCTCTCAACATATCCTCCAGTATCTGGTTGACTCTCTCGGTCTGTCCATCGGTCTGTGGGTGAAATGTTGTACTGAACTCCAACCTTGTCCCCAAAGTTTGGTGCAGCTGATGCCAAAACTTTGAAGTAAACTGTGTCCCTCTATGTGATACGATGGTCCTCGGAACTCCATGCAGACATACAATCCTGGTCATACATATCTTGGCCAACTTTGCACTTGTATAGGTGGTTTTCGCTGGGATAAAGTGAGATACTTTGGTCAAGCGATCCACTACTAACCATATAGAATCATATCCTGATTTGGTTCTGGGTAATCCGGTGATAAAATCCATGCCAAGTTTATCCCACTTCCATTTCGGTATCGGCATAGGCTGTAACAATCCTGCTGGCTTTTGATGCTCAGCCTTCACTCTCTGACATACATCACATACGGCTACATACTCGGCAATATCCTTCTTCATACCAGTCCACCAGAAACGTTCCTTCAAATCCAAATACATCTTGGTGTTTCCGGGGTGTATCGAGTATGGTGAGTCATGGGCCTCTTGAAGTATTAACTTCCTGATCTCTGTGTTATTGGGCACATAAACACGGTCCTTGAACCATAAGGTGTCATGCTCATCCTCACGAAAACCTTTGGCCTTTTCTTTGCTCATTCTCTCTTTTATCTCAGCGACCTCTTTGTCATCCTTCTAAGCTTCTCAAATCTTTCCTAACAATGTAGACTGAACCTCCATTGTTGCAACAAAACCTCTAGGAACAATCTCCAATCGAAGTTCCCGGAGATCCTCTGCTAACTCCTTCGACAATCCCGTGCTCACTAGGGTATTAGCATAACTCTTCCGGCTCAAGGCATCTGCTACGACATTAGCCTTGCCTGGATGATAGTGAAGCTTCATGTCATAATCCTTTATAAGATCCAACCATCTCCTCTGCCTAAGGTCCAGCTCCTTCTGGGTGAAAATGTACTTCAAACTCTTATGATTCGTGTACACATCACAATGATTTCCAATAAGGTAATGTCTCCAGGTCTTCAACGCATGCACTACGGATGCTAACTCCAAATCATGCGTGGCATAATTTAACTCGTGCGGTTTCAGTTGTCGTGAGACATACGAAACAACTCTTCCGTCCTGCATAAGCACACTTCCAAGTCCTGGGCGAGAGGCATTGCAATACACTTGAAACTCCTTACGTATATCCGGCAGAATCAGCACTGGGGCTGTAGTCAAACGTTTTTGTAACTCCTGAAAACTCGCCTCACATTCTTCTGTCCATTTAAATTTGGTATCCTTCTTCAATAACTCCGTCATTGGCTTCACAATTTTGGAAAAAATCTCAATGAATCTCCGATAGTATCCTGTGAGTCCAAGAAAACTGCAGATCTCGCTAATTGAAGTGGGTGCCAACCATTCAGTGACTGACTGAACCTTGGTAGGATCTACTGCTACACCTTCTCGTGATATAACATGTCCAAGGAATCCAACTTCCTTCAGCCAAAACTCGCATTTGCTGAACTTGGCATACAACTGATGTTCCCTGAGTTTCTCGAGAACTAAACGCAAATGCTCTTCGTGCTCCTCCTCGTTCTTCGAGTATACCATTATATCATCAATGAACACCACAACGAACTTATCCAAATATTCCATGAACACTTTGTTCATCATGCTCATGAAGTAGGCAGGGGCATTAGTCAGTCCAAATGACATGACCGTATATTCATACAACCCGTACCGTGTGGTGAATGATGTCTTTGGAATGTCCTTCTCTCGTATCTTCAGCTGGTGATATCCAGATCACAAATCGATCTTTGAAAACACCTTAGCTCCTTGCAGCTGGTCGAATAAATCATTGATCATCGGTAGTGGGTATTTGTTCTTGATCGTCACCTCATTTAACGCTCGATAATCAACAACCATTCTTAGAGACTTATCCTTCTTCTCGACCAAAAGCACTGGGGCTCCCCACGGTGATGATCTCCGTCGAATGTAACCTTTCTCCAATAACTCCTTGATCTGTTTCTTAATCTCCTCCAGATCATTTGCGGGCATCCGGTATGGTATCTTTGATATAGGCCCGGTGCCTGGCAATAGCTCTATCAAAAACTCGATGTCTCTATCCGGTGGCATGCCTGGTAACTCTTCTGGAAAAACATCTGGGTAATCCTTCACTACAGGCACTTCCTCCTGAACAACTCCCGTGAGGGTATTTACTTGGCTACTTCTTGGCGCATGCCTAGATACATACTTGATCCTTTTTCCCTCTAGGATGGTGAGACAAATTGACTTACTGACACAATCAATGATTCCTCCATACTTTGACATCCAGTCCATTCCTAACATCACATCCAATCCTTGTGACTCCAAGATTATTAGGTCGGACAAAAAAACATGGCTACCAATGGTTAAGGGTATCTGGTCGCACCATCGACTAGCCATATACTCTGCTCCAAGTGAACTTACTAACAGATGGGTCCTAAGGGTTTGGGTTGGTAGTTTAAACTTATCCATGAATTCCCTTGATATGTATGAATGCGATGCACCAGTATCAAAAAGAACAAGGGCGGTAAAAGACTTAACCAAAAACTTACCAATCACCGCGTCTGGCTGCTCTTCAACCTCCTCCATGTTGACGTGGTTCACTTGTCCTTTGTTGAATGGATTGGGCTTCTTTCCAGCTCTCCCATTGCCGTTTCCATTCTTCGCTTCAGGGCACTCCGTGGCATAGTGTCCAGTCTTCTCGCACTTGAAACAAGTAACGTGGCTTAGGTCTCTACTTGCGGGTGTGGCTGGATTGGAGCGATTCTGATTGTTGCTTGCTCCATTCCCATTCCCATTCCTTGGGCCAGTATGATTATGGTTACTTCCTCCATTATGGGTGTGGCCTCCATGGTTATGAACAAGTCCTCCCGGGTTCGGGGTTAGGCGAGGCTTCTGCTGTGCTCCTGAATTATACCTTCCTTGTCCATACTTCCTCTTACGGCTCTCAATCTGCTGTTGTTTCCCTTCAATCATAAGAGCCTTATCTACCAACTCCTGGTAGTTGTTGAATGTTACCACCATCAACTGCATGCTCATCTCATCATTCAGCCCTTTCATAAACTTCTCCTGCTTTGCGGCATCTGTGGCCACATCATCAGGGGCATAACGAGATAACTTGCTAAACTCATCCGTGTAATGAGCCATAGTACGGTTCCCCTGGCATAAGTTGCGAAACTCACGCTTCTTCATACTCATAGCTCCAGTTGAGACATGGGCTATACGGAAAGCCTGCTGAAACTGATCCCATGTAACAGTGGCTATAGGGTAGGTGACAGTGTAATTCTCCCACCACGAGGCAGCTGGTCCATCCAACTGATGTGCGGTAAAATGCACCTTCTCAGCATCGGTATATCCTGTAGTGGTTAACTCCCTTCCAATCCTGCGGAGCCAATCATCTGCTACTATGGGCTCGGTGCTACTGGAAAACACCGGCGACTGCATCTCAGAAAATGGGCTAAGTTATCAACTGGTGGTGGTGGCGGTGGATTGTTGTTGTTGTTATTGTTGTTGCATTGGTTCTGGACTAACAACTGCATCAGGGTATTCTGCTGTTGGATCAACTGAGTGAGCTCCGGTAGGAAGGTAAATCCAGGGTCACGTCTCAGAGGCATCTGATGGGTTTAGAGGGGAGAGATTAGAATAGAATGAGGTCTAATGAGAAAACACTACCCATATGCACATGAGACAAACACAATCAATTCACTCAATCAATCAAACAAGTGCGTACAATCGATCTAACTATCGTTACAAAAGAGCTCGGACTATACTATTTACATGGTGGAATACTACTATTGATGTGGTGGTCTACTAAAATTATTCTTCGGTTGAAGACTCCATGATGTCTGCTCCAGCTTCGTCTTCATAATCATCATCACTATTGTTGGGGTCCGAGTCGGTGTCGTCAATGATGATGTAGTCCTCCGGGCGAATCTCATTGGGTTCTTCGTCTTCTCCTCCTGGTGCGGGGACTCCCAGGAATACTCCTAGCTTCCTTTCCAAATCGTCATTCTTCTCCACTAGTACGACGATTTCCTCCTCATAATCTTCACGAGTAGCCTTAAGTTCTTCCTCCAGTTCTGTGATCCTTTTCATTGCCTTCTTCAGGTCTATCATTCCTGTGCACATCTGGTTCTCCTAGCGACGAATGTGTTGGTTTAACTCCTGGATGAAAGGTGCAATTGATCTATCCTTCCTGGTGCTGATCATCTCCCATTGCTCATCTCGATGCTCAGAAATGTAATAGATAGTATCCTTAAGCTCCTTATGATAAACTTATCCAATGCGTCCCATGGTGATGTGAGCTGCCATACTCTTTCCTAGACTCCAGGTTGGTGCATTGAAGGAAAACTCAATGGGCTTAGTGACTGGCGTGAATGTCCTTCCTGGAACTTGAACTTGAATCATCCATCGCTCCTCTTCTGGTAAAGTGGCGTTGTAAGTCCCGGTGAAACTTGGTATGCCAATGTTCAGGTACCTAGTGACTTCCTTCAAGTGTCGTCCAAAAGGTGCTTCTTCATCCGGTTGTGCAAACTTGTTACTTGCGTCCGCCATCCTAAATAGTAGAAAATGGAGAGGAGTCAGAAATGAGAAGAGAATAGTGATCTAGGGCTTTAGCTTAGTGGTCATGTCCTACACTCAGCATGTGCTCTGATACCATCTTATAGCGACCCAACCTCAAACGGTCAAGTATGTGTGCTTCAGTGTCATCCCTGGATCGGTAATGCTGACACACACAGTACTCGAGGATTTATAACAGAGTAGCAATCATACACTTATTACATCGAATGTCTTGAAAGAAACTTATTACAATAAATATGGCTTAAGGCCATGTAATACGATAACAGCGGAAGGCTTGGAAGATAAATTGAGTCCATCAACTCCAACGGCATAGCTGAGCTGCACAGCAACGACCTAACGAACCTTACTCCTCGTCTGAAAAGTCTGCAACATAATGCGTTGCAGCCCAAAAACGGGTCAACACATGGAATATGCTGGCAAAGTAACACAGTAGAGCAAGAACATAATAATACTATCACTACATGCATATTTGGCTGGTGGAAAGCTCTATGGTTACAGTTTTTGCAAATAGCCAACTTTTTCCAACAACAAAGGAATATATTTTATTTAACTATCATGGTAGTTGAAACATCATTGAGAAGGTTCCTCCAACTCAATCCCAATTAAAGTAGTTAACAACCCAACAATATTATTTTAGAGTGATGAGATACTTATGATACTCCAAGTACTAGATACTCAAGATGTCCATAACCGGGGACACGGCTAACCATGATTAGTTTATACACTCTGCAGAGGTTTGCGCACTTTTCCCCACAAGACCCAATCTCCTCTGTTGGATTTCTCGCACTACATGGTGTTTGAGAAACGGATGACCGAGACACAGTCTTTCAGAAGCATTAACCCCTTACTCCGGGCAGACCATACCAACCTACATCCCTCTACATGCTGATCCACCTCTTCGGGAGCTTCACGCAACTTACTCAACTATGCTAGAGCCCATAATAGTTGTGGCTGCACACTGAAGTTTCTAGCATGAAAATATCTCAGATCCCTTTGAGCCTAGGTGGCGGACCATAGGATTATCACACGGGTACTCCGGGATATCCTAGGACAACACTGGATTCTCCAGGTGCCCAACAAACAATCCACCCAGATGTGTATTCAAGTTGCCACCTTAAGTTGAACCATTATTTAACAATCTCACATCTATCATGGATTTCACTCACCCAAACCACGTCTACGAGCATAGCATAGCAATAATAGCAACACGTAGAAGTAACTCCCAAGGGTTTGATAAATAACAGCGCAATAGGTTCTACCTCATCAACTACTTCCCAACCCACATGTTAATCACATCCTAACCATGCAATGTTTGAGGATTGGAACTAATGCATAAAAACTGGGTGATAAAGGGGTATGATCAAAGTGTTACTTGCCTTGCTGATGATCCGCAAAACCTAGGGATTCGTAGTAGCACGCTTCACACTCCGGGTGTTCTATCGCAAACAAACAATAGCATACATAAGAAATCAAGCAAAGAAACATGGGTAAATCTCAAATAAGAAGATCTAACCAGAAGGTTCAACTTAAAAACTCCGGTTTGCGAAAAGAATCAAATCAAACGGAGCAACGAAACTCAAACTGCGAAAGAAACAAGATCCGTTTGCTAATCTAGACTAAGGTCAAATTTTTACCGTAGCAAAAACTTGTTCCAGTTGGTTAAACGGAAAGAGGGTTTCGAGATGAAGATCTAGGCGCTTGAATCGCCCGATTCCAACAAACGAGCGAAAATATAAACTAAAAAAATCGGATCAGAAATCACGATTGAAAACAATCGCAGAAAATCCGAGAAAAAGAAAACTGACGAACAGGCTAACTGATGAGCGTTCGTTGTCTGTGGCTAACGAGTGAACTCCGTTCGTTAAAATGAACGTACGGACGAACGTCCGCAAAGTAACTAAACCGAAAAAAACCGGTGAACCGATCTAAAAAAATGAACTAGGGTTTTCTAACGAAAACCAAACCGGTTTTTATAAAAAAATCGAACGGCGCTATACCTCCGGCGAGGACCGGCGCGGCGGGCGGCTCTGACGAGCTGCGGGGCAGCGCGGGGCGGCGGCGGCACGGCAGCAAGGCGGCGGCGCGGCGCGGCAGCGAGGCGGCGGCAGCGCGGCTTGCGGCGGCGGGGCTCGTGGCTAGCGGCGGCGGGGCGGCTCGGGCTCCAAGGGGGGGGTGCGGCGGCTTATAAGAGAGGGGGGCGTCGACTTGGAGGAGGGGGCAAGGCGCGGGAGGAGTCCCGGCCGGACTCCGAGTCGGGCGGTGGCGGCGGCGCGCGCGGTCTCCAGTTCGGATATTTGATAAAACTCAAATATGAAAACAGGGAAATCCCCAACTCTCTTCGAGGGTCCTTGAGTTGCTTAGGATTTCAAGGATCGGAAAACGAAATGCAATAAAATATGATATGCAAAGATGACCTATGTGTAACATTCCAAATTGAAAATTTGGGATGTTACACTGGGCAAAGAGAGAATGGGAACGGGGGCAATACCGGCATCCATGGCAAGAGGACGCGGTGGGGATCGACTCCACCGGAGGAACTGGAGAGGGGCAGCACGATGACGGCGGCCGGCCGAAGCCCTCCGGCGGCGAGACGTCGTTGGAGCGATGAAGAAGACGAGCGAGTAGAGCGAATGGGTATGGGGGAGAAAAGAAACTTCCCCGGATCCAACATAACCCCACATTGCCCGCCCCATAGTGGTAGTACCGCTGGGTGGGCGGTAGTACCGCTTGACGATCATCAGCGGTAGTACCGCGCACCCAGCAGTAGTGCCGCTCAGCCGCAAAAAGACTGGCCAAAACGACTTAGCTCAAGAAAAGAAGCCGACTAGAAAACGAGAGAAAACACACACGCAAAACCAACACAAAGAGGACGAGAAACACACACACCTCTCTAAGAGAGGGCGGTGGCCAAGGCCACCTATGTTTGAGGCCGGAGGTATGGCGCCGCGAAGATTTTAACCTTGGGCCCATGACCAAAACTCATCTTTGAAGCACAAGTACCATCAAAAATGGCTAAAGTGAAAGAGTTTGATTAGTTTATGAATAATGGGAGGAGGGAAGGTTCATTGAGAGAACAACACTCCCCCTATGTCCATGCCTACATCTAAACTAGACATCAAGTTGAGTACGGTGGGGTGTGAAAGGTTCAAGCAACATTGTCTGAATCAATGATATTTAGCTCATGCCTTAACTCGCGAAATCTTGCTTCATCCAAGGGCTTCGTGAAGATATCTGCAAGGTTATCATGAGTGTTGACATAGTTGAGCTCAGTCTCCCCTCGCCTAATGTGATCCCTGATGAAGTGATACCGAATCTCAATATGCTTCGTCTTGAAGTGTTGGACTAGGTTGAGAAAAATCTTGATGGCACTTTCATTGTCACACGAAAGAGTCACTTTGTCACAAATGACACAGTAATCCTTTAAAGTTTGCCTCATCCAAAGAAGTTGTGCACAACAACTACCGGCCGCCATATACTCCGCTTCGGTGGACGAGAGAGACACACAACTTTGTTTCTTGGAAGACCAACTCACCAAAGAGCAACCAAGAAATTGGCACCCTCCGGAAGTGGACTTTCGATCCACTTTGTCTCCCGCCCAATCGGAGTCCGAATATCCTACAAGCTTGAAGTTTGCTCCTCTTGGGTACCATAAGCCAAAGTTTGGGGTATGAGCCAAATATCGAAAGATTCGCTTGACCGCCACAAAGTGGCTTTCATTAGGTGCGGCTTGAAACCGTGCACAAATTCCCACACTCAACATGATATCCGGTCTAGATGCATAAAGGTGAAGAAAGGAGCCAATCATGGAGTGATATACCTTTTGATCCACCGCTTTACCATTGGGATCAATGTCAAGTTGGCACTTGGTGGGCATGGGAGTGGAAGCCTGCTTGACATCACTTAGCTTGAATCTCTTGAGCATGTCTTGAGTGTATTTGGCTTGGTTGATGAAGGTTCCTTCTCTTCTTTGTTTGACTTCGAAGCCAAGGAAGAACTTCAACTCCCCCATCGAAGACATCTTGAACTTAGAGGTCATGAGAGCGGCAAATTCCTCATTGAAAGCTTTGTTAGGGGAACCAAAGATAATATCATCAACATATAGTTGGCACATAAACAACTCCCCTTTGACCTTGTTAGTAAAAGGAGTGGGGTCGATTAGCCCAACTTCAAATCCACAATCTTGTAAAAACTCGGTAAGGTGGCTGTACCATGCACGCGGGGCTTGTTTAAGGCCATAGAGTGCCTTGTCGAGTTGATACACATGATCGGGAAAGTAGGGATCCTCGAACCCGGGGGGTTGCTTGACATATACCAACTCATTAATAGGACCATTAAGAAAAGCACTTTTAACATCCTTTTGTTGCAATTTAAAGTTGTGATGAGAAGCATAAGCAAAAAACAAACGAATGGATTCAAGGCGAGCAACGGGAGCAAAGGTTTCACCGTAGTCGATACCCTCGACTTAGGAGTAGCCTTGTGCCACCAATCTTGCCTTGTTGCGAACGATGGTCCCATGAGCATCTTGCTTGTTCTTAAATATCCACTTGGTTCCAATGACATTGTGGTTCCCCGTTGGCCTTGGCACCAATCTCCACACCTTGTTGTACTCGAAGTTGTTGAGTTCTTCATGCGTGGCATTAAGCCAATCCGGATCTTCGAGCGCCTCATATACCTTTTGGGGTTCAACACAAGAGACAAACGTGTGATGTTCACAATAGTTTGCCAATTGTCTACGAGTGCTTACTGCCTTTTGAATGCTTCCAAGCACATTCTTCATGAGATGACCCTTGGTGGAGAGCTTGGAAGCAATCTTGGTGGCACGACGCTCTAATTCGTCCTCGGGGGTGAGTCAAGGAGCGGTCACTTGATCATCTTGAGCACCGTCTTGAGCTTGTTCTTGATCTCGAGGAAGATCTTGATCTTGAACTTGCTCAGAGGAGAGAACTTGACCTTGGGCATCACTTGATGTTTCAACACCATCTTGAGATTAACCTTGCCCTTGGTCTTGTTCTTGAGGTTGAGGGCCTTCACTTTGTTCTTCGGAAGCGTGTGGACCTTGGGTTGGTGATGGCTCCACTTGAGTGGAGCATTGTCCTTCTCCTTCGGCCACAAGGGGTTCCTCAATGGGTAGGATAAAACCAACACCCATTCTTCTTATGGCTTGAGGAGGAATTTCATCACCTACATCACAAGTGCCACTTTGCTCCACTTGGGAGCCATTATTCTCATCAAACTCCACGTTACACGTCTCCTCAATAAGCCCCGTGGACTTATTGAGGACACGGTAAGCATGAAAGTTTGTAGAATAAGCAACAAATATGCCCTCATAAGCTCTGGCCTCAAATTTAGACAAACGAACACCTTTCTTCAGAATGAAACACTTACACCCGATCATCGGAAGTACTTGAGGTTGGGCTTATTACCAGTGAGTATCTCATATGGAGTCTAGTCCAAGCCTTTGCGGAGATAGAGCTGATTTAATGCATGACACGCGGTGTTGATGGCTTCGGCCCAAAAGTTGTATGGAGACTTGAACTCTACCATCATGTTCCTTGCCGCATCCATCAATGCCTGGTTCTTCCTCTCTGCTACACCATTTTGTTGAGGGGTGTATGGTGTGGAATATTGATGCTTGATCCCCTCATCACTAAGAAACTCATCCAAGGTGTAGTTCTTGAACTCGGTGCCATTGTCACTTCTTATAGTCAAGATCTTTGCATTGTGTTGACGTTGGGCTTCATTTGCAAAGTCAATGACGGTTTGTTGGGTCTCGCTCTTCCTCTTGAAGAAATATACCCAAGTGTATCTTGAATAATCATAGACAATCACCAAGCAATACTTTCTACCCCCAAGACTATCAAAGGATGGAGGCCCAAAGAGATCCATATGAAGGAGCTCCAAAGGCCTCTTCGAGTAGATGATAGTCGTGGGAGGGTGAGCCTTCTCATGTAGCTTTCCTTCGATGCAAGCACTGCAAGCACGATCTTTAGCAAAACTAACATTTTTTTAGTCCACGGACATGGTCCCCCTTGAGAAGAGTTTGCAAAGATCTCATATTGACATGGGCTAGACGCTAATGCCAAAGCCATCCCACGTCAACTTTAGCCATTAGGCATGTCGCGGTCTTAGTGGGTCGCTCTGAAAAGTTAATCACATAGAGACCATTCCCGACATGCCCAAGAAAGTCAACTTTAAGAGTCTTGCTCCACAAGAGGGCCACGGTATCAATATCAAATAAAGTGGCAAAGCCCATGAGTGCAAGTTGACGAACAGAAAGTAAATTGTATGCAAGGGACTCAACAAGCATGACCTTCTCGATCGTGAGATCATGAGAAATGACAACCTTGCCAAGCCCCAATACCTTGGAGGACGAGGCATCACCCCACTCGACATTGGTGGGCATAGATGGAATTTTGTGAACATCCACCACCAAGTCCTTGCTTCCGGTCATATGATTAGTGGCTGCACTATCGGTCAACCATGATCCCCCACCGGAAGCAAACACCTACAAGAGATCAATGCTTGGTTTTAGGTACCCATTTAGTAATGGGTCCTTTGATGTTAGTAACGAGGGTCTTAGGAACCCAAATAGACCATTCAATGTACTCATAAGGAGAGCCAACAAATTTGGCGTAAACATGTCCATCACTAGCACAGCACAACACATAAGAAGGGTTAAAGTCGTCGGCTTGGTTGGGAAGGGAAGTGTTGCCCTTCTTGGCATCACCACCCTTCCCGGTGTTCTTCTTCTCCTTAGTAGCACCCTCTCCCTCCTTCACAAAGGTTTTCTTGAGAGGGGGAGGTCGTTTGGCCTTGTCATTCTTCTTCTTGTTCTTGGACTCGGGTGCGTACCCAATCCCTTCCTTGGCCACAACTCCCTTTTGATTGCTCAAAAGGTCATTGAGGTTTTTCTCGCCTTGTATGCAAGAAACAAGGCCTTTCTCAAGTCGCTCCTTAAACTTAGCATTCTCCTCAACAAGATGCACATGCTCACAACATGGGTTAGTAGCATTTGCATTATCAGTTAACACCATATGAGGAAATGTGGCTTTCTCCTTGGTTAGCTTTACTTGAAGTTGATCATGAGACTCTTTGAGGCTAGCATGAGTACCCTTCAAGACCTTGTGAGCCTTGTCAAGTAGGTCAAATTCCTCTTTGAGTCTAGCAAGATCAACCTCAAGCTTGGCCTTCTCGGAGTTTAGCACATGAGAAACAACAATAGCATGATCAAGATCTTTCTTTAACTTAGCGTGATCATCATTGTGTGACTCCTCAAGAGCCAAACGAAGGCCACACTCTTTCTCAAGAGCATTGGAAAGATCTGAAATCTCATCGGCATAGTCACGACTATGCCCCTCCATCTTAGAGATGGTATCTTCGTGAGCTTCGATCATGTCATTGGCTTCACCAAGTTGTTCCAAGAGAGCAACGAAGTGCTTCTTGGATTTACCCTTGAGTTTGCCCATAAAGGACTCAAACTCATTCTCCTCCACATTAGGTCCATCATGTTCATCAATGTAATCCGTCAAAGAAGGATTGTTAATGATGGTAATTTTGATGTTGGGGGTTACCTTGTTGGTGGCTTTAGCCATGAGGCACTTGGCGGTGATGATCTCATTGGGTGAGTCGAAGAGTGACACTCGTGGAGTTTTCGCAATGGCAACAGAGGCCATGGAAACCAACTCATCATCATCATCATAATCCTCCTCATTATACTCTTCTTGTACCACCAACGCTTTGGGAGGAGTCTTCTTGGTGAAGTTGCTCTTGTTTGGGAAAGACTTGGCTTTGTCCTTTCGGATGAGCTTGCCACCATTGTCTTCCCTCTTCTCATACGGGCACTCCGCAACAAAATGGCTCACATTGCCACAATTATAGCAAGTCCCCACATGTTGCTTGCCCTTCGTGCCACTTGAGTTGTTCTTGTTGAATTGGGCCTTGAGTTTTTCTTGCTCCAAAATTGCCTTGAAGCAAGAGCCATGTGTTCACGATAGGCATACTTTGTATCTTCGGGGTTGCTCTCTTCTTCTTCTTCATCCTCTTCTTCCACACTAACCTTGGCCTTTAATGCAAGGTTGGGCTTCTTTGCTCTTTGAGAACGTAGCACCGCATTGTCAGCGGTCTTCTCCAAGATGCACATGGCCACAAACTCATCCAACACTTCACTTGAGGACAAAGTGTTGAAGTCTGGCCTTTGACGAATGACGGAGGACATGGCCTTGTGGTAAGGCATCATTGCCTTGAGGAATTTGCGCTTGATCCAATTGTCATCCGTGTCCTTGCTCCCATGATCTCGTAGTGAGATCATGAGTTTGGCTACTCTCTGATAAAGCTCGCGGGGTTCTTAATTTTCTTTCATTGCAAACTCATCAGCTTCATCTTGCACTACTTCATAGTTGGAGCATTGAATGCTTGCGCTTCCCCGGTAGAGGGAGACAACACAAAGCCATGCATCTTTGGCCAAGGCGAAGGGCCGAAGATGAGGGAGATCTTTGGGTGGAATTGCATCTTGGATGATGAACAGAGCATTCTCATTGAATTGATTATCCACGGCTTCTCTAGGGGTGAAGTTGCTTGGGTCATGCGGATAGAAACCTTCTTCAATGATTCTCCAAAGATTAGTATTCACATGATTTAAATGACGCTTAAAGTGATAAACCCAAGAATCAAAGTCCTCATTTTTCACAATCTTAGGGGGAGGACCGACATGATTCAAATGAGTAGAGGGAATCGGTCCACCATAAACAAGTGGAGGTTCCACATGGGCAAAGATGTCGGTGCCATTCTTACCACTAGAAGAAGGAGCTTTTTCAGTAGTAGCATCCCCCTTGTCGGAGTTAGCATCCGTCACCTTGTTAGTGGGATCACCCACTTTCAACGGTGCGGTGGATAGTTTAAGCCCTTCAATGAATTTATTAAACATGCTTTCAACCTCGATCGTCATGGAGGTTTTCAATGTGTCCAAGGCCACATTGAATTCCTCATGAGAGACCGAGGTTCCCCCATCGCCCGTAAATGAGACCGGATTCGCACCGGAGTGCTCCTCCACACCGTATACGACGTCAACCATACTCTTCAGACGACAAAGTCCTTAAAAAGAGATGAGGCTCTGATACCAATTGAAAGGATCGATATAGTTGACTAGAGGGGGGGTGAATAGGCAACTAACAATTTTTAGCCTTTTCTTTATCAATTTAAAGTTTGCATCAAAGTAGGTTGTCTAGATATGCAACTAGGTGAGCAACCTATATGATGCAACAACAACAAGCACACAAGCAAGCAAGAGATGCAACATAATATAAGCTTGCACAAGTAAAGGTACGAAATAACCAAGAGTGGAGCCGGTGAAGACGAGGATGTGTTATCGAAGTTCCTTCCCTTTGAGGGGAAGTACGTCTCCGTTGGAGTGGTGTGGAGGCACAATGCTCCCCAAGAAGCCACTAGGGCCACCGTATTCTCCTCACGCCCTCACACAATGCGAGATACCGTGATTCCACTATTGGTACCCTTGGAGGCGGCGACCGAACCTTTACAAACAAGGTTGGGGCAATCTCCACAACTTAATTGGAGGCTCCCAACGACACCACAAAGCTTCACCACAATGGACTATGGCTCCGTGGTGACCTCAACTGTCTAGGGTGCTCAAACACCCAAGATTAACAAGATCCGCTAGGGATTAGTGGGGGAATCAAATTTCTCTTGGTGGAAGTGTAGATCGGGGCCTTCTCAACCAATCTCGAGAAAATCAACAAGTTTGATTGGCTAGGGAGAGAGATCGGGCGAAAATGGAGCTTGGAGCAATAATGGAGCTTTGGGGGAAGAGGTAAGTCAACTTTGGAGAAGAAGACCCCCTTTTAAAGAGGGGGAAACAATCCAACCGTTACCCCCCAAAACAGCCCCGCAGAGGGCGGTACTACCACAGGGGGCAACGGTACTACCGCTGGGACCAGCGGTACTATCGCTCCCCCTAGTGGTATTGTCATGCAGTCTGGGAGGGCTAGTGTATGAGCAGGAGTCAGACCCACTGCGGTACTTCCGCAGTGGTAGGGTGGTACTACCACTCCGCTTCTACTACCGCTACTTAGTGCTGCACAATCTGACACGAGAGGCGACCCCCTCGAGTCGACGAGGTAGGAGCCCGGTACCGCAGCGGTACTACGACTGAGGACCCACAGGTGGTACTACTGCTGGGCACCGCGGTACTACCGCTGGGACCAAATCATAATCATAAAAAAGGGAATGAAACCTCCATCGAAGCGGGAAGGCTCAGAGGGTGTGAAAAGGATGTGTATGTGTTGATTCCACCCTAGCCTTACCAAAGCAGACCCCCTCTTGATAGTACGGTGACTCCTACGAAACAAGTCCACCAAAACAGAAACAAAAGAGCTACACCATCTTGATTAAAACTCCCAGGGGAAAGAATTGTCTCGTGCCAAAGGATGAATCTCTGAAACTCTCAAAGAACACGATTAGTCCGCAAACATGTTGTCATAAATTACCAAAACTACATCGAGAGAGATATGCCTTAACACAAGATGGGTGTGATACGAGGCAAACAGGTTTGTAATCAAAGACGTGTGCGAAGACCAATAACAACACAGACGATTACTGCTAACAAGCCGTGTGTGTTGTGAGCAAACGATTGCTGGTATACAATTGTGAGCGATTGGTGAAAACTTCACCGACGGGTTCCATAGTTTAGTCCATGTGCGATGTGATTTTCTTTGTCCACACAAGATCTATGCTCTGTCTACAGCATCAACATATATACTTAAAAAGACAGCATTGCATAACCAAATTAAGCGTACAGTTACACAAGTGACTACACACATAACATTTCCACACACTAAAGAAAGCAATTACATGCATACTAAAGTAGGTGAAATGAGGATCTAATCATCTACTTATTGTTGCGACGATGCTTTCCATTGCTCTGCTTCCAGCTGGTTCCCTGGCCGTTTTGGGGAAGGAGGGACTTCCTCATGTTAATGATCTGCATGTACATGTCGTAGCTCGTGTATGCCTCCTTGGCCGCATACACGACGTGAACTTTGTCGAGTTTCTCCATCCAGGCCGAGTGCCAGGCACGCTTGTCCTTGTTGCACGAATCCTTCATATCTCTATATAGGGGTCGATGATGGCCTCGGCGAGGTGAACCAGTGTGTCCTTCTCATGCTCTGTGCTGCCCCTGATCTTGTATTGGCCCTGGATGTCGACAAGATTCTGGAAGGCGATGCCCGAATTCTCGAGCGCCTTTACATCGTTGGTGATGTCCACCGTAGCGAACATGTAGTGGGGGCTGTTGACAAACCTGGTGAAACGCTCGCAAGGCCTTGTGGCCAAGTAGTAGTGGTAGACGAGGACGTGGTGGCACACATACTCTGGGTGACGACGACCTTGGGACGAGACCCGGCACGAGCGTGGCTGTACTCCAGGTCGAACCCGACCACCTTGTACTTCTCCTCAGCAAGCAACAGCTCCATGATGTGGATGGAGTGCTCCGCCCAGACCGAGTCGTTGGTGTACACCACCGAGAGGTCCATGAACCTTCTGTGGGTGTCCACCACAGCACGCATGGTGAACTGCTGCTCATCGTCGGCAGCCGGTCGGAGCACCATTGGAGCCGCGTAGGATACCCTCTAAGAATTTCTCGTGGTGGGTGTGCTTTTTGCAATGGTGGGGTGCGATCGAAAGGTTGAAGAGACACAAGGGTAGGTTAAATGGCCACTGTAATAAATGGGGGCCGGCCGGCCTGTAATCGTCACGTCTTGTCAAGGCCTTCATAGCGGAGGATTCCAGAATCCAGTGCACGCTTGACAACACCGCACCACAGGCGTGGGGTCGAAGAGCCTGTTCCCGTGCTACCGCGCTGTTTACCATGCAAGCTTCCCGCCCGGCTAGTTTGGCCACGCGTCGGCTAGAAGAGGGACAAACCATGGGCGTTTATTGGCAAAAAGCTTTGTAAAAACAAAGTGTGTGGAAGGACTTCGGTCATAAGTTTACCCTTGGGTGATGAGGTCAAAGTTACACAGAAGGGTGATGATGGACACTCGAGTGCAATAATTAATTATGCGCTCTACAATGCACATGGTGGAAGAAACCAACTGTGTGCAATATTGTCAAGGATCGCAGTCGAGTTAGCTATATAGATCGTGTGCTGTGAGATCGACAAGGTAAACTGATTCGACAATGGTTAATAAAATCTAAGACCATTGCATATTGCAGTCAAAATAGTGCTAGCAATATACGAGTCTCATACGATGCCATTTCAACGATTGTACCACAAAAGCTCGAAATGCTACAAGGTTCAAATTCCCGAGTTATATGGCTCAAATTCTAAGATTACAAGGTTCAAACTGATATTAGAAATGAAATTCAGCTCATCAGCTGCAAACGCTCGTGCTGATGCGATGAACATGGATATCAGAGAGGTTCAAACTAATATCACCGCTTCTAAGTCTGGCTTCAAAACGTCACAATTTTTGTAAAGGGGTCAGCCACTGAGAAGTCATGTATGGGGTTGACCCGATGACTTCCGATTTACTCTGTCATCTGAAGTTCCAAAATGAAATTTAGCATTTTTGGAGCCTACTCCATTCTGCCGCAGGCGCCGGCGCTGATCAACAGACCATTCATTTTTGCGAAATAAATATAGGGCAAACCTCATTTCCTTCAGCACCCTTGCTCTGAGAACAAAGAACCTGGCTAATATAATCTCCGGTAAGGTCCCTCGATAGGAGTTCAAAGTAATTTCTGAGAGATGCAGATCTAGGCATTCGACGAGATTATTATATTGTATCGCATTATCCACCACTGGGCCTAATCTTATCTGCAAAAGAAGAAAATGTGTTAGTGCCTACATGCAGTTTTGAACATTACTACAGGCCTAGCTATTTGGTTTGCAGGATTTGTAAAATGCATTAACATGCCATCATTGATGTGACATGATTAACATGGGCATTTGATTACATTCTAGAAAAATGTAGCCTTCTTCACAAGAGGTTAGAGTGGATGAAAAGTTCCCTAAGAAAACTAGTACAGATGAATCCAAAGGAGAAATGCTTATTGAATGTAACCATATGGATAAAGCAACCAATATGGGGGGGCATGTATGTACTGAAATCCTCCAAAAGAACCTTCAAAAATTGTAGTACATTGTCATTGTAAACTTGGAAAAAGGTGACACAAATTGAACTCCCTTATGGTTAACATTTAACAGGAAAGGAACATCACCACGATATATAGCTTCTCCAGGCACAAAAAGCATCTCAGGAAACTGATAACTTGCTCCAGGTCGGGCCCGATAGATTCTAGTGCCAAGACCTTCACTGTGCGCAGTTTCGGGGTCAAGCTTGTCGGAATCATTTTCCGAAAGACAGACGAACAAACATCTTCAAAATTATTAATAATGTTAATTTGTAGAAGGGGAGGTAGAAGGTGGCTATTGTACCTGAACGGGTGTGGATCCAATAACAAGTTCGGAGTATTTGTCAGACGAGTAGCCCACCACTATCAATTTCGGCGTAGAACTGACATTGATTCTTGTTGGGCCTTCTTGATCAACTACAAGTAATCTCTCAAGTGTAGGTGTGTCCTGGATGACCATACCGTGGTCCACCTTTTGTGATGTCTTCCTGCCGCACCAGCAACACACATAAATAGTCCGGAGAGTCATAAAGGTGATTTGGAAGGTACTCAAACCATTGATCTAGGGCGGGGGATCGAAACCAGTCGTCAAGCTTGGCTCGGTCCTTGCCGTTGGAATGGAACTTGCCCATTCTAAGGCCTTTGGTTGGGACAAGGTGACTGCCAAGGATCTTGGAGAATGGATCCAAGCTTTTGTGATAGCCATGGGAGAGCTCGTGGGTGTCGATGAGGTCGAGAGGGCTGGAGTTCCATAGGGGGCGCCACCGCCGGGAAAGGAGGGTGGTCCGTGCCCCATATTTGATTGGTAGGAGGGAGATGATGACTCTCAACATATCATCGGGGAGGCTGCTGATTAAGTCTAGGCCTGCTGGAGTCGCTTGCGGTTCTTGCTCGCCCTGCCTCTGCTTGTTGGCAGCCCTGTTCTCCACCTCTGGAGTCTCCTTGTCAGCGGCACTTTCTGATAGAAATGGGAGTACAGGGAATATTTAGTTAAAACAGGGCAATAGAAAAGTGTATTGGTAACTAGAAGTTATTAGGTAGGGATATAGTAAGGAAAGGGAATAACAATTGGTTGCTTAAATACTACACAATTCATTTGACATTGCTGGGTAAGTCAACATATGCAGATAGTTGAAAAGAAAACTTACTTCGAACAAAGTCTGGATGGATGATTTTGTTGGGGAAGTTAGCATATATCTCATGACCAGGCCCTTCTATGTGCAGTGCAATTTTAGTGCCAGCTTTCAGTACATAAAACTTTGCAATTTCATTCCAAAAGCCAGTGCCAAAATAGGAGTCACCGTGTTCATCAAGTCTTACAGTAGCAACGATTGTAAATCCATGGTTTGTGTGCAGTATGACATTCGTGGAGCCTTGATGTATGTAAAGGGAAAAATTGTGCACTACATAATCTGTTGCATGGCGAGGGATGTCCTGCAGAAAATGGTAGGATTGTTAAAGAAAATATGGTAACATACAAATATGGGCCCAAATTGAAAGAACTGTACAGCAGTTGAAATCGAAGGACAAAAATCTATAATTAAATAGATAAGGTAAACATGATGTCATGAAAATATGAGAGTAATCGAAAGAATAATACATCATTAATTTGCCTAATATAGAAAGAAGAGGGGGGAATCCCCTTTGACATATATGGTGCATGTGGCACCTTTTATCCAAATGTAGCAATATTTAGAATATGTTCAGGAAAGTAGGCCATGCCAACCGATTTAGGGTGAGATTGAACATACCACACGCATCCTCAAGTTATCTGGTATGATGAGATGGAATCTCTGGCAGCGGTCGCCCAGTCCTGAAGTGTCGGCGTGATACATCTCCAACGTATCTATAATTTTTGATTGCTCCATGCTATATTATCTACTATTTTGGAAATTATTGGGCTTTATTATCCACTTTTATATTATTTTCGGGACTAACCTATTAACCGGAGGCCCAGCCCAGAATTGCTGTTTTT
The DNA here is from genome assembly GCF_018294505.1 of Triticum aestivum. Lineage (NCBI taxonomy): Eukaryota > Viridiplantae > Streptophyta > Magnoliopsida > Poales > Poaceae > Triticum > Triticum aestivum. Next base: position 291,874,658 of record NC_057812.1, read on the forward strand.
TTCTATTTTAGGGTTTCGAAGAAAAGGAATATCAAACGGAGTCCAACCGGAATGAAACCTTTAGGAACGTGATTTTCTCACCGAACATGATCCAGGAGACTTGGACCCTACGTCAAGCAACCAACAGGGAGGCCACAAGGTAGGGGGGCGCGCCTACCCCCCAGGCGCGCCCTCCCCCCTCGTGGGCCCCCTGTTGCTCCACCAACGTACTTCTTCCTCCTATATATACCTATGTACCCCCAAACGATCAGATACGGAGCCAAAACCCTAATTCCACCGCCGTAACTTTCTGTATCCATGAGATCCCATCTTGGGGCCTGTTCCGGAGCTCCGCCAGAGGGGGCATCGATCACGAAAGGCTTCTACATCAACACCATAGCCTCTCCGATGAAGTGTGAGTAGTTTACCTCAGACCTTCGGGTCCATAGTTATTAGCTAGATGGCTTCTTCTCTCTTTTTGGATCTCAATACAAAGTGCTCCCCCTCTCTTGTGGAGATCTATTCGATGTAATCTTCTTTTTGCGGTGTGTTTGTTGAGACCGACGAATTGTGGGTTTATGATCAAGTTTATCTATGAACAATATTTGAATCTTCTCTGAATTATTTTATGTATGATTGGTTATCTTTGCAAGTCTCTTCGAATTATCAGTTTGGTTTGGCCTACTAGATTGATCTTTCTTGCAATGGGAGAAGTGCTTAGCTTTGGGTTCAATCTTGCGGTGTCCTTTCCCAGTGACAGTAGGGGCAGCAAGGCACGTATTATATTGTTGCCATCGAGGATAACAAGATGGGGTTTTCATCATATTGCGTGAGTTTATCCCTCTACATCATGTCATCTTGCTTAAGGCGTTACTCTGTTCTTATGAACTTAATACTCTAGATGCATGCTGGATAGCGGTCGATGTGTGGAGTAATAGTAGTAGATGCAGGCAGGAGTCGGTCTACTTGTCTTGGACGTGATGCCTATATACATGATCATACCTAGATATTCTCATAACTATGCTCAATTCTGTCAATTGCTCAACAGAAATTTGTTCACCCACCGTAAAATATCTATGCTCTTGAGAGAAGCCACTAGTGAAACATATGGCCTCCGGGTCTATCTTCATCATATTAATCTTCCAATACTTAGTTATTTTCATTTCTTTTATTTTACTTTGCATCTTTATCATAAAAATACCAAAAATATTATCTTATCATATCTATCAGATCTCACTCTCATAAGTGACCGTGTAGGGATTGACAACCCCTTATCGCATTGGTTGCGAGGATTTATTTGTTTTGTGTAGGTGCGAGGGACTCGCGCGTAGCCTCCTACTGGATTGGTACCTTGGTTCTCAAAAACTGAGGGAAATACTTACGCTACTTTGCTGCACCACCCTTTCCTCTTCAAGGGAAAACCAACGCAAGTGCTCAAGAGGTAGCAAGAAGGATTTCTGGCGCCGTTGCCGGGGAGGTCTACGCAAAAGTCAACATACCAAGTACTCATCACAAACCCTTATCTCCCGCATTACATTATTTGCCATTTGCCTCTCGTTTTCCTCTCCCCCACTTCACCCTTGCCGTTTTATTCGCCCTCTCTCTCTATCCTCCCTCTCTTTCTCTATTTGCCTCTTTTTGCCCGTTTCTTGTTTGCTTGTGTGTTGGATTGCTTGCTTGTCACGATGGCTCAAGATAACACTAAATTGTGTGACTTTACCAATACCAACAACAATGATTTTATTAGCACTCCGATTGCTCCTCTTACCGATGCTGAATCTTGTGAAATTAATGCTGCCTTGCTGAATCTTGTCATGAAAGATCCGTTTTCCGGCCTTCCTAGTGAAGATGCCGCTACCCATCTAAATAGCTTCATTGATTTGTGTGATATGTAAAAGAAGAAAGATGTGGATAATGATATTGTTAAATTGAAGCTATTTCCTTTTTCTCTTAGAGATCGTGCTAAAGCTTGGTTTTCGTCTTTGCCTAAAAATAGTATTGATTCGTGGAATAAGTGCAAAGATGCTTTTATCTCTAAGTATTTTCCTCCCGCTAAGATCATCTCTCTTAGAAACGATATTATGAATTTTAAGGAACTTGATCATGAACATGTTGCACAAGCTTGGGAGAGGATGAAATTAATGATACGTAATTGCCCAACACATGGTTTAAATTTGTGGATGATTATACAAAAAATTTATGCCGGATTGAATTTTGCTTCTAGAAATCTTTTAGATTCGGCCGCGGGAGGCACTTTTATGGAAATCACTTTAGGATAAGCTACTAAACTCCTAGATAATATTATGGTTAATTATTCTCAATGGCACACTGAAAGATCTACTAATAAGAAAGTGCATGCGATAGAAGAAATTAATGTTTTGAGTGGAAAGATGGATGAACTTATGAAATTATTTGCTAATAAAAGTGTTTCTTCTGATCCTAATGATATGCCTTTGTCTACTTTGATTGAGAATAATAATGAATCTATGGATGTGAATTTTGTTGGTAGGAACAATTTTGGTAACAACGCGTATAGAGGAAACTTTAATCCTAGGCCTTATCCTAGTAATTCCTCTAATAATTATGGTAATTCCTACAACAATTCTTATGGAAATTATAATAAGATGCCCTCTGATTTTGAATCTAATATTAAAGAATTTATTACTTCGCAAAAGAATTTCAATGCTTTGATTGAAGAAAAATTGCTTAAGATTGATGAGTTGGCTAGGAACGTTGATAGAATTTCTCTTGATGTTGATTCTTTGAAATTAGATCTATTCCACCTAAGCATGATATCAATGAGTCTCTCAAAGCCATGAGAATTTCCATTGATGAGTGCAAAGAAAGAACCGCTAGGATACGTGCTAAGAAAGATTCCTTTATAAAAGCGTGTTCTTCTAGTTACCATGATAATAAAGATGAAGATCTAAAAGTTATTGATGTGTACCCTATTAAATATTTGTTTTGTAATATGAATCTTCATAATGATGGGACTGAATATGATCCACCCTTACCTAGAAGGCGTTCCAAATATTCGGAGTTTTTAGATCTTGATGCTAAATTTGATAAAAGTGGGATTGAAAAGATCAAAACCCTAGATGTTAATGAACCTGCTATTTTGGATTTCAAGGAATTTAATTATGATAATTTCTCTTTGATAGATTGTATTTCCTTGTTGCAATCCGTGCTAAATTCTCCTCATGCTTATAGTCAAAATAAAGCTTTTACCAAACATATCGTTGATGCTTTGATGCAATCTTATGAAGAAAAACTTGAGTTGGAAGTTTCTATCCCTAGAAAACTTTATGATGAGTGGGAACCAACTATTAAAATTAAAATTAAAGATCATGAATGCTATGCTTTGTGTGATTTGGGTGCTAGTGTTTCCACGATTCCAAAGACTTTGTGTGATTTGTTAGGTTTCCGTGATTTTGATGATTGCTCTCTAAACTTGCACCTTGCGGATTCCACTATTAAGAAACCTATGGGAAGAATTAATGATGTTCTTATTGTTGCAAATAGGAATTATGTGCCCGTAGATTTTATCGTTCTTGATATAGATTGCAATCCTTCATGTCCTATTATTCTTGGTAGACCTTTCCTTAGAACGATTGGTGCAATTATTGATATGAAGGAAGGAAATATTAGATTCCAATTTCCGTTAAGGAAAGGCATGGAACACTTTCCTAGAAAGAAAATTAAATTACCTTATGAATCTATTATGAGAGCCACTTATGGATTGCCTACCAAAGATGGCAATACCTAGATCTATCCTTGCTTTTTATGCCTAGCTAGGGGCGTTAAACGATAGCGCTTGTTGGGAGGCAACCCAATTTTATTTTTATTCTTTACATTTTGCTCATGTTTAGTAATAAATAATTTATCTAGCATATGTTTTGGTTGTGATTTTTGTGTTTAATTAGTGTTTGTGCCAAGTAGAACCGCTGGGAAGACTTGGGGGAAAGTCTTGTTAATCTTGCTGTAAAAAACAGAAACTTTAGCGCTCACGAGAACTGCTACCATTTTTATTTGTAAAGTGCTATTTAGTTAATTATTTTTTCAGATGATTAATATATAAATTCCTCACGTCCATAAATTTATTTTAGAATTTTGGGGGTTCCAGATCTTGTGCTAGCTACAGATTACTACATACTGTTCTGTTTTTGACAGATTCTGTTTTTCCGTGTGTTGTTTGCTTATTTTGATGAATCTATGGCTAGTAAAATAATTTATAAACCATAGAGAAGTTGGAATAAAGTAGGTTTAACACCAATATAAATAAATAATGAGTTCATTACAGTATCTTGAAGTGGTCTTTTTTTTCTTTCGCTAACGGAGCTCACGAGATTTTCTATTTTAAGTTTTGTGTTGTGAAGTTTTCAAGTTTTGGGTAAGGATTTGATAGATTATGGAACAAGGAGTGGCAAGAGCCTAAGCTTGGGGATGCCCATGTCACCGCCAAGATAATATAAGGACACCTAAAAGCCAAAGCTTGGGGATGCCCCAGAAGGCATCCCCTCTTTCGTCTACTTCTATCGGTAACTTTACTTGGAGCTATATTTTTATTCACCACATGATATGTGTTTTGCTTGGAACGTCTTGTATGATTTGAGTCTTTATTTTTAGTTTAACACAATCATCCTTTCTGTACACACCTTTTGAGAGAGACACACATGATTCGGAAATTATTAGAATACTCTATGTGCTTCACTTATATCTTTTGAGTTATATAGTTTTGCTCTAGTACTTCACTTATATCTTTTAGAGCACGGTGGTGGATTTGTTTTATAGAAACTATTGATCTCTCATGCTTCACTTAGATTATTTTGAGAGTCTTAAATAGCATGGTAATTTGCTTAAATAATCCTAATATGCTAGGTATACAAGATTAATAATAAAATTCTCTTATGAGTGTGTTGAATACTATGAGAAGTTTGATACTTGATAATTGTTTTGAGATATGGAGATGGTGATATTAGAGTCATGCTAGTTGAGTAGTTGTGAATTTGAGAAATACTTGTGTTAAAGTTTGTGATTCCCGTAGCATGCACGTATGGTGAACCGTTATGTGATGAAGTCGGAGCATGATTTATTTATTGATTGTCTTCCTTATGAGTGGCGGTCGGGGACGAGCGATGGTCTTTTCCTACCAATCTATCCCCCTAGGAGCATGCGCGTAATACTTTGCTTTGATAACTTGTAGATTTTTGCAATAAGTATATGAGTTCTTTATGACTAATGTTGAGTCCATGGATCATACGCACTCTCACCCTTCCACCATTGCTAGCCTCTCTAATACCGCGCACCTTTCGCCGGTATCATACACCCACCATATACCTTCCTCAAAACAGCCACCATACCTACCTATCATGGCATTTCCATAGCCATTCCGAGATATATTGCCATGAACTTTCCACCGTTCCGTTTACTATGACACGCTCCATCATTGTCATATTGCTTTGCATGATCATGTAGTTGACATTGTATTTGTGGCAAAGCCACCGTTCATAATTCTTTCATACATGTCACTCATGAGTCATTGCATATCCCGGTACACCACCGGAGGCATTCATATAGAGTCATATCTTGTTCTAAGTATCGAGTTGTAATTCTTGAGTTGTAAGAAAATAAAAGTGTGATGATCATCATTATTAGAGCATTGTCCCAGTGAGGAAAGGATGATGGAGACTATGATTCCCCCACAAGTCGGGATGAGACTCCGGACGAAAAAAAGAGGCCATAAAAAATAAAAAAGGCCCAAATAAAAAAATGATAGAAAAAGAGAGAAGGGACAATGTTACTATCCTTTTACCACACTTGTGGTCCAAAGTAGCACCATGATCTTCATATTAGAGAGTCTCCTTTGTTATCACTTTCATATACTAGTGGGAAATTTTCATTATAGAACATGGCTAGTATATTCCAATGATGGGCTTCCTCAAAATGCCCTAGGTCTTCGTGAGCAAGCAAGTTGGATGCATGCCCACTTAGTTTCTTTTTGAGCTTTCATATACTTATAGCTCTAGTGCATCTGTTGCATCGCAATCCCTACTCACTCACATTGATATCTATTGATGGGCATCTCCATAGCCCGTTGATACGCCTAGTTGATGTGAGACTATCTTCTCCCTTTTTGTCTCCTCCACAACCACCTTTCTATTCCACCTAAAGTGCTATGTCCATGGCTCACGCTCATGTATTGCGTGAAGATTGAAAAAGTTTTGAGAATGTCAAAAGTATGAAACAATTGCTTGGCTTGTCATCGGGGTTGTGCATGATTTAAATACTTTGTGTGGTGAAGATAGAGCATAGCCAGACTATATGATTTTGTAGGGATAACTTTCTTTGGCCATGTTATTTTGAAGAGACATAATTGCTTAGTTAGTATGCTTGAAGTATTATTATTTTTATGTCAATATCAAACTTTTGTCTTGAATCTTCCAGATCTAAATATTCATACCACAATTAAGAAGAATTACATTGAAAATATGCCAAGTAGCAGCCCACATCAAAAATTCTGTTTTTTATCATTTACCTACTCGAGGACGAGCAGGAATTAAGCTTGGGAATGCTTGATACGTCTCCAACGTATCTATAATTTTTTATTGCTCCATTCTATATTATCTACTGTTTTGGACATTATTGGGCTTTATTATCTACTTTTATATTACTTTTGGGACTAACCTATTAACCGGAGGCCCAGCCCAGAATTGCTGTTTTTTGCCTATTTTAGGGTTTTGAAGAAAAGGAATATCAAACGGAGTCCAAACGGAATGAAACCTTCGGGAACGTGATTTTCTTACCGAACATGATCCAGGAGACTTGGACCCTACGTCAAGCAACCAACAGGGAGGCCACAAGGTAGGGGGCGCGCCTACCCCCCCCCCCCCCCCCCCCGGCGCACCCTCCGCCCTCGTGGGCCCCCTGTTGCTCCACCGACGTACTTCTTCCTCCTATATATACCTACATACACCCAAACGATCAGATACGGAGCCAAAACCCTAATTCCACCGCCATAACTTTCTGTATCCACGAGATCCCATCTTGGGGCCTGTTCCGGAGCTCCGTCGGAGGGGGCATAGATCACTGAAGGCTTCTACATCAACACCATAGCCTTTCCGATGAAGTGTGAGTAGTTTACCTCAGACCTTCGGGTCCATAGTTATTAGCTAGATGGCTTCTTCTCTCTTTTTGGATCTCAATACAAAGTTCTCCCCCTCTCTTGTGGAGATCTATTCGATGTAATCTTCTTTTGCGGTGTGTTTAAGTTTATCTATGAACAATATTTGAATCTTCTCTGAATTCTTTTATGTATGATTGGTTATCTTTGCAAGTCTCTCCGAATTATCAGTTTGGTTTGGCCTACTAGATTGATCTTTCTTGCAATGGGAGAAGTGCTTAGCTTTGGGTTCAATCTTGCGGTGTCCTTTCCCAGTGACAGTAGGGGCAGCAAGGCACGTATTGTATTGTTGCCATCGAGGATAACAAGATGGGGTTTTTCATCATATTGCATGAGTTTATCCCTCTACATCATGTCATCTTGCTTAAGGCGTTACTCTGTTCTTATGAACTTAATACTCTAGATGCATGCTGTATAGCGGTCAATGTGTGCAGTAATAATAGTAGATGCAGGCAGGAGTCGGTCTACTTGTCTTGGACATGATGCCTATATACATGATCATACCTAGATATTCTCATAACTATGCTCAATTCTGTCAATTGCTCAACAGTAATTTGTTGACCCACCGTAAAATATCTATGCTCTTGAGAGAAGCCACTAGTGAAACCTATGGCCCCCGGGTCTATCTTCATCATATTAATCTTCCAATACTTAGTTATTTTCATTGCTTTTATTTTACTTTGCATATTTATCATAAAAATACCAAAAAAATTATCTTATCATATCTATCAGATCTCACTCTCGTAAGTGACCGTGTAGGGATTGACAACCCCTTATCGCGTTGGTTGCGAGGATTTATTTGTTTTGTGTAGGTGCGAGGGACTCCCGCGTAGCCTCCTACTGGATTGATACCTTGGTTCTCAAAAACTGAGGGAAATACTTACGCTACTTTGTTGCACCACCCTTTCCTCTTCAAGGGAAAACCAACGCAAGTGCTCAAGAGGTAGCACGGCGCACTGTACATTATAGGAATGAAAGAAAACCCTCAAAACAGCTCGAATAAAAATGAATTCATGGTGATTTCCGCCGGGTGATTAAAGGAGGCACTTGAACTGGGATAAGAGATGAGATAATATCTCGTTAAATTAGTTACCTTGTCGTCCATGAGAAAGAACCCTCACTACGGCAGATTCCCCAACCAAGCGAAGCTGGGTCGACCGCGAGCAGCGTCGAGAAAGTTGATGGCGATAGGCGGCGGCAAGCGGAAGTGGCGAAATGGGTGGGCTATGCTAGCATCCTAGCGGTGGCGGCAGGCGTCGAGCTAATTGTTTACCGCCGGGATTGGCGGTGCCATTGCATAGATGCGGAGGAGCTTGTGCAAGTGTGAATGGGGAACATACCGGAGGGGCCGAGGGGGTGGCAGGCGGGATGAGGGTTTTTGTGACATGGGGATGGTGAGGGTTTTCTTTTTTCTTTTTTGAATTGGGTGGTGAAGGTTTTCTGTCCCACAAAGAATTTTTGGGGCGACGGTTTGCTAGAGCGAACCATGTGTGATTGACGTAGCAGGGAAAATGAAAGTCATTGCACATGGTTCCAATTTTGGGAACCGTATGTGATTGACGTACTACCTCCGTCCAGGTTTATTGATCTCCGTTGTAATTTTTTTCAAAATTTGGCGAAATATTTAACATACTCAGACATAGATAATAAGCGTACACACAGATAATCATAGTTCTACCATAAGTAGTACATAGTTCAACAGTATTAAGCATACTCAAGCGTACATATATAGTTCCATCCATCCCACATCTCATCTCACAGGCCGGCACGATCCTGAAGCTTCTCCAGGTACTCGGCGTACGCGCCATGCGTCACCCTGCGAGAATACTTTTGTTTGAAGGAGCCAACGACCCGTCCTCTTGCATGCGCCAGAACACTTAGATACACGTCATGAATCTTGTGGTGGCAAAATGGGCATCCATAGCCATCGTTCCAGGTCCTAATATGCCTGTTATGCATGCCCGCATAAAGCTCCAGGATTCGCCTCTTCTACCTCATCTGGGCATCTTCATCCTCGCTGTCCACATCGTCAGACAACACCTATACAAATAGTAAAACAAATTTGGCATCAAATCACTGATTACATGCCATGAAGTAGGATTAGGAATTTATGGCTATTTATTTATACATATCCAGAGATTATGGTTCGTTTTTTAAGCACAGTCGTCTATGTACAGACCAATCTTGAAGAAAATAATGGCACAAACATAGGCAGGTCATTCAAAATCAATTGTCAAGTCCTGGCTAGGAATTATTAGAACGAACACTAACCCTAGTCGGATTACTAGAAGAAATCATTTGCACAGATGAAACAACTAATCACTTATCACCTGTACCATTCAAACAATTGATACACTACACGGATCTAACGAAACTTACTCAGATTTCATGGATTGGGAGAACATAACCACATGATTTCTATTCCAAAAGGGGGGAGGCAGGAGTAACCAGAGAAACCCTATGATCTATTTGACACATAAATGGGTATAAATGACTAACTAGCTATCCGTCGTCGTCGAGTCATCACCGGAGTGGTCATCGGAGTCATCGCCGGATAGGTCGTCAGAGTCGTCGCTGGAGTGGTCATCGAAGTCGGCGTGGTACTCCGCCTCTGGCTGGGGAAGCTCGACGATGTCAGGGTGCAGCGATAACTCGCCGGCGGTGATGGCAACCTCTGTCTCCATCTCCACGCCGTGCTCCGGTGCTTTAGCAGCCTCAGCGTCGCCACTCCCTCGGATGGGGCGCTTCGGCGGCATCCTCATACACTGACGGCTTTGAGGACTGAGAGCGGCGTCGAGGATGCAAGCGGATAGTGAGGATTGTGTGTGTGTAGCGAGGATGGGGGGTGCAACCACTCAGGCGCATCATTAATATGGAGTAGTGGGAGTTGTGGGAGAGAGGCGGGCGGTGGTCAAACCGATGGCTCGCCTCCCGGTGAGCCTGTGCACTGGACTGCTGGCATGCCTACCAAAGTTTCACACAGCTACACGCACGCCTCCCCATGACACTGTGTAGCGAGCACGCCTCCGTCAATTCACACACGTGCACGCACGCCTCCCCGTCTGCCTTAGCGGCGGACTTCTCGCATGCGTACCGTCAACTCACGGCTGCTCGCACACCACACGGGTCGCGCGGCGACACGTATATTGTTTTTCTATTTGGATGATTAATGATGCTGCTTTATTGCTTAACCAAAGCATGGCACGTATCCATTGTTGGTCTAACACTCATGGTTCGAATAAATAATCCGTTTGGGATATTGGTTCCATATTATTAATAATCTCCCGTCTGTAATTAGATAAAGATTACACCAAAACTGGTCTCAAATTTGGCAAAAAAAGTACAACGCCATTTTCTATTGGTGTCCATATGACAACACGATAAGTTTCATGAACTTCAAATAAGTTTTGGATGTACTAGAATTTAAAAATCAAGATTCTCAATGTTTGAAATTTGTTGCACGGGGAGTAAACATGCACCCAGTGAGACACATGTGTTTTTGCAATCCATTTAGGTGCACTTTCACATGTGCATGTAGCTCAAATTTGATTTTTGCACATTATACCCATAGAAAATCAATCAATCAATGTACTAAAATGTCTTAATGATCTCTGTGATTTTTTTGAAATTAAAATGTCCCTCCTTTGGTAACATGTATGTTCACCGCAGGATAATTAATTTAACATGCATCATAGTTGCGGTGGATTTGCGGTCTGTGTGTGGGTGTGGGTGTCTGGGGGTGGCAGGTGGCTCATTGTACACTACGAGTTGTGAGCCACCGTGTGGGTTGGCCATTTTGTTAGGCAGGCTGGTGCCACATTAGTGTCATGAAATCGTTATTTAAAAAATTACACAACCCTTTCATACATAAATGTTTTGCCACATGCAGTCGATGGTTGTTCTACACGATACTCGATACTCACGTGTGAATCTTTTTATGGGCCCGTGAGGTCGTCGTCCATCACTTTGACGAACAGCCAGCATTGAGGTTAATTTGACCAGCAAGGTAGAATCTTTTTTGTTTGTGTTATGGTGGTATATAGTACGGGTCGAAGAGGTGGGAGGGGACTAGCATATATACTATACGTATGTGTCCGTGAACAAGTACACCTCACTCAGTGTCGGGACTTTTTGGTTACCGAGGCACGTGCCACATCAAAATTGTGAAATTGGTTATTCAAACATCACACAACACCTTTTTGGGCCACATGCATATATATCCTAGCTAGGACACTCACGTGTGACGCTTCCATCTGTGGGCCCACGAGGCCATCGTCGATGCATGCATGCATGCATCACTTTGACCTACATCGGGAGAGGTTAATTAATTTCATCATCGATGAGGATTATTTTGGGTTGTACATATATTATGGCAGGAGCATATAGTATGCAGTGAAGAGGGGGGAAGGGGACCATCATATGTAGTATGCTTGATATGAACCTCACTCTATGTGGGTGCATGGTTTACTGTTTTTGAGGCATGTGGCACATCAAAATTGTGTATTTTGGGTATTCAACATATGTATGTTTTGCCCACATGCAAAAGCGGTGGTGGTTGTCCTCTCACACCCACTTAAGCGGTTGTCAGCGATATCGCTGCTTTCCATCTGTGGGCCCGCTTGGTCCATCACTTCTTTTTGCCTGACAACAAGAGAGGTTAATTTGACTTAGGAGGGGATTACTATTTTTGCTCTGGGGTGACATGCATGATACACTTTGAGCATACACACATGCATGTGTACGCATGAATCCCTCCCATCGAGTCGAAGTGGCTAGTACAACGACACCATCATGAACCGATCTCGCTCTGTGTGGGGAGCTAGTGTGTGATTTTTGACACATGTGCCAGATCAATGTTGTGTATTCAAACATGCATGCACGCATCACCTCCATACGTATGCATGTAGTGGTTGCCTTCGAACGATACACTCCCTCGCGTGGTTATCGGCGACAAGCCTATATATTCGTGGGGCCGCATAAACATCCATGATCACCTTGACCAACAACATGATAGGTTACTGTCACACCCTAGTTAGTTCAAGCATTAGAGTGTGCATCATGTTTAAATTCCTCTTCAATTTGAAATGGGGAAGACAGAACCCCCAACACCCCCCTGAAAACAACTAGGGTTTACTAAAATTATTTTTCAATGAACCTGATGCCCTTCTAAAAAGTTCACTCTCTTTGTCTTGGGTTAGAACCTCTCGCAAAATTGGTGCACAATTTTCTAGGTCAATAGAAGGTCATTGAATTAAATCATAAGTATTTGATTTTTGGCATTTAAATGCTATAAAACAATTTAAATGCTCAAATAATTCTGGAAATAAATGTATACTGTTGGAAATATTCTAAACAGAGCCCACATTTATTTTCAGGATTTTTGGAAACGTTTTAGTATTTTTAATAAAGCCCAACAGTTGCAGTTAAATAGAAAAATAGAAACAAATCACAAAAAGAGAGAGAGGGAAGCCCACCTGGGCCTTACCTGTGCTGGCCCAGCCCACCTGGCTCGGCCCAGCCGACTGGCCTTGCCAGTCGCCGTCCTCCTCCCGCCAGGAGGACGAGGAGCGCGTGGCCGGCGCCCGCGGCCACACGCCGGTCACCTCCTGCTTCTGCCGACGCCCTAGAGACGTCCAGGGATGCCACGCCGACCCCCACGTCCCCCTCTCATCCTCCCTCACTCTCCCCCTCGTCTCCCTCACCCTCTCCCGCGATGGCCGAGCGCGATCCTCACCGCCGTTCGTAGTAGACGTCACCAGAGCCACCCCCTCGCCTCTCCGACAAGCCCAATAGATCCGCCTCGTCGCCCTGGACCTCTCTGCTGACCCACGCGACTCCATACGCCGCCGAACACCGTCTTCGCCCTCGTCTTCAACCTCGGGCACCCGAGCCGTCTCCGGTCGATTCATCGCTGCCAGGACCTCCCCGAGCTCGCTGACCCCCTCTCCGACCCCGCTGTGAGCTCCTCTTCCTCTTCCCCTAGCTCCCGTGCTCGTTTGGCCTCTATAGTCGCCACTTCCACCGCACCCGAAAGCTCCCCGCCGCCGCCCACGGCACCGTCGTGGCTAGAGCCACAGTGGCTCGAAGCCAAGCTCACCGTTGTGCTCAGCGCAGCACCAGGAGCCTATAGCCACCACCAGCTCTTTCTCCCGTGCACCGTAGCGTCGAACCCAACCCCGTCCAAACTCCGGCCGCCGCTGCCGACCTCGCCGGCGTCGTTTCCGGCGTTCCCGTGTCCAACCACTTGCACCACTGGATGCGGCAGCTCCCCAGCTACGCGTAGCACGTCTCTACCGGCAATTTGGTCACCGGAGGACCAAATCCGAAGCTCTCTGCCGTCTCGGCCTCGCCGGCGACTCAACGCCGGCGGGATTAGCCCCGCTGACCAGGGGTTTGACCCTAGTTTGACTCCATCTGAGACACTGATGTGTGGGGCTGGCTTCTAACTAATTTAGATTAGTTTAAATTAGAGCTAATCACTCTGTTAGAGGTTAATGACGCCGTTAACTACCCCTCTCTCACTGACATGTGGGCCCAGAGCCTAACTAACCCAGTTTAGTGCTAACTAAACACTAACCAACTCTGTTAGTTAGCTGAGAGACTGACAGAAGGGGCCCACCAGTCAGGTTTGACCTGGGCTGGCGCCTTTGACCCGCTGACGTCACAGTGACGCAGTGCTGACGCATTAATTCAATTTCTGGATTTATTCTTTAATAGGAAATTCCAGAAAATAATCAAAACTTCTAAAAATCATAGAAAATCAACCATAGCTCCAAATGCAAAGATTTATATATGAAAAATGATCAGAAAAATTCAATCTATCCATCTGTAATGGTTTCATGCATGACAAAACAAGTTAACCTTGTTGTTTAAGCAGAATGAGGTAATGCACTAATAAAGCCATGTTTAATAAGCTAATAATTGAATCTTTGACTCAAATGAGTTCATACCTTTCTGTTTTAGCTTGCATTAGGCCAAGACACCTTCATCTTGCCATGCCATAGCATGCATCATATTGTTGCATATTGCCATGTGTTGATTATGTTTCAGTGTTTCTTTCATGGTAGGTTCCGCCTCCAAGGATAACCCCGAGTATCCGTCTGAAGGGCAGTACCCTACTACCACTACAACAGGCAAGCAACCCATTGATCATTCCGATACAAAACCATGTTCTCGCTTCTGCTCTGGTTTACTGCATTAAGACAACGCGATTCAAACTGTTGTGTGTTACGGTAGTTGAACCCTTATCCTCTGCATGACCTGTCATTGCCACAGTAACTAGATGAAACCCACTAGCATGTGTAGGAGTTGATTGAGCCATGTATGTGATTCCTACCTTGCTATGTCTGCTATGCTTAGAGTTGTGTCAGGTCTGGTTCATCTGGGTGATGGGCTAGAGTGATATGATATGTCGGTAATGTGAGGAATGTGTTGAACATGTTTTGGTAAACGTATCGATGAGAGGCCATGTAGGAGTACATGGTGGGTTGTTTCATTGAGACCGTCCATAAGAACTGAGATCTGTATGCGTGATTTAAGATTCAGCTACTACCACACATTGGGCCCTGAAATATGACCCCGCTCGACTTACTGACCCCTCTCGCCCTTTGTCCAGGAGTTGCAACTAGTTTCTGGTGTTTGTAGGACATGTGTTGGCGGCCGTGCGTTGCGCTGACCCTAGGGGTGGGCTATGATGCGGTAGATACACTGTGGCCGGGTATGCCGGGCGCCCGTTTGGCGTCTCGGGACCCTGTACACATTGTTTGGGGCCGTTGAGGACACCCCGGCCGGATTTCCTTGCGGATGGAACCTGAATAGGCGATAAACCTGGACTAGAGACTTGTGAGGTTAGTCAGGTCGTGGTCTACACCCATGTCGGTTTTCGCTTGAAGTCTGCCGAGCACATGTCGTGTGCAGACGCTAAGTGGTGGAAACATGTGTGACGAAGTACACCCCTGCAGGGTATAAAACTATTCGAATAGCCGCGTCCGCAGTAAAGGACTACTTGGTTGCCTATGCAGTTCATAGACAAGTTAATGGATACTACTAAAAGACTCAAGATAAGTGTGAGTACCGAGAATGGCCCTCTCGTAGGATGATGAGGGAGGATCCTCGGTGGAGTATTGTGTTGGTGAGTAGTGGACTCGTGTGCGAAAACTATTTTACTGGTGGAGTTCTGTAGGATAGCTTAGCCAAGAGTCAAAGCTGGCTTGCTGCAATAACCCCACCTCCTTCTTGAGAATAAGCATTTATAGTAGGTTCTGTTGTAAGACTTGCTGAGTACCCTTGTACTCATGTTTGCTTAATTACTATTTTCAGACGACAACACCGCCCCCTCCGATGGGTTCTATGTAGACCTTGACGTCGATGAGTGACTAGCCACCCAGGTGGTGATCCTGGCCATGGAGGGCCCTATGTAGATAGACAGGCTTCGAGAAGCTTTCTTTCTTTCTAGTGTCTGTACTCAGACTAGTTGCTTCTGCATGTGCTTGTATGATTGTATGACTTGAGTGTCGGGTCATGTGACCCCTGTCTGTATGAACATGTTATGTATGGCTCTCTGGAGCCTTTAAATAAAATACTTGAGTTGTAGAGTTTTGTTGTGATGCCATGTTGTATGTACTCATATCGGGCATATTGTGTGTATGATTGAAATGCTTGGTATGAGTGGGATCCAAAAATCTAGTTGTTTATCCTTGGCAGCCTTTCTTATGGGGAAATGTAGTCTAGTGTTCCTCGAGCTATAGTAGTCCGCTACAGCCCGGTTCACCGGAGTCCTGCTAGCCCAGCACTACTGTTCAGGACACTTGACTGGCCGACATGTGTTTCACTTTGTTCCTATGTCTGTCCCTTTGGGGAAATGTCACGCGGAGACTTCTGGAGTCCCGTTAGCCCAGTGCTACAGCCCGGAATCACTCCCTGATGACCGACATGCTCGATGTGATTCATGTATGCCTGTCTCCATAGGTCTGTGCCGCTTTGGGTTCACGACTAGCCATGTCGGCCCGGGTTCTCTGTCATATGGATGCTAGCGACACTATCATATACCTGAGCCAAAAGGCGCAAACGGTCCCGGGCCATGGTAAGGCGACACCCGTGGGATACCATGCGTGAGGCCGCAAAGTGATATGAGGTGTTACCGGCTAGATCGATGTGGCTTGGAATCGGGGTCCTGAAAGCGTTGGCATCAGAGCCGGACTGCCTGTAGGTTCGTTGAGCCAAGCTGGTCGATGTCAAGTCTAGAAATGCTTTAGTAATATGTAGGGGAATTGATTGTGGGAGGGAACGTAAGGCTCTTTTACTCCTTTACCCTATGCCTCTGATCTGAGTCATTCTCTTCTCATTCAACATGGGTTAAGGACTAGGCTCTCTTCTTCTATCAGGTTCACGTGTTACTAATCTGTAGTAGCCTATAGGATTGTTGCTACAAGCCCCAGTTCAGTTTCTACTATTTTAGTATGTTGCTATTTGGATCAGAACCTTGATATGATGTTGTTGAGTGGTATGGCGAACTGTTGTGGATGTCTCAAATCTTTTTTTGAGCATTTACAGCTATTATGTTGTCCAATTTTCCCTAGAAATTCTGATGTCTTTGCATTGTGGTTGTGCTTTCAGATGGCCAACCATGTTCAAAACCAAGTGGTTCGCCTGACCCAATGCCTCGACATGCCCGGTCATACTGCTATGTTAGCCCGGGTAATGATCGAGACGGGTTACCATTGGTATCCCGAATACACCGTCGAAGAGCAATTCCGAGACTTTAATCAAAGCCAATATTTCTGCACCGTCAGGATATTTCCTTCTTATCCTGGATCTACCGAGCCCCTTCACTGTTCCTATGGACTCGGGGTTACTGTTGAGATGGCTATGCAGGATGCTGCCTATTCCATGATGACCATCATGCGAGTCCGGACTGGCCTGCTTTGGAACACCGACTTCCGTTACATGCCAGCTTCACTTCCGGGAGCGCAAGGATATCTTCAGGCTATCTATGCTGACTCCACTCAGGAGGACTCATTAACTCGTACCAGTGCCGAGATGCTCGAAGATAAGGACCGAGAGAATCGGGCCTTGAGGCTGGAGCTTTTCAATACCCGTGCTGATCATTGGGCTACATTGACTTGGTTTGCACCTGTGGTGCAAGCTGGATGTATGGATACAAGGGATCTGTATCCTGTGAGATCTGCTTTGCCAGACATGGTGGATTGGCGTGATGTGGGAGGCATCACCCCACCCCGTGGTCCCTGCAGGCCACCGTTTGTTGGTCCAAGACCTCATCCTAGCCCCTATGGTCCACAGGCTCCTCAGGACCGTCTGTTCCCGAATGGTCATGTTGAACTTCCAGGCTATGGAGGTGATTTCTATGAGGACTACTACGGAGTTGTCTGAGTTAGTAGTAGTACCACTAGTATTGTAGTAGTTGTATCTCCACTGTCCTGCGTGACTTGTGGAATATGACTTTGTGTGTAATCAATTCTGGAGGTGTAGACAAATAATGTATAGGAGCTTGGGATGCCTCTGATGAGATGTAACGTCTTTCATCATAGTTGTACTGTAGCCTGGGCTTGTACTAAACTATGTATGATGTGTATGACCGTTGGTATATATATGGCAGTTTTATATTACCATGACATATGGATGAACATCTCTGCATTCCGTGTTATCCATTACATTCTGCACTTCCTTGCTAAGCTTGAGCCATCCTTATCTAAACCGTTGTCTTGTTTTCTCCTAGGATGGTCAACACCCGCAGCAACCCTGCTGCCTCGGAGCAGGGGGAAGCCAGTGCAGCTAGGGGTGAAAATCTGCCTCACCCACCTTCTCTGGCCGAAGTAATGCTGGAGGCGGAAAGAAACAAGTGTAAGACTAACCGCCTGCTAGAGCGGATTGAGAAGAACACTGCACGCCATCCGCGAAATGACTTGGTGTCAATCAATGACTTTATCAAGCTGTACCCACCAAAGTTTAACCATTCCGTCGAGCCCCTCGACGCGGATGACTGGCTTCGCAGCATCACCCACAAGCTACGTTCTGCCAACATAGCCGAAGCCGACAAGGTTACTTACGCTGCCTACCATCTCGAAGGCCCTGCTAGCCTCTGGTGGGAAAATTTTGAAGCTATGCGTCGGGTCGGCCAAATTACTACTTGGGCTGAATTCAGTGAGGCTTTCCGTGAGCATCACATTCCGGAAGGTCTCATGGATCGCAAGAGGGAGGAGTTCTGCAACTTCACCCAAGGAAGACTGACTGTGGATGCTTATAGTCGTGAATTTGGGAATCTGGCACGTTATGCCCCTGAAGAGGTATCTACTGACGCTAAGAAGCAGGCAAGGTTCCGCAAGGGACTTAGCCCTGAGCTTCGCCGCGATCTTCGTCTGCACGAGTGCACCTCTTTTCAGAAGTTGGTCAATAAAGCCATCAGTGCTGAGATAGGCCAGACTGATTATGACGCTTCACGCAAGCACTCCCGTGATTTTGGCTCTTCATCCGGCTCTGGAGCTCAGAAGCGCCGGGTGTGGATCCCAAGCACGGTGCTGCCACCCAGGTTCATTCTGAGGCCATCCTTTGAGGCGCCTCGTCCTAACCAGCAATTTGCACCGCCCAAGCCCTATGGTGGCCCCGCTGCTAACGCTGCTCCACGCCCCAATATGGTGACATGCTTTAAGTGTGGAGAGCCGGGTCACTATAGTCGAGAGTGTCCCCAGAACAACAACTCCAATCAAACTGGAAAGTCCGTTGGCCGTGGTAAGCCCACGGGAAAAACATTCTACGCCAAGCCGGCCACCACTGCACGTGGCCATGTCAACTATGTTTCAGCCGAGGAGGCTCATGAGGATCCTAACGTCGTCCTTGGTATGCTCCTTGTTAACTGCCATCCGGCATCTGTTCTTTTCGATACTGGAGCATCTCATTCATTCATATCCGAGAACTATGCTCGATTGCATAACACGACATTCTGTGACATGCCCTCTACCATGGAAATTCAAACCCCTGGCTCTAGATGGCAAACTTCTAGAGTAAGCCATGGGAACGAAATTCTTGTCGATAGACTTGTCTTCCTTGCATCCTTAATAGCTCTCAAGTCCTCGGACATAAACATCATCTTGGGTATGGACTGGATGTCAGCTCATTATGCTAAGATCGATTGTGCCACTAGAACCGTTCAACTTACTCACCCATCGGGCAAGACAGTCAATGTCTTAACCCGAGTGGCCAAGCGCCAACTTTACTCCCTAAATGCCAACCCCCTTCCAGACCTTGAGGATGTTCCGGTAGTCCGAGACTTTCCGGATGTCTTTCCAGAAGAACTGCCAGGTGTTCCACCTGACAGGGATGTTGAGTTTGTGATAGACCTTGTTCCAGGAACCGTTCCAATTTCTAGAAGACCCTACAAGATGGCACCCTTAGAACTAGCCGAGCTTAAGAACCAACTCGATGAGTCCTTGAAAAAGGGTTTCATCCGTCCTAGTTCCTCTCCTTGGGCTTGCCCCGTCCTCTTCGTTAAGAAGAAGGATGGAACGGATCGAATGGTTGTGGATTACCGACCTGTCAACTTGGTCACCATCAAGAACAAATACCCGCTTCCCAGGATCAACGATCTGTATGATCAGCTCGCTGGATCCTCAGTCTTTTCCAAGATGGATTTGAGGTTGGGCTACCATCAAATCAAAATCAGAAACGGGGACATTCCCAAAACGGCCTTTGTTACTCGTTATGGCCAATACGAGTACACCGTCATGTCCTTCGGTTTAACAAATGCCCCAGCTACCTTCTCTCGGTTAATGAACTCGGTCTTCATGGAGTACTTGGATAAATTCGTCGTAGTATACCTCGATGACATACTCATCTACTCCAAGAATGAAGAGGAACATGCCGAACATCTAAGGCTGGTATTGATGAAACTTCGAGAGCATCGCCTTTATGCCAAATTCTCCAAGTGTGAATTTTGGTTGCCAGAAGTGACCTATCTAGGCCATGTAATCTCTGGTAAGGGTATTGCTGTCAATCCCGAGCGAGTTCAAGCCGTCCTTGATTGGACTCCACCTGAGACGGTTAAGCAAGTTCGGAGCTTCCTTGGCTTAGCGAGCTATTGCCGCCGCTTCGTCGAGAATTTCTCCAAGGTTGCTAAACCTTTAACTGAACTCCTCAAGAAAGATAAAAAGTTCGAGTGGACTCCACAGTGCGAGTTCAGCTTTCAGGAACTGAAAAGACGCCTGACATCTGCTCCCGTACTGGTACCACCAGATTTCTCCAAGGACTTTATTATCTATTGCGACGCCTCGCGACAAGGACTAGGTTGCATACTCATGCAAGATCGTCAGGTAATTGCCTATGCTTCACGGCAATTACACCCACATGAGGAAAATTATCCCACACATGATCTAGAGCTTGCAGCTGTAGTCCATGCACTTAAAACTTGGCGACATTACCTCCTCGGTAATCGTTGCGAGATCTTCACCGATCACCAAAGTTTGAAATATATCTTCACCCAACCAGATTTGAATCTCAGGCAAAGACGTTGGGTCGAGTTGATCTCGGATTACGACTTAGGAATAACTTACACCCCGGGCAAAGCCAATGTCATGGCTGATGCACTAAGTCGTAAATCCTATTGTAACAACCTGATGTTACAACAAAGTCAACCACTTCTCCATGAGGAATTCCGTAAGCTTAATCTTCACATTGTTCCTCGATGATTCCTATCCACCCTGGTGGCGAAACCTACCCTTATGGATCAAATCATAGCTGCCCAGAAGCGTGATAAGGGCATATCCCGGATTAGGGAAAACATTGCTAGCGGAGTTGCTAAATGTTTTTCCATGGATAAGCGGGGTGCTGTCTTCTTCGAGAACCGTTTGGTGGTTCCCAAGAAACAACATCTACGCCAGTTGATCCTTAAGGAAGCTCATGAATCCCCTCTCACCATCCATCCCGGTAGTACTAAAATGTATCAAGACCTACGCCGTGGACTAGGATGAAGAGAGAAATCGCTCAATACATTGCTAATTGCGACGTTTGTCGTCGTGTTAAAGCAGAGCATCAACGGCCTGCTGGCACCCTTCAACCTTTGGCTATTCCTGAATGGAAATGGGATAAAATCAGTATGGATTTCATCACTGGGTTTCCCAGAACCAAGAGAGGGAATAATGCCATCTTCGTCATGATCGACCGACTTTCCAAAGTAGCCCATTTCCTACCTGTTCGTGAGAGTATCACCGCTAGCCAGCTAGCCGATTTATACATCTCCCGAATAGTGTCTCTTCATGGTGTTCCATTGGAAATTAACTCAGACCGTGGGAGTCTCTTCACCTCTCGATTTTGGGAAAGTTTCCAAAATGCTATGGGAACTCGTCTCTCTTTTAGTACCGCCTTCCATCCTCAATCAAGTGGTCAAGTAGAACGAGTTAATCAAATTCTGGAAGATATGCTCCGAGCTTCTGTTATCTCGTTTGGAATGAGTAGGGAGAAATGCCTTCCATTCGTGGAGTTTGCTTATAACAATAGTTATCAAGCCAGCTTGGGCAAGGCTCCTTTCGAAGTTCTCTATGGACGAAAATGTCGAACGCCTCTTAACTGGTCAGAAACCGGGGAAAGACAACTCTTTGGCCCGGATATGATTCAGGAAGCAGAAGAGCAGGTTTGCGTTATTCGTGAGAATTGAAAACAGCCCAATCTCGTCAAAAGAGTCAATATGATCGTAAACATAAGCCTATGACTTATGAAGTCGACGAGAAGGCTTACCTTCGGGTTACTCCGTTAAAGGGAACCCATCGTTTTGGTATCAAAGGCAAATTGGCTCCTCGTTACATTGGACCCTTTCGCATTCTTGCCAAACGAGGAGAAGTTGCCTACCAATTGGAACTACCTTTGCATCTTTCCAGAGTTCACGATGTCTTCCACGTTTCTCAACTCAGGCGTTGCTTCGCGGATCCCATCCGTGGAGTGGACCACGAAACGCTTGATCTACAAGATAACCTCTCCTATCGGGAATATCCCATTCGTATCCTTGATCAAGCCGAGCGTACCACTCGACGTCATAATATCAAGTTTCTCAAGGTTCAGTGGTCACACCATTTCGAGAAAGAAGCCACTTGGGAAAGGGAGGATCGTCTTCGACTCGAGTACCTCACCTTCTTCCCAAAGGATCCTAAATCTTAGGACGAGATTCTTTTGAGTGGGGGTGAGTTGTCACACCCTAGTTAGTTCAAGCATTAGAGTGTGCATCATGTTTAAATTCCTCTTAAATTTGAAATGGGGAAGACAGAACCCCCAACACCCCCCCTGAAAACAACTAGGGTTTACTAAAATTATTTTTCAATGAACCTAAAATGCCCTTCTAAAAAGTTCACTCTCTTTGTCTTGGGTTAGAACCTTTGGGAAAATTGGTGCACAATTTTCTAGGTCAATAGAAGGTCATTGAATTAAGTCATAAGTATTTGATTTTGAGAATTTAAATGATATAAAATAATTTAAATGCTCAAATAATTCTGGAAATAAATGTATACTATTGGAAATATTCTAAACAGAGCCACATTTATTTTCAGGATTTTTGGAAACGTTTTAGTATTTTTAATAAAGCCCAACAGTTGCAGTTAAATAGAAAAACAGAAAGAAATCAAAAAGAGAGAGAGAGGGAAGCCCACCTGGGCCTTACCTGTGCTGGCCCAGCCCACCTGGCTCGGCCCAACCGACTGGCCTTGCTGGTCGTCGTCCTCCTCCCGCCAGGAGGACGAGGGTCGCGTGGACGGCACCCGCGCCCACACGCCGGCCACCTCCTGCTTCTGCCGACGCCCTGGAGACGTCCAGGGATGCCACGCCGACCCCCACGCCCCCCTCTCATCCTCCCTCACTCTCCCCCTCGTCTCCCTCACCCTCTCCCGCGATGGCCGAGCGCGATCCTCGCCGCTGTTCGCCGTAGACGTCACCAGAGCCACCCCCTCGCCCCTCCGACAAGCCCAATAGCTCCGCCTCGTCGCCCTGGACCTCTCCGCTGACCCACGCGACTCCAAACGCCGCCGAACGCCGTCTTCGCCCTCGTCTTCAACCTCGGGCACCCGAGACGTCTCCGGTCGATTCGTCGCCTCCAGGACCTCCCCGAGCTCGCTGACCCCCTCTCCAACCCCGCTGTGAGCTCCTCTTCCTCTTCCCCTAGCTCCCGTGCTCGTTTGGCCTCTGTAGTCGCCACTTCCACCGCACCCGAAAGCTCCCCGCCGCCGGCCATGGCGCCGTCGTGGCTAGAGCCACAGTGGCTCGAAGCCAAGCTCACCGTTGTGCTCAGCGCAGCACCAGGAGCCCGTAGCCACCACCAGCTCTTTCTCCCGTGCACTGTAGCGTCGAACCCAACCCCGTCCGAACTCCGGCCGCCGCTGCCGAGCTCGCCGACGTCGTTTCCGGCGTTCCCGTGTCCAACCACTTGCACCACTGGATGCGGCAGCTCCCCAGCTACGCGTAGCACGTCTCCACGGCGATTTGGTCACCGGAGGACCAAATCCGAAGCTCTCCGCCGTCTCGGCCTCGCCGGCGACTCAACGCCGGCGGGATTAGCCCCGCTGACCAGGGGTTTGACCCTAGTTTGACTCCATCTGAGACACTGATGTGTGGGGCCGGCTTCTAACTAATTTAGATTAGTTTAAATTAGAGCTAATCACTCTGTTAGAGGTTAATGACGCCGTTAACTACCCCTCTCTCACTGACATGTGGGCCCAGAGCCTAACTAACCCAGTTTAGTGCTAACTAAACACTAACCAACTCTGTTAGTTAGCTGAGAGACTGACAGAAGGGGCCCACCAGTCAGGTTTGACCTGCGCTGGCGCCTTTGCCCGCTGACGTCACAGTGACGCAGTGCTGACGCATTAATTCAATTTCTGGATTTATTCTTTAATAGGAAATTCCAGAAAATAATCAAAACTTCTAAAAATCATAGAAAATCAACCATAGCTCCAAATGCAAAGATTTATATATGAAAAATGATCAGAAAAATTCAATCTATCCATCTGTAATGGTTTCATGCATGACAAAACAAGTTAACCTTGCTGTTTAAGCAGAATGAGGTAATGCACTAATAAAGCCATGTTTAATAAGCTAATAATTGAATCTTTGACTCAAATGAGTTCACCCCTTTCTGTTTTAGCTTGCATTAGGCCAAGGCACCTTCATCTTGCCATGTCATAGCATGCATCATATTGTTGCATATTGCCATGTGTTGATTATGTTTCGGTGTGTCTTTCGTGGTAGGTTCTGCCTCCGAGGATAACCCCGAGTATCCGTCTGAAGGGCAGTACCCTACTACCACTACAACAGGCAAGCAACCCATTGATCATTCCGATACAAAACCATGTTCTCGCTTCTGCTCTGGTTTACTGCATTAAGACAACGCGATTCAAACTGTTGTGTGTTACGGTAGTTGAACCCTTATCCTCTGCATGACCTGTCATTGCCACAGTAACTAGATGAAACCCACTAGCATGTGTAGGAGTTGATTGAGCCATGTATGTGATTCCTACCTTGCTATGCCTGCTATGCTTAGAGTTGTGTCAGGTCTGGTTCATCTGGGTGATGGGCTAGAGTGATTTGATATGTCAGTAATGTGAGGAATGTGTTGAACATGTTTTGGTAAAGGTATCGATGAGAGGCCATGTAGGAGTACATGGTGGGTTGTTTCATTGAGACCGTCCATAAGAACTAAGATCTGTATGCGTGATTTAAGATTCAGCTACTACCACACATTGGGCCCTGAAATATGACCCCGCTCGACTTACTGACCCCTCTCGCCCTCTGTCCAGGAGTTGCAACTAGTTTCTGGTGTTTGTAGGACATGTGTTGGCGGCCGTGCGTAGCGCTGACCCTAGGGGTGGGCTATGATGCGGTAGATACACTATGGCCGGGTATGCCGGGCGCCCGTTTGGCATCTCGGGACCCTGTACACATCGTTTGGGGCCGTTGAGGACACCCCGGCCGGATTTCCTTGCGGATGGAACCTGAATAGGCAATAAACCTGGACTAGAGACTTGTGAGGTTAGTCAGGTCGTGGTCTACACCCATGTCGGTTTTTGCTTGAAGTCTGCCGAGCACATGTCGTGTGCAGACGCTAAGTGGTGGAAACATGTGTGACGAAGTACACCCCTGCAGGGTATAAAACTATTCGAATAGCCGCGTCCGCGGTAAAGGACTACTTGGTTGCCTATGCAGTTCATAGACAAGTTAATGGATACTACTAAAAGACTCAAGATAAGTGTGAGTACCAAGAATGGCCCTCTTGTAGGATGACGAGGGAGGATCCTCGGTGGAGTATTGTGTTGGTGAGTAGTGGACTCGTGTGCGAAAACTATTTTACTGGTGGAGTTCCATAGGATAGCTTAGCCAAGAGTCAAAGCTGGCTTGCTGCAATAACCCCACCTCCTTCTTGAGAATAAGCATTTATAGTAGGTTCTGTTGTAAGACTTGCTGAGTACCCTTGTACTCATGTTTGCTTAATTACTGTTTTCAGACGACAACACCGCCCCCTCCGATGGGTTTTACGTAGACCTTGACGTCGACGAGTGACTAGCCACCCAGGTGGTGATCCTGGCCATGGAGGGCCCTATGTAGATAGACATGCTTCGAGAAGCTTTCTTTCTTTCTAGTGTCTGTACTCAGACTAGTTGCTTCCGCATGTGCTTGTATGATTGTATGACTTGAGTGTCTGGTCATGTGACCCCTGTCTGTATGAACATGTTATGTATGGCTCTCTGGAGCCTTTAAATAAAGTACTTGAGTTGTAGAGTTTTGTTGTGATGCCATGTTGTATGTACTCATATCGGGCATATTGTGTGTATGATTGAAATGCTTGGTATGAGTGGGATCCGACAATCTAGTTGTTTATCCTTGGCAGCCTTTCTTATGGGGAAATGTAGTCTAGTGTTCCTCGAGCCATAGTAGTCCGCTACAGCCCGGTTCACCAGAGTCCTGCTAGCCCAGCACTAGTGTTCAGGACACTTGACTGGCCGGCATGTGTTTCACTTCGTTCCTATGTCTGACCCTTCAGGGAAATGTCACGCAGAGACTTCCGGAGTCCTGTTATTCTAGTGCTACAGCCCGGAATCACTCGCTGATGACCGACATGCTCGATGTGATTCATGTATGCGTGTCTCCATAGGTCTGTGCCGCTTTGGGTTCACGACTAGCCATGTCGGCCCGGGTTCTCTGTCATATGGATGCTAGCGACACTATCATATACGTGAGCCAAAAGGCGCAAACGGTCCCGGGCCATGGTAAGGCGACACCCGTGGGATACCATGCGTGAGGCCGCAAAGTGATATGAGGTGTTACCGGCTAGATCGATGTGGCTTGGAATCGGGGTCCTGACAGTTACCATGGTGGATTCTTCATTTGGCTCGTGTTATCGTAGTACAGGTCATGGTGAGATTCAGACCTAATTAAGTTTGAGTGCATATACTATGCACGCATGCATGCATATATGAATCCCCGTCGTTGGCTTGAAGTGTGGTGTAACATACATATGCATCGTCAACCTAACCCTCACTCAGTGTGGGGATTTCTAGTTCGAAATCACGGTGCCACATAAAAGTGGTTCCATTGTTACTCAAAAATACACCTCTCCATACATATGTTTGGGCCACACGCATGCAGTGGTTGTCTTCGGGGACTAGCTACTTGCGTGATTATTGGCGAGCTAGCCCATCTCCGAGGTCGCATGGACGGCCATCACTTTGACCAACAACAAGAGAGAGGTTGTACGACCAAGATGGATTATTCTAGGTCCGATTTATGATCCATCTTGGTGAGATATATGCCTCTCTGGCCCGCCGACTGAAAGTGTGTGTGTATGGGAGGGGGGTTGCTACATCGCGCTTCGCTAGGTGAACCTCGGTTGGGGGGCATGCATTCATAGCTTAATTAAGATTCCCTTCGTGGTGACACGAGGGGGGTGGGAGGCTGCTAGCTACTTCGCACTTTGCAGGTGAACCTCGGTTGGGGGGAGGGGCATGCTCATAACTTAGAATTCCCTTCATGCCGACATGAGGGGGGCTGCTAGCTACTTCGCACTTTGCTAGGTGAACCTCGATTGGGGGTGCATGTGCATTCATAGCTTAGGATTCCATTTGTGCCGACACAAGGGAGGGATGGCTGCTAGCTACTTTGCACTTTGCTAGGCTGAACCTCGGTTGGGGGGGGGGAAGGTGTCGTGGAATTGTCATGGCAGATGTCTTAGTGTGAGGACTTAGTCGTGAGGCCAACACATCTATGTGGTAGCTTGAGAGGGGTTGATTGGGATGAGAGACACGAGGCGGATCAACACACAAGACAAGGATTTAGACAGCTTCGGGCCCCAGGAAACATTATCCGGTAATAGCCCTACATGTTGTTTGTGGCCAGGTCTCATTATGCTCATGAGGGAGTCACCGGATAAACCGGCTCTCCTAGTTGTGTCTAACCTTAAGATTCTTTTTCTCTCTCCCCTCTTGGGGTGCCCTTCCCCTCCTTATATAAGTTAGAGGGGCGGGTTACATGTGGAGTCTTATTAGGATTAGGACTAGCCTACCTTCTAATATAAACCGGATACAAGTCCGGGTCTTGACTCCTTGTAAGGGAAATATTCCTCACGCCTTGAAATCATCATGCCTAGCTAGGGGCGTTAAACGATAGCGCTTGTTGGGAGGCAACCCAATTTTATTTTCGATCCTTGCTTTTTGCTCCTGTTTAGTAATAAATAATTCATCTAGACTCCGTTTAGATGTGTTTATATGCTTTTAATTAGTGTTTGTGCCAAGTAGAACCTTTGGGAAGACTTGGGGAAAGTCTTGTTGATCGTGCTGTAAAAAACAGAAACTTTAGCGCTCACGAGAATTGCTGCCATATTTATTTGGAAATTGATATTTAGTTAATTATTTTTGCATATGATTAATAGATAAATTCATAAGGTCCAGCAATTTATTTGAGAATTTGATGAGTTCCAGAAGTATACGTTTGATCCAGATTACTACAGACTGTTCTGTTTTTGACAGATTCTGTTTTTCATGTGTTGTTTACTTATTTTGATGAATCTATGGCTAGTAAAATAGTTTATAAACCATAGAGAAGTTGGAATACAGTAGGTTTAACACCAATATAAATAAATAATGAGTTCATTACAGTACCTTTAAGTGGTGATTTACTTTCTTATACTAACGGAGCTTACGAGTTTTCTGTTAAGTTTTGTGTTGTGAAGTTTTCAAGTTTTGGGTAAAGATTCGATGGACTATGGAATAAGGAGTGGCAAGAGCCTAAGCTTGGGGATTCCCAAGGCAACCAAAGGTAATATTCAAGGACAACCAAAAGCCTAAGCTTGGGGATGCCTCGGAAGGCATCCCCTCTTTCGTCTTCATTCATCGGTAACTTTACTTGGAGCTATATTTTTATTCGCCACATGATATGTGTTTTGCTTGGAGCGTCATTTTATTTCATTATGTTTTGCTTGCTGTTTGAATAAAATACCAAGATATGAAAATCTTAAATGTTAGAGAGTCTTCACATAGTTGCATAATTATTCGAATACTCATTGATCTTCACTTATATCTTTCGGAGTAGTTTGTCGTTTGGTCTAGTGCTTCACTTATATCTTTTTAGAGCACGGTGGTGGTATTATAGAAATAGATGAACTCTCATGCTTCACTTATATCATTTTGAGTGTTTTAAATATCATGGTAATTTGCTTAAATAATCCTAATATGCTAGGCATCCAAGAATAGTAAAAACCTTCATATAGAGTATTGAATACTAAGAGAAGTTTGATGCTTGATGATTGTTTTGAGATATGGAGATGGTGATATTAGAGTCATGCTAGTTGAGTAGTTGTGAATTTGAGAAATACTTGTGTTGAAGTTTGTGATTCCCGTAGCATGCACGTATGGCGAACCGTTATGTGATGAAGTCGGAGCATGATTTATTTATTGATTGTCCTCCTTATGAGTGGCGGTCGGGGACGAGCGATGGTCTTTTCTTACCAATCTATCCCCCTAGGAGCATGCGCGTAGTACTTTGTTTCGATAACTAATAGATTTTTGCAATAAGTATGTGAGTTCTTTATGACTAATGTTGAGTCCTTGGATTATACGCACTCTCACCCTTCCACCATTGCTAGCCTCTCTAGTACCGCGCAACTTTCGCCGGTACCATAAACCCACCATACACCTTTCTCAAAACAGCCACCATACCTACCTATTATGGCATTTCCATAGCCACTCCGAGATATATTGCCATTCAACTTTCCACCATTCCATTATTATGACACGCTTCATCATTGTCATATTGCTTTGCATGATCATGTAGTTGACATCGTATTTGTGGCAAGGCCATCGTTCATAGTTCTTTCATACATGTCACTCATGCATCATTGCACATCCCGGTACACCGCCGGAGGCATTCATATAGAGTCATATTTTGTTCTAAGTATCGAGTTGTAATTCTTGAGTTGTAAGAAAAATAAAAGTGTGATGATCATCATTATTAGAGCATTGTCCCAGTGAGGAAAGGATGATGGAGACTATGATTTCCCCACAAGTCGGGATGAGACTCCGGACGAAAAGAAATAAATAAAAGAGGCCAAAGAAGCCCAAATAAAAAAAGAGAAAAGAGGCCATAAAAAAGAGAAGGCCCAAATATAAAAAAATAAAAAAATAAAAAATGAGAGAAAAAGAAAGAAGGGGCAATGCTACTGTTCTTTTACCACACTTGTGCTTCAAAGTAGCACCATGATCTTCATGATAGAGAGTCTCCTATGTTGTAACTTTCATATACTAGTGGGAATCTTTCATTATAGAACTTGGCTTGTATATTCCAATGATGGGCTTCCTCAAAATGCCCTAGGTCTTCGTGAGCAAGCAAGTTGGATGCACACCCACTTAGTTTCTTTTGAGCTTCCATAAATTTATAGCCCTAGTGCATCCGTTGCATGGCAATCCCTACTCCTTGCATTAACATCAATAGATGGGCATCTCCATACCCATTGATTAGCCTCGTTGATGTGAGACTTTCTTCTTTTTGTCTTCTCCACATAACCCCCATCAACATATTCTATTCCACCCATAGTGATATATCCATGGCTCACGCTCATGTATTGCGTGAAAGTTTATAGGTTTGAGATTACTAAAGTATGAAACAATTGCTTGGCTTATCATCGGGGTTGTGCATGATGAGAGCATTCTTGTGTGACGAAAATGGAGCATGACTAAACTATATGATTTTGTAGGGATGAACTTTCATTGGCCATGTTATTTTGAGAAGACATAATTGCTTTGTTAGTATGCTTGAAGTATTATTATTTCTATGTCAATATGAATTTTTATCTAGAATATTTTGGATTTGAATATTCATGCCACAATTAAAAAGAATTACATTGAAATTATGCTAAGTAGCACTCCGCATCAAAAATTCTGTTTTTATCATTTACCTACTCGAGGACGAGCAGGAATTAAGCTTGGGGATGCTGATACGTCTCCAACGTATCTATAATTTTTGATCGCTCCATGCTATATTATCTGCTGTTTTGGATGTTTATGGGCTTTATTATACACTTTTATATTATTTTTGGGACTAACCTATTAACCCAGAGTCCAGTGCCAGTTTCTTTTTTTGCCTATTTTAGGGTTTCGAAGAAAAGGAAAATCAAACGGAGTCCAATTGACCTGAAACTTCACGGAACTTATTTTTGGACTAGAAGAAACCCAGAAGACTTGGAGTCCACGTAAGTGTAGGATCGAAAGTATGTCTAAAGGGGGGTGATTAGACTACTTGACCAATTAAAAATCTATCCTTTTCCCAATTTTAGTCTTTGGCAGATTTTAGCTATCTTAGCACAAGTCAAGCAATCTTAACACAATTCAAGCAAGCATGCAAAGAGTCTATGAGCAGCGGAAAGTAAAGCATGCAACTTGCAAGAATGTAAAGGGAAGGGTTTTGAGAATTCAAATGCAATTGGAGACACGGATGTTTTTGTCATGGTTCCGATAGGTGGTGCTATCATACATCCACGTTGATGGAGACTTCAACCCACGAAGGGTAACGGTTGCGCGAGTCCACGGAGGGCTCCACCCACGAAGGGTCCACGAAGAAGCAACCTTGTCTATCCCACCATGGCCATCGCCCACGAAGGACTTGCCTCACTAGCGGTAGATCTCCACGAAGTAGGCGATCTCCATGCCCTTACAAACACCTTAGTTCAACTCCACAATATTGTCGAAGGCTCCCAAGTGACACCTAGCCAATCTAGGAGACACCACTCTCCAAGAAGTAACAAATGGTGTGTTGATGATGAACTCCTTGCTCTTGTGCTTCAAATGATAGTCTCCCCAACACTCAACTCTCTCTCACAGGATATGGATTTGGTGGAAAGAAGATTTGAGTGGAAAGCAACTTGGGGAAGGCTAGAGATCAAGATTCATATGGTGAGAATGGAATATCTTGGCCTCAACACATGAGTAGGTGGTTCTCTCTCAGAAAATGTGTATTGGAAGTGTAGGTATGTTCTGATGGCTCTCTCTCCGAATGAAGATTGGGTGGAGGGGTATATATAGCCTCCACACAAAAACTAACCGTTACACACAATTTACCAATCTTGGTGAAGCCAAATTAAGAAACTCGGTCGACTGATTTAGCAAACCTAGTGACCGTTAGGATTTTCGGTGGGACTGAGATGCAACTCGGTAGGACCGATATGGTTAGGATTAGGGCATAACGTAATCTCGGTGTGACCGATTACACAAACTCGGTGGGACTGATTTTGGTAATAAGCTAACCAGAGAGTTGGTCAGGTAAACTCGGTGGGACCGATTTGCTCATTTCGGTGGGACCGAAATGTTTCAAAAGGGAAACAGAGAGTTTACATTGCAATCTCGGTGGGATCGATCGCTCATCTCGGTAGGACCGAAACGTTACGAAGGGAAACAGAGAGATTACAACCCCATCTCGGTGTGACCGAGATCCCTATCGGTGAGACCGATTTGCCTAGGGTTTGTGTCAGTGGCTATGACATCTGAACTCGATGGCGCCGGATAGAAAGAATCGGTGGGGCTGAGTTTGACTTTTGGTTTAGGTCATATGTGGATGTGGGAAGGTATTTGAGGGTTTTGGAGTATATCACTAAGCACTATGAAGCAAGAACCTCATCACGGAACACCTCATCCCTCCTTGATAGTATTGGCTTTTCCTATAGACTCAATGTGATCTTGGATCACTAAAATATAAAATGTAGAGTCTTGAGCTTTGAGCTTGAGCCAATATTTTTGTCCTTAGTATTTTGAGGGGTCCACTTTCCTCATCCATGCCATGCCATTCATTGAGCTTTTCCTGAAATATTAATCTTGGAATAGCATTAGCTCAATGAGCTATATGTTGTTAGGAATTACCAAAACCACCTAGGGATAGTTGCACTTTCAGTAAGGGAAGCTTCTAGGAGGCCACGAGGTAGGGGGGCGTGCCCACCCCCCTGGGCGCGCCCTCCACCCTCGTGGGCCCCTCGTGGCCCCCATGGCATACTTCTTCTACCTATATATCTCCATATACCCTAAAAACATCCAAGACTACAATAGATTGGGAGTTTCGCCGCCAGAAGCCTCCGTAGCCACCGAAAGCCAATCTAGACCCGTTCCGGCACCCTGCCGGAGGGGGCAATCCCTCTCCGGTGGCCATCTTCATCATCCCGGTGCTCTCCATGACGAGGAGGGAGTAGTTCTCCCTCGGGGCTGAGGGTATGTATCAGTAGCTATGTGTTTGATCTCTCTCTCTCTCTCTCTCTCTCTCTCGTGCTCTTGATTTGGCACGATCTTGATGTATTGCGAGCTTTGCTATTATAGTTGGATCTTATGTTTCTTCTCCCCCTCTACTCTCTTGTAATGGATTGAGTTTTCCCCTTGAAGTAATCTTATCGGATTGAGTCTTTAAAGATTTGAGAACACTTGATGTATGTCTTGCCGTGCGTATCTGTGGTAACAATGGGATATCACATGATTCACTTGATGTATGTTTTGGTGATCAACTTGCGGGTTCCTCCCATGAACCTATGCATAGGGGTTGGCACACATTTTCGTCGTGATTCTCCGGTAGAACTTTGGGGCACTCTTTGAGGTCCTTTGTGTTGGTTGAATAGATGAATCTAAGATTGTGTGATGCATATCGTATAATCATACCCACGGATACTTGAGGTGACATTGGAGTATCTAGGTGACATTAGGGTTTGTTTGATTTGTGTCTTAAGGTGTTATTCTAGTACGAACTCTAGGGCTGTTTGTGACACTTATAGGAATAGCCCAACGGATTGATTGGAAAGAATAACTTTGAGCTGGTTTCGTACCCTACCATAATCTCTTCGTTCGTTCTCCGCTATTAGTGACTTTGGAGTGACTCTTTGTTGCATGTTGAGGGATAGTTATGTGATCCAATTATGTTAGTATTGTTGAGGGAACTTGCACTAGGGAAAGTATGAACCCTAGGCCTTATTTCCTATCATTGCAATACCATTTACGCTCACTTTTATCATTCATTACCTTGCTGTTTTTATAATTTCAGATTACAAATACCTTTATCTACCATCCATATACCACTTGTATCACCATATCTTCGCCGAACTAGTGCACCTATACAATTTACCATTGTATTGGGTGTGTTGGGGACACAAGAGACTCTTTGTTATTTGGTTGCAGGGTTGCTTGAGAGAGACCATCTTCATCCTAAGCCTCCTACGGATTGATAAACCTTAGGTCATCCACTTGAGGGAAATTTGCTACTGTCCTATAAACCTCTGCACTTGGAGGCCCAACAACGTCTACAAGAAGAAGGTTGTGTAGTAGACATCACGCATAGACCTGGCTCGGATGCCACTGTTGGGGAACGCGGTATTTCAAAAAATTTACCTACGATCATGCAAGATCTATCTAGGAGATGCAAAGCAAAGAGAGGGGAGAGTGTGTCTATGTACCCTCATAGACCGAAAGTGGAAGCGTTCAGTAACACGGTTGATGTAGTCGAACGTCTTCGCAATCCAACCGATCCAAGCACCGAATGTACGACACCTCCGCGATCTGCAAACATTCAGCTCGGTGACGTCCTTCGAACTCTTGGTCCAATTGAGGCCGAGGGAGAGTTCCGTCAGCACGATGGCGTGGTGATGGTGATGATGAAGTTACCGACGCAGGGTTTCGCCTAAGCACTACAACGGTATGACCGAGGTGTGTGCCTGTGGAGGGGGGCACCGCACATGGCTAAAAGATCAACTTGTGTGTCTATGGGGTGCCCCCCTCCCACATATATAAAGGGGGGATGGAGGAGGAGGCCGGCCTTGGGGTGGCGCGCCCAAGGGGGGGAGTCCTACTCCAAGTAGGACTCCCCCCCCTTTCCTATTCCCACAAGGAGAAGGGGGGAAGGAAGAGGAGAAGAGAAGGAAAGGGGGGCGGCCCCCAACCCTAGTCCAATTCAGTTTGGGCTAGGGGCGCCACTCCCTGGCCTGCCTCCTCTCTTCCACCACTAGGCCCAAGAGTCCCAATAACTTCATGGGGGGGGGGGTCCGGTAACCCCCGGTACTCCGAAACTCATCCGAAACGACCCGAACCATTCCGGTGTTCGAATGTATCCTTCCAATATATGAATATTTATGTCTCTACCATTTCGAGACTCCTCGTCATGTCCGTGATCTCATCCGGGACTCCGAACAACCTTCGTTCATCAAATCACATAACTCATAATATAAATCGTCATGGAACGTTAAGCGTGCGGACCCTACGGGTTCGAGAACTGTGTAGACATGACCGAGACACATCTCCGGTCAATAACCAATAGCGGAACCTGGATGCTCATATTGGTTCCTACATACTCTTCGAAGATCTTTATCGGTCAAACTGCATAACAACATATGTTGTTCCCTTTGTCATTGGTATGTTACTTGCCCGAGATTCGATCGTCGGTATCATCATACCTAGTTCAATCTCGTTACTAGCAAGTCTCTTTACTCGTTCCATAATGCATCATCCTGCAACTAACTCATTAGTCACTTTGATTGCAAGGCTTATAGTGATGAGCATTACCGAGAGGGCCCAGAGATACCTCTCCGATACTCGGAGTGACAAATCATAATCTCGATCTATGCCAACTCAACAAACACCATTGGAGACACCTATAGAGCATCTTTATAATGACCCAGTTACATTGTGACGTTTGATAGAACACTAAGTGTTCCTCCGGTATTCGGGAGTTGCATAATCTCATAGTCATAGGAACATGTATAAGTCATGAAGAAAGCAATAGAAATAAACTGAACGATCATAGTGCTAAGCTAACGGATGGGTCTTGTCCATCACATCATTCTCTAATGATGTGATCCCATTCATCAAATGACAACACATGTCTTTG
Source organism: Triticum aestivum (assembly GCF_018294505.1). Lineage (NCBI taxonomy): Eukaryota > Viridiplantae > Streptophyta > Magnoliopsida > Poales > Poaceae > Triticum > Triticum aestivum. The sequence continues at coordinate 291,910,194 of NC_057812.1, forward strand.
GCTAGGAAACTTAACCATCTTTGATTAACGAGCTAGTCAAGTAGAGGCATACTAGGGACACTCTGTTTGTCTATGTATTCACACCTGTACTAAGTTTCTGGTTAATACAATTCTAGCATGAATAATAAACATTTATCATGATATATGGAAATATAAATAACAACTTTATTATTGCCTCTAGGGCATATTTCCTTCACTAAGAAGAAGAAAAATAAAAATAATAAGCATAGAACTTTGCATGCTTCTAGTGAACCTATTGTAGAAAAACTTTTTGAGAATCCCAATGATGTCTCTATTTCTCATGCTGAGACACCGTCTAGTAATAAACATTTGCCTAGCGATAATGATAATGATGATCATATTGGTACTCAACGAGATAGTAATAAAGAATTTGATAATGATATAGAAATGTAACGTGCATTTGAGCTAGATAACCCACCTCCTAAAAATAAAAGATATGGTAAACAAGGCTTTGTTGCTAGGAAATATGGTAGAGAAAGAGAACCTTGGGTTCAAAAACCTATGCCATTTCCTAGCAAGGCAGCAAAATATAGAGATGAAGAGGCTTTTAATCGCTTTGTTGAAATGCTTAGACCTTTGTATTTGCGAACACCCTTGACTAAAATTATGAAAATGCCTCCATATGCTAAATATATGAAAGATTTGTCACCAATAAAAGAAAGATATCGAAGGCTGAAATCTTCACCATGCTTGCAAATTATTCTTTTGAAGGAAAAGTACCTCAGAAATTAAGAGACATGGGAATACCTACTATACCATGCCCCATTAAAAGTAATTATGTCAGAACTGCCTTGTGTGATTTAGGAGCTGGTGTTAGTGTTATGCCTTTCTCTTTATATAAAAGACTTGAGTTGATTAAGCTGACACCTACTGAAATATCTTTACAAATGGCTGATAATCAACTGCTTTACATATTGAAATTTGTGAGAATGTTCCTATTGTAGTTGCTAATGTTACTATCTTAATAGACTTTATTATTCTTGATATGACTGGGGATGACAATATGTCGATTATCCTTGGTAGACCCCTTTTGAATACTGCAGGGGCTGTTATTGATTGCAGCAAAAAGTAGGATGACTTTTCATGTCAACGGTAATGAGCATACTGTATATTTTCTGAAGAAACACAACCAAATGAATAGTAACAACTCTATTGTAAGAATTATCACAATCACTATTGGACCTTTTGAATTTCATCTTCCGACTCCCAAAAAGAAGTATCAAACTCTCATCGTTGGGGAAATGCATATTCCCATTAAGGTAACCTACTGTTATACGAAAGTTCTTCGGAAATAGTTTGTTAATAAGACTTGATAAACCTTATTAAGAAATTCTTTTTTAGGAGCATGTGGTCAATGAATTTAGTAAGCACAACCTACAGTACTTATAGTTTGCTCTGTATTATTTAGTTTAATAAAGTAAAATGCCATGTTTATCATGTTTACTTAATTATCCATGCAATAAAAATGACCCAAAATTAGAAGTCTTTGGAATATCCTGAAAATTTAGTATGACTTTTTCTAGAATATATAAGAATTTTTGGCACTGAACACATCCTGAGGGGGGGTGCACAAGTGAGCCATAGGCTCACATGACGCGCCCACCCTGGGAGCGCCATGCAAGCTTGTGGGCCCCATAGGGACCCACTCACTTAGTGCCCATACTCGCAGCCTTCTTCTACCTCCAGAAAAAATCATCCTCGCTTCCTATCGCGTGTTCTTGCTCATTTTAGATTTTTGATCTCCTTACTCAGAGCTCTGTTTTCAAAACTGTTCGGAGGAATTGCTCCTTGGTATGTGACTCCTCCGATGGTCCAATTAGTTTTTGTTCTAGTGGATTATGTTTTGCATATTTTGCTATTGTTGTTGGTGACCATGTATATGAGCTTGCATGTTGAATTTTCTTGGTTCTAAGTAGTTTTGATGCATGATATAGCCTCTAGATACTTGTGGGAGTAGTTGCTATCAATTTTGTTGAGTTTCATTCACTTTTAATTTAGGGACTAAAAATTTCAGAGAAAATAAAATTCTTAGGAGGCTCTTGAGAGGTTCTTCGAGCCAGAGTTCCGCGGAAACTCCGGAGGAGAAGCTCAAGTACAACCTTCCTCGTGCAGCCAATGTGTGACCGTGCAAATGGTCGTAATACATTCTTGCATGACACGAGTATTCGAGAGGATTTCTATCATTTGGCAAACAATGCCAGACTCACCTCGTTCCTCCAAGATAAGTGTGATTAGTATCTCCTCCTCGCCAAAACTTCTGTATAAAACTTTCGATTTATACCTAGGAGGGACACACCTACCGTACCATTTCACCTCTATGATCAACCTTATGAGATCACACTTGATAGGTTTTGTCAAGTATGCAAAGTTCCTAATGAGGGTAGTCCTCTAGAGCCACACACTAGAGTTTTTGAGAACTTTGTGTTAGCGGTAACCATGGGAGAGCGAGAGGAGTCTCTAAAGCCCGAGTTGCTAGTTTACATTTTCCCATACCGCCTTACTTTTCATTATTTGCTGGGAGATGTTTAACTGGTAGATGGGAGAATGGAACGCTTAGCTCACATGATCTTACTATTTTGCGCCGTGCACCTTATGGCGATAGAACTTTAGTTTGGGAGCTATCGTTGCACGACGATTACACACTAACCGTTCAAATGGTGTTATTTATGCTGGTATTTATGCTTCTCGCCTTGCAAGACATTTTGAGATTCCTACTAGGCATGATGAAGATGAACTTTTACCCACGAAATACCTAGATTATAATAGCATGACTGATCATGGTTTCATTGATAAGGGTAAGGTCTGGTTCCAGTATAACTTGGTGTTTAGCCAAGGCACCCGTGAGATTATTACTTTGCTTGCTGGTGCTTTGTTCGATCTTTCCAGGGTAGGTACACTATCATGCTCGATGACCTTTACATGTATTGGAGCCTAACCGCCGGGGCAGCACCTGCACCTGCACTGGTGCATCAGTGGGAGCCTCGGCAGCCTTTCCCTGGACTGGACTATTTCCAGCAATGGTCATAGACCAAGTTAGGCCAAGAGCATAAGCTTAGGAGAGTACGTATTCTCACCGACATTACAGTTATGTACCACACATTCATTTCAGTTGTCGATGTTCATCATTTTCATTGTATATCCACGTTTCTCTTTATTCCATTTCTTTTATGTGTTTGAAAACTTCAAAAAATCCAAAAATATTTCTCGCTTCTTTTCGGTTTTTCTTTCTTGTTTAGTTTGTTCGTAGTATTAAAAGAAAACCAAAAGATTCATCGTTTCTTTTTTCGTTATTTGTTGGGAGCTCTTCGCTGTAAATAGGTTTTCTCGCTTTTCATTTTCCTTCTTTCATTTGCTTCCTTTAGAAAAACTAAAAAACTCCAAAAATATTTCGGTGTGTTTCTTTGAATTTTTTTTCTTTTCTTTGAGTTGTCATAAGGAGAAGACTATGCTAAAATTATTGAATGGTCCGAAAGGGCGACGCAGCGGCAACACGCGGGTCGGTGTAGCCGCAGGGTGGAGGTTGATGTAGGATCTTGGTCGGATGAGGGCGACGACGACCGGCGCAGAGCGACGGGCGGGCAGATGTGCGAATGACGGCCGTGACAGGCCACCGTGTCGCGTGAGGGCACCGGGTCGTAGAGGAGGATGGGTGGTCGCGCCGGTGTCGAGGTAGAGGCGTGTGGGGTCGAAGGTGGCAGCGGACGATGCAAACCGATCTTAAATCGAAAAACCAAGAAGAAAACACTAGTCAACACAATGAGCAATTTAGAGCATAAGACAAGATAGAATAAAATCTAATCTAACATATCTTATGTTCCCTGATACTCAACACATCTAATCCTAACCACCTACTCCCTCCATTCGGAATTACTTGTCTCGGATATTTTTCAAGACAAGTAATTCCGAATAGAGGGAGTAGGTCAGATCATAACACAACAGACCCACGTTCCATGTCCATGTCTGGCTATCACTCGACTCTGTACGCACGTATTCTCTTCGTTCGGAATTACTTGCCTCGGATATGGATGTATCTAGAACTAAAATACATCTAGATACATCCATTTCTACGACAAATAATTCCAAACAGAGAGAGTAGTACGTACGAGCGAGCTCAGTTACTTGTGGGGTCCAGATGAGATGCCAAAGTAGGAGTATGATCGCAGTCGCAGCTACCTCCGTCCTCCACCTGTGGCGCTGTGCGACAGCATATATACCCTGATGCGCGCCGCGCGTACCCATGCACGGTGCCGCGTTCGCTGTCATGTCGGGCGCCGGGCACCCTGCCGTGGCCTCGCCATGTGCACGGGGAGAGACGCGGAGCACCCTCCCGCGCGTGCAACGGCGACCGACGATGTAAGTACGTAGTACGTACGTACGCAGGTACCCGGAGCGTTCCAACCGCAAGAGGTTGGCTGTAGCTGGACACATGGGGACGCGTACGTCCAGCCACGCCGCCAACTCCAAGGTAGTTGCCGTGCATGCGCATTCAGATAAGGTAGGGTACATGATCCGTTTGAGCTCCATTTCTCGTCCGTACCTTTCCCATGGAGCATACATACATAGTTTACCCCGGAATCGCGTCGGCGCATACACATACATGCATGTAGGATCATCTCGGATTCTAAACAAACTTTTTGCCAGATACAGTACATACTGGTCGCTGGCCTGATATATACGACGTGTGTGACGATACGATAGATTCAGCGAGGCTGGCTGCTAACCATCAGAGATTGAGATTGGGAGAGATTTTGTTTGCTGTCTTGTCCTTCCACCTACCCAACCTGTCTTGTCTCTCTCTCCATCCAACTAGGGCACTGGTAGTACTACTCTACTTATATTAATCAGTGCTGTTTCATTTCAAGGCACGGGCTGATTGCCTGCCTCGCTGCTACAAAGTGCTGCTGCACATACACATGGTTCGCTCATCTTGGAAGTTAGTACATCAAACTGGGACTTGCAGCTTCTCGCCATATCCTTTCTTTCCCTTGGACGTCACGCCACAAGACTAGTAGTATCTTTCATCCAGCAGCATGAGGACGAATCCCTTTCATCCGCACACACATTCAGGACGTAATCACGGACATTCATACAATTCTGTGTTTTTATCGATTTGTCACAGCTAGCGATGGCAACAACCATGAAGCAACCTTCCATGTGTCATACTCATCTGAACCCAACACGCTCTTGACAAATTGAATAGAAACATGGAGGATCCTGCCTGCCTGCTTCGGATTGCCCAAACATGCATGCCTCGACACTAGTAGAGAAATTTCCACGCACCTGTGCTCTTCTGTTTCTTCCGTTCATACTCTCATCTGAACCCAACAGATTCTTGAGCGTGCATCTTACTCTGCTGCCCATGAGGGGGAGCCCATCTAATTTCAGTTAGGAACAAACAGGATGCTCTTCGTCTGTCGCCAACGGCACAACAAAACAGATAAGCAACAGCTTGTCTGGATCAGATTCTTGCTGTCCACCGCTCTCTTCATCAACCAATTGCTTCAGCCTCTCCCATATAAATACAGATACAGCCCCAAGGCTTCACCACCAACAGCCTACCATTCTCTTCCATTATTACCATACACAAGAAAAAACATCACCGAAGCTTCAGTCCTCAACAATGGCTTGCCATCTACGGTCGGCGAGCACGCCCTCCAGCCCTCGCTCCAACAACACACAAGTTGAGCAACAGCTCCAGAGCCTCAGCGCAACCATCTCTTCGCCCTTGGCAACCATCGATACGATGTGCCATGGTTTGAGGAGGCTGGCAGACATCTACAGCTGCATCGACAAGATGATGTGCACACCAAGCAGCCAAGCCAGCCTTTGCCACACCCTGCAAAGGGTGGCAGTGGAGGCAGAGCTCGGACGGTCCCTCATCGTGCTCGATCTCTGCAACGCCATGCAGGAGACCTTCATGGAATTGAAGATGACTATCCAAGAGCTCTTGTTGTCCCTCAAGAGAGGAGACGACGTGTCTGCTCAAGTCAAGGCATACGCCAGGCTAGCCAAGAAAGCTCAAAAGCAGTTCAAGAAGATCAGCAAGAAGACTGCTTCCGATAAGAATGACTCCAGGGTGGTCATGCTAATGGCAGAAGCAAGAGAGATCACCATTTCACTGCTTGAATCCACGTCCTCAGTCTTGTCCAAGTAAATTGAGATGCCCAAGTGGTCTCTTGTCTCCAAAACATTGCACAAGAGCAAAACCGTGTGCGAAGAGGAGCAATTGCAAGCGCTGGAGCGCAGTATCGGAGATCTTGAGAGCGGAGTGGAACTTCTGTACAGGAGATTGATCCAGAACAGAGTTTCTCTTCTCAACGCTCTTAGGCCTTTTTTGGTTCATAGGGTAGAAAAATCATAGGAATAGAAAAGTCATAGGAAATGAGATGACATGTATCTCAAATCCTATAAGTAGGAATAGAAAAGGAGATGCTCTTTGATTCACATCATAGGATTTTTTCCATTGAGTGTAGGCTAATGTTTATTTTCCTATGAAATGTGGAGGATAGGAAGAATTCCTCCACAGGAATAGGATTCCATTCCTACAAATCAAAGGGCTCTAAAGGAATTTTTTCTATAGAAATCCTATCCTATGAAATTTCTACAAGATTCCTCTAAACCAAAGGAGGCCTTAGTTTGTAGATACCTTGAGCTCTAGTTCCCTGCGGTTGGCATCCACCTTTTAAAGGATTCGTCAATCATCATGATAGCAATTTTGGTAGTATGTACAATTGTGGATATATGAAGAAAGTTCACTTAACTGAAAAGAGAAGAGAAACAGTTTGGCAATTTCATATTTTTTGAATTTTCCCATTTATGCTGATTAACTTACTTTTTGTTAAAAAAAAACTAACTGACTTGGTTTCTCATAACCGGAAGAAAAGACCTCTCTCCTCAAACATACTATCTTATTTACAAGCAAGTAAGCAACAGAAAAATAACATAGAATTTGGGGCATTTCTGTTGTTATGACCGGCATAGGGGCTTAGCCCAGTGGATTATGGCCCAAGTATCTTAATTAGGGGCATGACCCAATTATCTTATCGTATTAGCATCGTTTGCTTAGGAGTCAAGTAAACCTCTCTATATAAGAAGAGGAGATGTATCAATCTAATCAAATAAGAAGCAATCAATATTTGCTTGGCTTCCCTTAGGGAGCCGGGAGACCTAAACCCTAGCCGCCTCCTGCTTTCGCCGCCGCTGCTCCCATCGCAAGGACGGCGCCACGCCGCCGGCCGCCGCGCACCAGCCCTCGCCCTTCCCCCTCCTTTCCTTACAGGCTACGCCTTATACCGAGAAGAACCCTAGTTTCTACAAATTTGGTACCCAAAGAATCGGGTTCTATCATGTCGTCATCAACACCCACGCCGCCGCTGCCCATCATCACCACCGCCCCGATGACCACTGCCGGATCCCCAACGCCGTCGGCCCCCGTCACTTCCGTGCCGCCGACAACCTCCGTCTTCACGCCGGAGGAGATGACCAGCACCCTGCGGAACCTCGTGACGGTCGTCCAGGGCATCTCCCTGTACTTGGTCGGCCCGTACACCACCCCGCCGGCTGCGCCCCCCGCCTACAGCCACCCGACGATGCACTAGCCGATCCAGAACGCGTCGGGCCCGAGCAAGATGCCCCTGCTGCCGTTCCAGGCGGGCTACACCGGCAGGCCCCCGCCGCTGCTGCACCTACCCTGGTACTCGGTACCCGCGGCGATCACCGGGGCCCAACCGTCGCTCCAGCCGCTGCCCGCCCCAGCGCCGTCCTGGCCGCAGTGGCCCGCGCCCGTTCTCACGGCGCCACCCGCGCCTCCCGCGCCCGGCCCAGCGCCGCAGTGGCCGCACTGGCCCGCGCCGGCCCCAGCCGCGCCGCCCGCACCGGTTCAGCTCCCACCGCCACCGCTCAGCTCCAGATTGGGCCAGTCCACACCGGGAGAACTTCCGATCCAGCAGGTCCGGTTTCCGCCGTCACCGTCCCTGATCCCGTCCTGGCTAATCGGGATGTCGCCACCGCCGGTGTACACAGAGGGCGGGGATCCACCGGTACCCACGCCGTAGTCTGGGGCCTCGTCCGGCTCCGCGAGGGCCTACGACGGCCTCCCTACCGTTGACCGGGCGCCGTCATCATCACTGCTCCGCACCGCCGAGCCGGTCGGCCATGGCGCACCGACCCAGACACCGCCACGGTTCGCCAAGATCGATTTCGCCACTTATGATGGCACAGAGGACCAACTTAACTAGCTCAACCAGTGTGAGCAGTTTTTCCATGGCCAGCGCACGCTCGCGTTGGAGCGCACTTGGCTGGCATCCTACCACCTCCACGGTGCAGCCCAGACCTGGTACTACGCCCTCGAGCAGGACGAGGGCAGCATGCCCCCTTGGGAGCGCTTCCGCGAGCTCTGCCTCCTTCGCTTTGGGCCTCCGGATCGCGGGAGCCGCCTTCCCTTCACCTCCACGGTGTAGGACTTCGCCGACCGTTTCCAGGCCCTGGCATGCCATGCGTCGAGCATGACGGCGCAGCAGCGGTCCGACCTCTTTGTTGGTGGACTTTCGGCACATCCGCGTGGACGTGGAGCTTCGGGGACCCCAAAATATCCAGAGGCCATGTACTACGCCGCGCGTTCGAGCGCCGCGCGGTGGTCGTCCAGCAGGAGTCGCCGTCCTGGGCCACTGGGTCGCTACCCTGGCCAGATCCCGCTCAGGGTCGGCCTGCTCAGGCTTCCGCGGCACCCCTCGCCGCGGTCGCGGCGCGCCTGTTCTGTCGGCTCACCTCGGATGAGCTACTCGAGCGTCGCCACCAAGGGTTGTGCTTCAACTGCGACGAGCCCTACACACCCGGCCACGCCTGCTCGCGACTCTTCTACCTGGAGGTTGCAGACTACATTCCGGAGGACGCCGTCGCCGCCGACCTTGCCGCCCCGGCTGTCGCGAAGGTGTTTGACGCTGGTTGATCACCTCGAGGAGTTCAGCAAGCGCTTCCCCACCTTACAGCTCGAGGACGAGCTGTTTGTGCAGGTGGGGAGAAGTGTTATGACCGGCATAGGGGCTTAGCCCAGTGGGTTATGGCCCAAGTATCTTAATTAGGGGCTTAGCCCAATTATCTTATCGTATTAGGATCGTTTGCTTAGAAGTCAAGTAAACCTCTCTATATAAGGAGAGGAGATGTATCAATCTAATCAAGTAAGAAGCAATCAATATTTGCTCGGCTTCCCTTAGGGAGCTGGGAGACCTAAACCCTAGCCGCCTCCTTCTTTCGCCGCCGCTGCTCCCGTCTTAAGGACGGCGCCACGCCGCCGGCCGCCGCGCACCAGCCCTCGCCCTTCCCCCTCCTTCCCTTATAGGCTACGCCCTAGACCGGGTAGAACCCTAGTTTCTAGCACGTGTCATATAAAATGTTGTCCAGTTTATGATTTTACACTAGCGATGTTACAAGAAGTAATGGTGTCTCTAATGGCCTATGGGTCTCGGCTAGTTGATGGATCAACGCGGCCAGATTCCTTCATACCAGAGTTGTTTGTTGCCAATGGCCATGTATGAGATGGGACGCCGAAGAAAGGCCGTGGCATCACCTCCCACCTTAGATGAAAGAGTGGTCTTTCAGGATTGGTCATTAAGTGTCACCACCTCCCACCTATCCTACACATTATCACTGCGAAGCTATAATCAAGGTGCACGGGGGCTTACTGTCTAGCCATTGGTACTCCGCATCTTCACAGAAAATTCAATTTCACCGGGTCCATGCCGGAGACAGCAGGGTAGTCATTACATCATTCGTGCAGGTCGCTACTTATGCGACGGGAGGCTAAAAAAAGAAGGTATCATCCATCCTTAAAGCAGTCACTTCAGTCTTCTTAGGGGATGGCCAGAGGGCTAAATTTTGAACCGACAAGTGGCTGCCTGGAGGGTGCTTCATTGAGGATTTTGCTCCAGCTTTGTTCTCCTTTGTCAAGGATTATGGGCGCTCTGTCCAAGAGGCTCTCTGCAATCGTAACTGAATTAATGATATCGCGGGAGGCATTCGATACATGTCATGGCTCAATATCTCAGAATTTGGGACATCACTCAAAGTGTCTCCTTATCTATTGGTGTTTCAGATTGCCTAGTCTGGAAGTTGACCGCTGATCACAAATTCTCGGCCAGCAGCGTGTATAGCATGTTCTTTGCAATGAATGTGCGTTTTGCTTGCCACAAGCCGATTTGGAGATCCAAGGCTCCCCCGAGATGCAAATTCTTTATGTGGCTTGCGGTCCATCACATGTGCTTGACCGCTGATAATCTGGAGCGTAGGGGTTGGTCTTCTAATGAAAACTGCCCGATGTGCCTCTCGACACACGAAGACGGTACATATCTTTTTGTGCATTATGGTTCACATAGCAGGTTTACCCAAAAAGGCTTTCGCCCTCTTTATATATAAAGCAAATCACCAAGCCACAACATCCAACAAAGGTTTACGAAGCAGACACACAGACACACAAAGGTAGCACAAACAGGTAGGTTCAATAAGGATTCTGCTGAGGGCACAACTTAACAAACCCTAAATAAAACACAAAGGATGAGGATGTCGATGGATGAGGAAAGCCATCACACGGAGATCAGCGATGAGGATGTCGATGGCGTCTCGGTCCTGCAGGCGGGTAAGCAGCCGCCAAAGCTGCATATAACCACACATTTTGAAAATGGCGTCCGTACCACGCCAAAGAGGCACACGCCGAATCACAAGCTTATTGTGTATCGTCTAGGCAAGCACCCCAATATTCAGCCACCCAATGTGACGGAGCCGCAGCGGGGAGACAAGGAGTTCCGCAAATAGGTCTGGAAAATTAGACACACAACATGTTTCGATGAAGTTCAGAGAATGGATGCACGCAGATTTTTGAATTCCTGATGATAGCTTCGCCAGTACTGAGGATTGGTGGTTGAGTGCGCGGAAGGAGATTCTCAAGAACGAGCGGCGCAATTTTGACACCATTATCAAACTGGTGCATTGGAGGATTTGGAAGGAACATAATGCCATAATTTTTGAGCAGGTGGCGTGCAACATTGATAGGATGCTGGATCAAATCAGTGAAGATATTAGGGCTTGGAGGGTTGCTGGCTGTGTCAGTGATCTCTTTTAGTTTCTCCTCTTTTTCTTGCCTTCGTGTTGGCTCAGGTGGTGGGCCTTCTTCTTTGTTTCTTCAGAGTTTATACTCTGGAGGCAGACAGCTCTAGATCGCCTACTGTCTTGCCTTTTGTATTTCCACTTCACATGTAATAAAAGAGCGGCCTATATGGCCCTTCGACACAGTCATGTAATTAAGGAACCATACATATACTTTCAGTCATAAAAAAATATGTCATAGGTTGTATTTAGCTTCTGAGTTATAATTGGTCTTTGCGTAAAAAACACAAAGAATCAATCTATAAAATAGTACCCATGCCGGGTTACCACTGAAATCCGTATGTATGTACGTACGGTACGGGAGCAATATATACAGCCCTGATGCGCGCCCCACGTAGCATGCATGGTGCTGCGTGCGCATGGCCTCGCCATGTGCACGGGGAGAGACGCGGGATGCCCTCCCGTGCGTGCAACGGCGACCGACGATGTAAATCTCTACCTAATAACAAGGGCAGTACTCTGCACGGACGCACCGGCGCAAGTTTCGGCCGGTCCATCTAGTGTCGTTCGATATAAAAACGCATAACCGTCAGATTTGTCCCCTACCGCATCCTCTTTTGTTATCTCCCCCCACGGGAAAAAAGAGGGGGAAAAAAGGGAACGCCGCAGCTCGCGCGATCCTGCATGCTGGCCTGCGCTGCCCTCATTTGGACCACCGCTGCCCCTGCTCGCCGCCGGCGAAGCAAAACATGACCCGCCTTCACCGCCGCCGCGTGAAGCAAAAAAAAATTACGGGTTCCAGCAAAATCAGAAGACGGTGGTAGCAATTTTTAGGTTGGTTCAGCAAAATCAAAAAAAGTAGGGATGGTAGCAAAAACTCCTGATGCTTCTAGCAAGACTCTGATAGAAGCAAATGGTGTCTCGGTAGTAGCAAAAATCCGAGACGGTTGCAACAAAAAAAAGCCGTCGCCGCCGTCGACCAAGATCGTTGTGGGTGGATGTAGCAAAAATTGTCTTCAGTTCCAGCAAAAAGAAAATACGGTTGTCACAAAATCTATCTTCGGTTCCAGCAAATCAAAGCATGGTTGTAGCAAAAAATAGACTGAAAGAAACAGGCGATGTCATGGAGATGGATGTAGCAAAAAATCCACGAAACACCGGTAGTAACAAAACCCAAAATAGTTGTACCAAAATGGTTCGCCGGTTCCGGCAAAAATCACAACGGTAGCAGATTTTGGGATGAGTGGGTGGTAGCAAAAACATGTGTTGGTTCCAGCAAAAAAAGCATGATTGTAGCAAAATCTTGCTGTGGTGGCCATGGAGAGGAGCACAAATCAGCTGCGAGCGGCCATGGCGACGAGCGCTAGTTGCACTGGGCTAGTCGTTTCCAGCCAAGCACACAGTTGAGGATCTGCGGCCATATAGCCATCGCATCACGACATTTAGGGGGGGGGGGATTGGGGAGGGAGGGTAGGAGGAGATGCATGACGGAGTAGCAACAACTAGTACTCCATGGTCAAAGGAGGAGTGGAGGGAGAGAGGAGGAATCGAGCTCAAGAGGGCTTCCATGATGAGAGGGATTTGATGAAGAAAGATAGATGCGGGTGTGTCTGAGGATAAGGTAGCGGTGTGTGATGGGGAAAGGTAGCACTACAGGGCCAAGTCAGGTGCATGTCGCGAGCGATCGGCCGAATACTTGGCCGGCGCACCGGGCACAAACATTTACCTAATAATAAAGTATGTAGGATTTCTGCCCGTCCGTCGCATCGTTTTGCAAATAAGCCCATGCGTTTTCATGAAATCAACCGGCAGTTCGGATTTAAGTCACGCCAAACCGTTATTTTACAGTTTTTCGACCCCCCCTGACATTTTAGGTATTCCATTCGCGGATCATATTTAAGTCAAACAAATGCTTTCCTAAACCATCCATATATTTTAAACCGTAACTTCGATTTAAACATGTTATATATAAAATTTGATTAGAAAAATATGTAGAATATAAATATAAAATTATTTTAATATATTAAGTATTTATAAATATTATTTTGAAAAATATTTAAGTCAAACAAATGGTTTTCTAAATTATACGTATCTTTTAAACCGTAACTTGGATTTTTATATATTGTATATGAAATTTGATTAGAAAAATATGTGAAATCTGAATATGATATTAATTTTACCTGTTAAATATTTTTAGATATTGTTTTGAAAGCAAATTTATAACTATAGCGCACGATTCATTTTTCTTTCGTACAGACGGCGATCCGGGTTGCAAATAAACACCCACTATAGTCATATAGGAAAAAAAACATCAAGAACTACACATGCATACCTTTGAATACATCGTAGGGGGAAACAACAGATTTCTCATCCGAGTGTGAGAGAAAGCGAGCGAGAGAGAGAAAGAGAGAGAGAGAGAGAGAGACGTCTTAGGATTAACCACATTCAAACACATTTTGGTTTGTGTGAACACTAAGGCCATCGCTGACGAGCGTGAGAAGAAGGATAAGCGGCAATACAAATATGATGTGTTGCTAAAATAAAGAAAATGGACCTATTATGATCTTAAGTGATGATTATTTGATTAAGAGTGTGTGTTGTGTTTTTTTTCCCGTTGCAACGCACGGGTTCTTTTGCTAGTAAATACGTACACATGTAGCCGGAGCGTTCCAACCGCAACAGGTTGGGTGGAGCTGGACACATGGGGACGCGTAGGTCCAGCCACGCCGCCAACTCCAGGTCCAATGTAGTGGAGTAGTAGGCGAAGCTGCCGTGCATGCGCATTCAGATAAGGTGAGGGTACGTACATGATCCGTTTGAGCTCCGTACCTTTCCCATGGAGCATACATGCATGCATTGTTTATCCCGGAATCGCATACGCAGACATGCATGTAGGAGTATTTGGGGGGTTTGTTAAATGGATCCTTGGGGATCATCTCAGTCGATCGGGTTCTAAACACAACCCTTTTTTGTCAGTTACGGCACATACTTGTTGCTGGACTCATCCATACATTCGACGTGTGTGACGATACGATGGATTCAGTGGGGCTGGCTGCTAACCATCAGAGATTCTTAGTAGGGATGAATGCATCAGCACAAGTACAGGCAGGCTGCTCCTTTTGGCTGCCTTGTTGGTACGGTACTACGAATCACGGTTATTTTCAAGATTATACTATAATTCAGGTGTTTCAGATTGTGCCAAATTTATACTATCAGCGAGCGCAGAGCCAAGCCAATCTCGCACTCGCACTCCCACCAGCAAAATGATGCGGCACATAGAAATACTCCTACTCTACTTCCCTCATCTGGCAGCAAAGTGGGACTTGCGGCTTCTCGCCATCTCCTTTCTTTCCCTTGGACGCCACATACTACTACTATCTTTCATCCAGCAGCATGAGGCCGAATCCCTTTCATCTGCAGGTAGGTACTCCGGGACATTCATACAATTCTGTGTTTCGATTTGTCACAGCTAGGGATGCCAACAACCTTCCTTCCATGTGTCGTCCAATGAGTTGGGTCACACAACGCTAAAACGTCGCCGTTCTAGCAACTTTTTGAATATAAATATAAGGGGGGGAGGATCTGATCTTGCCTGCTTCGGATTGCCCCAACATGCTTCGATCGGCACTTGAGAAATTTCCACGCACCTGTGCTGTTTTGTTTCTTCTCTTCACATTCATCTGAACCCAACAGACCCTTGAGCGTGCATCTTACTCTGCTGGCTGGCCATCTAATTTCAGTTAGGAACAAACAGGATGCGCTCTCGTGCAGCCTGCCTTGTCGCCAACGACTGAAACATGCCAGCCACAACAAAACAGATAAGCAACAGCTTGTCTAGATGAGATTCTTGGTCTCCCCTGCTCTCTTCATCCCATATAAATACAGGCACAGCCCCAAGCCTTCAGCACCAACACATTGCAGCTAGCCTTCCCTACCATTCTCTTACATTAGCATACACAAGGAAACATCGCCAAACCTTCAGTCCCCAACAATGGCTTGCCATCTACGGTCGGCGAGCACGCCCTCCAGCCCTCGCTCCAGCAACACACAAGTCGAGCAGCAGCTCCAGAGCCTCAGCGCAACCGTCTCTTCGCCCTCGGCTACCATCAATACCATGTGCCATGGTTTGAAAAGGCTGGCAGACATCTACAGCTGCATCCAGAACATGATGTGCACACCAAGCAGCCAAGCCAGCCTTTGCCACACCCTGCAAAGGGCGGCAGTGGAGGCAGAGCTCGGACGGTCCCTCGTCGTGCTCGACCTCTGCAACGCCATGCAGGACAGCTTCATGGAGCTGAAGATGACTGTCCAAGAGCTATTGTTGGGCTCTCAAGAGAGGAGGCGACGCGTCTGCTCAAGTCAAGGCATACGCCGGGCTAGCCAAGAAAGCACAAAAGCAGTTCAAGAAAATCAGCAAGAAGACTGCTTCCGACAAGAACGATTCCAGGGTGGTGATGCTACTTGCAGAAGCGAGGGAGATCACCATTTCGCTGCTCGAGTCCACATCCTCGGTCTTGTCGAAGCAAATTGAGATACCTAAGTGGTCTCTTGTCTCCAAAACATCACAGAAGAGCAAAGCCCCTTGCTATTAGGAGCAACTGCAGGCACTGGAGCACAGTATTGGAGATCTCGAGAGCAGAGTGGGGCTTCTGTACAGGAGATTAATCCAGAACAGAGTTTCTCTTCTCAACGCTCTTAGTTCGTAGATACCCTGAGCTCTGGCTCCCTGCGGTTGGCATCCACCTTTTAAAGGATTAGTCAATCATCATGATTGCAATTTTGGTAGTATGTACACTTGTGGAAATGTGCAGAAAGTTCAGTTAACCGAAAAGAGAAGAGAAACAATTTTGGCAATTTCATATTTTCTGGATTTTACCATTTATGCTGTTAACTGATTTTGGTTAGACAAGTGTCTAACAAAAGATCTCTCTCCTCAAACATACAATCTATTTACAAGAAACAGAACAATAACATGGAATTTTGGGCATTCCTGTCACATAGAATGTTGTCTAGTTTATGATTTTACACTAGTGATGTTACAGGAAGTAATGGTGTCTCTAATGGCCTATGGGTCTCAGGTAATTATTTGCCAAGGTTCATATAATTTGCCAAGCATGCTGAAACAAGCCAGCTCGAATGCACGACCTATAACCTTGTGATTATGCATTATCATTACCAAGGGGAATACCTAATGATGCTGATGACTAACGATAATCACATGCAACCAATAATATCAAAACAAATCCACTGAAGATCCTTAACTCTTATCATGTTGTTGTACCTTCCTAACTCTGCTTCCAAATGATATAATGAACTTCACGTCTATATCGCTGTACTGGTTATGTTCAAAAAAATTTGGAAGGATGCACCATTAAGTGATATGTGCAATCAGAAGTGGACCAAACCAACGTCACTTGCACATTTTTAGTTTTTGCGACCATAACTTTTCAAACATTTCGTTACATTCTTATTATTACATTTCTCGTTTATGCTTATCATGCGTCATAAGTAATTTTCATTCAGACGATAACCTCAGACAGCCACAGCCAGATGAAATTTAATATGAAAAGAAGAATACGTGTTGGTTGTGTCAAGAATCTGTGTACACTTAACATGGTTGTCCTTGCTGTGGATAGCTGAGACATGCCAGCGCTGCTGCACAGGCAGAAGACCTCATCCTAATGTTGACAAATTAGCGCTGCTTCCGTTTCAAAAAAAAACAAAAAACAAATTAGCGCTGCTGCACAACCAGATGAATTATTCCTCTCAGCAACAGAAAACCTGCATTTTATTTCCTTGGCCAGTACTACTTCATTATCATATAACGAGATCCGAAATCAAACGAAGCACCCGTGCACTGCACTGTGTTATCAATAACCAAGACATGCCAGCCATATATGCTAACTCTCCTATGGAGGTTAGCAGATGAGATTCTTGCTGTCGGCTGCTCTGTTCATCGTGCCATTGCTGTTGCCTCTCTGATATATATACAGGGAGAAGCCCAAGGCTTCAGCACTAACACACTGCCTACCATTCTCTTCCATTTCTATACAGAAGAAAACAGCAACAAAGCTTCAATCTCCAAGCATGGCTTACCATCTACGATCGGCAAGCACGCCTTCGAGCCCTCGCTCAAACAGAGCGGAAGCCGAGGAGCAGTTCCAGAGCCTGAGCACAACCATCTCTTCGCCCTCGGCGACCATCGATACGATGTGTGATGGCTTGAGGAGGCTCGGTGACATCTACAGCTGCATCGAGACGATGATGTGCACACCAAGCAGCCAAGTCAGCCTTTGCCAGAGCCTTCAAAGGGCGGCAGTAGAGGCGGAGCTTGGACGGTCCCTCGTCGTGCTCGACCTCTGCAACGGCATGCGGGAGAGCTTCATGGAATTGAAGATGACTGTCCAAGAGCTCCTTTTAGTTCACAAAAGAGGAGAGGATGTGTCTTCTCAAGTCAAGGCATATGTCAGGCTAGCAAACAAGGTGCAAAAACAGTTCAAGAAGATCACCAAGAAGACTGCTTCCGACAAGAACGACTGTAGGGTGGTGATGCTACTGGCTGAAGCGAGAGAGATCACCATTTCGCTGCTCGAATCCACATCCTCAATCTTGTCGAAGCAAGTTGAGATGCCCAAGTGGTCTCTTGCCTCCAAAACATTCCACAGGACCAAAGTTGTGTGTGAAGAGGAGCAATTGCAGGCATTGGAGCACAGTATTGGAGATCTTGAGAGCGGAGTGGAACTTCTGTACAGGAGATTGATCCAGAATAGAGTTTCTCTTCTGAATGTTCTTAGCTTGTAGATACCCTGAGCTCTAGTTCCCTGCAGCTGGCATCCACCTTTTAAAGGATTAGTCAGTCATGAGAACAATTTTGCATTGTGTATACTTGTGGATATGTATAGGAAGTTCACTGAACCGAAAAGCAAAGAAAACAATTTTGTCAATTTCATTTCCCTGATTTATTTTTCATTTCTGCTAAACTCAAATATCATTCACATGGTTAGGTAGCTTGATACAACTATTTACCGAAAAAGGGTTTCCCCCCGCTTTGTATTCCAAAGCAACGAACACCATACACATAGCATTGCCGGGGCGAGCAGCACAACAAGCCCAAAAGAAAAGTAGAAAAGAATGCCAACAACGGCAGTTCGACAAAGCATGGATGAACCGCCACCGCTGCGCCCTCCAGAGACACACCACCACCGCCCGAGGCTCCGATCTGCCGCGTACCAAGCGGCACCTTCAAGAAGGAATGCGGCGCCGACGACGCTGCCGCCCGGACGAGTCCTAGGGTTTCCCCCGGTATGCGGAGGGAAGTGGAGGATGGCTACCACCGACACCCTCCAAGAAGGAAAGGTGGCACCCGTCGGTCTCACCGCATCGGAGCCGGCCAAACCGGCAAGGGTTTCTCCCGCACACCAACCCCACCGCCCAACCGGAGCCGACCAGCCAAACCACCGCCCAACACCATGCGCCATCGCGGATGCGCCGCCACCCAAGCTGTCTCACTACGAGCACCAACACGAGGCCAAGAAGGCCGGAGAGAAGAGCCAAGCGACAGGAGCAGCAACACCAAGGCCGAGCGGGAGGGAACCACCTCCTCCGCCGTCGTGCGAGAAGCCCATGCCTCCGGCACAGTCGCGGTTGCCGTCCGGACACGGCAGCGGGGCAAACCAGGCCACACCTGGCCCGGCCAGGCCTGCAACGGGCCCGCTAAGCCCCGCCAGCCATGCTGCAGCAGGCTGGCGCTGGCGCCGCCAGCACCTCGCCGCTCAGCGCTGTTCCCCCGCCTCCCGGAAGACTCGCCAGGGATCAGCCCCGCCGCCGGCCCGCCCAAGCCCAGATGGGGCCCGTAGGGCCCAGATATGGGCCGAGCGCCGCCGCCAGGACCCACCGCTGCGCCGCCCCACCGCCAACGACGCCGCCGCCGTCCAGCCGCCCACCCGCGCCGCGCCAAGGAACCCCGCCGCCACCCGGTCCGTTGCCGCCTAGGAGCACCCCCCGGTGCAGCTCCGTCCCGCGCCGGAGAGCCACCGGGAGGGGAAGGTCAGGGGGCCGCCGCCACCAGCGACCCCGGGGCCAGGGCGGCCGCGGGCGCCAGCGACGGCGGCAGGAGGAAGGGGAGATGTGGGGACTGGAGGAGGGAGGCGGCGATGCGCGGCCGGTCGCCCACGGGGGCGACGCGGTCGCGAGAGCTAAGAGTCTAAGATACAACTATTTCAGTACAATGTGTGTCAGATAGCAATGATATTTATCATAGTAGACCCCACCTTCATTAATACTTTCGAGTATAAGATTACGGGTACAGGCAACACCCAACACATAAACAAATATCTGGCCCGGCATGCTAAATGACCCGATAAAGCGGGGCAAAAGCCTTTTTTGATAAATGACCCGATAAACCTCAATGTTAACTTCAGTTAACATGCCACCCTATCTTATCCTCTCTCAAAGAACTGCACCTAGTTGCACCGCTCTCTAAAGAAAAAGTAGCGATAATGATGTTTCAAGAGATACCCCGATTAGACTTTTGTCGCTTCAGATTTTGGCGACAAGGGGAATTTTCTGTAGCCCAAAAGACCAAGGCGGTCTGGGCATTCAAGAGTTACATGTTCAAAATAAATGCATGCTTAGTAAATGGTTGCGTAAATTGCTTACCAAGAATGGGATCCGTGAATCGCTTCTTCAAAACAAATACTTGTGAGGAAAGAGAGGTGTGGAAGGCATAAAAAAACACCCCTGGGTCACCCTCCTCTGGCGACACTGGGGCGACTCCTCCAGCGCCGCCGCCAGTTCCTCTCCCTCCCCCTTCTCGTCTCGCCGCCGCCGGCGAAGCCCGGGCGGGTTCCAGAGAGGGCGGCGGTGGGGCGTCTTCCTGGGCAACCTCCACCCCTCTCCTCCTCTCCTTGTTGGGGCGCGGCGGTGCGCGCCAGATCCGCGAGGCCCAGTGGCGGGAAGCGGCGGCAGTCCACGGCGGGCGGCGGGCAGGGCTCTGCGGCGGCGTGGATGCCTAGGCGTTGGTGGGGACGAGGCGGTGTAGGCCGGGGCTGGCGGGCCAGATCTGGGCGCCGCGAGCTTGCAGGCTGCTACCGTGTTCATCCTCGCCGCAGGAGGTGCAGCACCCGCTGATCGTGGCGGGTGTCGCGGTGGTGGATGGGGCTCCTGGCAGTGACGTCGATCCGAGTGGCCTTCGATTCCTCTCCTCGTCATCTTGGCACTATTTTCATTGAAGAGTTGGCCCTCTCCCAGTTGCAGTCCATCGTCGTCTCGCGCCCGGTGCAGCAGGACCGAGCTTGTTTCGCGCCTGTGCAGCAGTACCGAGGTCGTCTCACGATCGGTGCGGTAGGACGGTCGATGGAGGCCAGTTTTGGCCGACCTATTGGGTCTCGGTGCTGGGGGCGGCCAGGGGTGCGAAAGGCGGGGCCTTTCTGCTCGTCTCTTTGGGTAGCAGCAGGTTTCGGGTGAGGGGGTGTCAAGGTCTTAGTTGCTGGGGCGGCGACGCTGGCGGTGGTAGCGTGGTGCTCATGGGCAGAGCCCGTGGCTCAGTGCTGCCCGGTGTCCATGGCCGTGTGGGCGGTGTGGCTGCCGGGGTGTGGCGTTCGGTGGCGGTGAGTGTTGGACGGGGTGAAAACATGTTCTATCTTCGGACGGACCGGCGGCGGCGAAGCTCGCTCCCTTCTTGAAGGCGTCGTCACGGCTCTCATTGCTCGTCGTGATGCTCCTGGGGAAACTCTGATCCTCGGATCGGGTGGTGGTGGTGCTCCGGTGTCGTAACCTTCCTGAAGGCGCCGCCTTGGAGCCTACAGTTCGTCGTATGTGGCTTCATCTCCTCGCGGTGGCGTTAGTGCTAGGGGTGGTGTTGCTGCGCTCAGCGCCTATGTATCCTGCCTTGGGTGTGTGCGGGTGTTGTGATGGCGTGCGTTCGTACCAGGTTGTTGATGATCATTGCTTTATATCTAAAGCGGGGCGAAAGCCTTTTTCGGTAAACAAATGCTTGTAGACCTCATCTTGCTCTTATACTCCATTGTAATAACTCAATGTTGTTAAGCTTCATGCACTAGCCAACGCAACCAAAAGTCCAAACAGATGGAAAGGGCTAGTGCAATCCACATATACTATAACACCCCCTCTCACGTGTGACGGAGGAGACAAGTCAACACATGCAACCGGAAGAGAGCGACGGCGCGCGAAACTCACGTATGACCCAAGAGCTAATAGCACATGTACTGTCGGACAATAGCGGAGTAGGTGTAGTGACTGAAACACCAAAGTCCTGAAGTAACCACCGTAACCAAGTCACCTCTGCCGTCAAAAGAGCCATAGCTCGCAACTCGGCCTCTGCACACAAACGGGAAACTGCAGTCTATTTCTTCGTCTTCCAGGCAATGAGAGAACCACCAAGAAAAACACAGTAAGCAGAAAGTGAACGGCAATCCGAGAGATCGCTAGCCCACGTAGCATCCAAATAGGCCTGAAGCTGTAATGAACCGGAGCGAGGAAAGAACAGACGATGAGAGATCGTGCCACGAAGATATCAGAGAACACGAAGGAGGTGGTTGTAGTGAACCGAAGTGGGAGCAAAGACAAACTGACTCAGAATATGGACAGGATAAGAGATATCCGGATGAGTGACAACTAGATAGACAAGATTCCTAACAAGATGACGATAACGCGTCGGGTCAGACAAGGGGTCACCATCAGTATCACGGAGGTGAACATTGAGCTCCATGGAAGTCTCAGCAGTGCGGTCATCAGTAAGAGCAGCACAAGCAAGAAGATCCTGGATATACTTTTCCTGAGAAATAAAAAAGCCATCAGAGGTAGAAGAGACATCGATCCCAAGAAAGTAGCGAAGAGGGCCAAGACCAGACATAAGAAACTGCTCATTAAGGCGTGCCTTCACAAAGGCAGTATACTCGGGGTCGTCACGAGTGATAATCATGTCAGCAACATATAGAAGAAGAAGAGTCCGACCACGAGCTGAAAGATGGATGAACAACGCCAGATCATGAGTCCTCGCTGGAAAGCTAGCGGCAGTCACCACGGAGGCAAAGCACTCGAACTAGACGCGAGGGGCTTGCTTAAGGCCATAGAGAGCGACGAAGATGGCAGACCACGCCATCAGGAACTGAATACCCGAGTGGTGGCTGCATGTAAACCTCCTCACGCAGCTCACCATTAAGAAAGGCATTCTTAACATCAAGCTAAGATACAAACTAGTGGCGAACAGAGGCCACGGCAAGAAGTGTGCGAACAGTGGTCATATGGGCCACAGGAACAAAAGTCTCATCATAATCACGACCATGCTCCTGCTGAAAGCCACGAGCCACAAGATGAGCTTTGTAACGCTCAAGAGAACCATCAGGGGACTGGGCAAGTGGTGTACCCTGGCACTCACACCCCACCATCGCACCCTAACTCCGTCAACCACCCGCAACCACACCACCCGCGACTCCATGGTTTCCCGCCCGCACCTGAGACGCACGCTTCGCCCACAAACGCCATGCCTTCTTCCACTGCCATGCAACCAGACAACCCCGAGACCTACACAAAGGCCCCGGCTCTGGACCAACCGACGGCCCTTGACCAATAGATCCACCCGCAGATGCTCTGCTGGTAGATCTGCGCCAACCCGCCCGCGGCTGAGGAACGAGGGAGAAAGGGGAGCGGACGAATCCGGACCGACACCGCATGCCAGCGACAGGTGACGCGACCGCATCGAGGCCACCCATCCCTCCAATTGAGCTCCCCGCCGAACACGAGGAAAGGGGGAGGAGGAGGAGTGGACGCATCCGGACCGACAAATGTGTCGGCGACAGGTGGCACGACCGCATCGAGGCCACCCATCCCTCATACCAAGCTCCCCCGCGAGCACCGCCGTGTCGCCCACCCATGGCAGCTCGCACACCTCCCCGCGACGCCATCCGCAACCATGCGCCCGCCGACGAGGGAAACCAAATCGACCCGCCGCCGCAGCCGCACCACGACGAGAGGGCTGCCCGCAGCCCATGCCGCCCGCAACATGCAGCGACAGGGGCGGATCCGGACGCGCCGCCACGAAGCCACCGCGCCGTCACCACCCGCTGGCCTACAACACCAGGACTACAGCTCCGCCACCCCCCACCAGCAGATCGCCACGGCAGAGGGCGGCCGCCTGCAGCCAAGGGCACCCACGCCCCGCGCCGAATGACGACTAGATCTGAGTGCCACCGCCACGCCATCCCTGACTTACACGCGCGCACCACCACCACGCCGCATGTCACGCCGCCAGCCCACACCGCCGTTGTACCTTAGCGCTGATGCACCGCCGCGCCCACCGGCAAGCGCCGCCTGCCCGACTAGCTATCGCATCTCGCGCCGAAGCCACCGCGCGGGGAGACGAAAGAACCCCGTCACCGTCGGTGACGACCGGGCTTTGCCCGGCCGCGCCCTCGGGCGGCGCTGAGGGAGGAGGAGAGTAGGGAGGGACGCCCGGCGGAGGCAGCTAGGGTTCCCTCGCGGTCGCGCGCGGGGCGACGCGAGAGGGAGAGAGGCGGTGGGAGAAAGATGTGTTTTTTTTCACATTTCTCCTATATGTACCAAGTGTGCTTCCATACGGACGGCGAGCAATTATTTAAGATAGCCAGCTTAAACTTAATATTAAAAGCAGAGCAATACTGTTCGTGTAGTCGAGAATCTGCATCCACTTACATGGTTGTCCTTTTGCTGTGGGATTGCTGAAACACACCAGCGCTGCTGTGCAACCAGTGCAACTCATCATAACGTCGGAGAACCAGCAGAGAACAGAACTAAAATAATCATTGCAGCAACACGAAACCCGCATTGCATTTCCTTGGCTAATCTTCCATGATCATATATAACCCGTATCAAGATCCGAGATCAAACTCGTGCAGTCAGCTGTGTCACCAATGACAATGACCTAGACATGCCAGGCACATATAAGCTCACTGTTTCACACTTGCTGCGCTAACCAAAACCACGTAGGCAACAGCTTTGTCTGAATGGGCCTTGGGTGGCCATGTTTCTTTCAACAGATCACCTTAACACATATGGAGGTTAGTTGGATGAGAGATTCCTGCTGTCGACTGCTCTACCCATCATGCCATTGCTCCGTTATAAATACAGAGAGAAGCCAAGGATTGAGCACCAACAAACTGCAGCCCTTGTCTTGCCAACCTTTCTCTTCCATTTCCATACCGAAGAAAGTAGCATCAGAGCCTCAAAACCACAAGCATGACTTACCATCTAAGATCTGCAAGCGCGCCCTCCAGCCCTCGCTCAAACAAACCCCAAGTAGAGCAGCAGCTCCAGAGCCTGAGCGCAACCATCTCTTCGCCCTTGGTGACCATCGATATGGCATGCGAAGGTTTGAGGAAGCTGGAAGACATCTACAGCTGCATTGAAGAGATGATGTGCACACCCAGCAACCAAGTCAGCTTCTGCAAGACCCTGCAAAGGGTGGCAGTGGAGGCCGAGCTTGGACGGTCCCTCGTCGTGCTCGACCTCTGCAACGCCATGCAGGAGACCTTGATGGACCTGAAGATGACTGTCCAAGAGCTCTTGTTGGTTCTCAAGAGAGGAGAGGATGCAACTTGCCAATTCAAGGAGTACATCCGGCTAGCCAAGAAGGCACAAAAGCAGTTCAAGAAGATCAGCAAGAAAACTGCTTCGGACAAAAATGATTCTAGGGTGGTGATGCTAATGGCAGAAGCGAGAGAGATCACCATTTCACTTCTCGAATCCACATCCTGCATCTTGTCGAAGCAAATTGAGATGCCCAAGTGGTCTCTTGTCTCCAAAACATTGCAGAAGAGCAAAGTTGTGTGCAAAGAGGAGCAATTGCGGGCATTGGAGTGCAGTATCGAAGATCTTGAGAGCGGAGTGGAACTTCTGTACAGGAGTTTGATCCAGAACAGAGTTTTTCTTCTCAATGCTCTTAGTTTGTAGATACCCTGAGCTCTAGTTCCTGAGGTTGGCATCCACCTTTTAAAGGATTAGTCAACCATCCTAACAGTTTTGCAATGTGTATGCATAGAAAGTTCAATAGCAAGCAAAAGCAATTTTGTCAATTTCCTATTTTCTGAATTTTATCATTTGTGCATGCCCCACGATATAAATCAGTATCCTGATTAAACGACTTGGTTTCCCCTCAAACATACTATGTACTTACAGGCAACAGAACAATAACAACTGATATAAATCAGTATCCTGATGACATGACTTGGTTCAGTAAAATGTTGTCTACTTTATAGTTCTACACTACTGATGTTATAAGAAGTGATGGTGCCTCCAGAATCTGGAAGGTGGAACATGCCAGCTCCAACCCACGACCTAGTGATAATGCATTATCATTATCGAGGGGAATACCTAATGATGCTGATGACTAACAATAATCAGGCCAACACAAGCAACCGATACAAATCCAGTGAAAATCCTTTCTTATCATGTTGTTGTACTTTCCCTTCTGCTTCCTAATGGTACAATGAACTTCATGTTTCCGTCATTGGATTAGTTTGAAAAAAAATCAGTAGCATGCTTTTTTTAACATCAGTACAGACACAAGCGCTCATATATACGCGCATACACTCACCCCTGTGAACGCACACATGCACATCCTACCCCTATGAACACCTTCGAAAGACTAAGCTGGCATATCATCTTGAGATTTTACGAAAGTGTATCGCCGGAAATCCTGAAATAAATCCAGGATAAATGCGAGCACCAAGACTTGAACCCTGGTGGGCTGAGGATACCACTGTCCACCTAACCATCAAACTACAGATTGGTTCGCAGTAGCATGCTTCTATTTTATGCATAGCATGCATCGTAGGTAATTTTCGTTCACACAATTATCTCAGCTTGCCAGATACGAGAACCTAATATTAAAAGCAGAATTATACTTGCGTGTTGTGTCCAGAATCTGTGTGCACTTACATGGTTGTCCTTGCTGTGGATAGCTGAAACACGCCAGCGGTGCTGCACAGGCACAAGACCCCATCATAATGTTGAAAAATCAGCGAGCACCAGATAAATCATCCTCAACAACAGAAAACCTGTATTGTATTTGCTTCAACAATACTTCATGATCACATATCAAGATCCGAAATCAAACAAAATACCCGTGCAGTATACTCTGTTACCAATAACCAAGACATGCCAAGCATATAAGCTAACTCATTCATGTTTGGCACGCAAACCTAAAGCAGATAAAGCAACACTCTCTTATGGAGGTTAGCAGATGGGATTCTTGCTGTCGGCTGCTCTGTTCATCGTGACATTGCTGCTGCCTCTCTGATATATATACAGGGAGAACCCCAAGGCTTAAGCACCAACGAACTGCAGGTCGTCTTGCCTACCATTCTCGTCAATTTCTATACAGAAGAAAACAGCACCACAGCTTCAATCTCCAACCATGGCTTACCATCTACGATCGGCAAGCACGCCTTCGAGGCCTCGCTCAAACAAAACTGAAGTCGAGCAGCAGCTCCAGAGCCTGAGCACAACCATCTCTTCGCCCTCGGCGACCATTGATACGATGTGTGATGGCTTGAGGAGGCTCGGTGACATCTACAGCTGCATCGAGAAGATGATGTGCACACCAAGCAGCCAAGTCAGCCTTTGCCAGACCCTTCAAGGGCGGCAGTGGAGGCGGAGCTTGGACGGTCCCTCGTCGTGCTCGATCTCTGCAACGGCATGCGGGATAGCTTCATGGAATTGAAGTTGACTGTCCAAGAGCTACTGTTGGCTCTCAGGAGAGGAGAAGGTGTGTCTTCTCAAGTCAAGGCATATGTCCGGCTAGTAAACAAGGTGCAAAAACAGTTCAAGAAGATCAGCAAGAAAACTACTTCCGACAAGAACGGCTCTAGGGTGGTGATGCTAATGGCAGAAGCAAGAGAGATCACCATGTCACTGCTCGAATCCACGTCCTCAATCTTGTCGAAGCAAGTTGAGATGCCCAAGTGGTCTCTTGCCTCCAAAACATTCCAGAGGAGCAAAGTTGTGTGCCAAGAGGAGCAATTGCAGGCACTGGAGCACAGTATTGGAGATCTTGAGAGTGGAGTGGAACTTCTCTACAGGAGATTGATCCAAAACATAGTCTCTCTTCTGAATATTCTTAGCTCATATATACCCTGAGCTCTAGTTCACTGCGGTTGGCATCCACCTTTTAAAGGATCGTTAATCAATCATGATAGAAATTTTGCAGTATGTATACTTGTGGATATGTATAGGAAGTTCACTGAACCGGAAAGCAAAATAAAAACAATTTTGTCAATTTCATTTCACTGAATTTTCTCATTTCTGCTAAACTCTAACATTATTTACATGGCTAGGTGCCTAGATACAACTCTTTCAGTAGAATGTTTGTTAGATACAAATGATATTTACAGGTCTTGGTAAATAATTAATAAAATGGCTGCATGCATCCCCTGATGCAGAAGCCGGGGGTCATCTTCCTTTTCGTAAAAAAATAGTACACCCCACCTTTTTTAAGATTTTATGATTATAGGATTACGGGTAGAGACAGCACATAAACAAATATCTGGCATGGCGAGCTAAAAGACCCGATAAATCTCAATGTTAACTTCAGTTAACACACCACCATATCTCTTCATATCCTCGCTAAAAGAACTGCGCCCAGCTGCACCGATCTCTGAAAAACTAGTAGCGATGATAATGCTTCTAGAGATACCTAAAGGGGTTCGATTAGACTTTTGTCCCTTCAGATTCTGGCGATAAGGGGAATTTTGCTTACCGAGAATGGGATCCGTCAATCGCGTGTTCAAAACAAATACTTGTAGACCCAATCTGGCTCTTATACTCCATTGTAATAACTCAATATCGGTACACTATAAGCGCGACACAGGACCCATGTCGGGAGCCTGAAGCTGGGCAACCTCCATATCTCTTTTGTCTCCGGCGAGATACCCTCAAGCTCCGAACTCCCTCTCTGTACTGTCTTCCATGACCTCAGACACAAAGGATGCGCCGACAGGTTGAGCTCCGCAACCACCGGCTCCAAGGAAAAGCCACCACGGCAGAGGTCGGCAGTAAGGAGGCCAAAGAGGATGGTGGAGGGGTCGCGGTAGGGTTCCCTTGTGCTGGTTGGAGGGGGCGTTACGAGTGGCCAGTGGCAATTTTTAGTGTTTTGACCCTTTTGTGAAATCTATTCGAAATTTGACCCTAGTTTGAAAAAAATTCGAGATCTGACTCTTTTGGTATCGCCACAGTCTATGACGGTATGGTATAACAGCCTACTGCCAGGGACTTTGGCGGTAGGAAACATCGCTACCGCCAACCCACACTCTTGTGAAAGAGCCCGCTCCCGTGACCCGCTCCCACCCCCCAAACCCTTGCCGCCGCCGCCACCTCCCCTGCCCATCTCCGACGGGATCCGGCCGCCCTCGCCGGCACGCGGCCCGGATCCGCTCCCCCCTCCCCCGCCCTCCCTTCTCCGCCCCTCCTTCCGCCCTCGCGTCGCCTCCCCGGGAGGCAGCCAGGGCGGCCCCCGCACCTCTCCTCTCAGCTTCGCCTCCTCTTCCTCTCCCCTGCCGTCGCCGGCGGGCACCCCCGGCTCCGGCCCGGGGGGTGCCGGCGGCGGCAGGATCTCCTCTCCCCGCGCACGCGTCCTCCTGGCCTAGGGTAGGGGGGCGACGACGGTGTCGCTCGGCTGGGCTGCGGTCCGGTGACCCGGTGGGGTGGCCGGCGGCGGACGTGGTGGCGGCGTTGCTCCTTGGCGGCGGGGCGGCGTGGTGGTGCAGGGTGGCCGATGTCGTGCCCTCGGCCCAGATCTGGGCCCGACGGGCCCCATCTGGGTCCTAGCGGGCCGGCCCCTGGCGTGGCCTCGTTGTCTGCGGCGCGGTGAGGAGGAGGAGCGGCTCGGATATGGGGCGTCGGCGCCGATGGCGTGCCGGCAGCAGCGCGAAGGCAGGAGCTCTACGGGCCCACGAGGGCTCGGCCGGGCCTGTGGGCCCACGGGCCTGGTGTGCTCCTGCTATTGCGTCCGAACGGCTACCGTCGCTGACGGTGGAGGTGGGGCCCTCCCGCGTGCCGACGGTGCTGATGCCCTAGTCCCGGTTCTGATTCTTCGTCACGCTGTCCTCACTTCACGGTGCCGTGGTGAGACGGCGTGGGGGCCTCATGACCACGTTGGCGCATGGTGGTGGTTGGTTTGGTGGCTGGATCCGGAGCGCCCGAGGTGCGGGTTGGGATCGGAGGAAACCCCTGTCGGCATGGGCGACACCGGCGCAGTGGCGCCTGTGGGTGCCACCTGACCTTCCGGGAGGGCGTCGGGGGCTACCCTTCCTCTCGCCTCGTCGTGTACCGGGGGAAACCCTTGGCAGCAGCGTCGCCATCATCGCGATCCTTCTTGGAGGTGTTGATAGGTGCCGGCGCTTCGGAGTCTTGGAGCCTAGCGGAAGATCTCGGTGGGCGCTGCGATTGCGAGGCTTCTTCGTTTTTGTTGATCCGCCGTAGTCGACATTTGTTTCTTTTGCTCTTTCTCCGTCGTTTCCTTTGGGCGTGAATGTGCTGCTTCCGGCCCAGCACCTATCTCTGTATGGTTCGGTTGGTTGCTTTGTATACAAAGAGGGGGGAAACCCTTTTTCGGCACAACCCTACCGCCAAGGTGCTTGGCGGTAGGCACGAGCACACACTATGGTCAATACTTAGGAGGTTTTTGGCGGTAGGGCATGCAACCCTACCGCCAGGGACCTTGGCGGTAGGCTGTTATACCCTACCACCAAGATCCCTGGCGGTAGCAAAAGGGTCAGATCTCGAATTTTTTTCAAACTAGGGTCAAATCTCAAATATGTTTCAGAAAAAGGTCAAAACACGAAATTTAGTCGTGGCCAGTAAGTCGGGCTCCGACGAGTCTCCAACAGGATATTTGTAACCACAGGTATACATAGATATTTTGTTCTTACTAGTACATTTCTCCTATATGCACCAAGCATGGGTCATCGATCAGTTTACACCCTGTCCCGTCCCCCGTGTCGCCCACCCCGCAGGCGACCCAGGCGGAACCCTAGCCGCCAGGCGAACTCCCTCCTCATCAGACCTTCCTCCCATCGCCGCCACCAGCAGGCGCCGCCGGGCAAAGCCCGTGCAGCGGCGGCGGCGGGGCACTCCGATTCTCCTTCTCACGGTGCTCGGGCGTTGCGGGGTGTCCGTCGTGGGAGCACGTGGTCGCCGTGACGAGCTTGCGCTGGGGCTGCGCGATAAGCGTGTACGACACGCGAGAACGCGTGTCGTGCGCGGACGCGGGCGTGGGGATCTGGCTCTCATGGCGCAGCGGCGGCTGGCAGATCGAATCTCGAGGCGGCGGCCTCGACCGGTGGTGCGCGGTGCGGCCTGCCTGGCGGGCGGCACCCGCGGGTGCAGATGGGGGCCCTTCCACGGCTGTGTGGGCGCCGTGGAGGCAGCGGCGCTGCGGCGGCTTCTCGATGGCCGACCGGAGTTCCATGGGAGGCGTCATCTCCGACTCGATCTATTCTGGTTCGTGCTGGCTGCGGTACTTAGCGACTACGGTCGACGCCAGTACTACCTGGACGGATCTGGCGGGTGGGCATGGATCCAGGGGAAACTCCAGGCCGACGCGGCGGCCGCACCAAAATTGATGCCCTCGGCGCCGATTCCCTTCTTGGTGGCTTCGGTGTGGATCCTACGTCCCCCACCTCTGCCATGAGCGCAGGTGAAAGCCTCCGTTCCTCTGTTTGGGTGACGATGGCACTTTGGTGTCGTGTTCCTTCCTGAAGGCGTCGGTCGGGGACTGCTCAGGGTGGTGGAGTTGCTGGTAGTTCGGAGTCAACGCGAGATGGCATGTAGGTGGAGCGGTGTGGCATCAACCGTATCGTCGACGGTGGGTCTCGGCGGCATGGCGCAGTGGAGACTCTGCGTCTGATGCGCGAAGATGGACTCGCGTAGGAGGAGGAAGTTGTCTGGCGTCATGGTGGCGTTGATGACAGAGAGGCCTGGCAAGGTCGATGCATCAGTTCTACTCTGAGGATGGACCGATGGAAGATGGAGGTCATAGCCCTTGCAGCGTGCGGACATTCGGCACATATTCATCAAGAGGATAGGAATAGCAGCAGCGTTGCCAAGATGATGGCTTCAGGCTTATTGATGTATCACCTTGTATGGTCTTTGTGAATAATTAATAATATGATTGCATGCATCGTCGAGGCCGGAGGTACATCCTAGAATATGCACCAAGCATGCTTCCGTACGAACGGCGAACTTAATATTATTAAAATCAGAGCAAAATACTGTTCGTGTAGTCAAGAATCTGCATCCACTTACATGGCTGCCCTTTTGTTGTGGGACTGCTGAAACACACCAGTGCTGCAACTCATCCTAACGTTGGGGAACCAGCGGAGAACAAGACTAAACTAATCATGTCAGCAACACGAAACCCGGATTGCATTTCCTTGGCTAATTTTCCATGATCTTATATAACCCGTATCCAGATCCGAGATCAATGAACACTCGTGCAGCGCACTGTGTAACCAATGACCGAGACATGCCAGGCAGATATAAGCTCACTGATTCACACTTGCTGTGCTAAATAAAAACACGTAGGAAGCTGGTCTGTCTGAATGGGCCTTGGGTGGCCATGTTTCTTTCAACAGATCACCTTAACACATATGGAGGTTAGTTGGATGAGATTCCTGCTGTCGACTGCTCTATCCATCATGCCATTGCTCCGTTATAAATACAGAGAGAAGCCAAGGATTGAGCACCAACAAACTGCAGCCCTTGTCTTGCCAACCTTTGTCTTCCATTTCCATACCGAAGAAAGTAGCATCAGAGCCTCAAAACCACAAGCATGACTTACCATCTAAGATCTGCAAGCGCGCCCTCCAGCCCTCGCTCAAACAAACCCCAAGTAGAGCAGCAGCTCCAGAGCCTGAGCGCAACCATCTCTTCGCCCTTGGTGACCATCGATACGGCATGCGAAGGTTTGATGAAGCTGGAAGACATCTACAGCTGCATTGAAGAGATGATGTGCACACCCAGCAACCAAGTCAGCTTCTGCAAGACCCTGCAAAGGGTGGCAGTGGAGGCCGAGCTTGGACGGTCCCTCGTCGTGCTCGACCTCTGCAACGCCATGCATGAGACCTTGATGGAGCTGAAGATGACTGTCCAAGAGCTCTTGTTGGTTCTGAAGAGAGGAGAGGATGTAACTTGCCAATTCAAGGCGTACATCCGGCTAGCCAAGAAGGCACAAAAGCAGTTCAAGAAGATCAGCAAGAAAACTGCTTCAGACAAGAATGATTCTAGGATGGTGATGCTAATGGCAGAAGCAAGAGAGATCACCATTTTACTTCTCGAATCCACATCCTGCATCTTGTCGAAGCAAATTGAGATGCCCAAGTGGTCTCTTGTCTCCAAAACATTGCAGAAGAGCAAAGTTGTGTTCGAAGAGGAGCAATTGCGGGCATTGGAGTGCAGTATCGAAGATCTTGAGAGCGGAGTAGAACTTCTTTACAGGAGATTGATCCAGAACAGAGTTTCTCTTCTCAATGCTCTTAGTTTGTAGATAGCCTGAGCTCTAGTTCCCTGCGATTGCCATCCACCTTTTAAAGGATTAGTCGATCATCATCATAGCACTTTTGTAGTATGTACAATTGTGGATATGTGCAGAAATTTACTTAACCAAAAAGCGAAGAGAAACAATTTTGGCAATTTCATTTTCTGAATTTTACCATTTTTACTGATAAAATGATTATTTGTTAAACAAGTGACTAACTGACTTGGTTTCTCATAACTCGAAGAAAAGATTTCTCTCCTCAAACATAGTATTTATTTACAAGCAACAGAACAATAACATGGAATTTGGGGCTTTCCTGTCACATAAAATGTTGTCTAGTTTATAACTTTACACTAGTGATGTCACAAGAAGTAATGATATCTCTAAATGGCCTATTAGTCTCAGGTAATTATTTCCCAAGGGTCATATTACTCAGAGTCACAGGTGTCGCAAGCTCTAGCATGCTGAAACAAGCCAGCTCGAACCCACGACCTTGTGATTATGCATTATCATTACCGAGGGGGAATACCTAATGATGCTGATGAGTGATTACTAACAATAATCAGGCTAACACATGCAACCAATAATACTGACCAGAACAAATCCCCTGAAGATCCTTAACTCTTATCACGTTGTTGTACCTTCCCTTCTGCTTCCAAATGATACAATAAACTTCACGTTTCTATCGCTCTACCGGTAATGTTCAAAAGAATTGCAAGCATGCACCATTAAGTTATATATGTGCAACCAGAAGTCGACCAAACCATTAAGTGATTTTTGGTTTTTGCGACCATAACTTTACCGAAAAAGGCTTTCGCCCCGCTTTATATTATAAAGCCAACCGCACAATAAACATCCAACACAGACCAACACACCACAAACACACACACACGGAGGTCCACAGGAACCACAAAGGTACACCAAAGGGTCATAGCTGAGGGCACAGCACAACAAGCCCTAAAACCAAAAGACGCACGCCACAAACCACATAGATGCCAGGCGGACTAATCAGGCTCAGGGGGAGGAGGCGGCAGCGGGGGAGCCAAGCGGAGCGCCATCGAGCGGAGATCGGAGAGGAGGGCGGTGATGACGTCCCGGTCCTGGGGGCGGCTAAGCGGCCGCCAAAGCTGCAGGTAGCCACACAGTTTAAAGATTGCGTCAGTCGCACGACGAAGGGGCACCTTCTGAATAACAAGCTTATTACGGATGTTCCAAAGCGTCCAGGCAAGAACCCCTACGCACAGCCATCTAATATGGCGGTAGCGGGCAGGGCAGGCGTTAAGCTCAGCAAGCAGGTCGGGGAAGTTGGTATTACACCACTGTCCACCAACCGTTTCGCGGAAGCAGGCCCAAAGGAACTGGGCAGAGTGGCACGAGAAAAATATGTGGTTAGCATCCTCAACGGTGCCACAGATGGGGCACATTCCATCACCCAGGCCATTCCGCTTGAGGACCTCAACACCAGAGGGGAGCCGGCCACGGATCCATTGCCATAGGAAGATCCTGATCTTCAGCGGGAGACGGATATCCCAGATCAGGCTAAATGGTTCCGGGGCCGACGAGGGTGCAATGGCACCGTATGAGGACTTCGTGGAGAAACGCCCGGAAGGCTCGAGGTGCCAGGACAGGACGTCCCGGTCCTCCGCCACCTTCATCGGCAGCAGAGCAATGTCCTGGAGGAGGGAGTCCCAGGCGGCCACCTCAGGGGGACCAAACGGGCGCCGGAAGGCGAGATGCCCTAAGTCAATAAGGGTCGTCTCGACTGAGACTCGAGGGTCAACCGCAATGGCAAATAGCTCAGGGAAACGCGCCGCCAGGGGGGCGTCCCCTAGCCAACGGTCGAACCAAAACAGGGTCGAGGCTCCGGAGCCAACAGATATAGAGGTGCCAATGCGTAGTACGGGCAGGAGCTGGATCACAGACTGCAGAACTGGGAACCGGCCGTACGTTGGCAAAAGGCGAGAGGCTGGCCACGAAGGTATTTATTGCGGGTGATGGTGAGCCAGAGGCCTCCCTCCCCGTTGGCAATACGCCACAGCCAGCGAGTCAGGAGGGCAATGTTCATGCGTCGGGAAGAGAGGATCCCAAGACCCCCCTGGTCTTTGGGCTTGCAAATGTCGGACCATCCCACCATGTGGTACTTCTGTTTACCATCCTTGCCAGCCCAGAAGAACCTCGATTGGTATTTGTCCACCTCCTGGTGGAGGGTCTCATGAAGGCAGTAGAAGCTCAAGAGGAACCAGAGGAGGCTCGCCAGCGAGGAATTGATAAGGATCACCCTGGCGGCCTTCGACAGCCAGCGGCCCCTCCAGGGTTCAACCCTGTGCTGCATCCTAGTCACCGCCGGTCGAAGATCCGTGACGGTGAGTCTGGAGTCACTAATGGGCACCCCCAAGTAAGTGGTGGGGAAGGTGCCCAGGCGGCAGTTAAGCCGGTCAGCAATGGACAAGGCTTTGTCCGGGTTGTAGCCAAGGACCATCACTTCGCTCTTGTCGAAGTTAATGGTGAGTCCGGACATTTGTTGGAAGCATAGAAGAAGGAACTTCAGGTCGGAAGTGGAGCCTTCAACCATGATAATGGTGTCGTCCGCATACTGGAGGAGGGAGACCCCTCCCGCACCAACAAGGTGAGGAACCACGCCCCGAATATGGCCGCAGGCCTTGGCCTTATCCAGGATGACAGCAAGGGCATCGACCACCATGTTAAAGAGAAACGGGGAGAACGGGTCTCCTTGGCACACCCCGCATAAGGTGGGGAAGTAGGGCCCGATCTCACCGTTGATGTTGACCGCCGTCCGGCCGCAGGTGACGAGTTGCATAACCCGTGTCACCCAGCGGTCGTTGAAGCCTTTCCGAAGCAAAACTTCCCGAAGGAAGGGCCAGTGAACCGTGTCATAGGCCTTGTGGAAGTCGAGCTTAAGGAACACCGCGCGGAGGTGTTTCGCTCGAACTTCGTGGAGGACTTCGTGGAAGACTAACACCCCATCCAAAATATATCGGCCTTGTATGAAGGCAGACTGGTTGGGGTGGGTAATAGAATCTGCAAGCAGGGTCATCCTATTGGCGTACCCCTTGGCCAGGATCCTGAAGATCACGTTGATCACGGTGATGGGACGAAACTGGCAGATGTCCGAGGCCCCAGGGACTTTAGGGATGAGGGTAATGATCCCATAGTTCAGGCGCCCCAGGTCCATGGTCCCAGAGAAGAACTCATCGAAGAGGGCCATGACCTCCGGCTTAATGGTCTGCCAGAATGTTTTAAAGAACAAAACCGGCAGTCCATCCGGGGCCGGGCCCGAGGAGGGGTTCATTCCTTTGATCGCCGTAAGGACTTCCTCCTCCGAGAAAGCTGCCACTAGAGCGCCATTGGCCTCGGCGGAGACAAGCTGGTCTCCCGACCAGGTATTGGGGGCCAGTGTAGCCCCACCCCGAGGGGTGGGGGTAAAAAGGGCTTTATAAAAGCCATCTACGTGCGCGCGGATGTCCGATGGACGAACAAGCTGAGTGTCGTCCGCCCACAAGGAATGAATGGAGTTGCGGCACCGCCGGCCGTTGGCAATCACCTGGAAGTAGGCCGTGTTGGCGTCGCCCTGAAGTACCCAACGTTGGGTGCCGCGCAACCGCCAGTAGGCCTCCTCGTCAGAGTAGATGGCCGAGAGCTGGTCCTCGAGATCGTATCGCAACATCCACTCATCTGGGGAGATCCCGGACATGTCTGCCCGGGCGTCCAGGGCCTGGATATCGCTTAAGATGGCCTTCTTGCGCTCACGAATATCTCGGCCAAGATTCGCACCCCAGCCCTTCATAAACTGGCAGGCTAGCTTGGCACAAAACTGCCAGGAGTCGACCGCGGACATGGAACGGTGGGGGGAGACGCGCGCGGCGGCCCACTTGGCCGCAACCGCCTCGCGGAACCTGGCTTGGTTGAGCCAGAATGCCTTGAACCGAAACCGGGAGGGAATGGGGGGCGTTCATCCGCCATGGAGAGGAGGAGGGGGACATGGTCAGATCCGATCCTGGTAATAGCCTGAACTGAGGCCAGGGTGCATCGAAGCTCCTAGTCCGGGGAAACTAAGACGCGGTCCAGGACAGACTGCGTCGGGTTCGCCTGGCGGTTAGTCCAGGTGAACCGGGCCCCGGTGCGCTCTAGCTCATGGAGGCCAAGCTCCGCGATGCAATCGTTAAACAACTGCATTCGGGGGCGATTAACCCGGTCGTTATTCTTCTCATCCGGGGAGCGGATGAGGTTAAAGTCCCCTCCCACCACAACGGGAAGAGAGGACGCAAAGACCTTCTGCTGCAGCTCGGCGAGGAATGTCGGGGAGCGGCTGTGATCCGCCGGTCCGTAGACGATGATGACCTCCCATTTGAAGTTGAGCGCACGCTCGAAGATCTCCATACTGACGAAGAACTCGCCCCGATCCATACCTCCCACCTCAAAGGTGGCATCCTTAACACCTAACAGGATGCCACCTGAGTGGCCATTGTTCCCACTAGAAGGGAGCCAATGCCACGCGAACAGGTGGGATCTAAGCCCGTCAAGCTCAGGGAGGCAAAAGTCCGTGCGCATGGTTTCCTGAATGGCTATGATGTCAATGTGCTCGTCCCGGATGTACTCAACAAGCTGGCGGCGACGGCCGTCATGGCCGAAGCCGCGAATGTTCCAGAAAAGGGCGCGCATCTAAACCGCCATGGAGGGGCTACTTGACCCCAGGACGGTGGAAGCACTGCGGGCTCGAAGAGCGGCAGTGCGGGAGCGAGTGCGGCCCCGAATCTCCTCGGCCGGCAACTCCGGAGGCTGGGGTGCCGGGGTGTGGAGGAGGCGTGCCCGTGTCTCGGCAAGTTTCCCATCGAGAATCTCACGGGCCTGAATAGCCGCAATCAGCTCCAAAGGGGGGCCAACCTCCCCCTGAAAACTATGGCCGAGTCACGGGCCACCTTGGCAAGGCGGTCAAGTGGAACGGCTTCGAGAGCAGAGAAAGAGCAACTGGAAGAACTAGAAGGGATGTCGGTCGCACCTGTCTCGAGGTTCCGGGCCGCAGCCCGGATCTCAGCCCGCTCGGAGATGGACGGCGCCGGGAGACCGGCCGGGCGGTCCGCGTCGAGCCGGGCGCTGCGGCGGGAGGCCGTCACCGGGGTCGACGAGGCCCGAGCCCGGCGGACGTAGGACACCGAACGAGGCGGGTGAGGGGCGACGGGGGTGACCACCTCCCCGGAGGTCACCAGCAGCAGGCGAGTCGGGGAAGCAGACGCCGGGGGGATCAGACAGGCACCAGACACCGCCTGAGGGGAGGGCGGGTCCAGGGCCGGTGGATCCAGGACCGGCGCGCCGACCACTGGGGCCGAGGAGGTGGCCGGGGGGGAGGCGGGTGGCGGCTGCGCATCCGCCCCAGATGGGTCCAACAGGGGGGACCTGAGGGGGGGGGAGGTGAAGGAAATATGCCCTAAAGGCAATAATAAAGTTATTATTTATTTCCTTATATCATGATAAATGTTTATTATTCATGCTAGAATTGTATTAACCGGAAACATAATACATGTGTGAATACATAGACAAACTTAGTGTCACTAGTATGCCTCTACTTGACTAGCTCGTTAATCAAAGATGGTTATATTTCCTAACCATGAACAAAGTGTTGTTATTTGATTAACAAGGTCACATCATTAGTTGAATGATCTGATTGACATGACCCATTACATTAGCTTAGCACCCGATCGTTTAGTATGTTGTTATTGCTTTCTTCATGACTTATACATGTTCCTATAACTATGAGATTATGCAACTCCCGTTTACCGGAGGAACACTTTGGGTACTACCAAACGTCACAACGTAACTGGGTGATTATAAAGGAGTACTACAGGTGTCTCCAAAGGTACATGTTGGGTTGGCGTATTTCGAGATTAGGTTTTGTCACTCCGATTGTCGGAGAGGTATCTCTGGGCCCTCTCGGTAATGCACATCACATAAGCCTTGCAAGCATTGCAACTAATGAGTTAGTTGCGGGATGATGTATTACGAACGAGTAAAGAGACTTGCCAGTAACGAGATTGAACTAGGTATTGGATACCGACGATCGAATCTCGGGCAAGCAACATACCGATGACAAAGGGAACAACGTATGTTGTTATGCGGTCTGACCGATAAAGATCTTCGTAGAATATGTAGGAGCCAATATGGGCATCCAGGTCCGGCTAGTGGTTATTGACCGGAGACATGTCCCGGTCATGTCTACATTGTTCTCGAACCCGTAGGGTCCGCACGCTTAAGGTTACGATGACAGTTATATTATGAGTTTATGCATTTTGATGAAGGTTGTTCGGAGTCCCGGATGTGATCATGGACATGACGAGGAGTCTCGAAATGATCAAGACGTAAAGATTGATATATTGGAAGCCTATGTTTGGACATCGGAAGTGTTCCGGGTGAAATCGGGATTTTACCGGAGTACCGGGAGGTTACCGGACCCCCCCCCCCCCCCGGGAGCCATATGGGCCTTCATGGGCCTTAGTGGAAAGGAGAAAGGGGTAGCCCAAGGTGGCCGCGCGCCTCCCCCCTCCCCTAGTCCTATTAGGACTAGGAGAGGTGGCCGGCCCCCCTCCCTCTCTTTCCCCCTCGGGGAATCCTATCCTAGTCCAACTAGGATTGGGGGGGGGAGTCCTACTCCCGGTTGGAGTAGGACTCCTCCTGCGCCCTCCTCCTGGCCGGCGCCCCCCTCCCCCTTGGCTCCTTTATATACTGAGGCAGAGGCACCCCAGAAACACACAAGTTGATCCACGTGATCTATTCCTTAGCCGTGTGTGGTGCCCCCAGCCACCATAGTCCTCGATAATACTGTAGCGGAGTTTAGGCAAAGTCCTGCTGTTGTAGTACATGAAGTTCGTCACCACGCCGTCGTGCTGACGGAACTCTTCCCCGACACTTTGCTGGATCGGAGTCCGGGGATCGTCATTGAGCTGAACGTGTGCTCGAACTTGGAGGTGCCATAGTTTCGGTGCTTGATCGGTTGGATCGTGAAGACGTACGACTACTTCCTCTATGTTGTGTCAACGCTTCCGCAGTCGGTCTGTGTTGGGTACGTAGACAACACTCTCCCCTCTCGTTGCTATGCATCACATGATCTTGCGTGTGCGTAGGAAATTTTTTGAAATTACTATGAAACCCTACAGTGGTATCAGAGCCTAGGTTATTTATGTTAATGTTATATGCACGAGTAGAACACAAGTGAGTTATGGGCGATATAAGTCATACTGCCTACCAACATGTCATACTTTGGTTTGGCGGCATTGTTGGACGAGACGACCCGGACCAACATTACGCGTACGCTTACGCGAGACCGGTTCCCCCGATGTGCTTTGCACATAGGTGGCTTGCGGGCGACTGTCTCTCCAACTTTAGTTGAACCAAGTATGGCTACGCCCGGTCCTTGCGAAGGTTAAAACGGAGTCTATTTGACAAACTATCGTTGTGGTTTTGATGCGTAGGTGAGATTGGTTCTTTCTTAAGCCCGTAGCAGCCACGTAAAAC
Source organism: Triticum aestivum (assembly GCF_018294505.1). Lineage (NCBI taxonomy): Eukaryota > Viridiplantae > Streptophyta > Magnoliopsida > Poales > Poaceae > Triticum > Triticum aestivum. The sequence goes on from NC_057812.1 coordinate 291,950,365, forward strand.
TTGCAACAACAAAGTAGAGGACGTCTAACTTGTTTTTGCAGGGCATGTTGTGATGTGATATGATCAAGACATGATGCTGAATTTTATTGTATGAGATGATCATGTTTTGTAACCGAGTTATCGGCAACTGGCAGAAGCCTTATGGTTGTCGTTTTATTGTATGCAATGAAATCGCGATGTAATGCTTTACTTTATTACTAAGCGGTAGTGATAGTCGTGGAAGCACAAACTTGGCGAGACGACAACGATGCTACGATGGAGATCAAGGTGTCACGCCGGTGACGATGGTGATCACGACGGTGCTTCGGAGATGGAGATCACAAGCACAAGATGATGATGGCCATATCATATCACTTATATTGATTGCATGTGATGTTTATCCTTTTGTGCATCTTATCTTGCTTTGATTGATGGTAGCATTATAAGATGATCTCTCACTAAATTATCAAGAAGTGTTCTCCCTGAGTATGCACCGTTGCGAAAGTTCTTCGTGCTGAGACACCACGTGATGATCGGGTGTGATAGGTTCTACGTTCAAATACAACGGGTGCAAACAGTTGCACACGCGGAATACTCAGGTTATACTTGACGAGCCAAGCATATACAGATATGGCCTCGAAACACGGAGACCGAAAGGTCGAGCGTGAATCATATAGTAGATATGATCAACATAACGATGTTCACCATTGAAAACTACTCCATCTCACGTGATGATCGGTTATGGTTTAGTTGATTTGGATCACGTAATCACTTAGAGGATTAGAGGGATGTCTATCTAAGTGGGAGTTCTTTAAATTAATTTGATTAAGTGAACTTAAATTTATCATGAAACTTAGTACCTGATAGTATCTTGCTTGTTTATGTTGATTGTAGATAGATGGCTCGTGCTGTTGTTCCGTTGAATTTTAATGCGTTCCTTGAGAAAGCAAAGTTGAAAAATGATGGTAGCAATTACACGGACTGGGTCCATAACTTGAGGATTATCCTCATTGCTGCACAGAAGAATTATGTCCTGGCACCGCTAGGTGCCAGGCCTGCTGCAGGAGCAACGCCGGATGTTATGAACGTCTGGCAGAGCAAAGCTGATGACTACTCAATAGTTCAGTGTGCCATGCTTTACGGCTTAGAATTGGGACTTCAACGACGTTTGAACGTCATGGAGCATATGAGATGTTCCAGGAGTTGAAGTTAATATTTCAAGCAAATGCCCGGATTGAGAGATATGAAGTCTCCAATAAGTTCTATAGCTGCAAGATGGAGGAGAACAGTTCTGTCAGTGAGCATATACTCAAAATGTCTGGGTATAATAATCACTTGATTCAATTGGGAGTTAATCTTCCAGATGATTGCGTCATTGACAGAATTATTCAATCACTGCCACCAAGCTACAAGAGCTTCGTGATGAACTATAATATGCAAGGGATGAACAAGACTATTCCCGAGCTCTTCGTGATGCTGAAAGCTGCGGAGGTAGAAATCAAGAAGGAGTATCAAGTGTTGATGGTCAACAAGACCACTAGTTTCAAGAAAAAGGACAAAGGGAGGAAGAAGGGAAACTTCAAAAAGAACGGCAAGCAAATTGCTACTCAAGAGAAGAAACCCAAACCTGGACCTAAGCCTGAAACTGAGTGCTTCTATTGCAAGCAGACTGGTCACTGGAAGCGGAACTGCCCCAAGTATTTGGCGGATAAGAAGGATGGCAAGGTGAACAAAGGTATATGTGATATACATGTTATTGATGTGTACCTTACTAATGCTCGCAGTAGCACCTGGGTATTTGATACTGGTTCTGTTGCTAATATTTGCAACTCGAAACAGGGACTACGGATCAAGCGAAGATTGGTTAAGGACGAGGTGACGATGCGCGTGGGAAACGGTTCCAAAGTCGATGTGATCGCAGTCGGCACGCTACCTCTACATCTACCTTCGGGATTAGTATTAGACCTATTTAGTTGTTATTTGGTGCCAGCGTTAAGCATGAACATTATATCTGGATCTTGTTTAATGCGAGACGGTTATTCATTTAAATCAGAGAATAATGGTTGTTCTATTTATATGAGTAATATCTTTTATGGTCATGCACCCTTGCGGAGTGGTCTATTCTTGTTGAATCTCGATAGTAGTAACACACATATTCATAATGTTGAAGCCAAAAGATACAGAGTTGATAATGATAGTGTAACTTATTTGTGGCACTGCCGTTTAGGTCATATCAGTGTAAAGCGCATGAAGAAACTCCATTCTGATGGACTTTTGGAACCACTTGATTATGAATCACTTGGTACTTGCGAACCGTGCCTCATGGGCAAGATGACAAAAACACCGTTCTTCGGTACTATGGAGAGAGCAACAGATTTGTTGGAAATCATACATACAGATGTATGTGGTCCGATGAATATTGAGGCTCATGGCGGATATCATTATTTTCTCACCTTCACAGATAATTTAAGCAGATATGGGTATATCTACTTAATGAAACATAAGTCTGAAACATTTGAAAAGTTCAAAGAATTTCAGAGTGAAGTTGAAAATCATCGTAACAAGAAAATAAAGTTTCTACGATCTGATCGTGGAGGAGAATATTTGAGTTACGAGTTTGGTGTACATTTGAAAAATTGTGGAATAGTTTCGCAACTCACGCCACCCGGAACACCTCAGCGTCATGGTGTGTCCGAACGTCGTAATCGTACTTTACTGGATATGGTGCGATCTATGATGTCTCTTACTGATTTACCGCTATCGTTTTGGGGATACGCTCTAGAGACGGCCGCATTCATGTTAAATAGGGCACCATCAAAATCCGTTGAGACGACGCCTTATGAACTATGGTTTGGCAAGAAACCAAAGTTGTCGTTTCTGAAAGTTTGGGGCTGCGATGCTTATGTGAAAAAGCTTCAACCTGATAAGCTCGAACCCAAATCGGAGAAATGTGTCTTCATAGGATATCCAAAGGAAACTATTGGATACACCTTCTATCACAGATCCGAAGGCAAGACTTTTGTTGCTAAATTCGGAAACTTTCTGGAGAAGGAGTTTCTCTCGAAAGAAGTGAGTGGGAGGAAAGTAGAACTTGACGAGGTAACTGTACCTGCTCCCTTATTGGAAAGTAGTACATCACAGAAAACTGTTTCTGTGACACCTACACCAGTTAGTGAGGAAGTCAATGATAATGATCATGAAACTTCAGAACAAGATACTACTGAACCTCGTAGATCAACCAGAGTAAGATCCGCGCCAGAGTGGTATGGTAATCCCGTTCTGGAAATCATGCTACTAGATCATGATGAACCTACGAACTATGAAGAAGCGATGGTGAGCCCAGATTCCGCAAAGTGGCTTGAAGCCATGAAATCTGAGATGGGATCCATGTATGAGAACAAAGTATGGACTTTGGTTGATCGGCAAGCAATTGACAATAAATGGATCTTCAAGAAAAAGACTGACGCTGCCGGTAATGTTACTGTCTACAAAGCTCGACTTGTCACGAAAGGTTTTCGGCAAGTTCAAGGGATTGACTACGATGAGACCTTCTCACCCGTATTGATGCTTAAGTCTGTCCGAATCATGTTAGCAATTGCATTCCTGAAATTCAAGGGATTGACTACGATTGACTACGATGATTATGAAATTTGGCAGATGGATGTCAAAACTGCATTCCTGAATGGATTTCTGGAAGAAGAGTTGTATATGATGCAACCAGAAGGTTTTGTCGATCCAAAGGGAGCTAACAAAGTGTGCAAGCTCCAGCGATCCATTTATGGACTGGTGCAAGCCTCTCGGAGTTGGAATAAACGTTTTGATAGTGTGATCAAAGCATTTGGTTTTATACAGACTTTTGGAGAAGCCTGTATTTACAAGAAAGTGAGTGGGAGCTCTGCAGCATTTCTGATATTATATGTGGATGACATATTATTAATTGGAAATGATATAGAATTTCTGGATAGCATAAAGGGATACTTGAATAAGAGTTTTTCAATGAAAGACCTCGGTGAAGCTGCTTACATATTAGGCATTAAGATCTATAGAGATAGATCAAGACGCTTAATTGGACTTTCACAAACAACATACCTTGACAAAATTTTGAAGAAGTTCAAAATGGATCATGCAAAGAAAGGATTCTTGCCTGTGTTACAAGGTGTGAAATTGAGTAAGACTCAATGCCCGACCACTGCAGAAGATAGAGAGAATATGAAAGACGTTCCCTATGCATCAGCCATAGGATCTATCATGTATGCAATGCTGTGTACCAGACCTGATGTGTGCCTTGCTATAAGTCTAGCAGGGAGGTACGAAAGTAATCCAGGAGTGGATCACTGGACAGCGGTCAAGAACATCCTGAAATACCTGAAAAGGACTAAGGATATGTTTCTCGTATATGGAGGTGACAAAGAGCTCGTCGTAAAAGGTTACATTGATGCAAGCTTTGACACTGATCCGGACGATTCTAAATCACAAACCAGATACGTGTTTACATTAAACGGTGGAGCTGTCAGTTAGTGTAGTTCTAAACAAAGCGTCATAGCGGGATCTACATGTGAAGCAGAGTACATATCTGCTTCGGAAGCAGCGAACGAAGGAGACTGGATGAAGGAGTTCATATCCGATCTAGGTGTCATACCTAGTGCATCAGGTCCAATGAAAATCTTTTGTGACAATACTGGTGCAATTGCCTTGGCAAAGGAATCCAGAGACGCTTCAATTCCATCCAGGATCTAGTCCAGGTGGGAGACATAGAGATTTGCAAGATACATACGGATCTGAATGTTGCAGACCCATTGACTAAGCCTCTTCCACGAGCAAAACATGATCAGCACCAAGGCTCCATGGGTGTTAGAATCATTATGGTGTAATCTAGATTATTGACTCTAGTGCAAGTGGGGGACTGAAGGAAATATGCCCTAGAGGCAATAATAAAGTTATTATTTATTTCCTTATATCATGATAAATGTTTATTATTCATGCTAGAATTGTATTAACCGGAAACATAATACATGTGTGAATACATAGACAAACTTACTGTCACTAGTATGCCTCTACTTGACTAGCTCGTTAATCAAAGATGGTTATGTTTCCTAACCATGAACAAAGTGTTGTTATTTGATTAACAAGGTCACATCATTAGTTGAATGATCTGATTGACATGACCCATTACATTAGCTTAGCACCCGATCGTTTAGTATGTTGCTATTGCTTTCTTCATGACTTATACATGTTCCTATAACTATGAGATTATGCAACTCCCGTTTACCGGAGGAACACTTTGGGTACTACCAAACGTCACAACGTAACTGGGTGATTATAAAGGAGTACCACAGGTGTCTCCAAAGGTACATGTTGGGTTGGCGTATTTCGAGATTAGGTTTTGTCACTCCGATTGTCGAAGAGGTATCTCTGGGCTCTCTCGGTAATGCACATCACATAAGCCTTGCAAGCATTGCAACTAATGAGTTAGTTGCGGGATGATGTATTACGGAACGAGTAAAGAGACTTGCCAGTAACGAGATTGAACTAGGTATTGGATACCGACGATCGAAACTCGGGCAAGCAACATACCGATGACAAAGGGAACAACGTATGTTGTTATGCGGTCTGACCGATAAAGATCTTCGTAGAATATGTAGGAGCCAATATGGGCATCCAGGTCCCGCTATTGGTTATTGACCGGAGACATGTCTCGATCATGTCTACATTGTTCTCGAACCCGTAGGGTCCGCACGCTTAAGGTTACGATGACAGTTATATTATGAGTTTATGCATTTTGATGTACTGAAGGTTGTTCGGAGTCCCGAATGTGATCACAGACATGACGAGGAGTCTCGAAATGATCGAGAGGTAAAGATTGATATATTGGAAGCCCATGTTTGGACATCGGAAGTGTTTCGGGTGAAATCGGGATTTTACCGGAGTACCGGGAGGTTACCGGAACCCCCCCGGGAGCCATATGGGCCTTCATGGGCCTTAGTGGAAAGGAGAAAGGGGCAGCCCAAGGTGGCCGCGTGCCTCCCCCCTCCCTCTCTTTCCCCCTCGGGGAATCCTAGTCCAACTAGGATTGGGGGGGGGGAGTCCTACTCCCGGTTGGAGTAGGACTCCTGCGCCCTCCTCCTGGCCGGCGCCCCCTCCCCCTTGGCTCCTTTATATACTGAGGCAGAGGCACCCCAGAAACACACAAGTTGATCCACGTGATCTATTCCTTAGCCGTGTGCGGTGCCCCCAGCCACCATAGTCCTCGATAATACTGTAGCGGAGTTTAGGCGAAGCCCTGCTGCTGTAGTACATCAAGTTCGTCACCACGCCGTCGTGCTGACGGAACTCTTCCCCGACACTTTGCTGGATCGGAGTCCGGGGATCGTCATCGAGCTGAACGTGTGCTCGAACTCGGAGGTGCCGTAGTTTTGGTGCTTGATCGGTTGGATCGTGAAGACGTACGACTACTTCCTCTACGTTGTGTCAACGCTTCCGCAGTCGGTCTGCGTTGCGTACGTAGACAGCACTCTCCCCTCTCGTTGCTATGCATCACATGATCTTGCGTGTGCGTAGGAAAATTTTTGAAATTACTACGAAACCCTACAGGAGGCACCGACGATGGCGAGGCCGGAGGCAGCAGAAGTGCCGAGGTCGGAGACGGGGGGTCCGTGGCCACCATATGAAGAGCACACGGCGAGCGCGGCGAAGATGCCGGGAGGACGAGGAGGCTGACGCTGGAGATGTCGCTGAGCTCGGCCGAGGAGGAGGGAGAGGGGGCAGGCAGCGTGGAGGTGGCGGCTCGGAGGGGAGGGCCAACCCACGCGACCGGCCCGCACCCGAGTCTCCCCGCCCCGGGGGAGGAGAGGGGTCCCAAGAGGGGGAGCGGCTGCGGCCGGAGTGCTCGTCGTCGTCCTCCGGGTCCTCGTGGCGGGAGGGGCGCGGCCGGCGGTAGTGGGAATCGTCGCGGGAGTTCGCGCCGCCCCCACCGAACTGATCTGCAGCGAAGTGGTGAGGACGGCCGACGTGGTTGTGGGGCTCGGGGTAGATCTTGAGGTCGAATCCCTGGTCATTGAAGAACACTCGAACTGAGGCACGGAGGGTGGAGGAGTCCAGACACTTGACCTTGACGCGGACCTCCTCCTCCTTGCGGAGAGAGAGCTCGTCCACCACCACCACCTTGCCCAGGAGCTTAGACATGCTCCGGATCACCTTCTCAGAGCGGGCGATGTCGGGGAGTCCCGCTATGAGAATCCAAGCGGTGTCCAGCACGGCAACCGCCTTGGGATCCAACAGGGGCTCAGAGATGTTGACGATGAGCTTGTTGAGGGCGAGGGTGATGTCGTCGCTACGGGTGCAGAGGCCCAGGCTGAGAGCGTCGGGGAAGACCACGGTGAAGGAGTTGTCCGAGGTCGGGGTCACCTGCCAGTCCCAGACACGACGACAGAGGTGGTTAAGCTCCGCCTCGATCATCTCAGGCGAGGCAACCCCGGCCCCCACGATGGGCACGACAGCAAGGAGCGAAGGGGACGGAAGGGGGACGTCTTCCACCTCGATGTGGAAGAATCTGAGGCCCTCGATGCCGTGGCCGTACATCATGGGCTCCCCAGTCATCGGATGGTCGGGGCAGAGGACCGTGGGATGGCCCAATTCCTTGCAAAGGTAGCACATCGGCGGGTTGGGGCAGTCAACCTGGAAGTGGCCAGCCTCACCACAGTTGAAGCACGGAGGAAGGTCACGGGGGGCCTCAGAGATGAGCGTGCCCGAAGACGCGGGTGCGAGAACCGCGTTAGCGGGGGTGCGGGCAGCACCCCGCTTCTTCTTCTTCTTGGCGCCTTGGCGGCCACGGGCCCCGGGGCCCCCGCTGCCCGGAGGATGGCTCGGCTGGGACCGAGGAGGCTGGTATCGGCGGGTGGCGGCAGTGTCAGAGGGCTCAGCCCGAGGAGGGGGCGCCGCGGGGTGCTCATGGCGACGAGCGGGCGAAAGTGAGCGGGGCCGGTCCCGACGGCTGTCCCGGGGGGGGGGGGGGGGGGGAGAGCCGGCGGTCAGTCCGCGCCGGGGAGCGACCCGTGGTGCGTCCGGGCGAGAGACAGTCATGGCGGGGCGGCGAGCGATGGGTGTTGCGGGGCGGCGAGCGATGGGACTCGCGGGCATCGCGGGGAGGCGACCGGCGAGCCTCTCGGGAGGGGGACCGGCGAGGATCTCGCGGCGGGGACCGGTGCGAGTCGCGCGTAGGAGCCCGGCGCCCGTCGGAGCCGTCGTGACTGGCCAGCTGACGGCGGAGGTCGGCCTCGCGCCGCTGGCCCTCCGGCGAGGCGCGGCCCGGCGGGCGAGGGTCCTCCAGGGGGCGTTTGGGGCGTCCCGAACCGTCCCCCCAGGAGCGCGTCATGGGGACGGAAGGCGGCGTCACAGGGGGCGTCGCAGGGGAAGGGGGAAACCGGCGGCTGCGGGAGAGGGGGACGGAGGGCGCTAGGTCTGGTATCGGGGGGAGGCGAGGCCGCAAAGGGAAACCCTTCGGGAGCCAAATGCCTCCCCGGGCCGGGGGGAGCTGGGCCGAGGCCGCTGGGCCGCCACGCGAAGGTAGGGCCGGCCCGTAGATCGCAGGCCTCGTGCTCGGGCCGGCCACGCTAGGAGGGGGGAGGGAGCAGGCCCAGCTGACGGCCAGGGCCCGGCAAGGCGAGGCCCAGCCTAGGTGCCAACCCCTCACCCCCAGGTAGGGTTCCAGCCGCCGCCCCCGGCGACGAGGACGCGGCGGACGGCCGGGCCGGCGGGCGTGGGGCCGCTAGGCGGCAGGGAGACGGAGTGCAACAGACCCGGGAGGAGCCGAAGAAGGCGATGAAGGGTCGGAACAGAGCGCGTTGGGAAAGCAGCGGCACGCCGGCGGACGAGGGCGACGGCGGGGCGACCGGCCGACGCGGGGCGGGCCAGGTGGGGACCTTCCAGGAGGCCAGGGCAGGTCCTCGGTCCGCCCGACCAGCCACGCCCCAACCGGAGGGGCGCCGGCGGCGGCGGCCTTCCCCAATCCCAGCCCCAAAGGCCGCACCTTTGCCCGCGGTCACCGACGAGGTGCGTGGCAACCGGCGGGGGGGGGGGGGAGGGGGCGCACGCACGTCCGGGCAGCCGAACTCCCACCCCCGGGAGTAAGGCCGCCGGCGGAGCGTGGCGGCGTGGGGCGAGCCGGAGCGGGCGGGGGAACGCGGTCACGGCACTCGACCGGCCGGCCCGCGGCGCGGTCGGCGTCCTCCGCCCAGTCCGCCCAAACCACCCGCCCGGGAGGTTCAGGGGACGGGAGGGGAGAGGCCGGCGGGGAGGAGGGAGCAGCGGGGGAGGCGGAGGCCACAGCGGAAGGGGCCGCCGGCGGCAAGGGGGGCTCGGCCGGGGAGGCGGCCAGCGGGGCGGCGAAGGGGCCCGAGTCGCCAGAGCCCGCGCCTTCCATCGCTGTCCGCAATTCCTTTCGACCATAACGATTTCAAACATTCCGTTACATTCTTATTAAGTATTACATTTCTTGTTTATGCTTAGCATGCATCTAGCCCTGTGCGTTCGGTTTATTCGGTTTACATGGTTCGGTTTATACGGTTTTTCGGTATGTACGGTATTAATACTTCGGTAAATACGGTATGAAATTAAAATACGGTTCGGTTTCGGTATATACAAAATTATTTCGGTATGGTTTCGGTATCTCTACTCCTAATGGAGCAGTTGGTAGTCTCGCTTTTAGGGTTTTTTTCGTCCCACCTCACCCGGTTTTTTTGGTACTTCTTTGGTACTTCCTCCCACCTCCCACCCGTTTCATTTCGCTGGTTTTTTTCGTCCCTCCCCTACCCCACCGGTTTAGTTTCGCGTCACCCTCTCACACAACGAAAAAATCTTAACGGATCATAACTTTCCATGCGTCACCCTCCCATCAATGCAATTTGATTTAGGAAACATATAATAAATTTTAAGGAAACAAATAACAGACTTTAAAGAAAAATCCAATTTTAAGGAAACAAATCAATCGATCCATCCAAATCAAACGATCCATCTCATCAATGCAATTTGCTTTAGGAAACATATAATGGATGTGAAGGAAACAAATAATAGACTATCTAAATCAATCGATCCATCCCATCAATGCAATTTGATTTAGGAAACATATAATAAATTTTAAGGAAACAAATAACAGACTTTAAAAAAAATCCAATTTTAAGGAAACAAATCAATCGATCCATCCAAATCAAACGATCCATCTCATCAATGCAATTTGCTTTAGGAAACATATAATGGATGTGAAGGAAACAAATAATAGACTATCCAAATCAATCGATCCATCCCATCAATGCAATTTGATTTAGGAAACATATAATAAATTTTAAGAAAACAAATAACAGACTTTAAAGAAAAATCCAATTAACTAATCTCTACTCTTAAAGGCCCCTCGATTGATTTTTGTCCCTCGCTTCCTTTCCCAGCACTTATACAATGGAAGGAATTATAATCCACCTATTTGTTCTCCTATATATCCGTGCAGGCAACACAACATAAACCGGTGAAAAAAACACTCACCTCGCACGTCCCCCTGCCTGCAATCCCGAAACGCCGCCATCGCTCCAGGCTCCAGCCTCCGCCGTCCTACATCTTGCCCCTCTCCAACCTCAGAGACCTCCGCCACCGCCGCCATCTCGGAACCCCAGTTCAGGGCAGGACTCAGAGAGGGTGTGGCTGTGGACGACGCTGCCGCCGTCGCAGAACCCTAGGGCAGGGCGTGGTCGCGTTGCGGGCAGCGCGAGCGGCCGTGCGTCTCCCCCGTCAGGCTGTCCTCGGCAGGAACTCGGGACCTCCTCCTGACAGAGCTAAGGCCCTCCGAGGTCCAAGTCGCTGTGCGGCGTGCACAGTAATCTCCCCGGCCTACTCTGTCTTCACGTCAATGCTCATGTGCTCCGACCCTCCCCGACCCCTCCCAGCAAGCAGCAGAGTCTCTCGGGTTCGAGCTCCACCGGGCCGCCGGCGGCGGCGTCCATGTTCGTTGGGCGGAGCACAACGCTAGGTTTGAAATTCACCATGATGCTACTGATGAGGCTCTCCTTCTCCTTTGTTTCGTCTGGGTTTTTTCGTCCCCCCTCCCACCACCCCATCTCGTCTGGGTTTGAAATCAATAAGAGCAGCACAAAGTCTAGGTCCCTGTCTCGGTGGCAGACAGAAGGAGAAGAAGGATTGATATGTATGAGAATATTAATATTGAACTCTTAAAGTTAATGTGGCCCCGTTGCAACGCACGGGCGTTCTTCTAGTATACCATAAAAACCAAAGTTGACGCGAATTTGAAAATGACGTAATAATAATTTGCAAATTTATGACTCAAAACACATTCTATTTTACACAAATAGTATATGACTATATATATAAGTATATATGCATGCATTGATTCATCTGTTGATGGTTATGGGCGTGCTTAGCATTTTAAAAAGAGAAAAATGACAATGTTACAAGAAAAATGTTGGTGCTTAGTAGTGAATTTGACTCATGTACAAGAAAAATAACAACTTGTACGGTTGTTCATCTCAAGAAATATAAATTTATCTTTTACTTCGGTTTATTCGGTTAACCATTCGGTTTTTTGGTATATACCATAAAAACCAAAGTTCAAATCGGTATGAAAAGTTCATACCATACCGAAACCAGAAACCATAAAAACAAAAAAACCGGTTCGGTTCGGTTTATTTTCGGTATGGTTTTTCGGTTCGGTTTTAAAATGCACAGAGTGACATGCATCCCAAGTAAGTTTCACTCACACGATAATCTCAGACAGCCAGATGAAATTTAATATTAAAAGGACAATCAGTGTGCACTTACATGGTTGTCCTGGTTGTACGTGGATAGCTGAAACACGCCAGTGCTGCCGCACAAGCAGAAGACCTCATCCTAATGTTGAAAAATTAGCGGACAACCAGATGAATTATTCCTCTCAGCAACAGAAAACCTGCATTTTATTTCCTTGGCCAGTACTACTTCATTATCAATATACCGAGATCCGAAATCAAACGAAGCACCCGTGCAGTGTACTGTGTTATCAATAACCAAGACATGCCAGGCATATATGCTTACTCATTGAGGTTTGCCACGCTAACCAAAAGCAGGTACTCTCCTATGGAGGTTAGCAGATGAGAATCTTGCTGTCGGCTGCTCTGTTCATCGTGTCATTGCTGTTGCCTCTGATATACTTCCTCCGTTCCGAATTACTTGTCTTATATTTGTCTAAATACGGATATATCTAGCATTAAAATGAGTCTAGATACATCCGTATCTAGATAAATCCAAGATAAGTAATTCGGAACGGAGGGAGTATATGTACAGGGAGAACCCAAGACTTCAGCACCAACACACTGCCTACCATTCTCTTCCATTTCTATACAGAAGAAAACAGCAACAAAGCTTCAATCTCCAAGCATGGCTTACCATCTACGATCGGCAAGCACGCCTTCGAGCCCTCGCTCAAACAGAGCGGAAGTCGAGGAGCAGTTCCAGAGCCTGAGCACAACCATCTCTTCGCCCTCGGCGACCATCGATACGATGTGTGATGGCTTGAGGAGGCTCGGTGACATCTACAGCTGCATCGAGAAGATGATGTGCACACCAAGCAGCCAAGTCAGCCTTTGCCAGGCCCTTCAAAGGGCGGCCGTGGAGGCGGAGCTTGGACGGTCCCTCGCCGTGCTCGACCTCTGCAACGGCATGCGGGAGGGCTTCATGGAATTGAAGATGACTGTCCAAGAGCTCCTTTTAGTTCTCAAAAGAGGAGAGGATGTGTCTTCTCAAGTCAAGGCATATGTCAGGCTAGCAAACAAGGTGCAAAAACAGTTCAAGAAGATCACCAAGAAGACTGCTTCCGACAAGAACGACTGTAGGGTGGCGATGCTACTGGCAGAAGCGAGAGAGATCACCATTTCGCTGCTCGAATCCACATCGTCAATCTTTTCAAAGCAAGTTGAGATGCCCAAGTGGTCTCTTGCCCCCAAAACATTCCAGAGGACCAAAGTTGTGTACCAAGAGGAGCAATTGCAGGCATTGGAGCACAGTATTGGAGATCTTGAGAGCGGAGTGGAACTTCTGTACAGGAGATTGATCCAGAACAGAGTTTCTCTTCTGAATGTTCTTAGCTCGTAGATACCCTGAGCTCTAGTTCCCAGCAGCTGGCGTCCACCTTTTAAAGGATTAGTCAGTCATGAGAACAATTTTGCATTGTGTATACTTGTGGATATGTACAGGAAGTTCACTGAACCGAAAAGCAAAGAAAACAATTTTGTCAATTTCATTTCCCTGAATTTTTTCATTTCTGCTAAACTCAAATATCATTCACATGGTTAGGTAGCTTGATATAACTATTTCAGTACAATGTGTGTCAGATAGAAATGATATTTATCATAGTAGACCCCACCTTCATTAATACTTTCGAGTATAAGATTACGGGTGGAGGCAACACCCAACACATAAACAAATATCTGGCACGGCATGCTAAATGACCCGATAAAGCGGGGCGAGAGCCTTTTTCGATAAATGATCCGACAAACCTCAATGTTAACTTCAGTTAACATGCCACCATATCTTATCCTCTCTCAAAGAACTGCACCTAGTTGCACCGATCTCTGAAGAAAAAGTAGCGATGATGATGTTTCAAGAGATACCCCGATTAGACTTTTGTCGCTTCAGATTTTGGCGACAAGGGGAATTTTCTGTAGCCCAAAAGACCAAGGCAGTCTGGGCATTCAAGAGTTACATGTTCAAAACAAATGCATGCTTAGTAAATGGTTGCGTAAATTGCTTACCAAGAATGGGATCCGTGAATCGCTTCTTCAAAACAAATACTTGTGAGGAAAGAGAGGTGTGGAAGGCATAAAAAAAAAACCCCGCGTCGCCCTCCTCTGGCGACACGGGGGGCGACTCCTCCAGCGCTGCCGCCAGTTCCTTTCCCTACCCCTTCTTGTCTCGCTGCCGCCGGAGGCGCCGCTAGCGAAGTCCGGGCGGGCTCCAGTGAGGGCGGCGGCGGGGCGTCTTCCTGGGCAACCTCCACCCCTCTCCTCCTCTCCTAGTTGGGGCGTGGCGGCGCACGCCAGATCCGCGAGGCCCAGAGGCGGGAAGCGGCGGCGGTCCACGGCGGGCGGCGGGCAGGGCTCTGCGGTGGCGTGGATGCCCAGGCGTTGGTGGGGATAAGGCGGTGTTGGCCGGGGCTGGCGGGCCAGATCTGGGCGCCGTGAGCCTACGGGCTGCTGTCGTGTTCATCCTCGCCGCGGGTGGTGCAGCACCCGCTGATCGTGGCGAGTGTGGCGGTGGTGGATGGGGCTCCCGGCAGTGGCGTCGATCTGAGTGGCCTTCGGTCCCTCTCCTCGTCATCTTGGCACTATTTTCGTCAAAGAGTTGGCCCTCTCCCAGTTGCGGTCCATCGTTGTTTCGCGCCCGATGCAACATGATCGAGCTCGTCTCGCGCCCGGTGCAGCAGGACCGAGCTCGTTTCGCGCCCGTGCAACAGTACCGAGGTCATCTTGCGATCGGTGCGGTAGGACGGTCGATGGAGGCCAGTTTTGGCCGACCTATTAGGTCTCGGTGCTGGGGGGCGGCCAGGGGTGCGAAAGGCGGGGCCTTTCCGCTCTTCTCTTTGGTTGGGGTAGCGGTGGGTTTCAGGTGAGGGGGTGTCAAGGTCTTGGTTGCCGGGGCGGCGGCCCTGGTGGTGGTAGCGCGGTGCTCATGGGCAGAGCCCGTGGCTCGGTGCTGCCCGTTGGCCATGGCCGTGTGGGCGGTGTGGCTGCCGGGGTGTGGCGTTCGGTGACGGTGAGTGTTGGACAGGGTGAAAACATGTTCTATCTTTGGACGGACCAGCAGCGGCGAGGCTCGCTCCCTTCTTGAAGGCGTCGTCACGGCTCTCATTGCTCGTCGTGATGCTCCGGGGGAAACTCTGATCCTCGGATCGGGCGGTGGTGGCGCTCCGGTGTAGTAACCTTCCTGAAGGCGCCGCCTTGGAGCCCATAGTTCGTCGTATGTGGCTTCATCTCCTCGCGGTGGCGTTAATGCTAGGGATGGTGTTGCTGCGCTCAACGCCTATGTATCCTGCCTTGGGTGTGTGCATGTGTTGTGATGGCGTGCGTTTGTACCAGGTTGTTGATGATCATTGCTTTATATCTAAAGCGGGGCGAACGCCTTTTTCGTTAAACAAATGCTTGTAGACCTCATCTTGCTCTTACACTCCATTGTAATAACTCAATGTTGTTAAGCTTCATGCACTAGCCAACGCAACCAAAAGTCCAAACTGATGGAAAGGGCTAGTGCAATCCACATATACTATAACACCCCCTCTCACGTGTGCCGGGGAAGACAAGTCAACACGTGCAACCGGAAGAGAGCGACGTCGCGCGAAACTCACGTATGACCCAAGAGCTAATAGCACCTGTACTATCAGACAATAGCGGAGTAGGTGTAGTGACTGAAACACCAAAGTCCAGAAGTAACCATCGTAACCAAGTCACCTCTGCCGTCAAAAGAGCCATAGCTTGCAACTCGGCCTCTGCACTCGAACGGGAAACTCCAGTCTATTTCTTCGTCTTCCAGGAATGAGAGAACCACCAAAAAACACAATAAGCAGAAAGTGAACGGCGATCTGAGAGATCACTAGCCCACGTAGCATCCGAATAGGCCTGGAGCTGTAATGAACCGGAGCGAGGAAAGAACAGACGATGAGAGATCGTGCCACGAAGATATCAGAGAACACGAATTAGGTGGTTGTAATGAACCAAAGTGGGAGCAGAGACAAACTGACTCAGAATATGGACTGGCTAAGAGATATCCGGACGAGTGACAGCTAGATAGACAAGATTCCCAACAAGATGACGATAACGCGTCGGGTCAAACAAGGGGTCACCATCAGTATCACAGAGGTGAACATTGAGCTCCATGGGTGTCACAACAGTGCGGTCATCAGTAAGAGCAGCACGAGCAAGAAGATCCTGGATATACTTTTCCTGGGAAATAAAAAAGCCATCAGAGATAGAAGAGACCTCGATCCCAAGAAAGTAGCGAAGAGGGCCAAGACCAGACATAAGAAACTGCTCACTAAGGTGTGCCTTCACAAAGGCAATATACTCGGGGTCATGTCATCAACATATAGAAGAAGAACAGTCCGACCACGAGTTGAAAGATGGATGAACAACGCCGGATCATGAGCACTCGCTCGAAAGCCAGCGACAGTCACTACGGAGGCAAAACGCTCGAACCAGACGCGAGGGGCTTGCACGGGCGCACCACCACCACGCCGCCTGTCACGCCGCCAGCCCACACCGCCACCGCGCCTTAGCGCTAATGCACCGCCGCACCCGCCGCCAAGCGTCGCGTGCCCGACTAGCTGCCGCATCTTGCGCCGAATCCACCGCGCGGGGAGACGAAAGAACCCTGCCGCTGGCGACGATGACCGGGCTTTGCCCGGCCGTGCCCTCGGGCGGCGGTGAGGGAGGAGGAGTAGGGAGGGACGCCCGGCGGCGGCAGCTAGGGTTCCCTCTCGGTCACGCGCGGGGCGACGCGAGAGGGAGAGAGGGGGTGGGAGAAAGATGTGTTTTTTTTTTAGATTTCTCCTATATGCACCAAGTATGCTTCCATACGGACCGCGAACAATTATTTAAGATAGCCAGCTTAAACTTAATATTAAAAACAGAGCAATACTGTTCGTGTAGTCCAGAATCTGCATCCACTTACATGGCTGTCCTTTTGCTGTGGGATCGCTGAAACACACCAGCGCTGCTGTGCAACCAGTGCAACTCATCATAATGTCGGAGAACGCAGAGAACAAAACTAAAATAATCATTGCAGGAACACGAAACCCGCATTGCATTTCCTTGGCTAATCTTCCATGATCACATATAACCCATATCCAGATCCGAGATCAAACTGAACACTCGTGCAGTCAGCTGTGTCACCAATGACCTAGACATGCCAGGCACATATAAGCTCACTGATTCACACTTGCTGCGCTAATAAAAAACACGTAGGCAACAGCTTTGTCTGATTGGGCTTTGGTTGGCCATGTTTCTTTCAACAGATCACCTTAACACATATGGAGGTTAGTTGGATGAGATTCCTGCTGTCGACTGCTCTACCCATCATGCCATTGCTCCGTTATAAATACAGAGAGAAGCAAAGGATTGAGCACCAACAAACTGCAGCCCTTGTCTTGCCAACCTTTCTCTTCCATTTCCATACTGAAGAAAGTAGCATCAGAGCCTCGAAACCACAAGCATGGCTTACCATCTAAGATCTACAAGCGCGCCTTCCAGCCCTCGCTCAAACAAACCCCAAGTAGAGCAGCAGCTCCAGAGCCTGAGCGCAACCATCTCTTCGCCCTTGGCGACCATCGATACGACTTGCGAAGGTTTGAGGAAGCTGGCAGACATCTACAGCTGCATTGAGGAGATGATGTGCACACCCAGTAACCAAGTCAGCCTCTGCAGGACCCTGCAAAGGGTGGCAGTGGAGGCAGAGCTAGGACGGTCCCTCGTCGTGCTCGACCTCTGCAACACCATGCAGGAGACCTTGATGGAGCTGAAGATGACTGTCCAAGAGCTCTTGTTGGTTCTCAAGAGAGGAGAGGATGCAACTTGTCAAGTCAAGGCATACATCCGGCTAGCCAAGAAGGCACAAAAGCAGTTCAAGAAGATAAGCAAGAAAATCGCTTCCGACAAGAACGATTCTAGGGTGGTGATGCTAATGGCAGAAGCGAGAGAGATCACCATTTCACTGCTCGAATCCACATCCTGCATCTTGTCGAAGCAAATTGAGATGCCCAAGTGGTCTCTTGTCTCCAAAACATTGCAGAAGAGCAAAGTTGTGTGCGAAGAGGAGCAATTGTGGGCATTGGAGTGCAGTATCGAAGATCTTGAGAGCGGAGTGGAACTTCTGTACAGGAGATTGATCCAGAACAGAGTTTCTCTTCTCAATGCTCTTAGTTCGTAGATACTCTGAGCTCTAGTGCCCTGTGGTTGGCATCCACCTTTTAAAGGATTAGTCAACCATCCTAACAGTTTTGCAATGTGTATGCATAGAAAGTTCAATAGCAAACAAAAACAATTTTGTCAATTTCCAATTTTCTGAATTAGCACTTGTGCAAGCCCCACGATATAAATCAGTATCCTGATTAAATGACTTGGTTTCTCCTCAAACATACTATGTAGTACGGAGTATGTACTTACAGGCAACAGAACAGTAACAACTGATATAAATCAGTATCCTGATTAAATGACTTGGTACAATTAAATTTAACCCTACTGATGTTAAAAGAAGTAATGGTGTCTCCAGAATCTGGAAGTTGACCGTAATAGCCTACGTGTCTCATGGAATTATTTTACTCAAGCTCTAACATGCTGAAACATGCCAGCTCCAACCCACGACCTATAACCTTGTGATTATGCATTATCATTATCAAGGGGAAACCTAATGATGCTGATGACTATCAATAATCAAGCCAACACATGCAACCAATAATATCAAAACAAATCCACTGAAGATCCTTTCTTATCATGTTGTTGTACCTTCCCCTCTGCTTCCTAATGGTACAATGAATTTTATATTTCCATCGTTGGATTAGTTTCAAAAATGAAATTCAGAAGCAAATGGATTACACTTCTACTTTATGCATAGCATACATCGTAGGTAATTTTCTTTCACATGACTATCTCAGCTAGCCAGATGGATCTTAAGATCGAAAGCATCAGTTGTACTTGCTTGTGTCGAGAATCTGCGTACACTTACATGGTTGTTCCTGCTGTGGATAGCTGAAACACGCCAGCGCTGCTGCACAGGAATAAGACCCCCATCATAATATTGAAAAATCAGCGAAAACCTGTATTGTATTTCCTTCAACAATACTTCATGATCACATATCAAGATCCGAAATCAAACGAAACACCCGTGCAGTATACTCTGTTACCAATAGCCAAGACACGCCAGGCATATAAGCTAACTCATTGATGTGTGCCATGCTAACCAGAAGCAGATAAAGCAACACTCTCTTATGGAGGTTAGCAAATGGGATTCTTGCTGTCGGCTGCTCTGTTCATCATGCCATTGCTGCTGCCTCCGATATATATACAGGGTGAACCCCAAGGCTTCAGCACCAACAAACTGCAGGTCATCTTGACTACCATTCTCTTCCATTTCTCTACAGAAGAAAACAGCACCAAAGCTTCAATCTTCAAGCATGGCTTACCATCTACGATCGGCAAGCGCGCCTTCGAGCCCTCGCTCGCACAAAACAGAAGTCGAGCAGCAGCTCCAGAGCCTGAGCACAACCATCTCTTCGCCCTTGGCGACCATCGACACAATGCGCGATGGCTTGAGGAGGCTGGCAGCCATCTACAGCTGCATTGAGAAGATGGTGTGCACACCCAGCAGCCAAGTCAGCCTTTGCCAAACCCTGCAAAGGGCGGCAGTTGAGGCACGCCATGCAGGAGAGCTTCAGGGAATTGAAGATGACTATCCAAGAGCTCCTTTTAGTTCTTAAAAGAGGAGAAGATGCGTCTGCTCAACTCAAGGCGTACATCGTCTCGCCAAGAAGGCACAAAAGCAGTTCAAGAAAATCAGCAAGAAGACTGCTTCTGACAAGGACTGTAGGGTGGTGATGCTGCTGGCAGAAGCAAGAGCGGTCACTATATCACTACTCGAATGCACATCCTGCCTCCTAGCAAAGCGAATTGAGATGCCCAAGTGGTCTCTTGTCTCAAACACATTGCAGAAGAGCAGAGTCGTCTGCGAAGAGGAGCAACTGCAGGCACCAGAGTGCAGTATCGGAGATCTTGAGAGCGGAGTGGAACTTCTTTACAGGAGATTGATCAAGAATAGAGTTTCCCTTCTGAATGCTCTTAGCTCATCCTCATAGATACCCTGAGTTCTAGTTCCCTGCGGTTGGCATCCACCTTTTAAAGGACTAGTCAATCATGATAACAATTTTGCAGTATGTACACGTGTAGAAAGTTTGCTGAACCGAAAAGCACTAAAGAACAATTTTGTCAATTTCATTTTTCCTGAATTTTAGCATTTATGCACAATTTCTTCTTCTTGCCGAGTCTAGAAGCTACCATCTATTACCGAAAAAGGCTTTCGCTCCGCTTTATATAAAAAGCAACGAACCACAAACATGCGAGCCATACAACACCAACCCACAATGCACACACCCAAGACAACATACAAAGGGTACAGAAGATCAACAACATCAACCACAAGCAACCAAAAGATGAACAACAAGCACCACTACGGGGGAGACAGAGCGCTCAACCATGAACTAGCCACTTCGAAGACCCAAGTTGACCGCTGATGCACATAGCTCCAAGACGATGCCTTCAGAAAGGGTACGACGCCGGAGCACCGCCACCGCCCGATCCAAAGGATCAAGATTTTCACCCGGAGCAAACGGAGGACTGGGAGCAGCCGCGAGAGCGTCTTCAGGAAGAGGACTAGGAGCAGGCGGTGGGCGGATCTGGCATGGCGGCGGCGGCAGGGCGTCGGTGGCGGGGCCTGGTGTGGCCTGGCCGGCTCCTGGCTTGCCACAGTGGTGGTGCGGGTCGCGAGCGACAAGGATCTGCGGGTGGCCGCCCCTGCCCTGGCTTCAGGCTTGGTGGGGGTGGCGGCGCAGTGGTGGTGGCTGGCGGGGTGTGTTGGTCGAGTCCACGTCGGATCCCTCCTGGTCTTGCGCTCGGACGTCGGCGGACGGCGCGAGGAGGCATCTCCAGTGAGCTTCCTTGGCTGCGGCTGTGGGTCGATTTGCTCTCCCTCGTCGGCGGGCGCACGGTTGCCGATGGCCTCGCGGAGATGTCTGTCAGCTACCATGGTGGGGCGGCATGGGAGTGCTTGTGGGGGAGCTTGGTAGGAGGGATAGGTGGCATCGATGCGGTCGCACCACCTGTCGCCGGCACGGTTTGCCGGTCCGGATGCATCCGCTCCTCCTCCTCCCCCTTTCCTCATGTTCGGCAGGGAGCTTGGTTGGAGGGATGGGTGGCCTCGATGCGGTTGCGTCACCTGTCGCCGGCACGGTGTGCCGGTCCGGATTCATCCGCTCCCCTTTCTCCCCCTTTCCTCATCCGCGGGCGGGTTAGCGCAGGTTTACCAGCGGAGTGTCTGCGGGTGGTTCTGTCGGTCGAGGGCCGTCGGTTGGTCCAAAGTTGGGGCCTTTGTGTAGGTCTCGGGGTTGTCTGGTTGCAGGGCGGCGGTTCTGGCGGTAGGCGGCGGGAGGCGCGACGTTCGTGGGTGGAGCTGGAGCGTGCGTCTCAGGTGCGGGCGGGCAACCATGGCCGCATGGGTGGCATGGTTGCGGGTGGTTGACGGAGTTCAGGTGCACCGGTGGGGTGTGAGCGCCGGGGTACACCACTTGTCTAGTCCGACGGTGGAGGTGGCCGTTGCCGCTGTACCCTTCCTGAAGGCTCCGTCGCGGCGTTCCCACTCTGCGGTCTTGCTCTGGATGAAAACCTGATCTTCGCTGATCGGGCGGTGGCGGCTATCCATGGTAGTGCCCTTCTTGGAGGCATCACTTTGGAGGCCTGGCTTCGTTGTGGTCCGGTTCACCTCCCTATTGTTTGTTGGTGGGGTGGTGTCGGTGCCTGGCACCTTTGTATCTTGCCTTGGGTGTATGCGGTGTGTGCGTTGTTCGGTATCTCGCATGTATTCGGTGATGGTTGCTTTATAATCTAAAGCGGGGGGAAACCCTTTTTCGGTAAGAGGACGACAACCGCGGGCATCACCACCATCGCTCTGACCACCGCTAGACAGGGAATTCTGCTCGGCACACATGCTCCACCTCCATACAGAGGGCGAAAATCACGAGAGACCTGCCACACCACGACCGAGGCTGCCAGGCCGCATCCGAGCTACGAGAACCGCCCACGAACACCGCAGCTCCCACCACAGAGTCGCCGCCCTGCATCCTGACACATCATCGGCCATCGAAAGGGATGGGCCTCCACCAGCCAGCAAACCCCTACACAACTGAAGCCGCCAACGGCCGGCACGCCGCCACCGCGCCAAGATTGGAACTGGGGGCACCAGGTCGGGGAAAGGGTGAGGAGTGACGCAAACCTCGAACTGGCACCCCTGCCAGTCACGGGTGGCCTCATCACCCATCCCTCCTGCCTACTCTCCCTACATCGCCCCCTGCAACGCCCAACCATGGCCGCCAGGACAGGAGCGCGAGGAGCACGCCCTGATCGTCCGCCGACAGACAAGGGCGCCGGAGTGGTCGAGATCCGCCCCCGGAGATGAGCAGAAGAGGTGCCGCGAGCCGCGCCAGAACGGGCACGCAGGCGACGTCAACCGCGCTACACGCCGTAGCAGACGCGCCCGCGCCCGCCGGCGAGGCGCCACCAGCCCGCCAGATCTGGCCGAGCCCAGACCAGGCCGCCACCGCAGCCACGGATGCAAGACCACCCCGTGAAGCCCACCGCATCGCCACCTAGCGCTCGCAACCCTGCGCCAGAACCTGCCGCCGCCACCGCGCCCGAACCCGTCGCCGCCACCGCGCCTCTCACCAGCGTGATGCACCGCCGGATGTCGTTGACCCACACTAAGCGTGCCCGAGCGCGAAGTGAAGGAGCCCTGCCGCCACCGGCGCCGGCGGGCTTTGCCCGACAGCGTGGCCCGACGGCAGCGAGGGAGGGAAGGAAGGGGGCGAGGCCGACGGCTAGGGTTCCCCCCCCCCCCTCCACCCATTAAGGAGGTTGTGCGCTTGCCCAGCAGCCCGATGACCATTTGCCAGGCTCGACAATGGAAGGTGCTGAAGTACGAGCTCGAGGAGTCCCTCATATTGTTAATCGATGCAATGCCATGAAAGAGAGCTAAAGATGAGTGTTCTGGCAACCGAGTGCTCTAGCGACCCCCAAGGCGACAGCGCCCGCCCCTCCCTCGCCTCCCCCGCTACCTTCGTCGCTGGCGAGCGCCGACGTAGCCCACAGCCAGCCAGATGTGTCCCCCCGCTCCCCGGCAACACCGATGGATGCACCTACCACGCCCTTGAAGGTGTTGTGGGCGGACCTTGCGGAAGACGACGATCGTGCTGCCAGCCGTTCCATCAAGCACCGCGACCGCATTCTCCCTCCCCCGGCATGTGTGACGGCGACCATAGCGGCTCAGACCCCAGGGGTGGGGGTTCTGCTGCCCTCGCGCGGCCCATCCGTGTCATGGGCGTCGGAGTGCAGCTCGCTCGCCATCGGGGCAAGGCGCTGCCTAGAGGGGCGGGAATTGTCGCTGCAACTGCTCCTCTTGGGGTGTTGCTCGCCGCTCTGACCACTGGTCTGCTAGCCTCTCCTAGCGGTCACCATCGTCGGACGCCACCGTCGTCTCCGCTGCCGGCGCGCCACGCTGTTGGATTTGCTCCCGGATGCACGCTCTCCAAGGTCGGTGCACCCCATTCCGTCCTTTCATCGCGGCATTTGGCTTCTCCCGATTCCATGTCACGGTCGGCGCCATTCGCCATAGGTCTTGGGTGCCAGAGCTCCGCCCAACGGCGCCAGCTGCTCGAGGAGGGGAAACCCTCCCGACCAACCCTACCTCCGCTCGGTTGGGCTGGGATCGGCCGGGCCGTCCGGTGTTGGGCCAGGCCTCAACCGGCACCGCGCTCTCCACCCACCCCTCTCGGGCCATGGCTCGGATAGCTGGACCAGCGCGTGCTAGTCTAGGCCCACTGGATCCGGCTATGCCTCCTAGGATCGATCGATATGGCCTCCCCAGGTCCTCGTTCCTCCATCGCTCCCAGCGAGCGCGTGCTAGTCCAGGCCCACTGGATCCAGCTATGCCTCCTAGGATCGATCGATATGGCCTCCCCAGGGTTTCCCCATTCCTCCATCTCTCCCAGCCGCCTCTGCTCAGCGACCACCTGCTCCTGCTTCCCGTCCCCAGTGGGGCGACGTGATGTCCGCCCCAAATGGGGTCTTGACGCGTGGCGGATCAGCCCCGTCCATCCCAAGACGGCCAGCGGCGGGAATGGACCTCCGACGACAGCTCTAAAACCGCGACCACCGGCGCTCGCCGACGCGGGAGGACCTCCGCTCCCCGGCAAGCCGCTCGCCGGGTCGCTCTGACCGCCACAACCGCACCCGCTCTCTACCCCCAGCGGAGGACTGGCGCTCCTCCCGCCGGCGTTCCCCTTTCCCCGTGCGTCGGCGGGATCGCAACCTCTCCCCCGCCCCGTCGGCTCGCTCCTAGCCCCCGGCCCGTCAGCAAGAGCTCGCCCCGCCTATTCTGCCACGCCGGTACCAACCGCCGCAAAACCAGCCCCAGTTCTTGCTTTCGAACGGGGGCAACGGTAACTGCGGGCGTCAGGGTGCCAAGAAGAAGCGGCCTACCCGCGCATCCGGTGGGCATCCGGCCCCTGGCACCTCCGGCTCGGCACCATTGGCTGCGGCCACCTCCCAGCCGGCGGCTGTGGCCGACCGCGACGCCCCACCATGCTTCAACTGCGGGCTCTTCGGGCACTTCCAAGTTTCGTGCACCAACCCACCGATGTGCTACTTATGCAAGGACTCCGGGCATCCCGCCTTGAGGTGACTGAGTTGATGATGTATGGGCATGGGCTTCTTCCACATCGAGGTCCCGGACATCTCGACTACTGCACGCGCAGCGCCGAGATTACCCTGGCCCTCAACAAGCTGGTGGTGGACATCTCGGAGCCCAAGCTCGACCCAAAGGCGGTGGCTGTCCTCAACACAGCATAGATCCTCATCACGGGTCTACCCGACATTGCGAGATTCGAGCGGGCCATCCCCAACATGTCTTGAAACCTCGGCTAGGTCTTCGTGGTTGATGAGCTCTCGCTTCGCAAGGAGGAGGTTCGGGTCAAGGTCAAATCCCTGGACTCCTCCAAGCTCCGGGCCACCATTCGCGTCTTCCAAGGACTAAGGCTACGACCTCAAGATCGCCCCTGAGCCGCCCAACCCTGTGGGTCATCCCTGCTTCTCGGACGACGAAATCTTTGGCAGTGGCACGGGGGGGCGGGGGGGGGGGGGGGGGGCGATGACGAATACCGCGGGCGGCATCATCGTCGCTCCCGACTCTTCGACGTGGAGGATGATGATGAGACTTCGGAACGTGGCCGCTCAAACTCCCGCGAGCCTCCGAAGACGGCACCGAGGAGTGGTGGGTCGGGGCCGATCGAACTCGGGTCGCGCAGCCTCTCCTCTTGTCAGGGCCGCTCGTCCGCTCCCCTCTAACCTCCTCCTTCACTTTGGTGGACCCAACCCCTTCCCTGACTGGTGCTGGCTCCTTGCTGATTGTGGCGGACACGAGCGACACATCTAGTGTGGGCATGATAGTCCTCCCGGCTTCATCCCCGCGCTCCCCTTCCAGGGCCTTCCACATCGTCGTTCCCGTTGCCACCGAGACCCCTGACGACCGACTCGTCTCGGCTGTCCCGATATTTGGCCCGGTGGTTGCCTCCCCCGAGCTCGAGTCGGCACCGCTACCTTTTGTCCTGCTCTCACTTGGGGAGCTGTGCGGGCAAGGGCCTCCAGCTGCAAGTGTGCTGCCACCCGCAAAGCAGCCCGAGATGGATCCCCTCTGTCGTGCCCATGACTCCTCGCCGCCCCGCCTGGCCATCTCGACTGCTCCTCCGCCGAGCAAGCTGTGCTGCATGGTTTAGGTCGTGCCTGCCCCGTCCTCCCCGTCGGCTGGGATGGTGGCCAAGGCTACGGTGGTGACCACCCCGATGGCCTCCCACCCCCACCCACCATGGGCTATGGCTTACTCCAGGCGGGTCAGGTCCGCGCCGACTCCAGTGACGGCCTCGCGGCGCAGCGCTCAGAATGACGCGGCCAGACCAGCGAACAACCTGGCTCCGTCCATCCCCGAGCGGGCGGAGATTCGTGCGACAACCCGGAACCTCGAGACAGGTACTTCAGTCATTCCTGCTAGTTCTTCCAATTGCTCATTCTCTGCTCTTGAGTCGGCCCAGCTTGGCCATCTTGCGAAGGTCGCCGCAGACTCGGCGATCGTCTTCAGGGGGAGGTGGGTACCCCTTAGTCCAGATAGAGGTGATCCGCACTCACGGGATCCTGGATGGGAGGTTGGCTGAGACTCGCGCGCACCTTCTAAGTGCGACCACCTCCGGATCCACCCCTGCCCCATCCTCGCATGGGGTGACTTCGACGGAGGTGGTGGAGATCTGTGGTCGCACCTTCTCCCGCACCACTGACTTGCGTGCGCAAAGTGTTGGAAATATGCCCTAGAGGCAATAATAAAAGTATTATTATATTTCAATGTTCATGATAAATGTCTTTTATTCATGCTATAACTGTATTATCCGGAAATCGTAATACACGTGTGAATACTTAGACCACAATATGTCCCTGGTGAGCCTCTAGTTGACTAGCTCGTTGTGATCAACAGATAGTCATGGTTTCCTGACTATGGACATTGGATGTCGTTGATAACGGGATCACATCATTAGGAGAATGATGTGATGGACAGACCCAATCCTAAGCATAGCATAAAAGATCGTGTAGTTCGTTTTGCTAGAGCTTTGCCAATGTCAAGTATCTCTTCCTTAGACCATGAGATCGTGTAACTCCCGGATACCGTAGGAGTGCCTTGGGTGTATCAAACGTCACAACGTAACTGGGTGACTATAAAGGTGCATTACAGGTATCTCCGAAAGTAGCTGTTGGGTTGACACGGATCGAGACTGGGATTTGTCACTCCGTATGACGGAGAGGTATCTCTGGGCCCACTCGGTAATGCATCATCATAATGAGCTCAATGTGACCAAGGTGTTGGACACGGGATCATGCATTACGGTACGAGTAAAGTGACTTGCCGGTAACGAGACTGAACAAGGTATTGGGATACCGACGATCGAGTCTCGGGCAAGTAACGTACCGATTGACAAAGGGAATTGCATACAGGGTTTGATAGAATCCTTGACATCGTGGTTCATCCGATGACAACATCGAGGAGCATGTGGGAGCCATCATGGGTATCCAGATCCCGCTGTTGGTTATTGACTGAGAGCGTCTTGGTCATGTCTGCATGTCTCCCGAACCCGTAGGGTCTACACACTTAAGGTTCGGTGACGCTAGGGTTATTAGGAAGACTAGTATGTGACTACCGAATGTTGTTCGGAGTCCCGGATGGGATCCTGGACGTCACGAGGAGCTCCGGAAGGATCCGGAGGTAAAGATTTATATATGGGAAGTTGTCAAACGGACACCGGGAAGTTTCGGGGTCATACCAGTATTGTACCGGGGCCACCGGAAGGGTTCCGGGGGTCCACCGGGAGGGGCCACCCCTCCCGGGGGGCCACATGGGCTGCGTGGGGCAGGGAGCCAGCCCCTGGTGGGCTGGCCGCACCCCCTCCCTTGGGCCCATGCGCCCAGGGTTGAGGGGGGAACCCTAGAGGGGGCGCCCCCTTGGCTTGGGGGGCAAGCCACCCTCTCCCCTCTCCCCTAGGCCGCCGCACCCCCCCCCCTAGATGGGTTCTAGGGGGTCGGCCCCCTTCTCCCTTCCCCTTATAAATAGAGGGGTGAGGGGAGGGCAGCCGGACCACCCTCCAAGGTGCAGCCTTCCCCTCCCCAACACCTCTCCTCCTCCGTTGTGTGCTTGGCGAAGCCCTGTCGGAGTACTGCCTCTCCACCATCACCACGCCGTCGTGCTGCCGGTGGAGCTGTCTTCCTCAACCTCTCCTTCCCCCTTGCTGGATCAAGAAGGAGGAGACGTCTCCCGTCCCGTACGTGTGTTGAACGCGGAGGTGCTGTCCGTTCAGCACTTGGTCATCGGTGATTCGAATCACGTCGAGTACGACTACATCATCACCTTGCAAGCTTCCGCACGCGATCTACAAGTGGTATGTAGATGCAAACTCTCTCCCTTGACTCGTTGCTTAGATGAACTCATAGATGGATCTTGGTGAAACCGTAGGAAAAATTTTAATTTTCTGCAACGTTCCCCAACAGTGGCATCATGAGCTAGGTCTATGCGTAGTTTTCTTTGCACGAGTAGAACACAATTTTGTTGTGGGCGTGGATTTTGTCATCTTACTTGCCTCTACTAGTCTTTTCTTGCTCAACGGTATTGTGGGATGAAGCGGCCCGGACCAACCTTACACGTACGCTTACGTGAGACCGGTTCCACCGACTGACATGCACTAGTTGCATAAGGTGGCTGGCGGGTGTCTGTCTCTCCCACTTTAGTTGGAGCGGAATCGATGAACAGGGCCCTTATGAAGGGTAAATAGAAGTTGACAAAATCACGTTGTGGTGATTCGTAGGTAAGAAAACGTTCTTGCTAGAACCCAATTGCAGCCACGTAAAAGATGCAACAACAATTAGAGGACGTCTAACTTGTTTTTGCAGCGATTGATCATGTGATGTGATATGGCCAGAAGTTGTGATGAATGATGAATTGTGATGTATGAGATCATGTTCTTTGTAATAGGATTCACGACTTGCATGTCGATGAGTATGACAACCGGCAGGAGCCATAGGAGTTGTCTTTATTTTTTGTATGACCTGCGTGTCATTGAATAACGCCATGTAAACTACTTTACTTTATTTCTAAACGTTAGTCATAGAAGTAGAAGTAGTCGTTGGCGTGACAACTTCATGAAGACACGATGATGGAGATCATGATGATGGAGATCATGGTGTCAAGCCGGTGACAAGATGATCATGGAGCCCCGAAGATGAAGATCAATGGAGCTATATGATATTGGCCATATCATGTCACAACTATATAATTGCATGTGATGTTTATTATGTATTATGCATCTTGTTTACTTAGGACGACGGTAGTAAATAAGATGATCCCTTATAAAATTTCAAGAAGTGTTCTCCCCTAACTGTGCACCGTTGCTACAGTTCGTCGCTTCTAAGCACCACGTGATGATCGGGTGTGATGGATTCTTACGTTCACATACAACGGGTGTAAGACAGTTTTACACAGCGAAAACACTTAGGGTTAACTTGACGAGCCTAGCATGTGCAGACATGGCCTCGGAACACGGAGACCGAAAGGTCGAACACGAATCGTATGGAAGATACGATCAACATGAGAATGTTCACCGACGATGACTAGTCCGTCTCACGTGATGATCAGACACGGGCTAGTCGACTCGGATCGTGTAACACTTAGATGACTAGAGGGATGTCTAATCTAAGTGGGAGTTCAAAATTTGATTAGAACTTTATTATCATGAACTTAGTCTAAAACCTTTGCAAATATGTCTTGTAGATCAATGGCCAACGCTAATGTCAACATGAACTTCAACGCGCTCCTAGAGAAAACCAAGCTGAAAGATGATGGCAACAACTATACGGACTGGGTCCGGAACCTGAGGATCATCCTCATAGCTGCCAGGAAACAATATGTCCTAGAAGGACCGCTAGGTGACGCTCCCGTCCCAGAGAACCAAGACATTATGAATGCTTGGCAGTCTCGTGCTGATGATTACTCCCTCGTTCAGTGCGGCATGCTTTACAGCTTAGAACCGGGGCTCCAAAAGCGTTTTGAGCACCACAGAGCATATGAGATGTTCGAAGAGCTGAAACTAGTTTTTCAAGCTCATGCCTGGGTCGAGAGATATGATGTCTCCGACAAGTTCTACAGTTGTAAGATGGAGGAAAACAGTTCTGTCAGTGAGCACATCCTGAAGATGTCTGGGTTGCACAACCGTATGACCCAGCTGAACATTAACCTCCCAGATGAGGCGGTCATTGATAGAATCCTCCAGTCGCTCCCACCAAGCTACAAGAGCTTTGTAATGAACTACAACATGCAGGGGATGGAAAAGACCATTCCTGAAGTGTTCTTGATGCTGAAGTCAGCAGAGGCTGAAATCAAGAAAGAACATCAAGTGTTGATGGTCAATAAGACCACTAAGTTCAAGAAGGGCAAGGGTAAGAAGAACTTCAAGAAGGACGGCAAAGATGTTGCCGTGCCTGGTAAGCCAGTTACCGGGAAGAAGTCAAAGAATGGACCTAAGCCTGAGACTGAGTGCTTTTATTGCAAGGGGAAGGGTCACTGGAAGCGGAACTGCCCCAAATACTTAGCGGATAAGAAGGCCGGCAACACCAAAGGTATATTTGATATACATGTGATTGATGTGTACCTTACCAGTACTCGTAGTAACTCCTGGGTATTTGATACCGGTGCCGTTGCTCATATTTGTAACTCACAGCAGGAGCTGCGGAATAAACGGAGACTGGCGAAGGACGAGGTGACGATGCGCGTCGGGAATGGTTCCAGAGTCGATGTGATCGCCGTCGGCGCGCTGCCTCTACATTTACCTACGGGATTAGTTTTGAACCTTAATAATTGTTATTTAATGCCAAGTTTAAGCATGAACATTGTATCTGGATCTCGTTTAATACGAGATGGCTACTCATTTAAGTCTGAGAATAATGGTTGTTCGATTTATATGAGAGATATGTTTTATGGTCATGCTCCAATGGTCAATGGTTTATTCTTAATGAATCTCGAGCGTAATATTACACATGTTCATAGTGTAGATGCCAAAAGATTTAAAGTTGATAACGATAGTCCCACATACTTGTGGCACTGCCGCCTTGGTCACATTGGTGTCAAGCGCATGAAGAAGCTCCATGCCGATGGACTTTTAGAGTCTCTTGATTATGAATCGTTTGACACGTGCGAACCATGCCTTTTGGGCAAAATGACCAAGACTCCGTTCTCCGGAACAATGGAGCGAGCAACCAACTTGTTGGAAATCATACATACCGATGTGTGCGGTCGAATGAGCGTTGAGGCTCGCGGAGGATATCGTTATGTTCTCACTCTCACAGATGACTTGAGTAGATATGGGTATGTCTACTTAATGAAACACAAGTCTGAGACCTTTGAAAAGTTCAAGGAATTTCAGAATGAGGTAGAGAATCAACGTGACCGAAAGATAAAATTCTTACGATCAGATCGTGGAGGAGAATACTTAAGTCACGAATTTGGTACACACTTAAGGAAATGTGGAATCGTTTCACAGCTCACGCCGCCTGGAACACCTCAGCGAAACGGTGTGTCCGAACGTCGTAATCACACTCTATTGGATATGGTGCGGTCTATGATGTCTCTTACCGATTTACCGCTATCATTTTGGGGATACGCTCTAGAGACAGCTACATTCACTTTAAATAGGGCACCGTCTAAATCCGTTGAGACGACACCGTATGAATTATGGTTTGGAAAGAAACCTAAGCTGTCGTTTCTAAAAGTTTGGGGATGCGATGCTTATGTCAAGAAACTTCAACCTGAAAAGCTCGAACCCAAGTCGGAAAAATGTGTATTCATAGGATACCCTAAGGAAACTGTCGGGTATACCTTCTACTTAAGATCCGAAGGCAAGATCTTTGTTGCCAAGAACGGATGCTTTCTGGAAAAAGAGTTTCTCTCGAAAGAAGTAAGTGGGAGGAAAGTAGAACTCGATGAAGTACTACCTCTTGAGCAGGAAAGTGGCGCAGCGCAGGAAACCGTTCCTGTGATGCCCACACCAACTGAAGAGGAAAACAATGATGATGATCAAGGTACTTCGGATCAAGTTACTGCTGAACTTCGTAGGTCCACAAGGACACGTTCCGCACCAGAGTGGTACGGCAACCCTGTCCTGGAAATCATGTTGTTAGACAACAATGAACCTTCGAACTATGAAGAAGCGATGGCGGGCCCGGATTCCAACAAATGGCTTGAAGCCATGAAATCCGAGATAGAATCCATGTATGAAAACAAAGTATGGACTTTGACAGACTTGCCCGATGATCGGAGAGCGATAGAAAACAAATGGATTTTTAAGAAGAAGACAGACGCGGATGGAAATGTTACCATCTATAAGGCTCGACTTGTCGCTAAGGGTTATCGACAAGTTCAAGGGATTGACTACGACGAGACTTTCTCTCCCGTAGCGAAGCTGAAGTCCGTCCGAATCATGTTAGCAATTGCCGCATACTATGATTATGAGATATGGCAGATGGACGTCAAAACAGCATTCCTTAACGGGCATCTTAAGGAAGAACTGTATATGATGCAGCCAGAAGGTTTTGTCGATCCTCGGAACGCTAACAAAGTATGCAAGCTCCAGCGATCCATTTATGGACTGGTGCAAGCATCTCGGAGTTGGAACATTCGCTTTGATGAGATGATCAAAGCGTTTGGGTTTATGCAGACTTATGGAGAAGCCCGCGTTTACAAGAAAGTGAGTGGGAGCTCTGTAGCATTTCTCATATTATATGTAGATGACATACTCTTGATGGGAAATAATATAGAATTTCTGGACAGCATTAAGGCCTACTTGAATAAGTGTTTTTCAATGAAGGACCTTGGAGAAGCTGCTTATATATTAGGCATCAAGATCTATAGAGATAGATCGAGACGCCTCATAGGTCTTTCACAAAGCACATACCTTGATAAGATTTTGAAGAGGTTCAAAATGGATCAGTCCAAGAAGGGGTTCTTGCCTATGTTACAAGGTGTGAGATTGAGCTCGGCTCAGTCACCGACCACGGCAAAAGATAAAGAAGAGATGAGTGTCATCCCCTATGCTTCAGCCATAGGATCTATTATGTATGCCATGCTGTGTACCAGACCCGATGTAAACCTTGCCGTAAGTTTGGTAGCAAGATACCAAAGTAATCCCGGCAAGGAACACTGGACAGCGGTCAAGAATATCCTGAAGTACCTGAAAAGGACGAAGGACATGTTTCTCATTTATGGAAGAGACGAAGAGCTCGTCGTAAAGGGTTACGTCGACGCTAGCTTCGACTCAAATCTGGATGACTCTAAGTCACAAACCGGATACGTGTATATGTTGAATGGTGGAGCAGTAAGCTGGTGCAGCTGCAAGCAGAGCGTCGTGGCGGGATCTACGTGTGAAGCGGAGTACATGGCAGCCTCGGAGGCAGCGCATGAAGCGATTTGGGTGAAGGAGTTCATCACCGACCTAGGAGTCATACCCAATGCGTCGGGGCCGATCAAACTCTTCTGTGACAACACTGGAGCTATTGCCCTCGCCAAGGAGCCTAGGTTTCACAAGAAGACCAGGCACATCAAGCGTCGTTTCAACTCCATCCGTGAAAATGTTCAAGATGGAGACTTAGAGATTTGCAAAGTGCACACGGATCTGAATGTCGCAGATCCGCTGACTAAACCTCTCTCGCGTGCAAAACATGATCAACACCAGAACTCTATGGGTGTTCGATTCATCACAATGTAACTAGATTGGTGACTCTAGTGCAAGTGGGAGACTGTTGGAAATATGCCCTAGAGGCAATAATAAAAGTATTATTATATTTCAATGTTCATGATAAATGTCTTTTATTCATGCTATAACTGTATTATCCGGAAATCGTAATACACGTGTGAATACTTAGACCACAATATGTCCCTGGTGAGCCTCTAGTTGACTAGCTCGTTGTGATCAACAGATAGTCATGGTTTCCTGACTATGGACATTGGATGTCGTTGATAACGGGATCACATCATTAGGAGAATGATGTGATGGACAGACCCAATCCTAAGCATAGCATAAAAGATCGTGTAGTTCGTTTTGCTAGAGCTTTGCCAATGTCAAGTATCTCTTCCTTAGACCATGAGATCGTGTAACTCCCGGATACCGTAGGAGTGCCTTGGGTGTATCAAACGTCACAACGTAACTGGGTGACTATAAAGGTGCATTACAGGTATCTCCGAAAGTAGCTGTTGGGTTGACACGGATCGAGACTGGGATTTGTCACTCCGTATGACGGAGAGGTATCTCTGGGCCCACTCGGTAATGCATCATCATAATGAGCTCAATGTGACCAAGGTGTTGGACACGGGATCATGCATTACGGTACGAGTAAAGTGACTTGCCGGTAACGAGACTGAACAAGGTATTGGGATACCGACGATCGAGTCTCGGGCAAGTAACGTACCGATTGACAAAGGGAATTGCATACAGGGTTTGATAGAATCCTCGACATCGTGGTTCATCCGATGAAAACATCGAGGAGCATGTGGGAGCCATCATGGGTATCCAGATCCCGCTGTTGGTTATTGACTGAGAGCGTCTTGGTCATGTCTGCATGTCTCCCGAACCCGTAGGGTCTACACACTTAAGGTTCGGTGACGCTAGGGTTATTAGGAAGACTAGTATGTGACTACCGAATGTTGTTCGGAGTCCCGGATGGGATCCTGGACGTCACGAGGAGCTCCGGAAGGATCCGGAGGTAAAGATTTATATATGGGAAGTTGTCAAACGGACACCGGGAAGTTTTGGGGTCATACCGGTATTGTACCGGGGCCACCGGAAGGGTTCCGGGGGTCCACCGGGAGGGGCCACCCCTCCCGGGGGGCCACATGGGCTGCGTGGGGCAGGGAGCCAGCCCCTGGTGGGCTGGCCGCACCCCCTCCCTTGGGCCCATGCGCCTAGGGTTGAGGGGGGAACCCTAGAGGGGGCGCCCCCTTGGCTTGGGGGGCAAGCCACCCTCTCCCCTCTCCCCTAGGCCGCCGCACCCCCGCTAGATGGGTTCTAGGGGGCCGGCCCCCTTCTCCCTTCCCCCTATAAATAGAGGGGTGAGGGGAGGGCAGCCGGACCACCCTCCAAGGCGCAGCCCTCCCCTCCCCAACACCTCTCCTCCTCCGTTGTGTGCTTGGCGAAGCCCTGTCGGAGTACTGCCTCTCCACCATCACCACGCCGTCGTGCTGCCGGTGGAGCTGTCTTCCTCAACCTCTCCTTCCCCCTTGCTGGATCAAGAAGGAGGAGACGTCTCCCGTCCCGTACGTGTGTTGAACGCGGAGGTGCTGTCCGTTCAGCACTTGGTCATCAGTGATTCGAATCACGTCGAGTACGACTACATCATCACCTTGCAAGCTTCCGCACGCGATCTACAAGTGGTATGTAGATGCAAACTCTCTCCCTTGACTCGTTGCTTAGATGAACTCATAGATGGATCTTGGTGAAACCGTAGGAAAAATTTTAATTTTCTGCAACGTTCCCCAACACAAAGTGCCTCCCTCATCCTGGGGTCAAGCAGCCCCCCGATGGCCCCCCTGATGTGGACGCTCTTCTGGAATATCCGTGGTTTCGGCCAGGATGGCCGCCGCCGCCAACTTATCGAGTACATGCAAGACGAGAGAATTGACATAGTGGCCATGAAAGAAACCATGCGTACGGATATTCCAACCGGAGCTTGAGCAATTGAGCTCTCACATGTTTTCCTAGCACTGGCTCCCTTCTAGTGGGACCACAGGCCATTCGGGTGGCATCCTTTTAGGCGTAAAGGATGCCACCTTTGAGGTGGGTGGCATGGACAGGGGAGAGTTTTTCGTCAGCATGGAGATTTTTGGAAGGGCTCTCAACTTCAAATGGGAGATTTTCATAGTCTATGGCCTCGCCGACCACCGCCATTTCGAGGCCTTCCTCGACGAACTTCTGCGGAAGGTCTTGGACGCTCAACTGCCTGTGGTGATTGGGGGCGATTTTAACCTTATCCGCTCGGCTGAGGACAAAAGCAATAATCTAGTCAACTACCCTCAGATGTAGATGTTCAACGACTACATCGCGGATCTCGGTCTTTGAGAAGTAGATAGGGTTGGTGCCAGGTTCACCCAGACCAACCGCCAGGTCGACCCGATGCGGTCCGTCCTAGACCGTGTCCTCGTGACGCCGGAGTGGGAGCTCCGCTATCCCCTAGCTTCTCTCCGGGCCATCACCACGATCGGGTTAGATCACGTCCCTATATTCCTCTCTTCGGAGAACGATCGTCCGCCACAACCCCCACGGTTCCGATTCGAGACTTTCTGGGTTAAGCAGGATGGGTTTGTCGAGGTTGTCCGCGACCGGTGGATTGCGGCCCGCGGTTCCCCTCACCGGTCCCTCTCGGCTGTGGCACTTTTGCACTAAACGCGCGCGCCAGTTTATGAAGTTGTGGGGAGCTAACCTCGGTCGGACTTTGAGGGAGCATAAGAAAGCACTTCTCGACTCCATCTAGGCTTTAGACCTTCGGGCAGACTCCTCGGGCTTGTCTTCCGACAAGTGGCTGCTCTGGTATGATCTTGAGGACCAGCTGACGGTAATTTACACGACCAAGGAGGCCTATTGGCACCAACGTGGTACCCAGAGATGGGTCCTCAAGGGTGACGCCAATACGGCATACTTCCAGGCCATCGCCAATGGCCGGCGATGCCATAACACTATTCCCCTCCTTTGGGACGGTGATAACCTCCTCCAACGTGCGGCTGAGATTCGCACGCACGTCGATGTATTTTATAAAGCCCTCTTCTCACCCTCCCATAAGGGAGGTGTGGCTCTGGCCCTAGATATTTGGGTCGAGCACCGGCGCGTCTAGGCGGCCGAGAATGCGGCTCTCACGGCCCCTTTTACCGAGGAGGAGGTTCAGTTGGCCATTAAGGGCATGAATCCGGCATCCACCCCAGGCCCCGATGGCCTCCCGGTAAAGTTCTTACAGACCTTCTCGACCGTCATTAAGCATCAAGTGATGGCGTTCTTCAAGGAGTTCTATGTGAGCTCCATCGACCTGTCGTGGCTTAACTACGGGATCAACAATATCATCCCCAAGGTGTCTGGGGCCGCGGACATTCGCTAGTTTTGCTCGATCACGGTGACCAACGTGATCTTCCGCATCCTGGCAAAGGGGTACGCCAATAGGGTGACCTCATTAGCTGGCCACATCACTCATCCCCGACCTTTATCCAAGGCCGTTATATTCTGGATGGGGTCTTGGTTTTCCATGAAGTCCTTCATGAGGTCCGCTCTAGACAACAAAAGGCAGTTTCCCGAAGATTGGATTTCATAAAGCCTATGACACAGTGCTTTGGCCCTTCCTTCGGGAAGTCCTACTCCGCAAGGGTTTCGACGACCGCTAGGTCACCCATGTCATGCAGATGGTGTCCTATGGGCGTACCGTGGTTAACATTAACAGGGAGATTGGCCCCTTCTTCCCCACCCTATGTGGGGTTAGGCAAGGCGACCCCTTCTTCCCCTTTTTGTTCAATATGGTGGTTGACGCTCTTGCTACCATTCGAGACAAGGCCGTGGGTCATATCCGTAGTGTGGTCCCACACCTTGTGGGAGGGGGTGCTGTCTCCCTCCTACAATACGCTGATGACACCATTATTATGGTGGAAGGCTTTGCGGCCAACATCACTAATCTGAAATTCCTCCTCTGCTTCCAACAGATGTCCCCTGCCGACGGTTCAGATGGTCGGGTCTCACGATCAACTTCAACAAGAGCAAAGTGATGGTTATGGGCTACTCCCCTGTCGATCGCCAGAGCATTGCCGACCGGCTTAATTGCCAGCTGGGATCTTTCCCCATAAACTACCCGGGGATTCCCATTAGTGACTCTTGGCTTTCCGTGGCAGATTTACGGCCGTCGGTGACCAAGCTCCAACACCGTGTCGAACCATGGCAGGGCAAATGGTTGTCCAAGGCGGCTCGGACGATGCTCATCAACTCCTCACTTTCCAACCTGCTCCTATACATCATGAGCTTCTACAGCCTCCATGAGACCCTCCATCACGAGATTGCCAAGTATCAGGCGAGATTCTTCTGGGCTAGGGAGGGCGACAAGCAGAAATACCATATGGTGCGTTGGCCTGATATTTGCAAACCCCGTGACCAAGGCGGGCTCAGTATCATGTCTTCCAAATGCATTTACATTGCCCTGCTGACTCGATGGTTGTGGCGGATTGGGAATGGGGAGGGCGGCCTTTGGCTTGACATCATCCAGAACAAATATCTCTGGGGCCAACCGCTCGCCTTCTGTCAGTGGTCGTGCGGCTCTCAGTTCTGCCAATCCATCATACAACTGCTTCTAGTTCTCCACATCGGGACCTCCATCTCGGTGGGGTCCGGCGCCTCTGCACTCTTCTAGTTTGACAGATGGGTTCGGAATCGCCCATTCGCCGCCCGGTTCCCAGACTTTTTCTCCATCACGGTGGAGCCTAGGATCTCTGTCGAGGTGGCCCTTATTGACTTAGGGCGCCTCGCGTTCCGGCGGCCATTTGGGCCACCGGAACTTGTCGCGTGACAGGAACTCCTTGAGTGCATTGCTCTGCAGACCCCGGATATGGATCAGACGAGCGATCGCATCTCCTAGCACCTGGAGCCCTCGGGTCGGTTCTCCACCAAATTGCTATACCAGGCCATTGCGGCAGCTCTCGGCCCAAAGACCCTTGTGGAAATCTGGGCGATTAGACTATCATTGAAGATTTGGATCTTTCTGTGGCAATGGATCCGGGGACGGGTGCCTTCAGGGGTGGAGGTACTCAAGCGGAATGGTCATGGCGATGGGATATACCCCTTGTGCAGGACGGAAGAGGACTTGAATCACATCTTCTTCACCTGCGTGTCCTCGCAATTCCTTTGGAGTTGCTTCCGGGAGGTGGTCGGCGGTCGGCGGACGTTGGGTAACAACAACTTCTCCGGCCTCTTTGTGAAAATCCAAGCCTCTCCACAACGTATCCACCACATTAGGAGGCTGGGTATTGGGGTGCTTGCCTGGACGCTTTGGACGGTCCGCAATAAACTTTGATCCAGCATGCGCCCCTTCGACATGCTACTGACGCGGTTTTCAAAATGTGTGGTTACTTGCAGCTCTGGTGACCGCTTAGTTGTCCTCAAGACCGAGACGCCATCGACATCCTCATCGCAGATCTTCATGTGATGGCCCTCCGCCTGGAGCTGCCGCTTCCTCCACCTCCGCCTGAGCCGCATTAGCCCTTCGTGGCCGATGCTACCCTGTTTTCGTTTATTTAGGGTGTGTTGAGCTGTGCCCTCGGCAAAACCCTCAGTGGACCTTGTGAGTGTGCTACCTTTGCGTGTGTGTGCGGTGTGAACCTTTGTTGGATCTTGTGGCTCTGGTGGTTTGCTTTATATATAAAGCGGGGCGAAAGCCTCTTTCGGTAAAGATGAGTGTTCAGGAGCTGCATTTGGTTATGAAAAGGGAAGATGACGCGGCCGTGCGGCTCAAGATTCTGTCCCACATCCGTTGTGTCAAGCGAGATGCAGAAACATGTCAAGAAGGTTGGGAAGGTAACTGGTTTTGATCACAATGACAATAGCAGGGTGATCAGGATACTTACAGAAGCACAGGAGACCACTGGCCATGCTAGGTTCTGGCAGGTGGTGTCTTATTGTCTCCCAGACATTCCAGAAGAGAAAACCCGCATGCAAGAAGGATCTGTTGCAGGCACTGGAGATCATCGCTGATCTAGAGAGTGGAGTCAAGGCCATGTTCAGGAAAATGATACAGAACAGAGTCTCTCTTCTCTTCTGAGTGCTCTCAGCTTGTAGAGGCCCAACTGCAATTACCTGTGACTGTGATTGGCGTCCACCTTTTAGAGGATTTGCTTATCATCCCACTAAAGTCCAATGTAAATATAAATGGCAAAACATATCATCAGAACCAACTTTTTGGTACATCCCTTTTGGTCAATTTTTGTCTTCATGTATGCAGATGCCACTGTCGTCTACGTTATATCCTGGCGGCTTGCTTCTTTGCAGGATTTGGTGTAATGTTGTCTTCTTTACCACTTCCCATTTGATCATATATACTTGATATTGATATGTAGCTGGCAATGGAACAATCACCTGAAACGTGGAACGGTTCAGGAGAGAATAACGTTTTCTTAACACAACTTTATACTAAATAAAAATGCTCTCTGACTTTAGACAAGCATTTATTATGGAACTCACACTATTAGATCAGGATAATTATGTAGCCAGAAGCACACCTTAGACGTTTGTGTTCTGTGGTTTCGAGGAAACTCCCATGCTACTCACATGGGAAATGCTTCAAGAAACAAAAAATGGGAAAAATATATTGAATCAACAAGAAAAGTCTGGACATTGAACAGGTGTGGCAAATGACCAACAAACGGATTGTATGACTAATACAAGTTATACATCCAAGCACCAACAATCTAGACAAGAGTTGACAAGCCATCTAAAGCTGTACCAGCTCATTTCGTGCCCACATATATATTAGATATCTATGCAGATTCTTGTTGTCAATACTTGGAACATAACAATGTGATAAGGTCAGCTAGATGCACGCAATGCACTACAAAATTGTAGAACACGTGGATTATTTCGACGGATCGCTGAAATAGGTTAGGTAGGAATTCTGAAGTCAACTCCTCCTATCTAGCAGGTACAACGAAGAAGCAACAAGGTTGCTTCCTCCTCATTTTGCTTCATGCTGCCACCTGTTTTGATCCATGAACAAACTGCATCTCGTGCAGATGACTTTGCTGCAAATAATGGAGACATGACAGCGGATAGCCTCATATGCTCAACGAAAGATCATTCCAGCAGTAAGGAAGAAACAAAATATAATCAACTTTTTTGGAGAAATTCAGTACCAACAAGGTTTTGCTTATGTACAATGTCACTATATAAATATATATTTACATTGGAGATTTTTTGGAGATGATTTACGGCACGCTTTTGCAAAAGTAAAAGATCATTAGAACAGGAAAAGCACATTGCAAATTCGTCGGTACAATTACTTAATATGAAATTGACATACAAAACCCAAAAAGAAGGGGACAATATGTTGAACGAACAACAAGCAGATTATCCTTGTACAGTGGATCTTGCTCAAAGCCACCTAAACATGCCAGCACCAAACATCAAGGTTTGACATTGTAATTAGAACAGCTTTGCACCGACGATGCAAGCAAAAACACATAGATAAAGCTATGCATGTGCTTGCACCAGGATCCAGCATTATTATAAACCACCAAGAAGATTCTTGCTGTTCATCACTGAAACATGACAACGTGACATCTCACTGGGAAGATAGCCAGCGCACCAGTGTAACACGCTAAGAGTTAGACAGCTATAATGTTTTAATCACTACGCTGCTCCCAGATCAAGAACCTTGATCGGCAGCATCTGGAATACAAAATTTCATGATTCCCTTTGTCTACCATTGAAACTATGCTGCATCACATCCATCCTCTGTATATATAGGTCTCAAGACAAGACTATACACATCAAGACAACACTTGCTCTTTCCTCCTAAAGTCCTCACTCCTTCCAACTCAATACAGAGATTAGTTTCCGAAGCAGATATGGCTTTTGCTCTAAGATCAATAAGCTTGCCTTCAAGGCATCACACCACTGAGGCGGAAGTACAAGAAGATCTGCACAGCCTAGAGACAAGTGTCTCTTCATCCGTCACCATCGAGACGATGTGCGATGGCCTGCGGAGGCTTGGAGACATCTACGGTGCTGTTGAGGAGATCATCCAGTTGCCAAGCAACCAAGTCTGTTCCTCCCAGAGGAAGATATTGGATGGAGAGACGGAATATTCTCTCGAGCTTCTGGATCTCTGCAACAACATGCAAGAGATCTTCGTTGAGCTCAAGGCCATTATCCAAGAGCTGCAAGTGGCTCTAAGAAAAGGAGATGATGCAACCATCCAAGCCAAGATCCAGTCTTACATCAGACTGGTGAAGAAGGCTGGTAAACAATTCAAGAAGACTACCAGGAAGGCGACTTCGGACAAGATGGATAGCGGAATGGTCAGTCTATTCATCAACGCAAGGGAGATGACTATCTCTCTACTTGAGTCCGTGGTGCACCTTTTGTCGAAGCAAATCGAAGTGCCTAAACAGTCCCTAGTTTCCAAGGCATTTCACAAGAAAAAAGCTGTTGTTTGTGAGGAGCAATTGCAGGACTTAGAGTGCAGTATCAGGGATCTTGAGAGTGGAGCAGGGCACCTGTTCCGGAAATTAATCCAGAGCAGAGTTTCCCTCCTAAACATACTTAGCTCATAGATCTCCAGGAGCCTTGTCACTCATATCATGTTATTGGCATCCAATTTTTTGAGGACTAGCCAATCTCACATTTTCCCCAGATGTATATACAATACAGATGTACAAAAAATTACAGAAACAAATCCCAAATTTTGATCTATTTCGTGCCCGCAATATATTTTTGTGATATCATAATAGTTTGGTTGAGATCCTTATTTGCCAGATCTTGTTTTGTGTACATGAAGTGTCGCTGTTATTTGTTTTTTGTTGTGTAAGAACAGATACATATGTGAAAATTACAAATTACTGCAGCAAAAACTAAATCTCCATTTTGAAATCAATATCTGGGTATTGAAGCTATCTAAAATAATTTCATCTCTCCTTGATAAAAACAATCCTTAGTTTTTAAAATGGTGTAATTTGAAATGGAGCTGGTAACCCCCCACCCCGCCTGCATGCGAGGCCTCTGCATCACTCCCGTTGGGTTACACCGGCGGTGAAACCCTTGCAGAGGCATCAGCCCCTCCCTCGCCCCTCCACTATCTAATAGTGGACTCACGT
This sequence comes from Triticum aestivum, assembly GCF_018294505.1. NCBI lineage: Eukaryota > Viridiplantae > Streptophyta > Magnoliopsida > Poales > Poaceae > Triticum > Triticum aestivum. Next base: position 291,992,641 of record NC_057812.1, read on the forward strand.
CCAGCAACAGACTCAGCCACACAGCTCATTCTTGCTGCCAATAGTTGGAACATGGGAATGTGATTGCTCATCTCGACGAAAGTGCATGGCATGCCACTGCTTCCACACATCTCTATAAATAGGTCTCGGCAGAATGGTAGACACAGCAAACTAAAAGTTTCTGCTTTCTCCTCTCTCCAACCACAATACAAGCAAAATCTTCAAGATCAGATATGGCTTGCCACCTAAGATCAACAAGTTTGCCATCTAGGCCTCTAGCTAGCGAGGCTGAAGTTGAGCAAGAGCTTCACAGCCTAGAGGCAAGCATCTCTTCCTCTGCTACCATCAGCACAATGTGTGGTGGTCTGAGGATGCTTGGAAACATCTACAATGGTGTTGAAGAGATTATCTGCCTGCCAAGCAACCAAGTTAGCTCCTCCCAGCAGAGGAAGATGTTGGATGGAGAGATGGAATGCTCTTTTGAGCTGATGGATCTCTGCAGCACCATGCAAGAGATCTTCGTCGAGTTGAAGACCATCATCCAAGATCTGCAAGTGGCTCTAAAAAAAGGAGATGATGCAGCCGTTCAAGCCAAGATCCAGTCTTATACCCGCTTGGCAAAGAGGGCTAAGAAACATTTCAAGAAGACATGCAACAAGGCTGCTTCCATCAAGGCAGAGTATGGAATGGTCAGGCTGTTGACCAAGGCGAGGGAGCTGACGGCCTCTCTACTTGAGTCCACACTCCACCTCTTGTCGAAGCAAATCGACATGCCTAAACAATCTCTTGTTTCCAAGGCATTTCACAAGAAAAAGGCAGCTATTTTTGAGGAGGAGCAATTGCAGGAGTTAGAATGCAGTATGGGAGATCTTGAGAGTGAAGCAGGCCATCTGTTCAGGAAATTAGTCTGGAACAGAGTTTCTCTCCTTAACATTCTTAGCTCATAGATACTCCCTAGTCACTCTTGACGCCATGCGATTAGCATCCGCCTTTTTGAGGAGTAGCTGACCTTGGTACAATTTTCCCAACATGCATACAGTAGAAATGTACAGCAAATTATAGAAAGAGAAACCAAAGTTTTGATCCATTTGACCATTTCATGCTTGAAGATGTGTTTTGTGATGCAAGTATACTTAATTTTGACAATTATGGTTGGTGGATCTAGCTGTGCGTACATTAAACATGCCAGGTCGAAGCCACAAGGGCTAATCTTGTGTTTAGCAGAATAAATCCATTTAATTACCCAGATTCCCCACCACCCCCTCACACCACATGGATGTGCAGTCTGGCACTAGAATTGAATATTCTTGTTTCAGAACGGATATGGAACTTTTTTTAATTGAATTTCTACAGTATCATTCAAGTAGTATATCACAATGTACATTATTACGAATCCAGAGCCCAAAAATGGCACAAGCATGTACCCTAGCACCTGGATTATTTTGCCCGTTCTTAACGTTTCACAATAATCTGAGAAAGATTCGGTCGCAAAAACTTTAGCAGGCGTCAAATTTCGCTTGTTTTCATATCATTCTACATGCAGTAACGCCAATGGATGTTGTAAATGATAAACAAGAAAGAAGAGATGTCTCCCTTACAAGTACTCACGTAAGCGGATATGTGAGTGGTAGAGAGCGCAATTGCGCAACTTATTAGTCGAAGGTCGGGGAGTAGAGGGAGACCTCGTGGAGAAAGAACCAGGCTGGACGCTGGCGGCGACCTCCGCGGCGGCGCATCTTCCGTTTCTTCATTTTCCCCACCACAATTTTTTTTTTGTTTCCTCTTTCCTCTGTGTGTGTGTTTTTTAGGGGAATTTCTTCTGTGTTTTGATGAGGCCAGAGTCCATTTTAGCTTGGCCCATTGAATACACAATCAGTCTGACATGGAATTCTGACTCGGCCCATGAGCAGCATCCAAACTAAATTGACAAACGACATGAACAAGCAAAATTCAATATAATGCAATCAAGCTCTTACTAAAAAAATCATGTATTTCTCTGCCTAAAAAAATCATGCATCTCTCTACAAACTAAATCATGTATTTGTAAAATAACTACTCCCTCCATTCGCAAATATAAGATGTTCTAACTTTTTATGAATCGGATGTATATAGACATGTTTTAGTGTGTTTGTTCACTCACTCACTAAAGTATGAAAAAGAGGTTTTACTGAGGGCACAACTCAACAAGCCCTGAATAGTACACAATAAATAAGCGGCGTCAATGCGGTGAGTCCCAGGGACTAATCCGGCTCAGGAGGTGGTGGAGGAAGCGGCAACGCCAAACGAAGAGTCAGCGCCTGAAGATCTGAAGTGAAGATGTCGATGGCATCCCGCTACCATGGCTAAGCGGTTTCCATAGTTGCAAGTAGCCACACATTTTGTAGAGAGCATCAGTCGGTTGCCGAAGAGGGGCACGCTCAATCACAAACTTATGATGAATCATCCACGGAGGCCACACAAGAACCCCAATGCCCATCCATCTAGTGTGGCGGGACCCACGCGTGGAGGTATGAAGTTCCTCGAAGAGGTCTGGGAAGTTGGTATTGCACCTGAAGGAAATATGCCCTAAAGGCAATAATAAAGTTGTTATTTTATATTTCCTTATTCATGATAAAGGTTTATTATTCATGCTAAAATTGTATTGATCAAAAACCGTAATACATGTGTGAATACATAAACAAACAACGTGTCCCTAGTGAGCCTCTACTAAACTAGCTCGTTGATCAAAGATGGTTAAGATTTTCTAACCATGGACATGAGTTGTCATTTGATAACGGGATCACATAATTAGGAGAATGATGTGATGGACAAGACCCATCTGTTAGCTTAGCATATTGATCATTCAGTTTTATTGCTATTGCTTTGTTCATGTCAAATACATATTCCTTCGACTATGTGATTATGCAACTCCCGGATACCGGAGGAATGCCTTGTGTGCTATCAAATGTCACAACGTAACTGGGTGATTATAAAGATGCTCTATAGGTATCTCCGAAGGTGTTTGTTGAGTTGGCATAGATCGAGATTAGGATTTGCCACTCCGAGTTCGGAGAGGTATCTCTAGGCCCTCTCGGTAATACACATCATAAGAAGCCTTGCAAGCAAAGTGACTAATGAGTTAGTTACAGGATGATGTATTACAGAATGAGTAAAGAGACTTGTCGGTAACGAGATTGAACTAGGTATGAAGATACCAACGATCGAATCTCGGGCAAGTAACATACCGATGGACAAAGGGAATTACGTATGTTGTCATAACGGTTCGACCGATAAAGATCTTCGTAGAATATGTAGGAGCCAACATGAGCATCCAGGTTCCGGTATTGGTTATTGACCGGAGATGTGTCTCGGTCATGTCTACATAGTTCTCGAACCCGTAGGGTCCGCATGCTTAACGTTCATTGACGATATTGTGTTATATGAGTTATATGATTTGGTGACCAAATATTGTTCGGAGTCCCGGATGTGATAACGGACATGGAGAGGAGTCTCGAAATGGTTGGGAACCAAAGATTTATATATAGGACGATAGTATTCGGACACCGGAAATGTTCCGGAGTGTATCAGGTATTTATCGGAGTACCGGAGGGGTTACCGGAACCCCCGGGGAGAACTTATGGGCCACATGGGCCATGGGAGGGGAGCACACCAGCCCACAAGGGGTGGCGCGCCCCCCTTACGGTAGGAGGCCGAATTGGAGAAGGAGATGAGGGGGTTCGCCCCCCCTTCCTTCTCTTCTCCCTCTTCCCTTTTTCCTTCCGGCAGTTATAGCAGGGGGATGCCAAATTAGGGAAGACCCCAAGTAGGTTGTACGAGTAGAACACAAAGAGTTGTGGGCAGTGTTAGTCATACTGCTTACCACCAACGTCTTATTTTGATTCGGCGGTATTGTTGGATGAAGCAGCCCAGACCAACCTTACATGTCCACGCAGATGAGACCGGTTCCACCGACTGACATGCAACTAGTTTTGCATAAAGGTGGCTGACGGGTGTCTGTTTCTCCTACTTTAGTTGAATCGAATTTGACTACGACCGGTCCTTGAAGAAGGTTAAAACAGAAAACTTGACGAATCACTGTTGTGGTTTTTGCCGTAGGTAAGAATGGTTCTTGCTAGAATCCCGTAGCAGCCATGTAAAACTTGCAACAAAAAAGTAGAGGACGTCTAACTTGTTTTTGCAGGACATGTTGTGATGTGATATGGTCAAGACATGATGTGATATACTTATTGTAAGAGATGATCATATTTTGTAAAAGTTACCGACAACCGGCAGGAGCCTTATGGTTGTCTCTTTATTGTATGAAATGCAAACGCCGTGTAATTGCTTTACTTTATCACTATACATTAACGATAGTTGTAGAAGAAATAGTTGGCGAGACGACCATGACGCAACGATGGAGATCAAGGTGTCGAGCCGGTGACAATGGAGCAGGGCCAGCCCTGTGTTTTGGGAGGCCCTAGGCGAACTCGGCGACATGGGCCCCTATGTAACTTTCAATCATACATCTTTAGTTTAAAATTTGACTATAATAATTCAACAGACTCCATCGACAACAATAATAACTAATTTCAAACCGACTCCATCAACGACAATAATATCAAAAAGATAGCAAAATGAAACTAATATGACATGATTACCTCAAGTTTCTTCAACTGATCAAAGCGACTGGTCAATGAAAGAATTGCATTGTCAATAATGTAAAGTACTTATTCAAAGAACCAATCAGTGGTTAAAGTTTCGGATCACTTTCTTTCTTTGTTTCTCCTTTTTTCAGCACCCAAAAATTGCTTCTTATTAGGCAACAGGGCAGGATAATGTCCTAAAATCATGAAGAAAAGAGTGTACAAAGAATTAAGAATTTATATATCAGATGATTGGAACCCTAGTAGACATACATGGATGGATAGTTGAATACGTACATAGTAAATAAAAACTAAAATATACTACTGAAATTGTCAAATTGGGATTTTGGGGGATGGATCAGGTCATCAGGAGCATGGATGGATCATGGATACGTATATGTACTATTACTAACTCTGTGGATTGTGGTGTACTCACATGCTGAAGAAACTGATGGATGGAATGGGTCATGAATTACCTCGTTGGCCCGTTGCAGACTTTGGGCTACCGGACTGCTGTGCGGCGTGCGCAGTGGCAAGCCGGCGGCGGCCGACGAGGCGCCGAGCGACGAGCGGCAGGCAGGAGGACCGTCCAGACTCCAAACGAAGGAAAAGAAAATGAGCAGCCGGCACCGATCGCTAGCCTCTAGCGTAACGCTTCGTAATCGATCACATGGACCTCGCGCCCTAGCCCATCTTGTTTTTTACGTATTTTTTGCTGGGCAATAGTATGTATACATACTACATCATGGGCCCCCTCTCGCCTGGGCCCTGGGTCGTCGCCCCACTGGCTATACCCCAGGGCCGGCCCTGCGATGGAGATCATGACGATGCTTTGGAGATGGAGATCAAAAGCACAAGATGATGATGGACATATCATGTCACATATTTTGATTGCATGTGATGTTTATCTTTTATGCATCTTATTTTGCTTAGTACGGCGATAGCGTTATAAGATGATCCCTCCACTATATTTCAAGGTAAAAGTGTTTTCCCTGAGTATGCACCGTTGCTACTAAAAGTGCATTATATCGACTAGAGGGAGGGTGAATAGGCGATTTTTGTGAAATTCTTCACTGAGGAATTTGCCGGTGAGGAAATTCCTTAGCGAAGAACTACTAGCAGCGGAATAAGTACTCAAAAGTACACATAACAGAATACAAGCATAGTCATCATGATGAAATGAAGACAGACACAAAGTACAGGAAGCGTAAGCACAGGATAACACAGGATGAAGACAAACAGACTGAAGAAATTGAACTAAGGAAATTGAGAAAGTCTTCAGTCAAAGTCTTCAAACACAGATATGGACAAACTCACAACACAGTTATGAGGAAATGAAAGAGATGAGGGAATAGAACCAGTAAGCTTGGTGAAGACAATGATTTGGTAGACCAGTTCCAACTGCTGTCTCAGTTATATGTCTGGTTGGAGCGGCTGAGTATTTGAACTCGAGGACACACAGTCCCGGACACCCAGTCCTGAACACGCAGCTCAGGACACCAAGTCATCACCGTATTCTCCTTGAACTAAGGTCACACAGACCTCGTCCAATCACTCATGGTAAGTCTTCAGGTGACTTCCGAACCTTCATAAACTCGGTCACTCAGCGATCCACAATTCCTCTTGGACGCTCTAGACCATGACGCCTAACCATCTGGAAGAAGCACAGTCTTCAAAGGTAACAAGCGTCGGATCCACGCAGGATCAACCTCTTCAGTGATGCTCAATCACTTGGGGTTTGTAGGTGTTTGGGTTTGGTTTTTTCCTCACTTGATGATTTTCTCTCAAAGTCCTCAGAGGATGGGTTGCTCTCAAATGACAAGTGTCAGTTTCTCTCGGAGCAGCCAACCAGCTAGTGGTTGTAGGGGGCGGCTATTTATAGCCTAGGGAGCAGCCCGACATGATAAGACATAAATGCCCTTCAATGATATGACCGTTAGGTGGATAGATATTTTGGGACAGCTGGCGCATAGCACAGCAACAGTCGAAATTTTGAGTAGCAAAATCCTCAGGGCTATCACGTTCCTCACTGTGTAGGAAATCCGCACTGGCAAATTCCTAACTCCTCAGTCAGAACAAATTCCTCAAAGACCAGAAGAACTTCATCTCTGTCACTGAAGAATATGACTGGACTGTATGAGATTTCCAAAGGCTTCACTCGAAGGGATTGGTAGGTGTAGGATTTTGAGTTGAGCATCACATGGAAATTTTTCCTTAGTATTTCCTCGACCCCCTTTAACAGTACGGTGTTTCCTATGACTCAAGAAAGAGAAAATAAAACTACGAAAACAAAAGTCTTCTCGCTTCATGTTCCTCGAATGAATACCAAGTCTTCAAGGTCACACCAATTTCTTCACTTTCAAAGTCTTCAGAAAGTCTTCAGAAATCCAAAGTCTTTAGTCGAAGAACTTCATTTTTAGGGGTCGACTTTCTCTGTAAATATCAAACTCCTCATAGACTTATAGACCTGTGTACACTCACAAACGCATTAGTCCCTTAACCTATAAGTCTTCAATACACCAAAATCACTAAGGGGCACTAGATGCACTTACAATCTCCCCCTTTTTGGTGATTGATGACAATATAGGTTAAGTTTTCAACGGGGATAAACATATGAAGTGTAAATACTGATATTGAGGAATTTGATTGCAAGATATAGAAGAACTCCCCCTGAAGATGTGCATAGTGAGGAATTTCCTTTTGAAACAATGCACACTTGAAGAGTTGAATCATGGAGATCTCCCCCTATATCTTGTAATTCATACACGCATTTGACATATAACAATGAAGAATTTGAAATGCATGATGAAATATGGTGACTGATGTAATTCATCATGCGTGCATTAGCATATATGAGGAATAAGCATGCAGAAAAACAAATCAAAAGTATCAGAGCACCATCGGGTTTAAGTTTACAACTCGATCCAATAAAGTCTCAGAAGAACGAGAGTTGTAACTTGAAAAAAAACGCCCATATAGAAAGACCCGCTTGAAGACTAACTCAAAATTCTCCCCCTTTGTCATCAAATGACCAAAAGGATCGAATATGAGGACTAACGCCCCTGAAGAATATCAAGTTGATGAAGGAGCGCCAACGTTGTTGGGGTCGTTTGTCGTAGTAGGGCCTGCCACAGTGTCGTCCAAGTCTTCATTCTCATTAGTGTCGCGCGATGAAGAATATGAGCTGGCCACCAAGGAAGGAACCTTGACCTTCTTAAATTTCTTCGGTGGAGGTGCAGACCAGTCATCGCACGAGGAGTAGTGGCTTGAGGAGGTAGTAATGGTTTTTCTTCACTGCATTGTGTGTAGCAGTCATGTTGTGAATAAATTAACCAAACTAACGCTTAACCCATTTATGATTTCGATCCACCTTCTAGTAAAGACTAAGCAAAAGCTCACGATCAGTCATCACATGAGGAGCAGTGGCTTGAGGAGTAGACTTGGGTGCATTGGCAGAGTCATCATTGGTGGAATAAGAGGCAGCTTTGCAAAACTGTCCATCCAATGGACGAATGCCTTCATCTATAACAGCTGGTGCCTTGCCCTTTTCATCAACCGAGGAATAGGTCTGCTTGAGGACTTCAATCGGGGGCAAGTAGCTGAGGTGATTCTGAAAATCAGCTTTGTAGTTGAGTGAATACCTTGTCCCGAGGAATCTCATAATCCAAGGTGCATAAGGCTTCAGCTCAAACGAAGACAGTGCAACATTTGCCAGAGTCCTCATGAAGAAATCATGATAATTGACAGGAATGCCATGAACGATGTTGAATACCAGATTCTTCATGATGCCAACAATTTCCTCATCAGATGAATCGTGGCCTTTGATAGGACTCATTGTCCTCGTAAGAATACGATAGACAGTTCTGGGCACATAGAGTAATTCCTTCACGAGGAATTTGGTCCGTGGGGCCTGACCTGGCTTCAAGGGTTTCATCAGAACCTGCATGTAGTGATTTGTAAGCTCAGGTTCACTGTAGATGCAACGAGCTTCTTCAAGGGGAGGACTGAGTGGTAAGGCACGAAGCAATTTAGAAGCTGGTGCTGTGTAGTGAGTGTTCTCAGTCATCCAGTCCAGCACCCATGAATTCACATCTTCAGAATCTCCTGTGATGTGCAGCGTTGCATAAAATTGAAGAATCAGTTCTTCATTCCAATCACAGATGTCAGGGCAAAAGTTTAACAGTCCAGCGTCGTGAAGAACACTAAGGACTGGCACGAAACACGGCAGAGATTCCATATCCACGTGAGGAATGTGCTCATGATAGAAGATTTTCTCTTTGTTGAACAACACTGAGGAATAGAAATTGGCTTGACTAGCAGTCCAGAAACGCCTCTTCCTTATACGAGCAAAATCATATGGGTTGTACTCTTCGAAGAATACATGCTCGTCGAAGAAATCACCAGCCTTGAACTTTTGCTTGCGTGAGAATGGATCCTTTGGCTTGGGCAGAGGAGTGTCAGTGAGTTGCATCACGACCTCAGGAATCGCAATCTCAGGTTCTTCAGGCTGAGGAATTTTTGGTTCCTCTTCAGTGGCAGTCCGTGTCTTCAGATGTTCAGCAGCAGCAGTTTTTTCAGCGCTAGTGGCTGGAATTTCTTCACGCACAGATGAAGTGGGGTGAGTTTCTTCAGAACCCATTTGAACAGTTTGTGCAAGTGACTAAGGTATTTGCTGCAATGGTGTGAACATTGGAGAGTTTGGATGCTGGCTTTCCCAGAATTCATCACTTATTACTAGTGTGGAGCAGCCAACGTCCACATCTTCATCTTCCATTTCTTCAACGCCAGCCTCTTCAGCTGTGAACTGAGGCATGGGCGAGGAGATGACATGTGTTGAAGGGATCGTATCCACTTCAATTTCTTCATCCAACTGCTCAAACGAAGCAGCTAAAGGAGTTTCTTCATCAGATCCGCTAGGGATCTCATATTCTTCACCAAAAGGAACAAGGTCCTTTGATGGCATGGTTGAGATTTGAACAGCATCAATGGGATTAGCAAATAAACTGGTCAAAGGCTTCATCTTCTTCGGAGCTGAAGAATCTGAAGTAGCTGATGATTTCCTTTTCTTCACTGCTGCACGCTCTACAGCCTTGGTCTTCTTCACATATGAATATCTGATACAGATGGAAGGATTGGAGTTGGTGTTGGCGCAGGAGGAGCAGAGGAATCTAGTTGATTTTCTTCAGGCACAACTGATGCAGTTGCCCTGATTTCTTCAGTTTCTTCAGGCGCACCACTAGAGGATGCCCTGGCAATTTCTTCAGCGGCTGGAATGCAGTCATCAGCCCTGGAACTCACATTTTCTTTAGCAGCCTGATTTTCATCAGCAATGCTGGCATGTTCTTCAGTCGGCTGAGTAGATGCTTCAGCCTGAGGAACTTCCTGTTGCATTGGGGCTGCAACATTTGAGGTGAAGTTGTCAGCGAGTCTCACAAAACGAACTTTGGCTCCAAGCCAATCAGCATGGTATGCGTCAAATTCATCACTGAGTTTCTTGATCTCAGATTGAGTAGTGACAAGTTCTTCAGTTGTCATAGAGACAACGTTTTTCTTCAGATAGTGCTCCTTCTTGTACTGCGCTTTCTTGATCTGCCTGGCCTTCTCATATTTCCATTTTTCTTCTTGGATGAAATGGGTCAGCATGTGACTTTGGCCAGGAGTCAACTTGAAATTAGGCATGGGAGTGTTGGGGTTCTTGTGCCATACATCAATGTATTTGATGATCAACTTGGGATCCAAAAGCAGTGGCACATTTGTTCCATTGGCTCTAGCGGCCCTGACTTGCCTATCTCTGATGATTTCAACAAGTTCATCATCATCAGCTTCGTCTTCTTCAGACGACACTTGGAAGGCGACTTGCTTCTTCTGAGGACTAGGGCCAGGACCTCGTCCAGCAGTGGCCTTTGTCTTCAGTAGAGAGGGTCCCGTTGAGGAATTTGGTGCAGCTGAGGAACTAGCTGAAGCTCTTGAGGCAATTGAGATGCCTGTAGTCCTTTGGCACGAGGCAAGATGCACAGGTGTTGAGGACTTTGTCAGAACAGCCGAGGACTTTGGAGGAGCTGAGGATTTTTAAGGAGCAGGAGCAGCATGAGGAATTTGTCGTGAGGGCTTTGAGGATTCTGGCCATGAGGGCATTGCTAAGGAACTTGGCCTTGAGGGCATTGTTGGTGAAGCACTTGGCTTGCGCGCAGGCTTCTTTGACATAGCCTTGTTCGGCTTGACAGCAGAGGCCTCAGCAGAGGCAGCAGCAGCAGCAACAGAGTCTTCATTGAATTTCCTCACTGCTTCTCTGGCTTACTTAGCCAACTTGGCTTGGCGCTTGGCCCATTCATCAGGATAGTCCTCACCGCGCTTGAGGCTAGTGGGATCAGCTATTTGGCCAGGTGCCAATGGAGGTATTGGCCATGGAGGATTGAATGCGAATTTCTTCATGTACTTGGGAGTGACATATCTGTACTCCCTCCACTCTCTAGCCCATCTCCTCTCTATCTTCTGAAAGCGCACCTTGCGCTGATTTTTGTCTTCCTCAGGAGGTGTGCAGTACCCAGCATATATATCATCAGGGATCTCAAACGATGTGTTAACCTCAGCCTGCTTTCCTCCTTTCTGTGGCTTCTTACCGTCAGCCAATTTCTTCAGTTGAGGAATTTGAACAATTGAATTCTCTGAAGTATGTAACTTTTCTTCGAGGAACACTGCAAATGAGTTAAGTTGATGAGAACCTAGTGATTCAGCAGCTAACATGAGTACCTGTGAACAGAGTATAGTTGCGAGGAATTTGCAGAGGTCATATGCGTTCTCAGAAGGTTTTGTAAAAAATAAAAAGTTTGAGGAATTTGACCAGATGAGTCTTGAAGAATTTCACTAAGCGTTCTTTGTCTTAGGTTCCAGAGATGTGTAGATTAAAAATCCACACATTTGAGGAATCTTGAAGAAAAACATAGCTTAGAGAAACGAATCAAGAACAGATGATATGAGAGGTGTTTTAGTGTGTGAAGATATGAAGAAAACACCTTTGAAGATTTTGTAGATAATCATTTGAATCAACGAGGGCAGTAAAAGTAACTTTTAATTACCCTGGATGAAGAACACGACGAACAGTGAGGTGGAGAGGTGAAGTTCGTCTGTGTAGATCTTCCACGCCCTAACTCGACGGAGGAAGACGGCTACAGCGACGGCGGAGTGAAGATTTCCGCGGCCGGCGCAAGTACGGCGGCAACGAGGTCGAGGCAGTGAAGCTCTTCCTCACCAGCAACGATGAAGTAGCAGCGGCGCTAGGGTTTGAGAAGCTCGAGCTGGAGAGAAGTCAAGCGGAGTAAAAGAAGTGAGGAAGGGGAAAAGGGGTATTTATAGCCATGGTGAAAAACTGTTCGCCCGAAGAAATTGGACGAACGTGCCCCTGACCCTTCTCATTCACATGACATGTGTCACCCACGTACTGAGAGGTGGAGATCGTGTGCGATCGTGGGTGAAAGGATAAGTGTATCATGGGATGCGGAACGGTTTGAGCGGCAAAGCCGAAAATTTAGATAAGATAGGTTTTAGAGTTCCGTTCGCAATTTCTTCAGCTGACAAGGACACAGTGAAGATTTTGAACGAGTTTCAAATAGAACACACATGAAGAATTTGTGAACAGATTGGGTTGAGTTTAGCATAGAGGGGGAAGGGTCCGACCACATTCACTTAGCAGAAAAACCAACTTGAAGAATTAGCAATAAGTGAATGCTGTAGAGGACATAAACTCATATATATATATATATATATATATATATATATATATATATATATATATATATATATATATAGCCAATGAAGAAAAACGACGGAAACAGTGAAGACAATGCAAAGCTGAAGAATATGAACAATTGAGGAATTTCAACTTTTGGTGGTGGCGTGACCCACCATATAAGAATGATGATTTCAGACACCGCGTACAATTATCATAGGGTTCTGAGAATCAAATTCTTCATTAATTTCTTCACACTTAGAGTGTTATTCTTCATTGATTGAAGAAAAATGTTTCTTCATGTGTTGCACATCTAAGTCATCAATTTGCATAAGTGTTAGGATGAGTGTCCTTTTCAGAGAACATTCGAAGATTCTAGGATATTTAGCTCACACCGCAACTTGCTAAATCTCTTCTCATCCAAGGGCTTTGTGAAGATATCGGCTAGCTATTCTTCAGTCTTCACATGCTCAATAGAAATGTCGCCCTTCAACACATGATCACGAAGAAAATGATAACGAATCTGAATGTGCTTAGTCTTCGAGTGCTGAACTGGGTTGTGAGCAATCTTGATGGCACTCTCATTGTCATAGAAGAGAGGCACATTCTTCATGTTGACGCCGTAGTCCTTGAGAGTTTGCTTCATCCATAGCAATTGAGCACAGCAAGAACCAGCGACAATGTACTCAGCTTCAGCAGTAGATAGTGATACGCAGTTCTGTTTCTTCGAGGACCAACAAACCAAAGATCGTCCGAGGAAATGACATGTAACAGATGTTGACTTGCGGTCCACACGATCACCAGCATAGTCAGAGTCAGAATATCCAATGAGATCAAAAGCCGAGCCGCTGGGGTACCATAATCCAAGTGTTGGTGTGTGAGCTAGATATCAAAGAATATGCTTCACAGCCTTATGGTGTGATTCCTTCGGTGTAGCTTGAAATCGGGCACACATGCAAACACTAAGCATTATGTCTGGCCTAGGTGCACATAAGTACAATAAAGAACCAATCATGGAGCGGTATACCTTATGATCGAAGTCAATACCATTTTCATCGGTGCACAGATGGCCATTTGTGGGCATAGGAATTTTGACGCCTTTGCAATCTTGCATGCCGAATTTCCTCAGTACATCCTTGAGGTATTTCTCCTGAGATATGAATATGCCATTGCGCTGTTGACGAATTTGAAGACCTAAGAAGAATTTCAACTCTCCCATCATAGATATTCTTCACTCATCATATAGGCAAATTCATCACTATAACGTTGGTCAGTACAACCAAAGATAATATCATCAACATATATTTGGCACACAAACAATTCACCATCATAAGATTTAGTGAAAAGAGTAGGGTCGAGTGAACCGGGTTTGAAGCCTTTTGTTCATGAAGAATTCCTTCAAGGTATCATACCACACCCGTGGGGCCTGCTTGAGGCCATAGAGGGCCTTGTTGAGTCTAAATACTTTGTCAGGATTCTTTGGATCTTCAAAACCTGGGGGTTGAGCAACATATACTTATTCCTCAAGCTTACCATTGAGGAATGCACTTTTCACATCCATTTGATATAAAGTGATATCATGATGGTTAGCATAAGCAAGTAATATGCGAATAGCCTCAAGTCTAGCAACAGGTGCAAAAGTTTCATCAAAATCAATTCCTTCAACCTGTGTGTAGCCTTGAGCTACGAGCCGTGCCTTATTCCTCACCACAAGGCCATTTCCATCTTGCTTGTTGCGGTAGATCCAGTTTGTGCCAATGATATTGTGCTTGCGAGGATTTGGACGTTTGACCAGTTCCCAGACATTGTTGAGCTCGAACTGATGTAATTCTTCTTGCATGGCCTGAATCCACTCAGGCTTCAGAAATACTTCATCTACCTTAGTGGGCTCTGTGATAGAGACAAAGGCATAGTGCCCACAAAAGTTAGATAAATGTGAAGCTTTTGAGCGTGTGAGAGGACCTGGTGCTTTGATGTCATTGATGATCTTTTCAACTTGCACTTCTTTTGCAATGTGAGGATGAGCTGGTTGTCATTGAGAAATTTGATCAAAATTCTCTTCAGCACCATTTTCTTCAGTATTTTCTTCAGGTGCATTAGCTCAACGTTCTTCATGTTCTGGAATGAATTCTTCAGCAGATTCTTCAGTAGGAATGACATCCTCAGTAGCCTTGAACTTGATAGTTTCCTCAGGTGCTGGTTCATCTATCACAGTAGGTAGGTGCTCTCTTTGCGAGCCATTAGTTTCATCGAACCACACATCTACAGTTTCAACAACCTTGTGAAGAACGTTGTTGAAGACTCTGTAGGTGTGCGAGTCCTTTCCGTAACCAAGCATAAAACCTTCATGTGCTTTCGGTGCAAATTTTGAGTTGTGATGAAGATCTCTAATCCAACATTTAGCACCGAAGACTTTGAAATAACTTACATTGGGTTTCTTATCAGTGAGGAGTTCATAGGCAGTCTTCTTGAAGAATTTGTGAAGGTATACTCTGTTGATGATGTGGCACGCAGTATCAATTGCCTTAGTCCAGAAATGACGAGGCATTTTGTATTCATCAAGCATAGTGCGAGCCATCTTAGCAAGAGTCCTGTTCTTGCGCTCCATGATGCCGTTCTGCTGAGGAGTGTAAGGAGCAGATAACTCATGAGTAATACCAAGTTCATCAAGATAGTCATCGAGACCAGAATTCTTGAACTCAGTGCCATTGTCACTTCTGATGTGCTTGATCTTCACACCAAAGTTGGTTGAAGCCCTTGAGGAAAATTGTTTGAAGACTTCCTGCACTTCATGTTTGTAAGTAACAAGGTGTGCCCATGTATAACGAGAGTAATCATCAACAATAACAAAGCCATATTAAGATGCTTCATTTGAAACAGCAGAATAATGATTAGGACCGAAGAGATCCATGTGAAGCAATTCAAATGGGCGAGTAGTGGTCATGATAGTCTTCACTGGATGCTTGGCCTTTGTCATCTTCCCAGCTTCACAGGCTCCGCATAGGTGATCCTTGAGGAATTTGACATTCTCGATGCCAATGACATGCTTCTTCTTCGCAAGCGTGTGCAAATTCCTCATGCCTGCATGACCAAGTCGTCGGTGCCAGAGCCAGCCTTCTGAAGCTTTTGCAAGTAGGCACATGGCTGGTTGTGGTCCTGTAGAGAAATCAACAATATACAGGTCTCCTCTCCTAAAGCCTTCGAAGACTTTGGAATTGTCAGCTTCCATAACCACAACACAACGATACTTGCCAAAGACAACAACCATATCAAGATCACAAAGCATTGAGACAGACATAAGGTTGTATCCTAAGGATTCAACAAGCATGACTTTGTCCATGTGTCGATCCTTTGTGATTGCAACCTTACCTAGACCCAATACCTCACTTTTGCCTTTGTCGGCAAAGATGATATGCTTCAGATGCGACAGAGATAATGGAGCATCCATCAATAGATTCTTGTCACCACTCATGTGATTTGTACATCCACTATCGAGGACCCACTCAATGGCTTTTGGTTGATCATCCTGCAGATGAATTAGTGCAGCTTACAAACTCATATACTTCATTAGTGAAGAATATGACATCCATTCATCAGATCAATTTCATCAAGCAACAGAAAAGATAAAGCAGTATGAGGACGTGAGAAATGAAAGTTCATTTCTTCATGATTAGCCCGCGTCCTATCAGGCATACTCAGGTCTCCAGCAAATTCTTCAGACGATTATGTACGTCTGGAGACCTGACCTTGCAGAAGATATTAGTTCTTTTTCTTCACCACCCACATCTGAAGGGGTGGCAAAGAGTTCATCACTCTATGAGCTCCATACGAGAAGGATGGCATAGAAGCCGGTCCATTTCGTTTCACATAAGAGGGGTTAGAGTAAGCATAAGAGTAAGCAGAGAAATTCTTCGAGGACTTATGGACATAATGATTTGAAGAATAATGCACATATCCATAATCCTTAGATCTTCCTTGCGAAACAGACGGGTTAGCACGATGATGTTCATATGGGGACTTTGATCCTTTTGAGGAATATGATCCATATGAAGAATTTGGTCCATATGAAGAATTTAATCTGGGGTTCCTATTCTTCATAGGTGGCATCATGATGACATTCACCTGAAGATTTTCAAGGCATCTTTTGGGAACCCAGATTTTCTTCATAGGGGGACCGTTCCTGCAGTTAGTGCCAACATATCTAGCAAATACTTCACCATTCTGATTTTTGAACAGTTTATAGTTGGAGTCAAATGACTCATCATCAGAACAAGGAGATTCACAAGCAAATCCAGATAAATTAGATGGATCAATTGGAGGTCCCTTTGCAGCAACCCATGTAGTTTTGGGGTACTGCTCAGGCTTCCAATATGTACCATCAGCATTGAGTTTCCTCTCAAAAGCAATACCCTCTTTCCTAGGGTTCCTATTGAGGATCTGCTTTTTAAGCACATCACAAAGAGTCTGATGCCCTTTGAGGCTTTTGTACATGCCTGTCATGTACAATTCCTTTAGCCCTGCATCGTCAGTGATACTAGCAATGTTATCAGATGAGGAATTAGTGATAGCAGAGGCATGTGAAGAATTTAAAACATTAGCAGCATTTGAACATTCAGGTGAAGAATTAGCAGATTCACGTTCAATGCAATTCAAGCATGGAGGAACAAATTCTTCCTGAGAAGCGCTGATTTGTTGAGAAAGTAATGAATCGCGCTCCTTTTGAAGATCTTGATAACTCACTCTTAGCTTCTCAAGCTCTTGCTTTCTTTGAAGAAATTCATAAGAAAGCTTCTCATGACAGATAAGAGAGTGTTATGATGACCTTGAAGATTGTCAAACCTAGTCTGAAGTCTCTGAAGATTTTCAGTCAAGGCTTTAGTGCGATCCATTTCTTCACCCAACATATCATCACTTTTGTCTAGCATGTTTTGAGCCTTTTCAAGAGCCCTTTGTTGTTTTACAGCAATCTTAGCAAGTTTAGAATAGCTGGGCTTAAGGTTTTCATCAGATTCATGCTCACTTGATTCAGAGGAGGTATATTTGAGTACCTTGGCACCCTTTGCCATGAAGCAATAGGTGGGAGCTTAGTCATCATCGCCTTCATCAACCTTGTTGGTGAGGTCATTTTCTTCAGTGTTGAAGATAGACTTGCTGACGAATGCAGTAGCGAGAGCTAGGCTCGCCACTCCGGATTCGGACTCCTCAGATGTCTCCTCTTCCTCATTTTCTTGAGATTCAGCCTCAGAGTCCATTTCCTTGCCAATGAATTCCCTAGCCTTCTTGGAGCTACTTTTCTTGTGATATGGAGACTTTGAGGATTTTGATGATGAAGATTTTGTGGATTTCTTCTTTTTCTTCGCATCATCAGAACTGTAATCCTTGTATTTCTTCTTCTTTGATTCCTTTTCCCACTTAGGACAATCTTGAATGTAACGTTCAGGTTTCTTGCACTTGTGACAGAGCCTCCTCTTGTAGTCACTTGGATGAGGAATCATTGCTCCTTGAGGGTCTTCCAAGGCGACCACGTCTTGAGAACTTTTGGAACTTCCTTCACGAGCAGAGCCAGATCATGGCTTAGTTCTTCAGGATCACCAAGGCTGCTACCAGAGTCTTCATCTTCGGACTCAGATACTGCCATTGTTGAGGAAATCGGTAACTGGTGACTGCTCGGTTGGCTGGCGAGTAGGGGATTAATAGGCTAATCGGCAAGTTAATCGGCCATTTAATCAATTAATCGGATGATTTATCAGTTTATCGGCTACTCGGTGACCCTATGAGTAGGGATTAATCGACAAGTTAATTGGTTAATAGGATGAATTCTTGAATAGGGGATACTGCCTTGGCCTTTAGTGCACGTGATCTGCCATAGCTCAAACCATAGAGATCTCTTTTTTTAGGAAGTTGGAACTCATGAGTATTTAGCCTCTCGAGAATATCAGCGGGATCAAGTGACTTGTAATCAGCATGTTCTTGTATCATCAATGCCAGAGTGTCAAATGAGGAATCAAGCGATCTCACCAATTTCTTTACCACCTCATGGTCGGTGATGTTAGTGGCACCAAGTGCTTGAAGCTCATTTGAGATGTCAGTGAGGCGATCAAAGGTTTGTTGAACATTTTCATTGTCGAGTCTTTTGAAGCGGTTGAAGAGATTGCGAAGAACATCAGCTCGAGAGTCATGCTATGTTGAGACTCCTTCATTCACTTTGGACAACCTGTCCCAGATAAGCTTCGCTGTCTCCAAAGCACTCACTCTACCATACTGTCCTTTGCTCAGATGGCCACATATGATATTCTTCGCTTGAGAGTCGAGTTGCTTGAATCTCTTCACATCAGCAACATTCAAAGAAGGTGTGACTGAGGGAACACCATTTTCCACAACATACCAGAGATCGTTATCAATTGCCTCAAGATGCATTCGCATCTTATTCTTCCAGTAGGGGTAGTCCGTCCCATCGAAGGTAGGACACCCAGCAGAGACCTTGATCATACCTGCGGTCGACATAACTAAAACTTCAGGCGGTTAAACCAAAATCAGACAGAACAAGGGAGTACCTTGCTCTGATACCAATTGAAAGTGCATTATATCGACTAGAGGGGGTGAATAGGCGATTTTTGTGAAATTCTTCACTGAGGAATTTGCCGGTGAGGAAATTCCGTAGCGAAGAACTACTAGCAGCGGAATAAGTACTCAAAAGTAAACATAATGGAATACAAGCATAGTCATCATGATGAAATGAAGACAGGCACAGAGTACAGGAAGCGTAAGCACATGATAACACATGATGAAGATAAATAGACTGAAGAAATTGAACTGAGGAAATTGACAAAGTCTTCAGTTAAAGTCTTCAAACACAGATATGAACAAACTCACAACACATTTACGAGGAAATGAAAGAGATGAGGGAATAGAACCAGTAAGCTTGGTGAAGACAATGATTTGGTAGACCAGTTCCAACTGTTGTCTCAGTTGTACGTCTGGTTGGAGCGGCTGAGTATTTAAACTCGAGGACACAGTCCCGGACACCCAGTCCTGAACACACAGCTCAGGACACCAAGTCCTCACTGTATTCTCCTTGAACTAAGGTCACACAGACCTCATCCAATCACTCGTGGTAAGTCTTCAAGTGACTTCCGAACCTTCACAAACTCGGTCACTCGGCAATCCACAATTCCTCTTGGACGCTCTAGACCATGATGCCTAACCGTCTGGAAGAAGCATAGTCTTCAAAGGTAACAAGCGTCGGATCCACACAGGATCAATCTCTTTAGTGATGCTCAATCACTTGGGGTTTGTAGGTGTTTGGGTTTGGGTTTTTCCTCACTTGATGATTTTCTCTCAAAGTCCTCAGAGGATGGGTTGCTCTCAAATGACAAGTGTCAGTTTCTCTCGGAGCAGCCAACTAGCTAGTGGTTGTAGGGGGCGGCTATTTATAGCCTAGGGAGCAGCCTGACATGATAAGACATAAATGCCCTTCAATGATATGACCGTTAGGTGGATAGATATTTTGGGACAGCTGGCACATAGCACAACAACGGTCGGAATTTTGAGTAGCAAAATCCTCAGGGCTATCATATTCCTCACTGTGTAGGAAATCCGCACTGGCGAATTCCTAACTCCTCAGTCAGAACAAATTCCTCAGAGACCAGAAGAACTTCATCTCTGTCACTGAAGAATATGACTGGACTGTATGCGATTTCCAAAGACTTCACTCGAAGGGATTGGTAGGTGTAGGATTTTGAGTTGAGCACCACATGGAAATTTTCCTTAGTATTTCCTCGACCCTTTAACAGTACGGTGTTTCCTATGTAACGCCCTCGATGCGGCTATATCTCCTACGTGTCGAAGCACGACTTAGAGGCATAACCGCATTGAAAGCAATGTCGCAAGTAAGGTAATCTTCACAACAACCCATGTAAATAGATAAAAGGGGAAAAGGTACATAGTTGGCTTACACTCGCCATGTCACACAAATATATGAATAACATTACAATCATCCAATACACTCATGGTCCGACTACGGTACCAAAATAAAGATCAACCCCCACACGCGACACGGTCCCCGATCGCCCCAACTGGGCACCACTACTGATCATCTGGGAAAGACACATACTAACGGCGAGAGTCTTCATCGAACTCCCACTTGAGCTCAAGCGCATCATCTGGAACGGTATCATCGGTCCCTGCATCTGGTTTTGGAAGTAAACTGTGAGTCACGGGGACTCAGCAATCTCGCACCCTCGCGATCAAGACTATTTAAGCTTAAAGGTAAGGCAAGGTATGATGTGGAGCTGCAGCAAGCGACTAGCATATATGGTGGCTAACCTATTCGCAAAAGAGAGCGAGAAGAGAAGGCAAAGCACGGATGAAGAACTATGATCAAGAAGTGATCCTAGAACAACCTACGTCAAACATTACTCCAACATCGTGTTCACTTTCCGGACTCCGCCAAGAAGAGATTATCATGGTTACACACGCGATTGATTCATTTTAGTTAAGTTAAGTTTCATGTTATCTACGATCGGACATTAACAAATTCCTATCTGCCCATAACCGCGGGCACGGCTTTCGAAAGTTCAAATCCCTGCAGGGGAGTCCCAACTTAGCCCATCACAAGCTCTCACGGTCAACGAAGGATATTCCTTCTCCCGAGACATTCCGATCGGACTCGGCATCCCGGTTACAAGACATCCTCGACAATGGTAAAACAAGTCCAGCAACACCGCCTGAATGTGCGGACAAATCCCGATAGGAGCTGCACATATCTCATTCTCAGGGCACACTCAGATAAGCAATCCGTACAACTAAAACCAACCCTCGAGTTTCCCCGAGGTGGCGCTGCAAGGGGCTCTAGTTTGGACCAACACTCAGAGGAGCACTGGCCCGGGGGGGTTTACATAAAGATGACCCTCGTGCTCCGGAAACCCAAGGGAAAAAGAGGCTAGGTGGCAAATGGTAAAAACCAAGGTTGGGCATTGCTGGAGGAGTTTTATTCAAGGTGAACTGTCAAGGGGTTCCCATTATAACCCAGCCGCGTAAGGAACGCAAAATCCGGGAATATAACACCGATATGACGGAAACTAGGGCGGCAAGAGTGGAACAAAACACTAGGCAAAAGGCCGAGCCATCCACCCTTTACCAAGTATATAGGTGCATTAATATAAACAAGATAATATGGTGATATCCCAACAATAAACAATGTTCCAACAAGGAACGATCTCCAATCTTCACCTGCAACTAGCAACGCTATAAGAGGGGCTGAGCAAAGCGGTAACATAGCCAATCAACGGTTTGCTAGGACATGGTGGGTTAGAGGTTTGACATGGCAATTTGGGAGGCATGATAAGCAAGTGGTAGGCATCGTAGCATATGCATAGCAAAAGAGCGAGCATCTAGCAAGCAAAGATAGAAGTGATTTTGAGGGCTCCTCGTTCAGGAAATCATCTCCCGGCTCTACCCAAACAAGAACAACAAGCAAACGGAACACAATCAACCATGTGCAATGCTCAAACAACATGATGCAAACATGGTATGATATGCGGGATGCGGTATGTGATGCATATGCAAGATTTGACAAGGAATGATTGAACCTGGCCTCAACTTGTAAATCCAAGAGTGCCACTGTAAAGGTGAGGTGATTTCGGTTGAAATCGATATAAAGATCACCGGAATCGGATGCACGGTTTGGAAATGGCAAGCAAAACAAATATGGCACCGGTCTGCGATAATCAGCAAGTGACCAACTAAATGCATCAAGGTAAATATGCTACAGCACTCAAACATGACAACAAAATACATGGAAGGGATCGACTCATGATTCTTGACAAAAGATGAACACTGAGCTACGGCTAATTCATCCATTAACAGGTTCAAACAAGCATGGCAAAAGTGCAAATGATAACCGGTTTCAGACTTAGTGAAATCAACACAAGTCTGGAATTTATCATCGGGAAGCACACTTTAGAGCATGAAAACTACATGGTACAGGAACTTAACATGGAAAAGCAAGGCATGGAATGAAGCTACTCAAAGCACTTAACAAAAGTCCCTTAGTGACCTTGAGCCAAAAGGGATCAGAAAATACAATTGCAAGCATGTGAACATGGCAAAAACATAAACAGATTTCAGACTTAGTGAAAAACTGGAGCATGCAAATCAGTTAACGAGTAGGCATGTTTACGAGCTCGATGCACTCACTCCAGAGCATGGCATGACAAACTAAGCACACACCCATCAAGAATGCATAGCATAGAAGCTAGACATTGCAAGAACAACAACATAGCATGCACGGATCAATAGCAACATCCTCGGCAAAATCTCTAAACATGTCAACAATCTGCCAGGATTAACTTTATAGCAATAGTAGAGCTCGATTGACTCAAGCTAGGTGCTCCATAAATGCAAACAAAGACATGGATGGATAGAGCACCACAATGTTAACAAAACACCCTTATTGATCATCCTCAAAAGAGGCACGGATCACTAGGAAACAACATGAACATATGGCATAATGACAAAAACAGAACAAGGACTTAGTGAAATTCTAAGTCCCTGAAATCAGCATTACCGACTACGCTACTTTGCAAGCTTGTGCTAGTCACCAAAAATATCACAAAAATACATGGCAAGCACCTCTGTAAAGATGGCATGGCATATAACAAAACACATGTAGAGCTCAGGATCATATCATGCACACATTAAACATGGCAAAAATGACAAATAGCTATTTGCTAAAACAGATCTGCCAAATTCATCACGTAGCCCTCTTCCAACAGCATTTTGGGCATAAAGATTAGATCAAATGGAAATGATGCAATGAGATGAAATTATGTACTCATCGAGCTGAACATTTTGATATGCTGCACGTACAAATCGGAGCTACGGATGCAGAGTTAGGACATGATGAAAATTGCCAACAATTAGGGTTTCGGGGATAAAAAGTCAACCGTCTGGAATAGATCTCAGATCTGGATCGAAGCCGCGGAAAACGAGGTTGGTCGGCGCCAGAGTTCCTGTTCACCGGAATCGTCGAAGGGGCTCGCCGGAGTTGCAGGGCGCGGCCGGAGCTTGCCGGGCGGCGAGGGCGAAGAAGGGCGGCGAGGAGGCGGTGCCGGCGCGGCGAGGTAGCCGCGGACGCGGCGGCCGGGGCAGCGCGCGCCAGTGGCCGGGGCGCCGGACGTCGGTGGCGGGCGGCGGCTGGTCGGCGAACGGCCCAGTGGGAGGAGGAAGAAGACCCGGGCGGCGACTGGTGAGGAGATGGGCCGCGGGGGCCTGCCCCGGGCCTCGCGGGCCGGCGCGGTGGGAGGCGTGGTGATGTGGGGCGCGGCCAGCAGATGAATCCGGAAGCGCCACGTGGCGGCGGCGGGGTGAAGCGGACGTGTCCGGCTGGACGAGGTTTTGTCCGGCGGCGCGAGGGAAGCGAGGAGACTAGGTTTCGTCCGGATTTGGACGGGGAGGCACTTATATAGAGGTAGAGGGAGCTAGGGAGCTCCAAATTGAGCACGGTTTTCGGCCACACGATCGTGATCGAACTCTCTAGATGATGGAGGGGTTTTTGGTGGGTTTTGGGCCGAATTGGAAGGGTGTTGGGCTACAACACAAACGAGGCCTTCTTGGTCCCTCGGTTAACCATTGGAGTATCAAACGAAGTCCAAATGGCACGAAACTTGACAGGCGGTCTACCGGTATTAAACCAAGGCCGCATGACAAGTCTCGGTCCAATCCGGAAATGTTTAATCCCCACACATGAAAAGAGGTAGAAAGGACCACCGGAGGAGATAGGAGCGCCGGAATGCAAAACGGACAACGGGGAAACTGCTCGGATGCATGAGACGAACACGTATGCAAATGCAATGCACATGATGACATGATATGAGATGCATGACAAAGACAACAACACACGGAGACAAAAACCCGACACCGAGGAAAATAAAATAACTTAGGCCGGAAACAGCAAGAGTTGGGATACAAATAAGGTAAATTACATCCGGGGTGTTACAACACTCCACCACTACGAAAGGATCTCGTCCCGAGATCTAGGACTGGAAAAACGCCAGGTACTCAGAACGGAGGTGATCCTCGCGTTCCCAGGTGGCTTCACGGTCGGAATGGTGTGACCACTTGACTTTGAGGAATTTGATTGACTTAGTGCGAGTCTTGCGCTCAGTCTTTTCAAGAATAGCAACTGGGTGCTCACGATAAGAAATGTCTTCTTGGAGATCAATGTCTTCGAAGTTGACGGTGCGGTCAGGGGTCTTGACGCACTTGCGGAGCTGAGAGACATGGAACACGTCGTGCACATTTGCAAAGTTGGAGGGAAGCTCGAGTTGATAGGCGAGATCGCCTCTCTTGCTAATGATCTTGAAAGGACCCACGTATCTAGGGGCAAGCTTCCTTTTGATACCAAAGCGACGAGTAACTTTCATTGGAGAGACGCAGAGGTAAACATGGTCTCCGATCTCGAAAGCCAAATCATGATGCTTACTATCATAGTAGCTCTTCTGGCACGATTGCGCTGCTTTTAGGTTATCATGAATGACTTTGCACATCTCTTATGCCTCTGTGATCAAGTCATTTCCAAGAAGTTGACATTCATCGGTCTCTGACCAGTTAAGAGGAGTACGACACTTCCTGCCATAGAGAATTTGAAATGGGGCCTTGCCCGAACTCGCTTGAAAACTGTTGTTGTAGGAGAACTCGGCATATGGAAGACAATCTTCCCACTTCATTCCGAAAGAGATAACGCAAGCCCTGAGCATATCTTCAAGAATCTGATTGACACGCTCGACTTGGCCGCTAGTTTGAGGATGAAAAGTTGTGCTGAAATGGATGTTGGTGCCCATGGCCTTCTAAAAAGAATCCCAAAACTTGGAGGTAAAGATGCTGCCATGATCTGAAGAAATCAACTCCAAAAGGCCATGCAGAGAGACAATCCGAGAGGTATAAAGCTCTACCAATTGAGCTGCAGTGATAGACTCTTTGATAGGCAGGAAATGAGCCACTTTAGTGAGTTTGTCGATGACAACGAATATAGCATCATTGCCACGCTTGGACTTTGGAAATCCTGTCACGAAGTCCATCTCAATGTGGTCAAACTTCCATTCTGGAATGGCAAGAGGTTGGAGGAGACCAGCTGGTCGTTGGTGTTCTGCCTTCACTCTTCTGCAGACATCACATTCATTCATGAACTGAGCAATCTCGCGCTTCATTCGAGTCCACCAATACGCCTGCTTGAGGTCATGGTACATCTTCGTACTTCCAGGGTGGATGGAGAGGAGTGAATTGTGAGCCTAGTTCATAATGACTTTACGAAGGTCACCTTTAGGCACAACAATGCGATCCTCGAAGAAGTGAGTATCCTTGTCATCAAGGCAATAGCACTTGTACTTGGATTGACTCTTGGCAATCCCAATATTCACCTTCTTCACCATAGCATCAAGAAGTTGAGCCTCGCGAATCTGATCTTCCAAAGTAGGAGAGACTTGAAGGTTGGCGAGGAAACCTTGAGGAACAACTTGCAGATTGAGTTTGCGGAAAGCTTCACAAAGCTCAGGTTGGTAGGGCTTGAGAATCAGACTGTTGCAGTAAGCCTTCCTGCTAAATGCGTCAGCAATTACATTGGCCTTGCCTGGAGTATATTCAATGCTTGGATTATACTCTTGAATCATTTCAACCCAACGAGTCTGCCTGAGGTTTAGATTAGGTTGAGTGAAGATGTACTTGAGACTCTTGTCGTCAGTGAAGATGTCCACTTTTCTTCCCAATAAGAGATGTCTCCAAGTCAAAAGAGCATGCACAACTGCCGCCAACTCGAGGTCATCAGTGGGGTAGTTCTTCTCGTTGGGCTTCAACTGGCGAGAGGTATAAGCCACAACTTTCTTCTCTTGCATCAACACTGCACCAAGACCTTGAAGAGAGGCATCGCAGAAGACCTCTAACGGTTTGGATTCATCAGGAGGAGTCAGAACTGGAGCAGTGACTAATTTCTCTTTCAGGGTGTTGAAAGCGATGTCACATTCAGGAGACCAAATGTACTTCACGTGCTTTTGGAGAAAGTTGGAAAGCGGCTTCGCAATCTTTGAAAAGTTCTCAAAGAACCTTCGACAATAGCTTGTGAGCCCAAGGAAGCTGCGGAGTTGCTTCATGTTCTGAGGTGGTTCCCGATTCACAATTGCAGACACCTTCTCAGGATTCACCACTATGCCCTTGGCAGAGATGATATGCCCAAGATAGAGAACCTCATCGAGCCAAAACTCGCACTTTGAAAACTTGGCGTAGAACTGATGTTCTCTAAGCTTATCGAGCACCAAACGCAAGTGCTTGGCATGATCTTCCTTGTTCTTCGAAAAGACCAGAATGTCATCAAGGTAGACCAAGACGAAGTCATTTGTGTAAGGGTTGAAGATGAAGTTCATCATGCGAGAGAATGTCGGAGGAGCGTTGACGAGGCCAAAAGACATGACAGTGTATTCATATGAACCATAGCTTGTTTTGAAAGTTGTCTTGGGGATATCTTGCTCACGAATTCGAATCTGGTGATAGCCCATACGGAGATCAAGCTTGGAGAATACTTGAGCACCTTTGAGTTGTTCAAACAGCTCATTGATGTTGGGAAGTGGGTACTTGTTCTTTATAGTCTTCTTCTTCAATGGATGGTAGTCGACACAGAGTCGGTCCGTTCCATCCTTCTTCTTCACAAAAAGAACTCCACAACCCCACGGAGAAGAACTAGGTCGAATGAGACCCATACGCTCTTGTTCATCGAATTGTTTCTTCAACTCCTTCAACTCTTTGGGTCCCAGCTTGTAAGGACGTTTGCAAACAGGTTCCGTGCCAGGCTCAAGATCGATGACGAATTCAACTTGCCGGTGCGAAGGCATTCCTGGAAGCTCTTCTGGAAAGATGTCTTGATATTCGCAAACGACTGGAATTTGAGAGATGGCATCCAGTTCACCCTTCTCATTGAGAGAAAACAGACAGATGGCATCATCCCTTGCGGCAAACACAATTACATCCTCAGACGAATGAGTCAATTGAATCTGCCTGGCAGCACAATCAAGCTGAG
This sequence comes from Triticum aestivum, assembly GCF_018294505.1. NCBI lineage: Eukaryota > Viridiplantae > Streptophyta > Magnoliopsida > Poales > Poaceae > Triticum > Triticum aestivum. Next base: position 292,020,032 of record NC_057812.1, read on the forward strand.
CCTTGTGCTTAGAAAGCCAATCCATTCCGAGAATAAGATCAATATCCGAGTCACCAAGAACATTTGGAGAAGACAAGAACTTATAGTCACCCAATGTGATTGAAACATCCGGAACGCATACTCGAGAAGTAATCTTATGGGCCGGAGAAACAATAGCCAATGGTTTCAGCAACACTTGAGTAACAAAATCATGCTTAGATGCAAAAGGTCTCGAGATGAAACAATGCGATGCACCAGTGTCGAAAAGAACTCTTGCAGGAATATCGTTAATAGGAAGGTTACCCATGATGACATCTGATGAGTCCTCTGCCTGAGCTGCATTCACCATGTTGACCTTGGCGTACTTGGGGTTATGCTTGACCACAGATGTACTTGCCGATCTCACAGGAGGAGGAGGAGGGAGACGCCTCTGATTGAAGCATTTGTTGGCATAGTGACCCTTCTGTTGGCATTTGTTGCACGTGACCTCTGAAAGCGGACGGTGGTACGGAGCACTTGATCTTGGAGCTTGAGACGAAGTCTTGTTCTAAAAGCCTGGGTTGGGTGGGTGGGAAGATCAACTGCCACTGTCGTGGAATTGTCACGGCAGATGTCCTTAGTGTTAGGACTTAGTCACGAGGCCAACGCATCTATGTGGTAGCTTGAGAGGGGTTGAGCGGGACGAGAGACACGATGTTTTACCCAGGTTCGGCCCCTCACGGTGGAGGTAAAAGCCTACATCCTGCTTCATTGATATTGATGATGATGATCATGGTTACAAGTGTGCTCTATCTCGAGAGCTATTGTCTAAACCTAACTTGTCCAACTTGTGGAACTTGTGAATCTTGTCCCCTTTGGGGAGCCCCGCCCCTCCTTATATATGTTGAAGGGGCGGTTTACATGTGGAGTTCTATTAGGATTAGGACTAGTCTATCTCTAATACAAACCGGATACAAGTCCAGGTCTTAGCTCCTTGTAAGATAATGTTCCTCATGCCTTTCCTCTTAAACCGGCCCACCATTAAACGTGAACCGGCCTTCTGGGTTTTGGGCCTTGTCATCTGTCGATCCCGCACGTCGGATCACCAGTGAGTCATAATGACCAGGTGGGTTGCTTGTAAACTGCCAGGTCAGGGCGGGTCGCTAGTAACTCACCAAGTGTCAGCGGGGTCTTCAGATAAACCGCCAAGTCCGGTCGGGTTAACTTCCGGCCGGTTTACACCGCGGGATATATCCCCGACATTAGCCCCCAAGTTTAGCTTGGATTTATTCATGGTAAACTTATACTGCAAAATAAACACAAGAACAAATTTGACAGGTTATGCTCCGGGTTAAGAATTTTTGTAAACCGGTACCTGATCATCCTTAAGTCCTTGTTATTTCCTCCTTCTGGGAAATCCGGGTCAACAGACCAGCTTCATAATCAATTTGCCGGCATTGGTTTGTCACCGAGAAATATTGTGAAGAATAACTCCTTTGACTCAGCTCCCAAAGAGCCGATTTAAGAAATATGGGTCTGAAAATACTTATCTGATATCCAGCCGGTTTGAAGATGTAAAACTTGCCGGTTTAATATTACCAAAATGGCCGGTTTATAAACATTGATGGCGCCGGATCATAATTGTTGTTGACACCGGGTCATGTAATTGATCTTCCTGATTTGCTCAAAACTGATAAAATGAAGATGTTCCTCCTTTATATGCATAATACCTGTAGCCCCCAAGTCTTAAGAGGAGAACATAGTGATAACTTAAGACTTGCTCCAATAAGTGTTTCAACCTTGAAGAAATCCGGTTTGTTCATCTCAAAACTGAATACTCCATATATGTAGCCCCCAAGTTCCGGGTTCTCATGCTTGCAGCAACCTGGGACTTGTAATTACTTGATGCTCATAAAAACTTCAACCAGTGTAGCCCCCAAGGGCCGGGTCATTATGCAATAATGAGCAGGGACTTTGTAAGTATAATCTTGTAAACTTTGAACAACAACGTGTGGCCCCCAAGGGCCGGCTTAGTAAGATAATACTAAATCGGGACTTGATATATATACTTTAATGAAAATAACATATTATAATGCAGCTTCCATCGTAGGGCTTGAACCCACGTCCACAAGGTTAAGAGTTTTGTGCTTTACCAACTGAGCAATGTATTCTTCAATATTATGGACGAAAACTTGTGTACCTTGAATTGTTGACAGGAGCAATTGGTAGCCCCCAAGGGCCGGCTCATTATAATACGATGAGTCGGGTCTTCAATAAGACTAGTAAAAATGACTTTGCATTAGCCCCCAAGTGTCATGGTGCATGCTTGCAGCGACATGAGACTTGCATGTAATTTTAATTTGAATAATGTAGCCCCCAAGTGCCGGGTTGTAAGCCTGCAACGACTCGGGACTATTCCTTCCATTGTAGAATAAATCATATTCTTTGATAAAAGAGTAGACATTGCGCTATAGCGACTTTGAAAACCTTAATAATAAAAATCCAGCCATGTTGGCTATTCAAGATAATATAATCCGGTATGAAAACCTTATTCATTCAACATCATAATGAAATTTCAGCCAAGTTTGGCTATTTGAATAATATAACCCAATGATTTATAAGCGCATGATTCCAATGGCGCAATCCAAATATATACTGGCGACTTGTTGTCCAAAGCCTGGCCGGTTTAACAAACCTGTTTCTGCATACAACAAGTTTTAAGTGTCATGGCAGTTTACCGCCGGACGTGTCATAATACCCAACATATAACCCGGGTTTATAACCAAGGCTGCACTTAAGAATAATCAAATATGAAATATATCATACCTGTGACATTGAATCACATCGTTGGTTTTACCAACTTTTTGTAGTAAGGGTGATAACCCAAATCTTGAGTACTGATAACTCCTTCCATATTGTGCCGGTTTATAATAAAACCGTGCCGGGTTGTGATAAACACCGTGTTACTCCATAAGAGGATGTTAACAACAAGGATCAAACCGGGCAAATAGTCTCCGGATTAACGTGAACTGTGTTCCGTCAATTGATTGGTTAAAAAACTTTGTCGGTTTAAAAAACGCAATAAAAAGAAAAAAAACCTTCAAAGAAAAGTGTAAATCAAGTGCAAAGACAAAATGTTGCAAAAAAAGGTTTATTTGAGCTGATCAGATGGTGTTACCATGGCCGAACATGACCAAGCTCCCGTTAGGTGTAACTATGGTTCTAGTCAGCCAGGTCCCCAAATGAAACCGTGGCATTTATGTCGATCAAGTGGCATGGTCATGGTTCGGGTTCGACCAAGCCCCCAAGTGATTCTGTGGCCTTAGGCCGATCAAAAGGCATGAGTGGTTCAGACGTGACCAAGTCCCCAAGTGATCTGGTGGCTCTCGCCTATCAAGAGGTATGGTATTGGTTCGGACACGACCAATCCTCCAAGTGATATAACACAATGCTTTTAAAAAGCAAACTCAAGGGGTAAACCGGAGGCCGCTTTAGAACAACTCCGTGTAACCACACATGATGTAAAAGACCAGAGACCCCGCTTTATGAAGCAGAAGCCCCCATGTGATCAATAATATGTCAGGCCAGTAAGGCGGGATACCCATGTTTGAACCGCGCATCATGGCAGTAGGTCCTCTTTGGCAATTTCTAACTTTTTGCAAGAGATAAATTCTTCTTGAACCAGGATCTTGAACCGGATATGGAGACCTTCAAAGCTTTGTGGGAGACATCTTCCCCTTGAACCGGATTTTAAACCGGAATCTTCATTTTTAGCCGGAAATTTTCTGACGGCCTTTAAACTCGAACTTGCAAGAAGCTAATTCCTTTTTGAACCAGAAATTCTTAAACCGGATTTGAGAGCTTCAGAGCTTTGTCGGAGAACAAATTTCCCTTGTACCGGATTGTAAACCGGAGTCCTTTTCTGATGACCCGAAACTTCTTCATTGAGCCGGGATTTTGTAACTGTCATATACTTTCTAATCCGGAAATCTTCTGACAGCATGATGTGAATCTGGGACCGGGTTATCTTTCCCTCCAATGTATTGGGGTTCTTGACTTCACTGAAAACCGGCAATGTTTGCTAAGTCATATCATTGTAGCCCCCAAGTCTCAAGGTGATTCGAGGAGTTGGCTTGAGATTCTCCATATTTGACCGTGATATAAACCGGCATAACTTGTATATCATTGGTGTTGACAGCATGATGTGAATCCACAGAAGGTTGAGGTGACTGCGGCGGGTTATAAATGATCCCATATGAGCCGTGTCAGCAACTCGGCCAATGGTTCCTTCCAACTGGATCCTTGAAGTTTTAACCAAACTGTAGTAGCGGCGACTTGTGTGCATGTCCATTGAACCATCCAGTGCAGACGATGGTTGATGATAATTTGCCTCCAATTTGTGGGAAGAAAGGCGGGCTTCTCAAGTAGTGACTTGCTCATAGTCCATAAACAGTTCATCCAGACAAGTGCGGCCCGGTATGTTGATGTAGACCAGGCCGCGAGAGACAGACGACAAAAGCGACCATAACATCAGAGGCAGCTCGAATAGATGAATCGGCCGCGGCATTGTAAACCGGTGCGGACGCATAAATCGACCGTATGCTGAGGTAGACCGGACTGCGGGGGATGGCGGCCTGTGCACGCTTTATTCGGTAATTCGCACGGTCCTGACGAGTTGATGCAGATTGGATCGCGATATAAACCGACATGGGTTATCCAAAAGCTCGGCGATATAATAATCCCTTTTTACAATAGACAATTTGTCCTGCATTGGAAAACTTGCAAGCCAAAGTAATTGCCCCTTTTTTTAAGAAAGCAATATATAATATAAAAATATAATGGATGGATTTCACCTGATATGTTAGCCAGAAAATATCCACCGCGGAGTTGTTGATTGCCATGGTGAAACTGAAATCAATTACGGGCGAGTCGGCCATGCGAGCAGACTGATGAATTGGCCGCGGCGTTGAAAACCGGTGCGGATGAGCAAGTTGTCCTCCGCGTTGTAAGCCGGCGCAGTCGTAAAAGACGGCCACGGTGCTTTAAACTGGCGGTTGCGAGAGATGGCCACAGTGTTGTAAGCCGGTGTGGTCCGTATCCGCGGTGTAATGCCTCATTTGTAATGAACAATTTATCCTGCGAAACAATGCCACATACCAGAGTAACCATTCACACAAAAATTTATCTGTGTTACTAAAACAGACTGGACGAATATCACTTGATAGCTTTGGGTGGACGTAGCAGTTGAAAGAATCTGAACTTGTAGCTCGACGTGATGGGTGACAGTGACTTGGGAAATCAATATGCTGTTTTTTTGTGTGGAAATCACCACGTACTAGAAGTAGTACTAATTGATCAGGTAGTAGCAGCAGCGATGTAGACTAGTGCCTCGGGACTTGAAGCCAGCAAAACAATCCACATCAGGGGAAATTGATTGGCCCTCGAGTCCCGCAGCGGAAAATCACCAGATCAGACAACAATATTGGAGGCGTGCGCGTAGGAAAACTCCAGTCGGTCTCGGCTGCAACAGAAAACGATCCGTCCTCGGATCGATGGATCGCCAGACTTGTGTCATGGCGCACATGGGAACCGGACAACAGAGCCATCAAATCCTGCCGGTTTCAGCGGTTTTGAACTTTGCGCCGATCTGATCTGACATGTACCAGTAATAGCAGTAATTCAGGTCCTGGGTGCTTGTCCACAGATGGTAAAATGTGGATGTGTTTCTTTGTCTGGCCACGCGGGGCTGCAGCGAATTTTGCCTCCAATCGGTCTCAGCGACTTCATAGAACAGCACAGCAGAAATCGACCCAGACGGGTCGCCAGGTCGCGTGCGGCCACGCATGCAACCCTAAATTTTTTCTTGAACCTTAAAACTCACAAATCTTTAAATCTGGACTGATGAACTTGGTGCTGATGCAAATCCTCTCAAACCAGCTATTCTTCATCTAGAAAAATTGTGAACTTCTCGATCCGTTGAAGAAATCCCTTCAAGAACTCAACACCACCGTGCGCGAGCCCCACGGTGGACGCCAACTGTCGTGGAATTGTCACGGCAGATGTCCTTAGTGTCAGGACTTAGTCGCGAGGCCAACGCATCTATGTGGTAGCTTGAGAGGGGTTGAGCGGGACGAGAGACGCGATGTTTTACCCAGGTTCGGCCCCTCACGGTGGAGGTAAAGGCCTACATCCTGCTTCATTGATATTGATGATGATGATCATGGTTACAAGTTTGCTCTATCTCGAGAGCTATTGTCTAAACCTAACTTGTCCAACTTGTGGAACTTGTGAATCTTGTCCCCTTTGGGGAGCCCCGCCCCTCCTTATATATGTTGAAGGGGCGGTTTACATGTGGAGTTATATTAGGATTAGGACTAGTCTATCTCTAATACAAACCGGATACAAGTCCAGGTCTTAGCTCCTTGTAAGATAATGTTCCTCATGCCTTTCCTCTTAAACCGGCCCACCGTTAAACATGAACCGGCCTTCTGGGTTTTGGGCCTTGTCATCCGTCGATCCTGCACGCCGGATCACCAGTGAGTCATAATGACCAGGTGGGTTGCTTGTAAACCGCCAGGTCAGGGCGGGTCGCTAGTAACTCACCAAGTGTCAGCGGGGTCTTCAGATAAACCGCCAAGTCCGGTCAGGTTAACTTCCGGCCGGTTTACACCGTGGGGTATATCCCCGACAGCCACCTTTGCTCTTCTGCTGATAAGGCTGACAGAACGGTGGAGGAGGAAGCCAATACTTCTGCTGCTTAGCCACTTGAGTTGAGGAAGAAGGAGTTGCATATCTGACTCGCTTCTTGGAAGCATCGCACTTCAGTTGAGCAGTATCTTGCTTCATTGCTATGTTGTAAAACTCATCGTACCTCTTGGGCTCAAAGAGAACGAGAGCTAGCTGGATTTCTTCTCTGAGACCACCCCTGAACTGATATATCATGCTCTTCTCGTCAGGGATGTCTTGCTTAGCAAAACGGGCGAGCTTCTGAAACATCTTGTTGTACTCGTAAACAGACATAGTGCCTTGCTTCAGGTTGCGGAATTCCTCACGCTTGCTTTCAAAGACGCTTTGAGGAATATGATGAGCTTTGAAGTCTTGACGGAATTCATCCCAAGTAATCACACGGCCTCCTCTGGAATCTTTGTATTGCTGAAACCATTCTGCAGCTTGGTCTTTGAGTTGGAAGGAGGCGAACTTGACAAAGTCCTCAGGCCTGACGTTACTGCACTCGAAATGCTTGCATATGTCCACGAGCCAATCATCAGCGTCTGTTGCCTCAACACAATTGCTGAAGGTCTTTGGCTGGTTAGCAAGGAACTGGTTGAGTGTAGCAAACTGATTCTGATTGTTGCCATGACCCTGGTTCCCTTGGTTGCGCTCTTGAAGAAGTTGCATGATCAGTTGCGTGTTTGCATTGGTAGTGGCCATCACAGCTTGCCATGCCTCCGGAGGTGGAGGTGGTGGTGGCGGATCTGGATTCGGAGTCGTGCACATTGGAGGAGCCATCCTGAAGAGGTTGACATCCGTTAGCACATTGACAGACAAATATTCAAGCTGAATCAAACGGATTGAAATTGCAACATATAGTCTTCACATCCGAACAAAATGAACGAATGCATTCCAATTGAAATGGTCACATTTCCATAAATTGAGAAGCCACTTAGAATTGAGGTAGAAGAAAAACAACAAGGTACGGACAAGAGCAAATACTTGGTGAGGATTACCCAATCCCAAACCAAATATCCGCGGAAGAAGAACTAGAGCTACAAGAATTCCCACCTATGAAACTCCCGAACCTTTCCGGTTATGCAATCAGGTATTGGGGATACAGGGGAAGCATAATATCTCACCCAAATCTAGGAAATCCTACATCCAGCTGTATCCATCCTTCAACACATAACCGAGAAAAACTTCGGAAATCATCTACCTCAACCTTCGAAAAGCATCTGTTATACGAGTTATGGCAATACTCCCGAACTCCCGCCCCAGTACTGGGTGGCGTCGAGGTTATCTCACCAACAACTGTATAAAAGAGATTTTTTATGTCGGCGAAACTCAGGTATTCCAGAATCTCAACGATAAAATTGTGACGACAACACCTCGGAGCTCAACTCCCCGGGACACTGCCACAACCCCTAAATGACAGGAGGCACCAAGAACAATGTTCTCGTCACAAATCGATCGGAACGATTCCAAGATACCCGCGTGATCCTAAATTTTTTTAGTGAAATTTGAGAAGAGAAGAGTCAAAACTCTACGTCAGGATGCCTTACCAGAGCGATGAAGGGACTGGGGAGTAAAAAGAATTCCTAAACTCTCCGATATATATAATCCTAAATGTTTCAAAACATTTTTCTAGACTCAACAACGCCAACGATTCAATCAAGCAGGGGGCTCCTAAGGTAGGGGAAGGCTTTGATACCAACTTGTAACGCCCTCGATGCGGCTATATCTCCTACGTGTCGAAGCACGACTTAGAGGCATAACCGCATTGAAAGCAATTTCACAAGTAAGGTAATCTTCACAACAACCCATGTAAATAGATAAAAGGGGAAAAGTTACATAGTTGGCTTACACTCGCTACGTCACACAAATGCATGAATAACATTACAATCATCCAATACACTCATGGTCTGACTACGGTACCAAAATAAAGATCAAACCCCACATGTGACATGGTCCCCAATCGCCCCAACTAGGCACCACTACTGACCATCTGGGAAAGAAACATAGTAACGGCGAGAGTCTTCATCAAACTCACACTTCAGCTCAAGCACATCGTCTGGAACGGTATCATCGGTCCCTGCAACTGGTTTTCGAAGTAAACTGTGAGTCACGGGGACTCGGCAATCTCGCACCCTCGCGATCAAGACTATTTAAGCTTAAAGGTAAGGCAAGGTATGATGTGGAGCTGCAGCAAGCGACTAGCATATATGGTGGCTAACCTATTCTCAAAAGAGAGCGAGAAGAGAAGGCAAAGCACAGACGAAGAACTATGATCAAGAAGTGAACCTAGAACAACCTACGTCAAACATTACTCCAACACCGTGTTCACTTCCCGGACTCTGCCGAGAAGAGACTATCACGGTTACACACGTGGTTGATTCATTTTAATTAAGTTAAGTTTCATGTTATCCACAACCGGACATTAACAAATTCCTATCTGCCCATAACCGCGGGCACGACTTTCGAAAGTTCAAATCCTTGCAGGGGAGTCCCAACTTAGCCCATCACAAGCTCTCACGGTCAATGAAGGATATTCCTTCTCCCAAGACATTCCGATCAGACTCGGCATCCCGGTTACAAGACATCCTCGACAATGGTAAAACAAGTCCAGCAACACCGCCCGAATGTGCCGACAAATCCTGATAGGAGTTGCACATATCTCGTTCTCAGGGCACACTCAGATAAGCAATCCGTACAACTAAAACCAACCCTCGAGTTTCCCCAAGGTGGCGCTGCAAGGGGCTCTAGTTTGGACCAACACTCAGAGGAGCACTAGCCCCGGGGGGGGGGGGTTAAATAAAGATGACCCTCGGGCTCCGGAAACCCAAGGGGAAAAGAGGCTAGGTGGCAAATGGTAAAACCAAGGTTGGGCATTGCTGGAGGTGTTTTATTTAAGGCGAACTGTCAAGGGGTTCCCATTATAACCCAACCGCGTAAGGAATGCAAAATCCGGAAATATAACACCGATATGACGGAAACTAGGGCGGCAAGAGTGGAACAAAACACTAGGAAAAAGGCCGAGCCTTCCACCCTTTACCAAGTATATAGGTGCATTAAGATAAACAAGATAGTATGGTGATATCCCAACAATAAAGAATGTTCCAACAAGGAACGATCTCCACTCTTCACCTGCAACTAGCAACGCTATAAGAGGGGCTGAGCAAAGTGGTAACATAGCCAATCAACGGTTTGCTAGGACATGGTGGGTTAGAGGTTTGACATGGCAATTTGGGAGGCATGATAAGCAAGTGGTAGGCATCGTAGCATAGGCATAGCAAAAGAGCGAGCATCTAGCAAGCAAAGATAGAAGTGATTTCGAGGGTATGATCATCTTGCCTGCAAAGTTGCCAGAGTTGACCTGATCCTCGTAAGCGAACTCAACGGGCTCCTCGTTCATGAACTCATCTCCCGGCTCTACCCAAACAAGAACAACAAGCAAACGGAACACAATCAACCACGTGCAATGCTCAAACAACATGATGCAACATGGTATGATATGCGGGATGCGGTATGTGATGCATATGCAAGATTTGACAAGGAATGATTGAACCTGGCCTCAACTTGGAAATACAAGAGTGCCACTGTAAAGGTGTGGTAATTTCGGTTGAAATTGATGTAAAGATCACTGGAATCGGATGCACGGTTTGGAAATGGCAAGCAAAACAAATATGGCACCGGTCTGCGATAATCAGCAAGTGACCAACTAAATGCATCAAAATAAATATGCTACAACACTCAAACATGACAACAAAATACATGGCAGGGATCCACTCATGATGCTTGACAAAATATGAACACTGAGCTACGGCTAATTCATCCATTAACAGGTTCAAACAAGCATGACAAAAGTGCAAATGATAACCGGTTTCAGACTTAGTGAAATCAACACAAGTTTGGAATTTATCATCAGGAAGCACACTTTAGAGCATGAAAACTACATGCTACAGGAACTTAACATGGCAAAGCAAGGCATGTAATGAAGCTACTCAAAGCACTTAACAAAAGTGCCTTAGTGACCTTGAGCCAAAATGGAACAGAAAATACAATTGCATGCATGTGAACATGGCAAAAACATAAACAGATTTCAGACTTAGTGAAAAACTGGAGCATGCAAATCAGTTAACGAGTAGGTATGTTTACGAGCTCGATGCACTCACTCCAGAGCATGGCATGACAAACTAAGAATACACCCAAAGAATACATAGCATAGAAGCTAGACATGGCAAGAACAACAACATAGCATCCACGGATCAATAGCAACATCCTTGGCAAAATCGCTAAACATGTCAACAATCTGCCAGGATTAACTTTATAGCAAAAGTAGAGCTCGATTGACTCAAGCTAGGTGCTCCATAAATGCAAACAAAGACATGTATGGATAGAGCACCACAATGTTAACAAAACACCCTTACTGATCATCCTCAAAAGAGGCACGGATCACTAGGAAACAACATGAACATATGACATAACGACAAAAACAGAACAAGGACTTGGTGAAATTGTAAGTCCCTGTAATCAGCATTACCAATTACGCTACTTTGCAAGCTTGTGCTAGTCACCACAAATATCAAAAAAATACATGGCAAGCACCTCTGTAAAGATGACATGGCATATAACAGAACACATGCAGAGCTCAGGATCATATCATGCACACATTAAAAATGGCAAAAATGACAAATAGCTATTTGCTGAAACAGATCTGCCAAATTCATCACATAGCCCTCTTCCAACAGCATTTTGGGCATCAAGATGAGATCAAATGAAAATGATGCAATGAGATGAAATGATGTACTCGTCGAGGCGAACATTTTGATATGCTACACGCACAAATCGAAGCTACGCATGTAGAGTTACGACATGATGAAAATTGCCAAAAATTAGGGTTTCGGGGATAAAAAGTCAACCGTCTGGAATAGATCTCAGATCTGGATCGAAGGCGCGGAAAACGAGGTTGGTCGGTGCCGGAGTTCCTGTTCACCGGAGTCGTCGAAGGGGCTCGCCGGAGTTGTAGGGCGCGACTGGAGCTTGCCGGGCGGCGAGGGCGAAGAAGGGCGGCGAGGAGGCGGCGCCGGCGCGGCGAGGTAGCCGCGGACGCGGCGGCCGGGGCAGCGGACGTCGGTGGCGGGCGGCGGCCAGTCGGCGAACCGCCGCGCGGGAGGAGGAAGAAGACCCGGGCGGCGGCGGGTGGGGAGATGGGCCGCGGGGGCATGCCCCGGGCTTCGCGGGCCGGCCCGGTGGGAGGCGCGGCGATGTGGGGCGCGGCCGGCGGACGAATCCGGAAGCACCACGTGGCGGCAGCGGGGTGAAGCGGACGTGTCCGGCCGGATGAGGTTTTGTCCGGCGGCGCGAGGGAAGCGAGGAGACTAGGGTTTCGTCCGGATTTGGACGGGGAGGCACTTATATAGAGGTAGAGGGAGCTAGGGAGCTCCAAATTGAGCACGGTTTTCGGCCACGCGATCGTGATCGAACGCTCTAGACGATGGAGGGGTTTTTGATGGGTTTTGGGCTAAATTGGAAGGGTGTTGCGATGCAACACAAACGAGGCCTTCTCGGTCCCTCGGTTAACCGTTGGAGTATCAAACGAAGTCCAAATGGCACGAAACTTGACAGGCGGACTACCGGTAGTAAACCAAGGCTGCATGACAAGTCTCGGTCCAATCCGGAAATGTTTAACCCCCACACACGAAAAGAGGTAGAAAGGACCACCGGAGGAGATAGGAGCGCCGGAATGCAAAACCGACAACGGGGAAACTGCTCGGATGCATGAGACGAACACGTATGCAAATGCAATGCACATGATGACATGATATGAGATGCATGACAAAGACAACAACATGGAGACAAAAACCCGACACCGAGGAAAATAAAATAACTTAGGCCGGAAAAGGCAAGAGTTGGGATACAGATAAGGTAAATTACATCCAGGGTGTTACATCCTATGACTCAAGAAAGAGAAAATGAAACTACGAAAACGAAAGTCTTCTCGCTTCATGTTCCTCGAATGAATACCAAGTCTTCAAGGTCACGCCAATTTCTTCACTTTCAAAGTCTTCAGAAAGTCTTCAGAAATCCAAAGTCTTCAGTCGAAGAACTTCATTTTTAGGGGTCCACTTTCTGTGTAAATATCAAACTCCTCATAGACTTATAGACCTGTGTACACTCACAAACGCATTAGTCCCTTAACCTATAAGTCTTCAATACACCAGAATCACTAAGGGGCACTAGATGCACTTACAACTATAGTTCGTCGTGTTGAGGCACCACGTGATGATCGGGTGTGATAGACTGTAACACCCCGGATGTAATTTACCTTATATGTACTCCAACTCTTGCCGTTTCCGGCCTAAGTTATTTTATTTTCTCCGTTGTTGGGTTTTTGTCTCCATGTGTTGTTGCCTTTGTCATGCATCTCATATCATGTCATCATGTGCATTGCATTTGCATACGTGTTCGTCTCATGCATTCGAGCATTTTCCCCGTTGTCCGTTTTGCATTCCGGCGCTCCTATCTCCTCCGGTGCCCCTTTCTACCTCTTTTCGTGTGTGGGGGTTAAACATTTCCGGATTGGACCGAGACTTGTCATGCGGCCTTGGCTTACTACCGGTAGACCGCCTGTCAAGTTTCGTGCCATTTGGACTTCGTTTGATACTCCAACGGTTAACCAAGGGACCGAGAAGGCCTTGTTTGTGTTGCAGACCAACACCCTTCCAATTTGGCCCAAAACCTACCAAAACCCTCTCCATCATCTAGAGTGTTTGATCATGATCGCGTGGCTGAAAACCGTGCTCAATTTGGAGCCTCCTAGCTCCTCCTACCTATAAAATGGTCTCTTCCCCGAAAATCCCGGATCCAAAACCACCCTAACCCTAATTTTTCGTCTCCTCCGCCGCCGGACGTGTGCGCTCCCACCGGACACGCCCCGCGCCGCCGCACCTGGCCAACCGGGGGCCGCCACGTGTCCCACCGGGGCTCCCCGCCGCGCTGGCCCGCCCGGCCCAGGGAGGCCCCCGAAAGCCCGCGTCTGCCGCCGCCCTCCATCCGCTCCGCGCCGCCCGAGTGCCCCGCCGCGCCACCGCTCGACCCCGCCACCGGTGAGTTCCCCGTGGCGAGCCTCCTCGCCACCGCGCCGCCCCGATGATGCCGTGCTCCACCTGCGCGCCGCCGCCTCCTCCCGCGCCGGTCGCCGCGCGCCACCATGCCGGCCACCTCCACCGCCCTGCACCCCTCGTCGCCGGCGAGCACCCCGGCCACCTCTCCCTCCGAGTTCCGGCCGCCGTCGACCACAACTCTGGCCGGCGAGCTTCAGGAAGCGTGCACTGCTACAGTGCCCCAAGATCTGGATCTGAGATCTAAATCTCCACGGTTGACTTTTTCCCTACTAACCCTAGATTTTTTGCAACCTTCATCATGTCGTAACTCTGCATCCGTAGCTCCGATTTGGGTGTGTAGCATATCAAAAGGTTCGTCTCGACGAGTACATCATTTCATCTCATTGCATCATTTTCATTTGAGCTCATCTTGATGCCCAAAATGCTGTTGGAAGAGGGCTATGTGGTGAATTTGTCAGATCTGTTGCATCAAATAGCTATTTGTCATTTTTGCCATGTTTAATGTGTGCATGCTATGATCCTGAGCTCTACATGTGTTTTGTTATATGCCATGCCATCTTTACATAGGTGCTTGCCATGTATTTCTGTGATATTTGTGGTGACTAGCACAAGCTTGCAAAGTAGTGTAATCGGTAATGCTGATTTCAAGGACTTAGAATTTCACCAAGTCCTTGTTCTGTTTTTGTCGTTATGCCATGTGTTCGTGTTGTTTCCTAGTGATCCGTGCCTCTTTTGAGGATGATCAGTAAGGATGTTTTGTTAACATTGTGGTGCTATATCCATCCATGTCTTTGTTTGCAATTATGGAGCACCCTAGTTTGAGTCAATCGAGCTCTACTTTTGCTATATCGTAAATCCTGGCAGATTGTTGACCTGTTTAGCGATTTTGCCGATGATGTTGCTATAGATCCGTGCATGCTATGTTGTTGTTCTTGCCATGTCTAGCTTCTATGCCATGTCTTATTGATGGGTGTATGCTTAGTTTGTCATGCCATTCTCTGTAGTGAGTGCATCGAGCTCGTAAACATGCCTACTCGTTAGCTGATTTGCATGCTCCATTTTTTCACTAAGTCTGAAATCTGTTTATGTTTTTGCCATGTTCACATGCTTGCAATTGTATTTTCTGATCCCTTTTGGCTCAAGGTCACTAAGGGACTTTTGTTAAGTGCTTTGAGAAGCTTCATGCCATGCCTTGCTTTGCCATGTTAAGTTCCTGTAGCATGTAGTTTTCATGCTCTAAAGTGTGCTTCCTGATGATAAATTCCAGACTTGTGTTGATTTCACGAAGTCTGAAACATGTTATCATTTGCTCTTTTGCCATGCTTGTTTGAACCTGTTAATGGATGAATTAGCCATAGCTCAGTGTTCATCTTTTGTCAAGCATCATGAGTGGATCCCTGCCACGTATTTTGTTGTCATGTTTGAGTGCTGTAGCATATTTATCTTGATGCATTTAGTTGGCCACTTGCTGATTATCGCAGACCGGTGCCATATTTGTTTTGCTTGCCATTTCCAAACCGTGCATCCGATTCCGATGATCTTTATATCGATTGACGAAGCTATGTACCTAGGGTAGGGTCATGGACCTGTCCAAACTCCCCTACCCAAGGACATCTCTAGAAGAAATCACCTTTCAATCGACTTGGAGGTGTTCCACTTGACAGACTCGAAGACACTCGACCAAGAAGCGGTCACTCGACCAAGACCAAACCACTCGACGGCCAGGAGACCTAAAGGCACTCCGCATGCTAACGGTTGGTTATTAAGTAGCCTTTATGGTCATCATAGCACTTTATTAGGGGCGTTATCAGTAACGACCGACCTTAATGTATTTAAAGCCCTGCATAACTGAGGGTCGGAGGGGTCCAGCGAACTCTATATAAGCCACCCCCTCCTCAGTGTAAAGGGTTCACACCCTTGTAATTCATACACGATAATCCAGTCGACCGCCTCCGGGCTCCGAGACGTAGGGCTATTACTTCCTCCAAGAAGGGCTTGAACTCGTAAACCTCATGTGCTTACAACTTCTCCATAGCTAAGATCTTGCCTCTCCATACTTACCCCCCTATATTACTGTCAGACTTAGAACCACGACAGTTGGCGCCCACCGTGGGGCCGGTGTTTTAGCGATTTGTTGGTGGAGTTGCGGTCTTTTCCGATCCGAATCATCATGGTTTCCGGCAGAGTTTTGGTGGAGGGCCGCGAGATCCATCTTGGCGCGCTCACGTTCATCGCCGACGACTCCGCTTGGCTTCAGGAGGCTCCGCTCTACGTGGACACGCTCCCTGTCCGCGGGGCGACGCACTTTCGCGCGTGCGTCCGCGGCATCCTTTTGTGGCAACCGTTGACCCACTATCGGTCGGCTCCTATGCTGTCCTCCCTTCCTGTTTCCCGCCGGCGCAAGTGCTCCGGTCGGTCGAGACTTCAGAGGTGGATGAGACACGCGGTGGCACGCCAGTCGGCCACCCCTCAAGTCGCGGCGATCGAGCCCAACAAATCCCTCTACGGCTTGTTTGATCTGTCGTCTAGCTCTACAGAGACCGCATCTGAGTGCGACAGCAGTGATCCAGCGGCGGAGGTTCTGATGGTCGATGGACCGCCCAGTCCTCCCGGTTTTCCCCGCACCGACGGAGGCGCGGGTGGAGGCGACCCGTCGCGTTCCCATGAGGAATATCTCCCCGAGCCTCCCATGTCGTTGCAGAGAGAAGAACTTCGTCGCCGGAACATGGATGCGCTGCACACTCCTATCGTCCGAGAAACCCCTGAGGCTCGTGCCTTGGAGGATGCGCGCCTGGCAAACTTGGCCGAGCGCACTCGAATGGAGAACCTCCAGCGAGCACTCGACGAGCGTGCACGACAACGGGTTCCCGAATCCAGTCGACGTCAGCTCTTCCCGCCCCCGCAGGTATATCGAACTCCAATTCAGAATTTAGCAGCTGCAGCCCGTATAGGAGAGTTGATTCAGCCTTCCCAGTCGGAGGCTGGCAGAGGCTTGCTGCAGATCAGAGCGTTACTCCGGGCAGCAGGAGACCAGAATTCCGTTGTTTCTCAGTCGCGGAACATGATTCACAGCAGATCCATTGCTGCAGACACAGTCCAGTCGGCTCATAGCCCAAGATCGCCCCCGAGGCGTGCGGGACGTGGGGACCAGCGTAATCAGTACGGGAACCGTGAGCAATATGATCACCGATTCGATCGTGATGATCGACGTCGAGTGCCCACCCCTCCCCCGAGGAGCGGGTCGTATGCGCCTCGACAGCAGGATGACAGGCGCCCTCATAGTGTTGGGCGAAGGATCACAGTCGACTCCAGGGAGCTAGGCTTTGATACGAGATCCATTCTCATTCAAGGTTTGGTCGACAGGAATAGAGCTCACCGAGAAGGTCACGACAGAGATGCGCCTACCAGCAGCAGAGCACATGTTTCGGGGCCAGAGTGCTTTAGGAGCATCATCAGGGTCGCTGTGATTCCTCCCAACTTCAGGTTGGCGACTGGAGTCAGCAAGTTCACTGGTGAGTCCAAGCCCGATACTTGGCTTGAACACTACCGAGTGGCCGTCCAGATTGGTGGCGGCAATGATGAAGTGGCCATGAAGCACCTGCCTCTCATGTTGGAGGGCTCGGCCAGAGCGTGGCTGAACCAGTTAGCACCCAGCAGCTTTTACACTTGGGAAGATCTCGCCTGAGTGTTTGTCACCACATTTGAAGGAACATGCAAGCGACCGGCAGGGCTGACGGAACTGCGGTCTTGCGTGCAGAAGCCGAATGAAACTTTGAGGGATTACATCCAGAGATGGATCACATTACATCACACGGTAGAGAATGTGCCTGACCACCAAGCAGTCTGTGCCTTCAAAGAAGGCGTCAAGTACAAAGAACTGAATCTGAAATTCGGTCGGACCGGAGATATGTCTCTGAATCGGATGATGGAGATTGCCACCAAGTACGCTAATGGTGAAGATGAGGATCGACTCAGGAGTGGCAAGCTCAAGTCAGTCACTCAAGAAACCGGAGGAAATTCCAATCGGAAATAGAAGTGGAAAGCCGAGCCAGCTGCTCCTGGGGAAGCCTTGGCTGTAACCCAAGGAAAGTTTAAAGGGAAAGCCAAAGGACCTTGGAACCCCAAGAAAGTTAAAGACCAGGACGGAAATGATGTGTTGGATTTTCCATGTCTCGTCCACACCAAGAAAGATGAAGAGGGTAATTTCATTTACCCAAAACATACCACTCGACAGTGTCGACTCTTGATCCAGCAGTTCCAGGGCAAGCATCCCAAAGATAAGGAAAAGGAGTCAGACAAAGTTGAGGACAAGGAAGATAGTGACGATGGATACCCCCAGGTCAATTCCACCCTGATGATTTTTGCTGATGTTGAAAGCAAAAGTCGACTGAAAGTTATCAACCGAGAGGTGAATATGGTTGCTCCGGCGACACCCAGTTATCTGAAGTGGTCTCAGACTGCCATAACATTCGACCGGTCCGATCAACTAACGCACATCGCCACCCCTGGGAGGCAAGCTTTGGTGGTCGACCCAGTTGTTGAAGGCACTCGACTGACCAAAGTCTTGATGGATGGTGGCAGTGGTTTGAACATATTATATGCTGAGATGTTGAAAGGGATGGGCATTCCGATGTCTAGACTCAGTACCAGCAACATGAGTTTCCATGGAGTCATTCCCGGGAAGAAGGCTGAATCACTCGGCCAGATTGCTCTTGATGTGGTTTTCAGTGATTCCAAGAATTACCGCAAAGAAAAGTTGACGTTTGAAGTTGTAGACTTCCAGAGTGCCTATCACGCTATTTTGGGCAGGCCGGCTTATGCACGCTTCATGGCCCGACCATGTTATGTGTATCTCGAACTGAAGATGCCTGGCCCCAAAGGTGTGATCACTATTACGAGCAATCGGAAGAAAGCGGAAGAATGTTTTCAGAAAGGTTCAATGATCGCTGATGCTCAGATGGCAGTGGTGGAGCTCTAGGAATACCAGAAGACTGCAGACCCGAGTGATTTTTTGCGAGCCAAGAAGCCCACTACAGAATCAGCTTTTCGGTCGTTTGGCGAAACGAAGACAGCTCACATCCACCCGACCGATCCCAGCGCTGCTCCAACTCATATCTCAACAACACTCGACTCCAAATAGGAAGAAGCGCTCATCCACTTCCTCCGTGAGAACTGGGACATTTTCGCATGGAAGCCTTCTGACATGCCGGGTGTTCCCAGGGAGCTGGCTGAGCACCGCCTAAGAGTCGACTCAAAAGTAAAACATGTCAAGGAACATCTCCGACGGTCCGCCGTCCAGAAGAGAAAGGCTATTGGCGAGGAGGTGGCTCGGCTCTTAGCAGCGGAGTTCATCCGAGAAATCTACCACTCCGAGTGGCTCGCCAACGTTGTCATGGTCCCCAAGAAGGACAAGTCACTTCGCATGTGCATTGACTTTAAACATATCAATCGGGCCTGCCCGAAAGATCATTTTCCTCTCCCCCGCATCGATCAGATAGTCGACTCGACTGCGGGATGTGAGCGACTGTCTTTTTTAGATGCCTATTCCGGGTACCATCAGATCCGTCTGTATGGACCTGACGAGATCAAATCAGCTTTCATCTCTCCATTCGGGTGCTTCTGTTATGTTACCATGCCGTTCGGCCTCAAGAATGCCAGAGCCACATTCATGAGGATGATTCAGAAGTGTTTGCTCACTCAAATCAGTCAGAATGTGGAAGCGTACATGGATGACATTGTGGTCAAGTCACGGAAGGGTTCTGACCTGCTAGCTGACCTTGCTGAAACCTTTGCTAACCTTAGGAGGTATGATATCAAGCTTAATCCATCAAAGTGCACATTCGGAGTTCCTGGCGGAAAATTACTCGGTTTTCTTGTTTCCGAACGGGGAATCGACGCC
Organism: Triticum aestivum; assembly: GCF_018294505.1. Lineage (NCBI taxonomy): Eukaryota > Viridiplantae > Streptophyta > Magnoliopsida > Poales > Poaceae > Triticum > Triticum aestivum. The sequence goes on from NC_057812.1 coordinate 292,039,727, forward strand.
AATCCAGAAAAAGTCAGTACTATACTCCGAATGAAAAGTCCTGTGCGAGCGCACGATGTCCAGAAGCTTACTGGTTGCTTGGCCGCTTTAAGTAGATTCATATCTCGTCTCAGTGAAAAGGCATTGCCTCTTTACCGATTGATGAAGAAGTCTGACAAGTTCGAGTGGACTCCCGAAGCTGATGCAATGTTTGCAGAGCTCAAAGCTCTGCTCTCCACCCAGCCGGTGCTTGCTGCCCCAATCAGCAAGGAGCCTTTGCGCTTTACGTCGCAGCCACGGGACAAGTCGTCAGTATGGTACTTACGGTCGAGCGGGAAGAAGAAGGAAAAGCCTTGAAAGTTCAGCGCCCAGTATATTATATTTCTGAAGTTTTGACCCCGTCGAAGCAAAGATATCCTCATTATTAGAAGCTTGTATATGGGATTTATATGACCACAAAGAAAGTTGCTCACTACTTCTCTGATCATTCCATTACAGTCGTCAGCGACGCTCCATTGTCAGAGATCCTGCACAACAGAGATGCAACTGGTCGAGTGGCAAAATGGGCGATTGAACTCCTTCCTCTAGATATCAAGTTCGAGGCAAAGAAAGCTATCAAGTCCCAGGCAGTAGCAGATTTCGTCGCCGAGTGGATTGAATAGCAACTGCCGACTCAGGTTCACTCGGAGCATTGGACCATGTTCTTCGATGGTTCCAAAATGCTGAATGGTTCCGGTGCCGGGGTGGTGTTGGTCTCCCCCCGAGGAGATAAGCTCAGATATGTTCTTCAAATCCACTTTGATTCCTCCAATAACGAGGCGGAATATGAAGCACTTTTATATGGGTTGTGCATGGCCATTTCACTCGGCGTCCGATGCCTCATGGTCTATAGCGACTCAGATTTGGTGGTTAATCAGGTGATGAAGGAATGGGACGTCAGAAGTCCAGCCATGACTGGTTATTGCAATGCAATGAGAAAGCTGGAGAAGAAATTCGAGGGGTTAGAGCTTCATCACATACCCCGACTGAAAAATCAAGCAGCTGATGATTTGGCAAAAATAGGTTCCAAAAGAGAAGCCATTCCCAGCAATGTGTTTTTGGAACACATCCACACACCATCAGTTCAGGAGGATACCTTCACTGAAGAGGCCCCGCAGCCAAAAAGTGTCGCGGATCTGACTGAAGTTGAAGTTCCAACTGTGGTCGACCTGATCATGGAAGTCTTGGTCATCACTCCCGACTGGACAGTACCATACATCGCGTACATCCTAAGGAAAGAACTCCCAGAGGACGAAGAAGAGGCTCGACAGATCATCCGTCGATCCAAGGCCTTTACAGTCATAAAGGGACAGTTGTATAGAGAAAGCGCGATGGAGTCAGTCAGAAGTGTATAACACCAGAAGAAGGTCAGATGATCCTTGACGATATCCACTCGGGGACCTGTGGTCATCATGCATCCTCTCGGACCATTGTGTCTAAAGCATACCGAGCGGGATTTTATTGGCCAAGGGCTAATGAAATGGCAAAAGAGATAGTTGACAAATGTGAAGGATGTCAGTATTACTCCAATATGTCGCACAAGCCCGCGTCAGCTGTGAAAACCATTCCACTCGTCTGGCCCTTCGCTGTTTGGGGGATGGACATGGTTGGACCACTGAAAACAGGTAAGAGAGGCTTCACTCATGTGCTAGTAGCAGTCGACAAGTTCACCAAATGGATTGAAGCTAAGCCTATCAAGAGTCTTGATGCTTGCACTGCTATCAGTTTCATCAGAGAGTTGATATTCAGATATGGAGTTCTGCACAACATCATCACTGACAATGGGTCAAACTTCGATTCTGACAAATTCAGGGCCTTTTGCGCCTCTCAGGGCACACGAGTCGACTATGCTTTGGTCGCTCACCCTCAGTCGAATGGACAGGCGGAAAGAGCAAACGGCCTAATTCTCAAAGGACTGAAACCTCGATTGATGCGCGATCTCAAGCACGCAGCAGGTGCATGGGTCGATGAGCTTCCATCAGTTCTTTGGGGATTGAGGACGACCCCGAACCGATCGACTGGAAGAACCCCATTCTTTCTGGTCTATGGAGCCGAAGCAGTCTTGCCGAGTGACATGCTTCACAACGCCCCTTGAGTCGAGCTCTACTCTGAAGAAGAAGCAGAACAAGCCCGGCAGGACGCAGTCGACCTCCTGGAAGAATAAAGAGAAATGGCCATGATCCGATCGACCATTTATCAGCAAGACTTGCGTCGATTCCATGCTAGAAATGTGAAGAGTCGAGCCTTCCAAGAAGGAGACTTAGTCCTCCGAGTGGATCAGCAGAAACCACACAAACTCGCTCCTACTTGGGAAGGCCCCTTCATAGTCACCAGAGTCCTCCACAATGGAGCGTATCACCTCTATAATGTCGATCGCCAGATTGATGAGCCACGAGCCTGGAATACGGAGCTACTCCGCCCCTTTTATACTTGAATTCTCACTTGGATGAGATGTAATAAGAAAAAACTCCTATAGTTTATTTATCAAAGACAAGAGCGTTATAATTTTCCCAGTGATTATTATTGTTTTTGTTTGCATAAGTAATCCCCCAGTGGGTGGCTTAGTTGCGAATCCGCTTCGCCTAAGTTTGTAAAAATAATTTCCTACCGAGTGGTGAGCCAGCTCCCACTTGGGGGCTTAGCTGTGAACCCGTTTTGCCTAAGTATTTAAAAATCCTACCGAGTGGAGAGCGATCCTCCCACTCGGGGGCTTAGCTGTAGTCCAGCACTCGCCTAAGTTTTCTCACTCGGAGACTTAGCTGCAGTCCGGCACTCGCCTAAGTATTTAAAAATCCTACCGAGTGGAGAGCGATCCTCCCACTCGGGGGCTTAGCTGCAGTCCAGTACTCGCCTAAGTTTTATCACTCGGAGACTTAGCTGCAGTCCGGCACTCACCTAAGTTTGAAAAAATCCTACTGAGTGGAGAGCAACCCTCCCACTCGAGGGCTTAGCTGCAGTCCAGTACTCGCCTAAGTTCTCTCACTCGGAGGCTTAGCTGCAGTCCGGCACTCGCCTAAGTTTGAAAAAATCCTACTGAATGGAGAGCAATCCCCCCACTCGGGGGCTTAGCTGCAGTCTAGTACTCACCTAAGCTCTCTCACTCGGAGACTTAGCTGCAGTCCGACACTCGCCTAAGTTTGAAAAAATCCTACCGAGTGGAGAGCAATCCTCCCACTCGGGGGCTTAGCTGTAGTCCAGTACTCGCCTAAGTTTTCTCACTCGAAGACTTAGCTGCAGTCCGGCACTCGCCTAAGTTTGAAAAAATCCTACCGAGTGGAGAGCAACCCTCCCACTCGGGGGCTTAGCTGCAGTCCAGTACTCGCCTAAGTTTTCTCACTTGAAGACTTAGCTGCAGTCCGGCACTCGCCTAAGTTTGAAAAAATCCTACCGAGTGGAGAGCAACCCTCCCACTCGGGGGCTTAGCTACAGTCCAGTACTCGCCTAAGTTCTCTCACTCGGAGACTTAGCTGCAGTCCGGCACTCACCTAAGTTTGAAAAATCCTACCAAGTGGAGAGCAAACCTCCCACTCGGGGGCTTAGCTGCAGTCCAGAACTCGCCTAAGTACGAAACACATCTCAATCCTCAAGGACGACGAGGTGCAGGTCGACTGCCGCCTTCTCCTTAGGAGCTTCACCACAAATACAATGTGCGCTCCATCCCGCTCTGCAGTAACGAGGCGCGGGTCGACTGTCGCCTTCCCCTGGAGAGCTTCGCCACAAATACAACGTGCGCTCCATCCCACTCCGCAAGGACGACGAGGTGCAGGACTACTGCCACCTTCTCTTGAGGAGCTTCGCTGACCCACAAGGGCAACGAGGCGCAGGTCGACTGCTTCCTTCTCCTTTGGAGCTGCGCTACAAATACAAAAGTTGTCTCGAATGAAGAACGAGTTCACTCGGCAGGGGATTCATGAAGGTATTCAACGATAAACCAAGTTTAGATAAATCCTAAAGGTTTTGGACCACAGATCGAAGTGCTCGGGCATTCAGCCCGAAAGAGTTTAACGGTTACAAAAACCACTCGGCATTCCGAGGCAAATTTAAGGTGAGGCATAAAAGTTTGTTCACTCCGCGGGAGGAGGACTAGCAGGCTCGACGAACTCGTCTAAGTCGACACCGTCGGTGATCCGAGTGGCTGCAGTGATGAAAGTCTCCATAAAAGATCGGAAGTCATGCTTCTGGGTGTTGGCGACCTTGATTGCTGCCAGCTTATCTTGTCGCACCTCCTTGCAATGGACGTGAACCAAAGACAGAGCCACATCAGCGCCACACCGGGCAGAAGACTTCTTCCACTCCTACACTCGGTCAGGTATTTCGTTAAGTCGAGTCATCAGGGACTCAAGATCATTTTGGAGCATGGCCTCTAGCCAAAGTGCCGGGTCGATCCGCGATATGGCGACCTTCAGTCGAGCCAAGTAGTCTACGACACCGTCGATGCGGGATTCCAGTCGGAGCAGATTCATGGCAGTTTCATCTTTCACGGGAGAATTGATTGGATCCAAACCTGGTTCGATCCGCCCAGTCTCCTCCTCGAAGTTCTGACAAAACTCTGCATTCACGATCCAAGGATAAGTCAATTTTCGTACGCTGAGTCGACACAGAAAAAAATCAGTCAGAACAAAATGTGCACCTTCAAGCTTGACGAACAACTTCTTGGCAAGGCTCCTCAGATAGCTCTCCAGATCGTCCCTCCTGCGAGCGATGCCTTCCATCTTCTCGCATAGGTTGAGGTTCTCCTTCTTCCAGCGCGAGCACTCCTTGTTGGCTTCGTTCAGAGCAGATTTCAGCTTGGTATTCTCTTCTTCCAACTGGCCGACCGAAGCCAGTTTCTGTTCAGCCAGAGCGGTTCTGTCGTCAGCTTCCTTTCGAGCAGCAGCCAAATCCCGATCCTTCTTCGCCAGAGCTTCTCTCAGTTTTTCTGCAAAGAAACGATGCTTGATTCAGAGAGAGCAGAAGGGTACTCCATCCTAAGACAGACCAGTCGACAAACTCATCTTACCAGTGGCGCCGTCCTTGACCTTTTGCAGCTCTGTCTTGGCTAGCTCCAAGTCAAGGTTCAGTTGAATCTGCTGTTTCTCCAAGTCAGCAAAGCGAGCTCCAAGATCGCAAGATTTCTGAAATCAAAGGAGAGAAGTTATTTTACAGCGAAAAATGACAAAGACATTAAGTACTAAGACTACGGTTGACTGCCCGCAGTCCACCATAGTCTCGGGGACTACACCCAATGGGTGCACTTTGCGTGCCCCCACCGGTTCTGATCCCACTCGACCGACCCGCCGGAGTCGAGTGCAGGGAGTAAAAAAAGAGGAGAGAAAGTAGAACTCAGACCACAGTCGACTGCCAGCAGTCGACCGCGGTCTCGGGGACTACACCCAGTGGGTGCACTTGGCGTGCCCCCACCGGTTCTGATCCCACTCGACCAGATCGAGTGGAAGAGACAAACTACTAGTTCGGTTTACACTTGACAAAATACAAAGACTATAGTCGACTGCCAGCAGTCCACCGTAGTCTCGGGGACTACACCAAGTGGGTGCACTCAACGTGCCCCCACTAGTTCAAAAATTCAATCGACGCACCCAGTGGGTGTACAGATGCAAAGATTTTCGGAAAGAGTCTTCAGATAGCATATCCTAACAGAACAAGCGGCGACCAACTAACCTGAACATTGCTCTGGAGAGCCGAGCTGGCATCGTAGGCGGCTTGGCTGGCGTCCCGCACCATCTTCATCTTCTCCATCATAATGCCCGCCTGGCGTATGGCTTCCCTGGCAGCATTCACCTCATCCTCTGGGACATGATGGGTCACAAAAACTGAAGGCGGGTCGACAGGGGCCTGAGCAATCGACAAGGAAGGCAAGGCACTCGACAGTGGCACGATGAAGGTAACAGAACCCCGATTGGCATCGCCAGCGTCCTGAACGACTGGCTCCGCCCTCAGTGTCGATTGTGGCACCTCGCTCACAGGAGCTTGCTTATTTTTCCTCGTCAAAGGCCTCTCGGGCTCTTCATCATCATCATTAGGGAGGTCAATAATGTTAGGAGCTATTCAAAGTTCAATCGACAAAATCACATCACCTAATGGTACAGATTGCAGTTGAATCGACCAAAATAAAGACAGTATGGCAGAAATCATACCCGGATTAGAAGTGACCGCATCCTCCATCACCTCATCATCGTCCCTGTAAGCTGAGGTCCCGGAAGTAGCAGCACTGACAGTTCCAAAGTTCGTCCGGTTAAAACAAGAAAAACAAACAACACAGGGCGTCGAGTAAATATGAAGGGAGACACTCATGTGGAAGCGATGGGGATGTCAATGTAAATCTTCGGCAACACCTTTCGAAGCTTCGGCTCTGCGACTTTGGGATGCTTTGACGTTTTTTCAGTCGGAGTTGGCGAAGAGGTCCGAGGACGCTTTGAAGACTGACCAGCTTGAGCAATCGCCTTTTCACGAGCGCTCGGTCGTTCTTGGTCAAGTTTGGACCGCCTCTCCCTGCGAGGAGGCGACTCGACTTCTTCTTCCTCACTTGGATCGTCGCTTTCTTTGCCCCCTCCACCGTCAGAATCCCATTCTTCACTGTCATCGCCGCTCGCCTCTCCTTCCGGGTCCTGCTCTTGCTCTCCATTGGGCATTAAATACATTTCAATAATGGCCTGAAAGAAAGCAGGAAGAACAAAGTCAGTCGACTCAGTATAGGCAACTGCGCGAGTGAATTCAGATTACAAACAAAAGCTCAGAATCGGACCTTCTGTGGTACATGAGACTGGTCGAATGGAGGAACTCTCCTGGCTCCCCTGGGGTTGTCCTTGTTCTCTGCCATGCCCGACAGCCACTTCTCCAGTGTGTCGTCATCGACCTCCTCCGGGTGAATCCGAGTGGAGTCTTCAAGACCCGAATACATCCACATCGGATGGTCTCGGGCTTGAAGAGGCTGGATGCGCCGCTGAAGGAAGTCCTCCAAGAGATCCATACCGGTGACCCCGTCACGGATAAGCTGGATCACTCGCTCTACCAGCACCCTCACCTGCGCCTTCTCCTCCGGGAGCACCTTCAAAGGGGAGGGTTTCCTCACTCGGTCCATGGTGAAAGGAGGGAGGCCAGTCGACTGCCCTAGCGTCGACTGGTCTTTGCAGTAAAACCAGGTTGACTGCCATCCGCGAACTGAGTCGGGAAGAATCATGGCCAAAAAGGAGCTTTTCCCTCACATCTGGACACCAAGACCCCCACACATCTAAATCACTTGAGTCCTCTCATCACTCGGATTAGCCTTTTTCACCGTCTGGGAGCGACAAGTGAAAATGTGCTTGAAAAGGCCCCAGTGAGGCCGACAACCCAGGAAATTCTCACACAAAGAAACAAAAGCAGCGAGATAAACGATTGTGTTGGAGTGAAGTGGTGGAGTTGTGCCCCAAAGATGTTCAGAAATCCCTGAAAGAAAGGGTGAGGAGGCAAGGAAAATCCACGGTCGATGTGGGTGGCAAGGAGAACGCGCTCACCCTCCTGAGGTTGCGGCTCGGATTCCTTCCCCGGAAGCCGCGCCGATTCATAGGGGACCAGCCCTCCTTCGGCTAGGTCGTCGAGATCTTCTTTGGTGATCGTTGAGCGGATCCAGTTGCCCTGGATCCAGCCCTTCGGCAGGCCGGTTCGCGAGGAGGATCCGCCCCGACTGGTCGCCTTCCCCTTCGACCTCGCCGTCGCCTTCTTCGCCCGCTCTAGAGCCGCTGTCTTCTCCTTCCCCATCGTCGCCGGCGAAACGCGTACGGAGTGGTGGCGCTGGGGCGAGAGCGAGCGCGGTGAGGGAGCGTGAAGAGGAGAAGAGATAATGGGGACGCACTGTTCGACGAGACCCCGGTTCGACGCCTTATATGAGGCCGCTTCCGAGTGGCTGACTGGTAGGCCCGGGCGGCCCTATCAAATCCCGTAACAATCGCGCGCGTGATACGTGGCGAAAAAGGTGGCGTGGGGATCGAGGCGGCTCCGCTCTATCCCATCCGATTACTGTGGCCTCCCCCGTCCCGCGCGCTTCCCAAAATTCGGATCCCGCGAAATCTGCGGGCAACAGAACAACCTGTCAGACCGAAGATCTCCTCCACACCGTCACTCGGAGCCTTTCAAGTAAAGAAACTCACTCGACAAAAAGCTAACAATGGATCAAGGCAACTGAAAAGGAAGTTGCTATCATCACTCAGGTTCATTGATCCGAAACCAGATATGCTCATGGCATGAAAAATGAGTCGGGAATATTCTCAACTCCTTCCCCACTCAAACCTCGATCCATTCGGGGGCTAATGACGAAGCTATGTGAAGGAAATATGCCCTAGAGGCAATAATAATGTTATTATTTATTTCCTTATATCATGATAAAAGTTTATTATTCATGCTAGAATTGTATTAACCGGAAACATAATACATGTGTGAATACATAGACAAACAGAGTGTCACTAGTATGCCTCTACTTGACTAGCTCGTTAATCAAAGATGGTTATGTTTCCTAACCATGGACAAAGAGTTGTTATTTGATTAACGGGATCACATCATTAGTTGAATGATTTGATTGACATGACCCATTCCATTAGCTTAGCACCCGATCGTTTAGTATGTTACTATTGCTTTCTTCATGACTTATACATGTTCCTATGACTATGAGATTATGCAACTCCCGTTTGCCAGAGGAACACTTTGTGTGCTACCAAACGTCACAACGTAACTGGGTGATTATAAAGGAGCTCTACATGTGTCTCCAAAGGTACATGTTGGTTTGGCGTATTTCGAGATTAGGATTTGTCACTCCGATTGTCGGAGAGGTATCTCTGGGCCCTCTCGGTAATGCACATCACTTAAGCCTTGCAAGCATTGCAACTAATGAGTTAGTTGCGGGATGATGTATTATAGAATGAGTAAAGAGACTTGCCGGTAACGAGATTGAACTAGGTATTGAGATACCGACGATCGAATCTCGAGCAAGTAACATACCGATGACAAAGGGAACGACGTATGTTGTTATGCGGTCTGACCGATAAAGATCTTTGTAGAATATGTAGGAGCCAATATGAGCATCCAGGTTCCTCTATTGGTTATTGGCCGGAGACGTGTCTTGGTCATGTCTACATTGTTCTCGAACCCGTAGGGTCCGCACGCTTAAGGTTTCGATGAGAGTTATATTATGAGTTTATGAGTTTTGATGTACCAAAGTTAGTTCGGAGTCCTGGATGTGATCACGGACATGACGAGGAGTCTCGAAATGGTCGAGACATAAAGATTGATATATTGGACGGCTATATTCGGACACTGGAAGTGTTCCGGGTGATTTCGGAGAAAACCGGAGAGCCGGAGGGTTACCGGAACCCCCCGGGAGAAGTAATGGGCCATATCTTAGTGGAGAGAGAGAGGGGCAGCCAAAGGTGGGCAGTGCGCCTCCTCCCCCCTGGTCCGAATTGGACTAGAAGAGGGGGGCGGCGCCCCCCTTTCCCTCTCCCTCCCCACTTCCTTCCCCCTCCTAGTAGGAGTCCTACTCCTACTAGGAGGAGGACTCCTCCTTGGCGCGCCTATAGGGCCGGCCGGCCTCCTCCCCTTGCTCCTTTATATACGGGGGCAGGGGGCACCCCTAGAGACACAAGTTGATCCACGTGATCATATTCTTAGCCGTGTGCGGTGCCCCCTTCCACCATAGTCCTCGATAATATTGTAGCGGTGCTTAGGCGAAGCCCTGCGACGGTGGTACATCAAGATCGTCACCACGCCGTCGTGCTAACGGAACTCTTCCCCAACACTTTGCTAGATCGGAGTTCGGGGATCGTCATCGAGCTGAACGTGTGCTAGAACTCGGAGGTGCCATGGTTTCGGTGCTTGATCGGTCGGGCCGTTGAGACGTACGACTACATCAACCAAGTTAATGCTTCCGTTGTTGATCTACAAGGGTACATAGATCACACTCTCCCCTCTCGTTGCTATGCATCACCATGATCTTGCGTGTGCGTAGGAATTTTTTTGAAATTACTACGTTACCCAACAGTGGCATCCGAGCCTAGGTGTTATATGTTGATGTTATATGCACGAGTAGAACACAAGTGAGTTGTGGGCGATATAAGTCATACTGCTTACCAGCATGTCATACTTTGGTTCGGCGGTATTGTTGGACGAAGTGGCCCGGACCGACATTACGCGTACGCTTACGCGAGACCGGTTCTCCCGACGGGCTTTGCACATAGGTGGCTTGTGGGTGACAGTTTCTCCAACTTTAGAATGTGTTTGGTTTGAGGGCTATCCTCCCAGGGACAGGGATAGCCCTTTTTTTCGATGGCTGCCACCCGTTTGGATCTGAGACGAGGAGGGATAGGGTCAGCCAGATGCTAGGAATATTCCTCCAAAAGAGGGATGTGGCGACCCGCGAAAAACGAGCGGGTGGCGGCAACCATCCCGCGCGCGCGTCGTTGTGCTCACGCGCGAAACGTTTTTTCGGCTACATTGCCTCCCGCTTACCAGTGAACCCTCACTTTCCCCCATTACTCACCTCTCTCTTCCCTGTGCGCGGCGGCGGCGCATCTAGCAAATAGCAGAGAGGCCGACGGGAGGTGAGTTCCTTCTCTACTCGTTCCCTATCTGATATCTCCTCTGCTTCGCCTCGCTTGTGCTGGCCTGCCGTTGCGGAGGGTGTTCCCGGGCGATGCGGGCAAGGGTTTGAGGCGGCGGCGCGACTGGATCTCAAGTCCGGCGGCGATGCGGCAGGATCTCAAGGCCGGCGGTGGCTGGCGCCTTCAGGAGGCGCGCGCGCGGCTGGATCTCAAGCCTGGCGGCGGTGCCGCTGGATCTCACGACCGGCGGCTGGGGGCTTCACGAGGCACGGGCGGCTGGTGACATGCGTGCGCACGGGTGCCTGTATGCGGCCGAACAGCTCGTCCACGTGCGCACGGCTGCGTGTTCTAGATGTCTGCTAGTGTTCGGTGCTGATTTGTGCTAGTGTCCGGCTCGTCTCTGCTCATGTGTAGTTCACTGATTGATGTAATTTTCTGGTACAGGAAAGTTGAAGGCCATCGTCAGTACATCTAGCAGCAGCAGCACAACTACAACCTGAGGTTATTTCTCCCCGAAATCTTACTCTGTTTTCTTTTACCATGAAATCCTACTCTGTTCTTTACTAAAATGTTTGACAGTGGAAACAAAATGTTGATTTTGGTTCTAAGCAGTTGGCCACTTGTACATTTAGCAATAGCAGCACAACTAGTATTTTAGCTGTCAATCCTATACTGCATATTTTACCTCTAAACCTTGTACTGCATATTATAGCTGAATCCTATAATGCATTGTAGATGGACAAAAAGACAAAGATGTTAATTTATGCGGCTGCGGCACAATGGTTTATCAACATGATAACATTGGTTGTTCAATCCAGAAAAAGAAAAAGGGGAGAAGCAATTACGTATGCCCCAATTGATGAGAGAGATAGGATGAGAAGAGAGTATTTTGACAACAAAATATGGAAGAATGACACAACCTGTGTGAACATGCTTAGGCTTCGGAGAGAACCTTTCTTTAGGTTTTGTCAACTCTTTAGGGATCGCAACTTGCTAAAGGACACAATACATTTGACTATTGAGCAACAAGTAGCAATGTTCTTGCACACCGTCGGGCACAACATTAGAAATAGGGTAATTGGCGCCAATTTTGGTAGATCCGGTGAAGTTGTGAGCCGTTACTTCCAAAGGGTACTCCATGCCATTGGCGAGCTTCGAGATGACCTTATTGGGAAGCCTTCATTGGAGACCCAAACCAAAATAGAAGGAAACTACCGGTGGGTTCCATACTTTAAGGTATGAGACCAAGTGACAATTACATTTTGTCATTGTAGGCATGAATTTGTTTAGATCCTAATTTTTGGGTTTTTGTTTTCACCATATAGGATTGTATTGGAGCTATTGATGGTACACATGTGCGAGCCTCTATTACACCGGATATGGAGGCTTCCTTTCGTGGTAGAAAGACTTATGCCACTCAAAATGTGATGGCGGCTGTAGATTTTGATCTTCGATTCACATATGTGTTGGCCGGGTGGGAGGGGACAACACATGATGCTCTATTTTTACGTGACGCTTTAGAACGTGAAAATGGTCTACGTGTCCCACAAGGTAATAGATGAACTATATACATTTGTCATATCAATGGGGTATTCATATATATATATATAACCAAGTAACCCAAATGTTCCTTATTTAGGGAAATTTTATCTAGTTGATGCTGGATATGGAGCCAAACATGGTTTTTTGCCTCCTTTTCGTGGTGTGAGGTACCACTTGAATGAGTGGGGAAACAACCCTGTGCAAAATGAGAGGGAGCTGTTCAACCTTAGGCATTCTTCTCTTCGTGTGACTGTAGAACGTGCATTTGGGTCATTGAAGAGAAGATTCAAGATACTTGATGATGCCACTCCATTCTTTCTGTTTCCAACACAAGTTGACATTGTTGTGGCTTGTTGCATTATTCACAATTGGGTTATAAATGATGGGATAGATGAATATATCATACCCGAGGATGAATGGGTGCCAAATATTACTCATGCTTCATCATCAAGTGGTCAAGCACATGAACATGCATACATGGTTAATTTTAGGCAAGGAGTTGCTGATCAAATGTGGGAAGACCGACAAAACCATTTGCAAGGTCAAAATATGTAGTAACTACTATGTCATTTAGCTCGTCGTGATGAATTATTGTACTTTGTTGAACTAGTTTGTGTGCTGGAACTTATTTGTAATGAAATATTGTATTTGTAATGACTATTTAAGTTGCTAAAATTATTTTGTTATGTCCAAATTCTTGCTGAAATTACTTTCTCAATGTCCAAACACTTGCTGAAAATTGTAGGAAATGGCTAAGCAAGTTTCATGGACACCTACCATGTCCAAGTTCATGCTAACATGGCTAAGTGATTTGGTCTCTAGTGGCAATAGAACAAGTACTGCATTCAAGCAATCACAGTTCAACGCTTGTGCCACTGCTTTGAATGAGCATTTCCAACTTAGCTTGAATGGAGATCAGATCAAAAATCATAATAGGACATGGAAGCGAAAACTGCAGAAAATAGTGAAACTCAAGGACTTGAGTGGTGCACTATGGGATGAGGACAAGTCTATGATTGTTCTTGATCATGAGCATTACACAAATCATGTTAAGGTAACTATTTTTCTGCTCATGAGTACTTGTTGTAATTATTTGTTTATGCTCATGAGTACTTGTTGTACCTCTTTATGTGAAAATACTTGCTGTAATGGATTATGTGAAGTCAAATACTTGCTGTACTTCTTCCGTAATGCTCAAATACTTGCTGAAATTAGTATCTACAAGTCCAAACACTTGCTGTACCTCTTTCTTCATGCTCAAGTACTTGCTGAAATTAGTATCTACAAGTCCCAACACTTGCTAAAAATATTCTTGCTGGAATTCTTCCTATATGCTCAAATACTTGCTGAAATTGTTTCTTTATGTCCAAATACTTACTGAAATTACTTTTATTGTTTCTACAAGGCTCATCCAGAGGACGAACAGTACCTTAACAAGACTATTATTCATTATAAGGAGATGATGAATATAGCTGGAGGGAGCATGGCTACAGGGCAATATGCAAAAGACTCAAGTGACCCTCTTGCTACAGAAGTGGTTAATCTTGAAGAAGAGACAACCAAGAAACCCACTGCGCCACATGAAGAGGTTGCACAATCAACCAATGCAGGTTCATCCGGTCCCAAACCAAAAAAGGCCAAACCAAATCCTTGTGCGGAAGACAGGTTGCATGCCACCATACTTGCATCCAGTGAAAGAATTGCTATTGCCATAGAGAAGAGTTCTAGCACCGAGAACAATGCCATAGATGGTCTTTGGGAGAGCATGAAAGTACTTCCTGGGTTCAGTTTGGATTACCTTGCTCATTACTACGCATATTTGGTTGACAATCCTCGTGTTGCTATGGCATTCAAGGTGTTGGAAGAGGATCAAAAGAAGGTTTGGGTTTCTAGGTATGTCAAGAATACCTTTCCTGAAGCGTAAGGACGGTGAGTGCATATGTGGTGAACTGGTGATTGACTTGTGCTTTTGATGCAACCAAAACAGTAACTATGGGTTGTATGGATTAGCTCTTTTGACAACCAAGACAGTAACTATGGGTTGTATAACTATTAAGTTCTACTAGTACTCTATGGAATGCTGAACTGTGAGTTCTATGCACTTGACTTATGTATGAAATGTTGAACTATTATATGTGATGAAGTCTGAAATTTCTAGTATTGTTTTGTTTTGTTTGCTGTGAAAAAGTTAAGATTTTCGAAATTATGTTTATACATACTGTATTTCCTTCCTTCCATTAAAAGGTGCAAATTATAAGGGTAATCTTACCATTTCAAGTAAAAAAGGTTACCACAACCATTATCCTTCATTCATCCCTCGAACCAAACACTCTGATGGCTATCCTCAACCACGCTTCATCCTTTGAACCAAACAAAACATGGGATAACCTCACCCTTCCAACCAAACAGAAAAATGGGCTATCCCTAGCCACCTGGTTGGGGATACCCACAACCACCCTAGCATGTCCCCTAAACCAAACACATCCTTAGTTGAACCGAGTGTGGCTACGCCCGGTCCTTGCGAAGGTTAAAACAACACCAACTTGACAAACTATCGTTGTGGTTTTGATGCGTAGGTAAGATTGGTTCTTGCTTAAGCCCGTAGCAGCCACGTAAAACTTGCAACAACAAAGTAGAGGACGTCTAACTTGTTTTTGCAGGGCATGTTGTGATGTGATATGGTCAAGACATGATGCTAAATTTTATTGTATGAGATGATCATGTTTTGTAACCGAGTTATCGGCAACTGGCAGGAGCCATATGGTTGTCGCTTTATTGTATGCAATGCAATCGCGCTGTAATGCTTTACTTTATCACTAAGCGGGAGCGATAGTCGTGGAAGCATAAGATTGGCGAGATGACAATGATGCTACGATGCAGATCAAGGTGTCGCGCCGGTGACGATGGTGATCACGATGGTGCTTCGGAGATGGAGATCACAAGCACAAGATGATGATGGCCATATCATATCACTTATATTGATTGCATGTGATGTTTATCCTTTTATGCATCTTATCTTGCTTTGATTGACGGAAGCATTATAAGATGATCTCTCACTAAATTATCAAGAAGTGTTCTCCCTGAGTATGCACCGTTGCGAAAGTTCTTCGTGCTGAGACACCACGTGATGATCGGGTGTGATAGGCTCTACGTTCAAATACAACGGGTGCAAAACAGTTGCACACGCAGAATACTCACGTTATACTTGATGAGCCAAGCATATACAGATATGGCCTTGGAACACGGAGACCGAAAGGTCGAGCGTGAATCATATAGTAGATATGATCAACATAGTGATGTTCACCAATGAAACTACTCCATCTCACGTGATGATCGGACATGGTTTAGTTGATTTGGATCACGTAATCACTTAGAGGATTAGAGGGATGTCTATCTAAGTGGGAGTTCTTTAAGTAATATGATTAATTGAACCTAAATTTATCATGAACTTAGTACCTGATAGTATCTTGCTTGTTTATGTATGATTGTAGATAAATGGACCGTGCTGTTGTTCCATTGAATTCTAATGCGTTCCTTGAGAAAGCAAAGTTGAAAGATGATGGTAGCAATTACCGTAACTTGAGGATTATCCTCATTGCTGCACAGAAGAATTACGTCCTAGAAGCACCGCTGGGTGCCAGGCCTGCTGCTGGAGCAACACCAGATGTTGTGAACGTCTGGTAGAGCAAAGATGATGACTACTCGATAGTTCAGTGTGCCATGCTTTACGGCTTAGAACCGGGACTTCAACGACGTTTTGAACGTCATGGAGCATATGAGATGTTCCAGGAGTTGAAGTTAATATTTCAAGAAAATGCCCGGATTGAGAGATATGAAGTCTCCAATAAGTTCTATAGCTGCAAGATGGAGGAGAACAGTTCTGTCAGTGAGCATATACTCAAAATGTCTGGGTATAATAATCACTTGATTCAAATGGGAGTTAATCTTCCAGATGATTGCGTCATTGACAGAATTCTCCAATCACTGCCACCAAGCTACAAGAGCTTCGTGATGAACTATAATATGCAAGGGATGAATAAGACCATTCCCGAGCTCTTCGGAATGCTGAAAGCTGCGGAGGTAGAAATCAAAAAGGAGCATCAAGTGTTGATGGTCAACAAGACCACTAGTTTCAAGAAAAAGGGCAAAGGGAAGAAGAAGGGGAACTTCAAGAAGAACAGCAAGCAAGTTGCTGCTCAAGAGAAGAAACCCAAGTCTGGACCTAAGCCTGAAACTGAGTGCTTCTACTGCAAGCAGACTGGTCACTGGAAGCGGAACTGCCCCAAGTATTTGGCGGATAAGAAGGATGGCAAGGTGAACAAAGGTATATGTGATATACATGTTATTGATATGTACCTTACTAATGCTCGCAGTAGCACCTGGGTATTTGATACTGGTTCTGTTGCTAATATTTGCAACTCGAAATAGGGACTACGAATTAAGCGAAGATTGGCTAAGGACGAGGTGACGATGCGCGTGGGAAACGGTTCCAAAGTCGATGTGATCGCGGTCGGCACGCTACCTCTACATCTACCTTCGGGATTAATATTAGACCTAAATAATTGTTATTTGGTGCCAGCGTTAAGCATGAACATTATATCTGGATCTTGTTTGATGTGAGACGGTTATTCATTTAAATCAGAGAATAATGGTTGTTCTATTTATATGAGTAATATCTTTTATGGTCATGCACCATTGAAGAGTGGTCTATTCTTATTGAATCTCGATAGTAGTAACACACATATTCATAATGTTGAAGCCAAAAGATGTAGAGTTAATAATGATAGTGCAACTTATTTGTGGCACTGCCGTTTAGGTCATATCAGTGTAAAGCGCATGAAGAAACTCCATACTGATGGACTTTTGGAACCACTTGATTATGAATCACTTGGTACTTGCGAACCGTGCCTCATGGGCAAGATGACTAAAACGCTGTTCTCCGGTACTATGGAGAGAGCAACAGATTTGTTGGAAATCATACATACAGATGTATGTGGTCCGATGAATATTGTGGCTCGTGGCGGATATCGTTATTTTCTCACCTTCACAGATGACTTAAGCAGATATGGGTATATCTACTTAATGAAACATAAGTCTGAAATGTTTGAAAAGTTCAAAGAATTTCAGAGTGAAAATCATCGTAACAAGAAAATAAAGTTTCTACGATCTGATCGTGGAGGAGAATATTTGAGTTACGAGTTTGGTGTACATTTGAAACAATGCGGAATAGTTTCGCAACTCACGCCACCCGAAACACCACAGCGTAATGGTGTGTCCGAACGTCGTAATCGTACTTTACTAGATATGGTGCGATCTATGATGTCTCTTACTGATTTACCGCTATCGTTTTGGGGTTATGCTTTGGAGACGGCCGCATTCACGTTAAATTGGGCACCATCAAAATCCGTTGAGACGACGCCTTATCAACTATGGTTTGGCAAGAAACCAAAGTTGTCATTTCTGAAAGTTTGGGGCTGCGATGCTTATGTGAAAAAGCTTCAACCTGATAAGCTCGAACCCAAATCAGAGAAATGTGTCTTCATAGGATATCCAAAGGAGACTATTGGATACACCTTCTATCACAGGTCCGAAGGCAAGACTTTTGTTGCTATGTTCGGAAACTTTCTAGAGAAGGAGTTTCTCTCGAAAGAAGTGAGTGGGAGGAAAGTAGAACTTGACGAGGTAACTGTACCTGCTCCCTTATTGGAAAGTAGTGCATCACAGAAAACTGTTTCTGTGACACTTACACCAATTAGTGAGGAAGCTAATGATAATGATCATGAAACTTCAGAACAAGATACTACTGAACCTCGTAGATCAACCAGAGTGAGATCCGCGCCAGAGTGGTACGGTAATCCAGTTCTGGAAGTCATGCTATTAGATCATGATGAACCTACGAACTATGAAGAAGCGATGGTGAGCCCAGATTCCGCAAAATGGCTTGAAGCCATGAAATCTGAGATGGGATCCATGTATGAGAACAAAGTGTGGACTTTGGTTGACTTGCCCAATGATCGGCAAGCAATTGAGAATAAATGGATCTTCAAGAAGAAGACTGACGCCGACGGTAATATTACTGTCTACAAAGCTCGACTTGTCACAAAAGGGTTTCGGCAAGTTCAAGGGGTTGACTACGATGAGACCTTCTCACCCGTAGCGATGCTTAAGTCTGTCCGAATCATGTTAGCAATTGCCGCATTTTATGATTATGACATTTGGCAGATGGATGTCAAAACTGCATTCCTGAATGGATTTCTGGAAGAAGAGTTGTATATGATACAACCGGAAGGTTTTGTCGATCCAAAGGGAGCTAACAAAGTGTGCAAGCTCTAGCGATTCATTTATGGACTGGTGCAAGCCTCTCGGAGTTGGAATAAACGCTTTGATAGTGTGATCAAAGCATTTGGTTTTATACAGACTTTTGGAGAAGCATGTATTTATAAGAAAGTGAGTGGGAGCTCTGTAGCATTTCTGATATTATATGTGGATGACATATTACTGATCGGAAATGATATAGAATTTCTGGATAGCATAAAGGGATACTTGAATAAGAGTTTTTTAATGAAAGACCTCGGTGAAGCTGCTTACATATTAGGCATAAAGATCTATAGAGATAGATCAAGACGTTTAATTGGACTTTCACAAAGCACATACCTTGACAAGATTTTGAAGAAGTTCAAAATGGATCAAGCAAAGAAAGGGTTCTTGCCTGTGTTACAAGGTGTGAAGTTGAGTCAGACTCAATGCCCGACCACTGCAGAAGATAGAGGGAAAATGAAAGATGTTCCCTATGCTTCAGCCATAGGCTCTATCATGTATGCAATGCTGTGTACCAGACCTGATGTGTGCCTTGCTATAAGTCTAGCAGGGAGGTACCAAAGTAATCCAGGAGTGGATCACTGGACAGCGGTCAAGAACATCCTGAAGTATCTGAAAAGGACTAAAGATATCTTTCTCGTATATGGAGGTGAAAAAGAGCTCATCGTAAACGGTTACGTTGATGCAAGCTTTGACACTGATCCGGACGATTCTAAATCACAAACCGGATACGTGTTTACATTAAACGGTGGAGCTGTCAGTTGGTGCAGTTCTAAACAAAGCGTCGTGGCGGGATCTACGTGTGAAGCGGAATACATAGCTGCTTCAGAAGCAGCAAATGAAGGAGTCTGGATGAAGGAGTTCATATCCGATCTAGGTGTCATACCTAGTGCATCGGGTCCAATGAAAATCTTTTGTGACAATACTAGTGCAATTGGCTTAGTGAAGGAATCCAGATTTCACAAGAGAACCAAGCACATCAAGAGACGCTTCAATTCCATCCAGGATCTAGTCCAGGTGGGAGACATAGAGATTTGCAAGATACATGCGGATCTGAATGTTGCAGACCCGTTGACTAAGCCTCTTCCACGAGCAAAACATGATCAGCACCAAGGCTCCATGGGTGTTAGAATCATTGCTGTGTAATCTAGATTATTGACTCTAGTGCAAGTGGGAGACTGAAGGAAATATGCCCTAGAGGCAATAATAAAGTTATTATTTATTTCCTTATATCATGATAAAAGTTTATTATTCATGCTAGAATTGTATTAACCGGAAACATAATACATGTGTGAATACATAGACAAACAGAGTGTCACTAGTATGCCTCTACTTGACTAGCTCGTTAATCAAAGATGGTTATGTTTCCTAACCATGGACAAAGAGTTGTTATTTGATTAACGGGATCACATCATTAGTTGAATGATCTGATTGACATGACCCATTCCATTAGCTTAGCACCCGATCGTTTAGTATGTTGCTATTGCTTTCTTCATGACTTATACATGTTCCTGTGACTATGAGATTATGCAACTCCTGTTTGCCAGAGGAACACTTTGTGTGCTACCAAACGTCACAACGTAACTGGGTGATTATAAAGGAGCTCTACAGGTGTCTCCAAAGGTACATGTTGGGTTGGCGTATTTCGAGATTAGGATTTGTCACTCCGATTGTCGGAGAGGTATCTCTGGGCCCTCTCGGTAATGCACATCACTTAAGCCTTGCAAGCATTGCAACTAATGAGTTAGTTGTGGGATGATGTATTATAGAATGAGTAAAGAGACTTGCCGGTAACGAGATTGAACTAGGTATTGAGATACCGACGATCGAATCTCGAGCAAGTAACATACCGATGACAAAGGGAACGACGTATGTTGTTATGCGGTCTGACCGATAAAGATCTTCGTAGAATATGTAGGAGCCAATATGAGCATCCAGGTTCCGCTATTGGTTATTGACCGGAGACGTGTCTCGGTCATGTCTACATTGTTCTCGAACCCGTAGGGTCCGCACGCTTAAGGTTTCGATGAGAGTTATATTATGAGTTTATGAGTTTTGATGTACCGAAGTTAGTTCGGAGTCCCGGATGTGATCACGGACATGACAAGGAGTCTTGAAATGGTCGAGACATAAAGATTGATATATTGGATGGCTATATTCGGACATCGGAAGTGTTCCGGGTGATTTCGGAGAAAACCGGAGAGCCGGAGGGTTACCGGAACCCCCCCCCCCCCGGGAGAAGTAATGGGCCATATGGGCCTTAGTGGAGAGAGAGAGGGGCAGCCAAAGGTGGGCCGCGCGCCTCCTCCCCCCTGGTCCGAATTTTACTAGGAGAGGGGGGGCGGCGCCCCCCTTTCCCTCTCCCTCCCCACTTCCTTCCCCCTCCTAGTAGGAGTCCTAGTCCTACTAGGAGGAGGACTCCTCCTTGGTGCGCCTATAGGGCCGGCCGGCCTCCTCCCCTTGCTCCTTTATATACGGGGGCAGGGGGCACCCCTAGAGACACAAGTTGATCCACGTGATCATATTCTTAGCCATGTGCGGTGCCCCCTTCCACCATAGTCCTCGATAATATTGTAGCGGTGCTTAGGCGAAGCCCTGCGACGGTGGTACATCAAGATCATCACCACGCCGTCGTGCTGACGGAACTCTTCCCCGACACTTTGCTGGATCGGAGTCCGGGTATCGTCATCTAGCTGAACGTGTGCTAGAACTTGGAGGTGCCGTGGTTTCGGTGCTTGATCGGTCGGGCTGTGGAGACGTACGACTACATCAACCAAGTTAATGCTTCCATTGTTGATCTACAAGGGTACGTAGATCACACTCTCCCCTCTCGTTGCTATGCATCACCATGATCTTGCGTGTGCGTAGGAAATTTTTTGAAATTACTACGTTACCCAACACTATGTACCTAGGGTAGGGTCATGGACCTGTCCAAACTGCCCTACCCAAGGACATATCTAGAAGAAACCACCTTTCAATCGATTTGGAGGTGTTCCACTCGACAGACTCGAAGACACTCGACCAAGAAGCGATCACTCGACCAAGACCAAACCACTCGACGGCCAGGAGACCTAAAGGCACTCCGCATGCTAACGGTCGGTTATTAAGTAGCCTTTATGGTCATCATAGCACTTTATTAGGGGCATTATCAGTAATGCCCGGCCTTCATGTATTTAAAGCCCTGCATAACTAAGGGCCGGAGGGGTCCGGCGAACTCTATATAAGCTACCCCCTCCTCAGTGTAAAGGGTTCGCACCCCTGTAATTCATACACGATAATCCAGTCGACCGCCTCCGGGCTCCGAGACGTAGGGCTATTACTTCCTCCGAGAAGGGCCTGAACTCGTAAACCTCGTGTGCTTACAACTTCTCCATAGCTAAGATCTTGCCTCTTCATACTTACCCCCCTATATTACTGTCAGACTTAGAACCACGACATCGATTTCAACCGAAATCACCTCACCTTTCCAGTGGCACTCTTGGATTTCCAAGTTGAGGCCAGGTTAAATCATTCCTTGTCAAATCTTGCATATGCATCACATATCGCATCCCGCATAGCATACCATGTTTGCATCATGTTGTTTGAGCATTGCACGTGGTTGATTGTGTTCCGTTTGCTTGTTGTTCTTGTTTGGGTAGAGCCGGGAGATGATTTCGTGAACGAGGAGCCCGTTGAGTTCGCTTACGAGGATCAAGTCAACTTTGACAACTCTGCAGGCAAGATGATCATACCCTCGAAATCACTTCTATCTTTGCTTTCTAGATGCTCGCTCTTTTGCTATGCCTATGCTACGATGCCTACCACTTGCTTAGCATGCCTCCCAAATTGCCATGTCAAACCTCTAACCCACCATGTCCTAGCAAACCGTTGATTGGCTATGTTACCACTTTGCTCAGCCCCTCTTATAGTGTTGCTAGTTGCAGGTGAAGATTGGAGATCGTTCCTTGTTGGAACATTGTTTATTGTTGGGATATCACTATATTATCTTGTTATCTTAATGCACCTATATACTTGGTAAAGGGTGGAAGGCTCGGCCTTTTGCCTAGTGTTTTGTTCCACTCTTGCCGCTCTAGTTTCCGTCATATCGGTGTTATGTTCCCGGATTTTGCGTTCCTTACGCGATTGGTTTATAATGGGAACCCCTTGACAGTTTGCCTTGAATAAAACTCTTCCAGCAATGACCAACTTTGGTTTTACCATTCGCCACCTAGCCTCGTTTTCCCTTGGGTTCCACGGACTCAAGGGTCATCTTTATTTAAACCCCCGGGCCAGTGCTCCTCTGAGTGTTGGTCCAACCTGTTAGCTGCCGGTGGCCACCAGGGGCAACTCTGGGCTGGCCTACAAGAACCTTGAACAATCCGGTGTGCCCTGAGAATGAGATATGTGCAGCTCCTATCGGGATTTGTCGGCACATTCGGGCGGTGTTGCTGGTTTAGTTTTACCATTGTCGAGGATGTCTTGTAACCGGGATGCCGAGCCTGATCGGAATGTCTCGGGAGAAGGAATATCCTTCGTTGACCGTGAGAGCTTGTGATGGGCTAAGTTGGGACTCCCCTGCAGGGATTTGAACTTTCGAAAGTCATGCCCGTAGTTATGGGCAGATGGGAATTTGTTAATGTCCGGTTGTAGATAACATGAAACTTAACTTAATTAAAATGAATCAACCGCGTGTGTAACCGCGATGGTATCTTCTCGGCGGAGTCCGGGAAGTGAACACAGTGTTGGAGTAATGCTTGACGTAGGTTATTCCAGGATCACTTCTTGATCATAGTTGTTCGACCGTGCTTTTGCCTTCTCTTCTCGCTCTCTTTTGCGAACAGGTTAGCCACCATATATGCTAGTCGCTTGCTGCAGCTCCACATCATACCTTTGCCTTACCTATAAGCTTAAAATAGTCTTGATCGCGAGGGTGCGAGATTGCTGAGTCCCCGTGACTCACATATCTAGTTGCAGGTGAAGATTGGAGATCGTTCCTTGTTGGAACATTGTTTATTGTTGGGATATCACCATATTATCTTGTTTATCTTAATACACCTATATACTTGGTAAAGGGTGGATGGCTCGGCCTTTTGCCTAGTGTTTTGTTCCACTCTTGCCGCCCTAGTTTCCGTCATATCGGTGTTATATTCCCGGATTTTGCGTTCCTTACGCGGTTGGGTTATAATGGGAACCCCTTGACAGTTTGCCTTGAATAAAACTCCTCCAGCAATGCCCAACCTTGGTTTTTACCATTTGCCACCTAGCCTCTTTTTCCCTTGGGTTTCCGGAGCCCGAGGGTCATCTTTATGTAAACCCCCCCAGGCCAGTGCTCCTCTGAGTGTTGGTCCAAACTAGAGACCCTTGCAGCGCCACCTCGGGGAAACTTGAGGGTTGGTTTTAGTTGTACGGATTGCTTATCTAAGTGTGCCCTGAGAACGAGATATGTGCAGCTCCTATCGGGATTTGTCGGCACATTCGGGCGGTGTTGCTGGACTTGTTTTACCATTGTCGAGGATGTCTTGTAACCGGGATGCCGAGTTTGATCGGAATGTCTCGGGAGAAGGAATATCCTTCGTTGACCATGAGAGCTTGTGATGGGCTAAGTTGGGACTCCCCTGCAGGGATTTGAACTTTCGAAAGCCGTGCCCGCGATTATGGGCAGATGGGAATTTGTTAATGTCCGATTGTAGATAACATGAAACTTAACTTAATTAAAATGAATCAATCGTGTGTGTAACCGTGATAATCTCTTCTCGGTGGAGTCCGGAAAGTGAACACGATGTTGGAGTAATGTTTGACGTAGGTTGTTCTAGGATCACTTCTTGATCATAGTTCTTCGTCCGTGCTTTGCCTTCTCTTGTCGCTCTCTTTTGCGAATAGGTTAGCCACCATATATGCTAGTCGCTTGCTGCAGCTCCACATCATACCTTGCCTTACCTTTAAGCTTAAATAGTCTTGATCGCGAGGGTGCGAGATTGCTGAGTCCCCGTGACTCACAATTTACTTCCAAAACCAGATGCAAGGACCGATGATACCGTTCCAGACGATGCGCTTGAGCTCAAGTGGGAGTTTGATGAAGACTCTCGTCGTTACTATGTGTCTTTCCCAGATGATCAGTAGTGGTGCCCAGTTGGGGCGATCGGGAACTTGTCGCATGTGGGGGTTGATCTTTATTTTGCTACCGTAGTCGGACCATGAGTGTATTGGATGATTGTAATGTTATTCATGTATTTGTGTGACGTGGCGAGTGTAAGCCAACTATGTATCTTTTCCCCTTTTATATATTTACATGGGTTGTTGTGAAGATTACCTTACTTGCAACATTGCTTTCAATGTGGTTATTCCTCTAAGTCATGCTTCGACACGTAGGAGATATAGCCGCATCGAGGGCGTTACATAGACTCTACGTTCACATACAACGGGTGCAAGACAGTTTTGTCAGGACCCCGATCCTAAGTCACACCGATCTAGCATGTAGCACATCATATCACTTTGCGGCCTCACGCATGGTATCCCCACGGGTGCCACCTTACCTGGCCCGGGACCGTTTGCGCCTTTTGGCTCACATATATGATAGTGTCGCTAGCATCCATATGACAAAGAACCTGGACCGACATGACTAGTCGTGAACCCAAAGTGGCACTAACTTACAGGGACAGGCATTCATGACCCAACAACGAACGTGTCGATCATCAGCGAGTGAATCCGGGCTGTAGCAAGCTAACAGGACTCCGGTAGACACCACGTGACATCTCCCCGTAGGGACAGACATAGGAACGAAGAAGGACACATGCCGGCCAGCCTTAGTGTTCCGGAGCAGTAGCAAGCTACCATGGCTCAGTGGAAGCACTATGAGACATTTCCCGGTAAGAGAGGCTACCAAGGATAAACAACTAGGTTGTCGGATCCCACACATACCAAGCATTCCGAATCATATGCACAATATGCTCGATATGTGCAAATACAACATGGCACCACAACAAAACTCTACAACTCAAAGTATTTATTCATTAGGCTCCGAAAAGCTAGATATTACAAACATGGGTCTGATGACCCAGCATTCAAGTCATACAAGCAACAAGCGCATGCGGAAGCTTAACTTGTCTGAGTACAGACAACTATAAATGAAAAAGGCCGAGAAGCCTGACTATCTACAAGACCCTGCCGAGGGCACAGGATCATAGCTGAGGTAACAAGCTAAACGTCGAAGTCCATGCGGAACTACTAGTGATAGTGAAGTCCCTCTGCAAAAACATAAATTAAGCAAACGTGAGTACAAATGTACCCAGCAAGACTTACATCAGAACTAGCTACATATGCATCAGTATCAACAAAGGGGGTGGTGGAGTTTAACTGCAGCAAGCCAACTTTGACTCAGTGGCTATCCTGAACTACGTATGCAAGTAACTCTTGTGGGGTGGCGCACACGAGTCCACATATTCACCAATCAATACACCATTATGGATCCGCCCCCGTCTCCCTACGAGAGCGCCATTCATAACACTCATGCTTATCTTGCGCATTCTAGAGTATCCACTTTCACTTGTCTATGAACTATATAGGCAACCCAGGGTCCTCTACCATGGACGCGGCTATTTGAAAAGATCATTTATAACCCTGCAGGGGTGTACTTCTTCACACATGTTTCCACCCCTTAGCGTCTGCACACGACATGTGCTCGGCAGACTTCAAGCGAAAGCCGACGTCGGTGTAGACCACGACCTGACTAACCACACAAGTCTCTAGTCCAGGTTTATCGCCTATTCAGGTTCCATCCGCAGGGAGTCTGGCCGGGGTATCCACTATGGCCCCGAACGATGTGTACAGGGTTCCCGAGGGACCAAATGGGTAACTCGGTACACCGGGCCATGTGCATATCGCATCACAACCCCCCGAGCCAGTGCCGTGCACGGCCTCCAGCATACTACAAACACCAGAAACTACTAGCAACTCCTGGACAGAGGACAGGGGTGGTTAATAAGTCTAGCGGGGTCATATTTCAGGGCCCAACGTGTGGTAGTAGTTGTTCATGGATCACAAACACAGAACTCAGTTCCTGAGGACGGTTTCAATGAGACAACCCTCCATGTACTCCTACATGGCCTCTCACTGCTACCTTTACCAAATCATGTTCACACACTTAGCTCACACACAGTAGGACATGTTCATCACCATTCCAATTCATCCCCGATGAATCGGACCTGACTCAACTCTAAGTAGTAGCAGGCATGACAAACAAGCAGGAATGAGTAGGCACAGTGGGGCTCAAACAACTCCTACTCATGCTAGTGGGTTTCATCTATTTACTGTGGCAATGACAGGTCATGCAGAGGAAAGGGGTTCAACTACCGCATCATGTAACAGTTGAATCATTGTTGTCATAATGCAGTAACAAAGAGCAGGAGCGAGAGAGTGGGATTGTATCGTGATGAACAAGGGGGTTTTGCTTGCCTGGCACTTCTGAAGATAGTATAGCTCTTCATCGGTGTCATCGAACTCATCGTCGGAACCACGTCTACTAAGAGGGGACAAATACCGGCAAGCAGAGGAAGAACACAATCAATGCAATGCCATAATATGATGCATGAATGTGTCATGGAAAAATGTTGTGATTTGAGCTAATGCAACTAGCAACGATTTAAATGGAGTTGGTTTGAACCCTAGGTTCAAATTCAAACTCCATATGTTAATGTTCATATGCCATTTATTTGATTCCACTTATACAGTAGTCATAAGTTGTTCTAACATGCATGAAAATGTATAGATGGATAGATTGGATTTTTCTGATCATTTTTCATATATAAATTATTTCATTTGGAGTTATAGATTAATTTCTATGAATTTTAGAAGTTTTAACTATTTTCTAGAATTTCCTGGATTATTTTTAGTCCAAAAAATGTTAACCGTGTTGGCATGACGACAACATGACGTCGGTAGGTCAACAATGCCAGTCCAGGTCAAACCCGACGGTTGGGACCCACGCGTCAGTGTCACAGGGCTGGTTTGGGTGGATGACAGGTGGGACCAGTCAACGCTGACTTGGGCAAAGTCAAAGCTGATATGTGGGGTCCACATGATTAGCACTAATCTAAATAGGCAATTTATACTAACCTAATTAGGCTTAGGGACCCACACGTCAGTCGCTCTAGAGGGGTGATTAGTGGGCACATTAGCCGCTAATGGCATTGCCACATCAGCGTCACCGGAGTTACGTCGGCGGCGACAAAAACGCGGTGGAGGCACACTGGAGCGGCTTGGGTTTCGCCTACATGCCGCGGTTTAAGCCACGGTTGGTCTATATGGCGAGCTGAAGCTCGCACGCATCTGATGGAGCAAGCAGGGGGGCTGCAGTGGTTTATGGTGACAGCAGCAGCGAGCTAGGCGGCGGCCGGAGTTCGCGCAACAGCGGTGTGGGCGGTGCGGGGCACGGAAGGAGCCGTGGACGGTCGTGTTCGACTCACGGGAGTGTGGTGAGTGCAGTGGTGAGCTCGAACGCGAGCTTGCGCGGTCGTAGCTACGATGGCGACATGGCCGGCGGCGGGGAGCTCTCGGGCTCGACGAAAACGATGGCTACGGTGAAGTTCGGGAAAAAAGAAAGGGGGGTCGGGGAGAGGAGCTCACGGCGGTCACGTCAAGAAGCTCAGCAGGCTCGAGGAGGGGCTGGTGACGGTGTGTGGTCGCCGGCGATCTCGACGACCGAGGTTGAAGAAGACGGTGGTGAGGGCGTTCGGGGCGTCCGGCGGGGCTTGGCTCGGTGAAGAGGGCGAGGAAGACGCGTCGGAGCTTCCGGACTCAGCGGCAGGGCGAGGGGTGGCAGGTGGCCATGGGTATGGCGATCGGCGTCGGCGAGCTCGCTCGGTCGAGCTCGTGTTCTTGCGAAGGAAAAAGTGGGTGAGAGTGAGAGGGTTGTGCACGGGGCGTGCGTGGCGTCGTCCGGGAGGTCCCGAGGGAGGCGGCAAGCAAGAGGTGGCCGGGGCGCGTGCTTGCGTGCGGTGGCTACGCGCCTCTCATCCTCCTGGCGGGAGGTTGAGGGTGACCTGCGCTGGCCAGTGGGCTAGGCCGCTACAGTGCCAGATCAGGTAGGCTGGCCCAAGTAACTCTCTCTCTCTCTCTCGCCCCTTTTCCTATTTTGTTCTGTTTTCTATTTCTGTATTTGTTTTTGATTTAGTTTTGGCACTAAACTATTTTGTAAAATTTTGAAACTTTTTGTGGGCACTCTCTGAATTATTCCAATGGCCCTCACCAAGTTTCAAAATTATTGGAGCCACTAAATATTTTATAGGAATTAATAGCTCCAATTCAAATACATCAAGGTTTAATTCAAAAATCCTAAAATGTCCTAGAATTGTGTGCATCATTTTTGGCAGAAGTTTTCACCCCTTCCAAAATTGATGAACTTTTCTGAAGGCCATTTGGGGTTCATTGAAAAGATTTAGTTATGACCCTAGTTGAATTTCATTTGCTGCTAGGGTTTATCAATCCCCATTTCAAATTTCTTGAATTTAAATATGATGACATGAATGCTTTCATGCAATTAATTAGAAGAAATTCTAGGGTTGTGACTATATGAAAATTTATTAGAAAAAATCAATCTATCCATCTGTACTAGTTTCATGCATGACAAACCAACTTATACCTACTGTATAAGTGAAAACACATAAAGGGCATGTAAGATGCTTAAGTTTGGAGTTGCATTTGAATCCTTGATTCAAATGAGCTCCATTGAACTTGTTGCTAGATGCATTAGCATAAACCACATCACATCTACATGCCATGATCATGCATCATATTGTTGCATATGCTTGTGTACTGATTGCCGACACCATCCTTCTCGATAGGTCCTGCTCCGGAGACCGTTCCAGAGTACCTGTCAGAGGAGCAGTGCCCCCTTGTTGATCTACCAGGCAAGCAAAACCTCCTTGGTCATTCCGATACAATCCCACTCTCTCTCTCTCATGCTCTCTTTTATTGCATTGGAACAACAATGATTCAACTGCTACTTTGTGTTGCGGTAGTTGAACCCATTCCTCTGCATGACCTATCATTGCCACGGTAATTAGTTGAAACCCACTAGCATGTATGGGAGTTGATTGAGCCATGTTGTGTTCCTACCATGCCATGCCTGCTATTGCTTAGAGTTGTGTCAGGTCCGATTCACTGGGAATGAATTGGAGTGTTATGTCATGTTCTGATGCTGAGAGTTAAGCGTGTGAACACGATTTGGTAAAGGTAGTGGTGAGAGACCATGTAGGAGTACATGGTGGGTTGTCTCATTGGGACCGTCCTTAAGCACTGAGTTCTGTGTATGTTGTCCAAGACTAGCTACTACCACACATTGGGTTCCGATAACTCGACCTCTCTCGGCTTATTAACCGCCTCGATCTCTGTCCAGGAGTTGCAACTAGTTTCTGGTGTTTGTAGGTAGTGCTATTTTTCTACCGAGTGGAACCCGGCAGGGTGGACTTGGGACAGACTAGGCACCATGGCATGGTGTACCAAGCGTAGATCCATCCGGCGAGGTGGGCTTGGGAACCCCGCACACATCGTTTGGGCCCGTGAGAGAAACCCCGACCGGATCTCCTTGCGGATGTAACCTGAATAGGCGATAAACCTAGACTAGGGTCTTGCGTGGTAGGTTAGGTCGTGGCCGAAACCCTCGCCAGGCTTCCGCTTGAAGGTTGCCGAGATACATGAGATGTACATGGCGGTAAGTGGCGAGAGTGTGTGTGAAGAAGTACACCCCTGCAGGGTTAACATGATCTATTCGAATAGCCGCGTCCTCGGTTATGGATGCTTGGATACTTATATGGTACATAGACAACTTGAAGTGGATACTCTAAAATGCTCAAGAAAAGTGTGAGTGCTATGGATGTCCTTCTCGTAGGGAGACGGGAATGAATCCATAGTAGTGTATTGATGTGGTGATTAGTGGACTCGTGTGCGCTTTCTCACCTCAAAGAAGTTTCTCGTAGTCGTAGAACAGGATAGCCACTGAGTCAAAGCTGGCTTGTTGCAGCCAAACCCGACATTGCCTTCTTGATACTAATGCATGTATGATAGGATCTGATGTAAGTCTTGATGAGTACCTTTGTACTCACGTTTGCTTTATTTATGTTTTGCAAAGGAGACCTCGGTCTCACTAGTAGTACCTCATGGACTTCAACGAGTAGCTTGTTACCTCAGCTATGATCTTGTACCCTTGGGAGGGTCTTGTAAATAGTCAGGCTTCTCAGCCTTTTTCATTTCTAGTTGTTTGTACTCACACATGCATGTTATGCTTCTGTTGCTTGTATGCTATGAATGATGGGTCATGTGACCCCTGTTTGTAATAAATGCTATGTGGCTCTTCTGGGCCTTTATCTATACTAGTTGACCCGTTGCGCCAAATGGCGCAGAGACCCGCTAAAGCCATGTTGTCGATGAAAATAGTTTCATTTTGCAAGGACCTTTACGATATCAATAGTAGAAAGCTCATTTTTAAACCATGGTATATTGGAAATATGGTTATCGCGCTGCGAAATCCGAGTTTGAAAAAAATGTATAACATGTACAGACCAGCTAAGGAAGCATTGTTTTAGTTGAAAATATGGTTATCATGGACCCGTTGCGCGTGCCAAATCACGCTAAATCCATGTGCGTAATGAAAAAATATCCATGATTTAATCCTCTTTAATAAGAAACATGGTGAATTGTTGTCTACAATAATATGTATGTACGCATTTTAATTTGATAGCACAGACCCATTTGAAATCATGTATGCAAATGGCGCAGAGACCCACCAACACGTGTGCTTTGAAAAATAATCCATGTATCAATAGACTTGTTCATGGGCAGGCATGTATGCCAACTTAAACGCCCGTGTGTACATCTATCTATTTATTTTTGTACGTGGAGAAGAGTTGGGTAAATGTAGGCGAGTATAGGTTGATACTTCTAGCCTTTTTCAGTTGTTTCCGTCATCTTCAGTGGAGGAAATATCAATTACTCTTTGGGAGCTTTGCCTTTTCCATGCTCTAATGCACCTGCATTTTGGTTTGTTGTCTGAATGTTCAGAATTTATGCTTGAGCTCACTTGACGGATGGATGGTAAATTAATCTAGCTTTTGTGTTGCGGAAGAAAGACAGGGCGCAAGCTGTTTTAAGTTAGGTGAACATTGCACACCACCACAAGTTTGGTCACTTATGGTAACAAGTATTTAGGTTCACATTTAAAACGTCTTAGCAGGAACAGATGTCACTGAAGCAACTTGAAAATTATTCGATACATCCAAAAGTTTTGCAAAATCGGACACTTTCCAAGCAAAAAGCGCCATTTCAGCACAGGTTCTGAAGACTACATGTAACAGGAAGTGTTCCATCCTGCATTAGCAAGTAGGAGAAAATGTCAAGGGCTGAAAAAAGAAGAATGGGGTATTTAACTGTGAATCTGAATCGGAGAAGAAGCGAGTTGACTGCCATACAAAACTTCCTTCTCTAAGACTTGATATCTACAATCAACAACAACAACAAAGCCTTAAGTCCCAAACCAGTTGGGGTAAGCTAGAGGTGAAACTCATAAGATCTCGCAACCAACTCATGGCTCTGGCACATGAATAGCAAGCTTCCACGCACCCCTGTCCATAGCTAGCTCTTTGGTGGTACTCAAATCCTTCAGGTCTCTCTTAACAGACTCCTCCCATGTCAAATTCGGTCTACCCCACCCTCTCTTGACATTCTCCGCACGCTTTAGCCGTCCACTATGCACCGGAGCTTCTGGAGGCCTGCGCTGAATATGCCCAAACCATCTTAGACGATGTTGGATAAACTTCTCTTCAATTGATGCTACCCCAACTCTATCTCGTACATCATCATTCCGGACTCGATCCTTCCTCGTGTGGCCACACATCCATCTCAACATACGCATCTCCGCCACACCTAACTGTTGAACATGTCGCCTTTTAGTCGGCCAACACTCAGCGCCATACAACATTGCGGGTCGAACCGCCGTCCTGTAGAACTTGCCTTTTAGCTTTTATGGCACTCTATTGTCACAGAGAATGCTAGAAGCTTGGCGCCACTTCATCCATCCGGCTTTGATTCGATGGTTCACATCTTCATCAATACCCCCATCCTCCTGCAGCATTGACCCCAAATACCGAAAGGTGTCCTTCTGAGGTACCACCTGGCCATCAAGGCTAACCTCCTCCTCACACCTAGTAGTACTGAAACCGCACATCATGTACTCGGTTTTAGTTCTACTAAGCCTAAACCCTTTCGATTCCAAGGTTTGTCTCCATAACTCTAACTTCCTATTTACCCCCGTCCGACTATCGTCAACTAGCACCACATCATCCGCAAAGAGCATACACCATGGGATATCTCCTTGTATATCCCTTGTGACCTCATCCATCACCAATGCAAAAAGATAAGGGCTCAAAGCTGACCCCTGATGCAGTCCTATCTTAATCGGGAAGTCATCAGTGTCGACATCACTTGTTCGAACACTTGTCACAACATTATCGTACATGTCCTTGATGAGGGTAATGTACTTTGCTGGGACTTTGTGTTTCTCCAAGGCCCACCACATGACATTCCGCGGTATCTTATCATAGGCCTTCTCCAAGTCAATGAACACCATATGCAAGTCCTTCTTTTGCTCCCTATATCTCTCCATAAGTTGTCGTACCAAGAAAATGGCTTCCATGGTCGACCTCCCAGGCATGAAACCAAACTGATTTTTGGTCACGCTTGTCATTCTTCTTAAGCGGTGCTCAATGACTCTCTCCCATAGCTTCATTGTATGGCTCATCAGCTTAATTCCACGGTAATTAGTACAACTCTGAACATCCCCCTTGTTCTTGAAGATTGGTACTAATATACTCCGTCTCCATTCTTCTGGCATCTTGTTTGCCCGAAAAATGAGGTTGAAAAGCTTGGTTAGCCATACTATCGCTATGTCCCCGAGACCTTTCCACACCTCAATGGGGATACAATCAGGGCCCATCGCCTTGCCTCCTTTCATCCTTTTTAAAGCCTCCTTGACCTCAGACTCCTGGATTCGCCGCACAAAACGCATGCTGGTCTCATCAAAGGAGTCGTCCAGTTCAATGGTAGAACTCTCATTCTCCCCATTGAACAGCTTGTCGAAGTACTCCCGCCATCTATGCTTAATCTCCTCGTCCTTCACCAAGAGTTGGCCTGCTCCGTCCTTGATGCATTTGACTTGGCCAATATCCCTCGTCTTCCTCTCTCGGATCTTGGCCATCTTATAGATGTCCCTTTCACCTTCCTTCGTGCCTAACCGTTGGTAGAGGTCCTCATATGCCCGACCCCTTGCTTCACCAACAGCTCGCTTTGCGGCCTTCTTCGCCATCTTGTACTTCTCTATGTTGTCTGCACTCCTATCCAGGTATAGGCGTTTGAAGCAATCTTTCTTCTCTTTAATCGCCTTCTGGACATCATCATTCCACCACCAGGTATCCTTATCTTCGCTTCTCCTTCCCCTGGACACTCCAAACTCCTCCGAGGCCACCTTACGAATGCAAGTCGCCATCTTCGTCCACACATTGTTCGCATCTCCTCCTTCCTCCCAAGGGCCCTCCTTAATGACCCTCTCCTTGAACGCTAGAGCTACCTCCCCCTTGAGCTTCCACCACTTCGTTCTAGCGACTTTGGCACGCTTATCCCGCTGGACACGAATCCGAAAGCGAAAGTCAGCAACCACCAGCTTATGCTGGGGTACAACACTCTCTCCAGGTATCACCTTACAGTCTAGGCACGCACGCCTATCTTCTCTTCTCGAGAGGATGAAATCAATCTGGCTAGAGTGTTGGCCACTACTAAAAGTCACCAGATGTGATTCTCTCTTTCTAAAGAGGGTGTTAGCTACAATCATGTTGTAGGCTAGAGCAAAGCTTAAGACATCTTCTCCTTCTTGATTCCTGATGCCATAGCCAAAGCCCCCGTGCGCCCCTTCAAAACCTGTGTTAGATGTACCCACGTGGCCATTGAGGTCTCCTCCTATGAAGAGCTTCTCACCAATTGGTACACTCCTAACCATGTCTTCCAGGCCTTCCCAGAACTCCCTCTTGGTGTTCTCATTGTGGCCTACTTGCGGGGCATACGCGCTGATAACATTGAGAACCAAGTCCTCAACTACCAGCTTGACCAGGATAATCCGGTCCCCACGTCTCTTGACGTCTACCACTCCATACTTGAGGCTCTTGTTGATCAAGATGCCTACGCCATTTCTGTTTGCAGTCGTCCCTGTGTACCACAGCTTGAAGCCGGTATCCTCCACCTCCTTCGCCTTCTGTCCTCTCCATTTGGTTTCTTGGACGCAAAGGATATCAACATCTCTCCTCACCGCTGCATCAACTAGCTCCCGAAGCTTCCCTGTCAGAGACCCTACGTTCCAGCTACCTAAGCGAATCCTCCTAGGCTCGGCTAGCTTCCTTACCCTTCGCACTCGTCGAGTCAAATGCGAAGACCCTTGCCCATTTTCCACTACATCCGGGCGCCGATGTAGCGCGCCACTAAGGATGCGACGACCCGATCCTCGCTCACTTGCCACCGTATCCGGATCAAGATACAGTGCGCCACCTTGGGGGTGACGGCCCGGCCCTTGCCCATTTTCCACCACACCCGGGTTCCGATGTAGCGCGTCGCTGAGAGGGTTACGCCCCAACGAAAATCTTTTCGGTTTCATCTCCATAAGAGTGGCTGAGTTTTTACGTTGGCTCGCCAAGCCTATCACAACCCTCCTCCTTTACCCGGGCTTGGGACCAGCTATGTTGAGACAACATAGGCGGAGTTCGATCCAGGAAAACTATAGTGAATACAATAGTAAAAAGTGTATGAAGAAGTCCCAAGAAAAAAATCAAAATCTTTCATACTTTTATTTTTTGTGGGGTAAAACCTTTCACATTACAATGTGCTGAAGATTTTCCCAACAATTAGATCAACCATATATGCAAGAGTCAATTGCCCATTCACTGGTCACCAAAGAACAACAATTTAAGGAGCATAAGTCGACTAATTACAACTGCAGATAAGTTGACTACAAACCTTCCTGGCTATTACTATAGTAAGCAATCGGCAACTCTAAGTACAGTAACAAAGCAAGTCTCCTGATTCTAATAACAACAGCACTAAGTTGTAAAGGCTTGTGTTACATCAATTTATCCCATTGTGCGCATGAAAAAATGAATTGCTAGATATATGTTTCCAATCAACTATCGTATGAATTCTTCAACTTTTATCTGGAGATTTTGAAGTAGCAAAGTATTCCCTCAACTTACAAAATTGGAAAGATCAAGGCTTTTGCTAAGCTGGGAGCATTCATATGACATGTTAGTCTTCAAAATTGATCTCTAACTAAAAAAGAGCTTGCTGAACTGAAAACCTGTACTACATGCACAACTTCTGTCAGAAAAGTGATAGTGGTTTAGAAGCCTGATCCGCTAGGGTATCATCACCGAAAATTTGATTGATCATCCAAGATGATTTAACCAGAACTGAAAGAAAACGATCTTATACATGAATACCTATATGGTTGTAATCAGAACTAAAACACACTATTTTAAACATGGGCGGGAAAGTATAAATGAGTGCAGTATTTGGGAGATTATGATGGTGTACTAAACATAAATATAACCAGTCAGCTTCTATAGGGAATGCAAATACTCATGGAATAAAAAAATAGAGCACATCTTTGCAGAAATAAGGTACAGGTTTCCTTACCTGTAGGCAAAATGTAACATACTATTTTATTTCTTGCAGCCCTTAGCATCCTGTCAAAATTAATAAGAAGTCATGTCAGATGGTCTGTGAAACCGGATACATGAATGGTGCTAACATGATATATTTTCTGCTTGCTAGCAAGTTATTAAGCAAGATCATCAAATATTTCTTTATAGACCACATGTGAGTTTTGCCACATTTTCAGGAGAGTTATTTTCAAATTTGTAATCTGAGGACTGACCAAGAGATACTCACATCAGTCAAAATAGGAATCCTAGGCGCTAAATTTGAGATGTCCATGATTACTTCAACGTAGTAACCAACCCATACTCTGTAAACTGAGCTTTTTAAATACTTCAAAAAGAAGTATACATACAAGAATGTGTCTTCCATAGGTATGTTTACTTTTTCTAAAAGTGTATTCAAATGGGAGTAGTATGTAAAAAAGGTGAAGACTAATAATGTGGTATGCATATATCATAATTATTATGAATACACTGGTAGGTGTAAAAAGGCTGAATTGAAATGGCCGCAAATTTCCTCCAGCCACGAATGTAGCCATACCCATGGTGTCCAAAGAGCACCTTCTGGTTCTTGGTGAATACCTTGCGCATGGTGGGGCACAACCACTCTAGAAGAGAGTGGCAGCTAGGCGAGGCAGAGTAAGACTTGAGCGAGGGCTGCAAAGTGAAAGCCAGAGCAGAGTGGTGATTGTAGACTGATGATTATGAATAAAAACATACAAATCTAATAGATTTGAGATTTGTTATACTTATCCAATTTGTACATTTTGTAATATAATTCAGCACTAATGCCATTACACCATCTAGCATCATCTAGGATTTTAGCATCTCTAGCTCTAGTAGTCTAACAAAGCATAGAACTGAAAATAAACACTCAATTCAGGAAGTTTTTATGAACTGTACGCCACATAAGAAATGCCCTATGTGCTTGCAATCCGACAGCCATCTGATTTTCCATTCTTCCAACCACCGGCGCATCATTTTCACATAAAACTTGCACGCCCAGGCATTTTTTTGTACAACTACGAAATGAGCAGTAAATTAGGAATGTGTCGCCAATCAAAATGAAGTCCACTTCCCATAATGTTTGTAAAGAAATCAACATCATAAAGCTCTTGGACTACCTTCCATTCAAGCTGACCATGAAGTTTTGCTGCTGGAATCCTCTTTGGAGATGTAACAACCTGTAGAAAATAAATAACTTATATGACTGGCACAACAAAAACATATAATCATGCAAAATATAGTTATGTACATTCAACAAGATATAGATGACAACATTCTATGAGAAGAAATCACACTGTCCTATAGAGCACAATCAAACTATTCCTAGTTCAGTTTAGTATAAAAGTACTAAATTACTAAAGGAGAGCTAGTTCTCACATAGGAATAAAATAAGATCAATCACACAGGGTCTGACATTCATATAGATACAAAAATATCTATGTAACATCACGACACTTGCAAGGTACTCCCTCCGTCCCAAAATAAGTGACTCAATTTTGTACTGAAGCTAGTACAAAGTTGAGTCACTTATTTTGGGACGGAGGGAGTAACTGTAAAGCATGCACATTCCACCCAAATCTGAGAACTTGTTGTAAATATGTTACAACATTCAACGAAGATTGCCTTTTTTGTTGGGCGCCTGTTCACGTAGGCCTCAAGTTTTGTGGGGCTCCTGTTCACGTTCTTGCTTGTTACTCCTTCTGAACCTGGAGCACCAATGCCTGCAGCTATTTTTCCTCACACTAAATTAGGAACCACATAAAAACTATTTGCCAATTGTAGCACTCACTGATAGAAATGGTTAAGTAGAAAAATTCAAAACAAAAAATGGAACAACAAAAGGAAGCTCACCAAGCTAACTCCTAGTTGAGCTTCATGTTGTCGCACTGATGGATCACGTCCATTGTCCGGGGGGCAATGGGAGATCTACATGTGGGGAAAGTATGTTGGCGCTCTCGCCATGACCTCAGACAATGCACATGGAACAAGTGCCCACAAAGCAGCTTCTTTGCTGTTGTCGTCTCTTCACGACAGATAATACATGTAACATCACTCCTGAATCCATAAATATATCTAAATCATAAACAAGAACCATAGTTGAATAAACTGAAACAATGCCAGTGAAATTAAATAACTCACACATTAAGCTCATCTGCTGTAGCATCTGGAAAGCGTCCATTCATGGTGGAAGTTATCTTTCTGTGGTGCACATAATCTGAAACACGAATTTTGAAGTTGTGCAAGGTCTCATACAGCTCACGGATCAAGTGTAGTGGGACACCATGGTTCCTGATATGGTATAAAATTAGATATAGGGAAAGATCTTCATAAGACAACCGACAGGAAGACATCTATGAAGAAGAGCATATATAAAGATAAGTGCGCAAGGTCACAGATAAGCTCCAAATAAAATGTATACACTGCCTTTTTCTCCCATTGACCTTCCGTTAGAAATAGCTTATTTTTAAAGCCAAACCTCAAACATCTAGCACAACAGGACACAATGTAAATTTTTAGAGGACGAATCATCACACCAACAAAATGTATACAGTTAGGCCAACAACATATACACATGCATAGTGGTGAATACACCTGATAAAAATATAAAGGCTGGGCACTGGATACCCTTATACCCATTGCTAACATGACCCACCATGCAAACGGTTACCAACAAAACTGAATATCAAGATAACCAGGGAAAACAAATTACTAACAGAACTATGTATGTTGTGCAGCTAATCAAACATCTCTCTAAAACAGACCAGTGAAGATAATTTGCTCACAGAATCATATATGCTTATGCAACAAATGAAATATCTATATTAAATAAGCAGTGAAAAAACATTTATAAAGAACAGATCAAAGAAAGTAATTTCCTCCCAGAATCATGTATGTATGTATGTATGTATGTGCAACTAATTACACATCTGTATAAGCAATTACGGAAAAAATGGTCCCAAAAGATTATCAACACTGGAGCACACACGAGAGAATAATTGGTGCAAGAAAAAGGCCATCGGGCTTCAATGCCAATCTACACTGCCATCAAAGGACAAACAATTAACATAGTTCAGATGTTTTAGTACCTGATAACTTAATGCTTCTAGTGTTTAAAATAAAAGACTTGCATGTTTTATTGCTCCAGGTACATCATTTGTCCAATGAAGCCCAAGGCAGCTTATTAAATCCTGGGAGCTTCAGAAATCAAGAGCCACATCAATAGAGGAGTAGACAATGCAAGATCACAATTTATCTTGTCCCTTATACTTTTAAATTTGACAATTAGCTGCTCAAACCTAAAACCTGTTGACCACTCAAGCATAAGAAAGCATACTACAAATTGACAGTAAAATGGGGGGCCAAATACATTAGTTTTCAAGGGAGCT
Source organism: Triticum aestivum (assembly GCF_018294505.1). Lineage (NCBI taxonomy): Eukaryota > Viridiplantae > Streptophyta > Magnoliopsida > Poales > Poaceae > Triticum > Triticum aestivum. The sequence continues at coordinate 292,079,288 of NC_057812.1, forward strand.
GGAGAAAGTATGTGGATCCAGTGTAGTTTACTCTAATTATATGCAAATGAAACCAACAAAAACACTAAAAGTATATTTACTTTTCTTTGTTAGGAATCAACTAATAACTTTCACACATACTGCCCTCCTCTGAGCAGTTCTCCTTGAGCATTTTTATAAACAGTTAGTGCTCGCATTTGCATCCTCAAAGGAAAAATGAATGAGATGGTTGGGGACTCACCTGCGCACCTGAAGACCGTGAAGACGCGAGCTAATCGAGCACGCACCCAGGATGCGAGGTCATGCACTAGCTGCGGCTACCGTCACCCACCCGCTGAGGCCGCCGTCCGCTGCGCCACTAAACGAGCCGCCTATGGTGCTAGGTTCAAGACACGAAGGACGGCGTCGAGCCAAGATGACTCCCTGGCTGGCATCCTCTCCTCTTGGGTTGAGCTCCTCCTCCCTCAGCTCCCTCGCGACGAGGTCTCCTCCTGCCCCGGCTTCCTCGCGACCTGAGCAGATGAGCACCTCGGGAGGCCATGGATCTGCTCGACAGGGAAAACGGAGCTCCTGGGGCTGTGGCTGTGGTGAATGAGGGAGAAGAGCGAACGGAGGAGAGAGAGGTGCGGCGGCTGCAGTGGAGCGAGGGAGGAGTGGGGGTGTGCTGGCAGAGGATTGGAGGCTAGGGTTCATGCAGTGCGTGGTGTGTGCGCGGCGCGTGGGGCGAGCGGGTTGGGCAATTCTTTCGCACATGAGCGCATCTCACCCAGCCAATCCATACGACGGACGAGCCCACCAGTCATAGGCCAAAAAAACCCACCGCGTGGTGAAAATAAAATTTACTAAAGGTGAAGATCCAATGGCACAAACAAGTCAAAGGCCAGATCGGACGGCCAGAACTGCACAAAATCGGGGGAGCTCTGTGGAGGAGGGTCGGCTAGCATCCTTATAGGTTTAAATGAGTTGTTGAGTTATGTTGTGATGACATGTTGTACAACACAATTAAGATAAAACTAACCCCTGTTTAAAACCTGTGGCACTGACGTGTGGACCCCACATGTCAGGTTTGACCCTAGTTAGCACAGTTGACCTGCTGATGCAGGCATGACGCAGTGCTAACGCAATAAGTGATTTTCTGGGTTTAAAATAATTCAGGAAATTCCAGGAAATGTTATAAACTTCAAAAAATCACAGTAAATCAACCGTAGCTCAGATTGAAATAATTTATATATGAAAATTTATCAGAAAAATTTCAATCTATTCATTTGTACAAGTTTCATGCATGACAACCCAACTTATACCTATTGTATAAGTGAAAACACATAAAGGGCATGTAAGATGCTTAAGTTTGGAGTGGCATTTGAATCCTTGATTCAAATGAGCTCCATTGAACTTGTTGCTAGATGCATTAGCATAAACCACATCACATCTACATGCCATGATCATGCATCATATTGTTGCATATGCTTGTGTACTGATTGCCGGCACCGTCCTTCTCGATAGGTCCTGCTCTGGAGACCGTTCCAGAGTACCTGTCAGAGGAGTAGTTCCCCCCTTGTTGATTTACCAGGCAAGCAAAACCTCCTTGGTCATTCCGATACAATCCCACTCTCTCACTCCTGCTCTCTTTTATTGCATTAGAACAACAACGATTCAACTGCTACATTGTGTTGTGGTAGTTGAACCCATTCCTCTGCATGACATATCATTGCCACAGTAAATAGTTGAAACCCACTAGCATGTGTAGGAGTTGATTGAGCCATGTTGTGTTCCTACCATGCCATGCCTGCTATTGCTTAGAGTTGTGTCAGGTGCGATTCATTGGGAATGAATTGGAGTGTTATGCCATGTTCTGATGCTGGGAGTTAAGCATGTGAACACGATTTGGTAAAGGTAGCGGTGACAGGCAATGTAGGAGTACATGGTGGGTTGTCTCATTGGGGCCGTCCTTAAGAACTAAATTCTGTGTATGTTGTCCAAGACTAGCTACTACCACACATTGGGTTCCGGTAACTCGACCTCTCTCGGCTGATTAGCCGCCTCGAGCTCTGTCCAAGAGTTGCAACTAGTTTCAGGTGTTTGTAGGTAGTGCTACTTTTCTACCGAGTGGCACCTGGCAGGGTGGACTTGGGACAGACTAGGCACCATGGCACGGTGTACCAAGCGTAGATCCATCCGGTGAGGTGGGCTTGGGAACCATGCACACATAGTTTGTGGCCGTGAGTGAAACCCCGGCCGGATCTCCTTGCGGATGGAACCCGAATAGGCGATAAACCTGGACTAGAGACTTGCGTGGTTAGTCAGGTCATGGCCAACACCCTCGCCAGGCTTCTGCTTGAAGGTTGCCGAGATACATGACGTGTACACGGCGGTAAGTGGCAAGAGCGTGTGTGAAGAAGTACACCCCTGCAGGGTTAACATGATCTATTCGAATAGCCGCGTCCTCGGTTATGGATACTTGGATACTTATATATGGTACGTAGACAACTTGAAGTGGATACTCTAAAATGCTCAAGAAAAGTGTGAGTGCTATGGATGGCCTTCTCGTAGGGAAACGGGAATGAATCCATAGTAGTGTATTGTTGTGGTGATTAGTGGACTCGTGTGCGCTTTCTCACCTCAAAGAAGTTCCTCGTAGTCGTAGAATAGGATAGCCACTGAGTCAAAGCTGGCTTGCTGCAGCCAAACCCCATATTGCCTTCATGATACTAATGCATGTATGATAGGATCTGATGTAAGTCTTGCTAAGTATCTTTGTACTCACGTTTGATTTATTTATGTTTTGCATAGGAGACCTTGGTCTCACTAGTAGTTCCTCATGGACTTCGACGAGTAGCTTGTTACCTCAGCTACGATCTTGTACCCTTGGGAGGGTCTTGTAGATAGTTAGGCTACTCAGCCTTTTTCATTTATAGTTGTCTGTACTCAGACATGCATGTTATGCTTTCGTTGCTTGTATGATCTGAATGATGGGTAATGTGACCCCTATTTGTAATAAATGCTATGTGGCACTTCTGGGCCTTTATCTATATGAGTTGTTGAGTTATGTAGTGATGGCATGTTGTACAACACAATTAATATAAAACTAACCCCTGTTTAAAACCTGTGGCACTGACGTGTGGACCCCACATGTCAGGTTTGACCCCAGTTAGCGCAGTTGACCTGCGGATGCAGGCATGACGTAGTGCTGACGCAATAAGTGATTTTTTGGGTTTAAAATAATTCAGGAAATTCCAGGAAATATTATAAACTTCAAAAAATCACTGTAAATCAACCGTAGCTCAGATTGAAATAATTTATACATGAAAACTTATCAGAAAAATTTCAATCTATCCATCTGTACAAGTTGCATGCATGACAACCCAACTTATACCTATTGTATAAGTGAAAACACATAAAGGGCATGTAAGATGCTTAAGTTTGGAGTGGCATTTGAATCCTTGATTCAAATGAGTCCATTGAACTGGTTGCTAGATGCAGTAGCATAAACCACATCACATCTACATGCCATGATCATGCATCATATTGTTGCATATGCTTGTGTACTGATTGCCGGCACCGTCCTTCTTTCTAGGTCCTGCTCCGGAGACCGTTCCAGAGTACCTGTCAGAGGAGTAGTGCCCCCCTTGTTGATCTACCAGGCAAGCAAAACCTTCTTGGTCATTCCGATACAATCCCACTCTCTCGCACCTGCTCTCTTTTATTGCATTAGAACAACAACGATTCAACTGCTACATTGTGTTGCGGTAGTTGAACCCATTCCTCTGCATGACCTATCATTGCCAGAATAAATAGTTGAAACCCACTAGCATGTGTAGGAGTTGATTGAGCCATATTGTGTTCCTACCATGCCATGCCTACTATTGCTTAGAGTTGTGTCAGGTTCGATTCATTGGGAATGAATTGGAGTGTTATGCCATGTTCTGATGCTGAGAGTTAAGCGTGTGAACACGATTTGGTAAAGGAAGCGGTGAGAGGCCATGTAGGAGTACATGGTGTGTTGTCTCATTGGGACCGTCCTTAAGAACCGAGTTCTGTGTATGTTGTGCAAGACTAGCTACTACCACACATTGGGTTCCGGTAACTCGACCTCTCTCGGCTTATTAACCGCCTCGATCTCTGTCCAAGAGTTGCAACTAGTTTCAGGTGTTTGTAGGTAGTGCTACTTTTCTACCGAGTGGCACCTGGCAGGGTGGACTTGGGACAGACTAGGCACTGTGGCACGGTGTACCAAGCGTAGATCCATCCGATGAGGTGGGCCTGGGAACCGTGCACACATCATTTGGGGCCGTGAGTGAAACCCCGGCCGGATCTCCTTGCGGATGGAACCTGAATAGGCGTTAAACCTGGACTAGGGTCTTGCGTGGTCAGTCAGGTCATGGCCAACATCCTCGCCAGGCTTCCGCTTGAAGGTTGCCGAGATACATGATGTGTACCTGGCGGTAAGTGGCGAGAGCGTGTGTGAAGAAGTACACCCCTGCAGGGTTAACATGATGTATTCGAATAGCCACATCCTTGGTTATGGATACTTGGATACTTATATATGGTACGTAGACAACTTGAAGTGGATACTCTAAAATGCTCAAGAAAAGTGTGAGTGCTATGGATGGCCTTCTCGTAGGGAGACGGGAATGAATCCATAGTAGTGTATTGATGTGGTGATTAGTGGACTCATGTGCGCTTTCTCACCTCAAACAAGTTCCTCGTAGTCATAGAACATGATAGCCACTGAGTCAAAGCTCGCTTGCTGCAGCCAAACCCCACATTGCCTTCTTGATACTAATGCATGTATGATAGGATCTGATGTAAGTCTTGCTGAGTACCTTTGTAATCACATTTGATTTCTTTATGTTTTGCATAGGAGACCTTGGTCTCACTAGTATTTCCTCATGGACTTCGATGAGTAGCTTGTTACCTCAGCTACGATCTTGTACCCTTGGGAGGGTCTTGTAGATAGTCAGGCTTCTCAGCCTTTTTCATTTATAGTTGTCTGTACTCAGACATGCATGTTATGCTTCCGTTGCTTGTATGATCTGAATGATGGGTAATGTGACCCCTGTTTGTAATAAATGCTATGTGGCTCTTCTCGGCCTTTATCTATATGAGTTGTTGAGTTATGTTGTGATGCCATGTTGTACAACACAATTAAGATAAAACTAAACCCTGTTTAAAACCCACGGCACTGATGTGTGGACCCCACATGTCAGGTTTGACCCCAGTTAGCGCAGTTGACCTGCTGACGCAGGCATGATGCAGTGCTGACGCAATAAGTGATTTTCTGGGTTTAAAATAATTCAGGAAATTCCAGGAAATGTTATAAACTTCAAAAAATCACAGTAAATCAATCGTAGCTCAGATTGAAATGATTTATATATGAAAATTTATCAGAAAAATTAAATCTATCCATATGTACAAGTTTCATGCATGACAACCCAACTTATACCTATTGTATAAGTGAAAACACATAAAGGGCATGTAAGATGCTTAAGTTTGGAGTGGCATTTGAATCCTTGATTCAAATGAGATCCATTGAACTTGTTGCTAGATGCCTTAGCATAAACCACATCACATCTACATGCCATAATCATGCATCATATTGTTGCATATGCTTGTGTACTCATTGCCAGCACCGTCCTTCTCGATAGGTCCTGCTCCAAAGACCGTTCCAGAGTACCTGTCAGAGGAGCAGTGCCCCCTTGTTGATCTACCAAGCAAGCAAAACCTCCTTGGTCATTCCAATACAATCCCACTCTCTCGCTCCTGCTCTCTTTTAGTGCATTAGAACAACAACGATTCAACCGCTACTTTGTGTTGCGGTAGTTGAACCCATTCCTCTGCATGACCTATCATTGCCACAGTAAATAGTTGAAACCCACTAGCATGTGTAGGAGTTGATTGAGCCATGTTCTGTTCCTAAAATTTCATGCCTGCTATTGCTTAGAGTTTTGCCAGGTCCGGTTCATTGAGAATGAATTGGAGTGTTATGCCATGTTCTGATGATGAGAGTTAAGCGTGTGAACATGATTTGGTAAAGGTAGCGGTGAGAGGCCATGTAGGAGTACATGGTGGGTTGTCTCATTGGGATCATCCTTAAGCACCGAGTTCTGTGTATGTTGCCCAAGACTAGCTACTACCACACATTGGGTTCCGGTAAGTCGACCTCTCTTGGCTTATTAACCTCCTCGATATCTGTCCAGGAGTTGCAACTAGTTTCTGGTGTTTGTAGGTAGTGCTATTTTTCTACTGAGTGGCACCCGGCAGGGTGGACTTGGGACACACTAGGCATCGTGGCACGATGTACAAAGCGTAGATCCATCCGGCGAGGTGGGCTCGGGAACCCTGCACACATCGTTTGGGGCCGTGAGTGAAACCCCGGCCAGATCTCCTTGCGGATGGAACCCGAATAGGCAATAAACCTAGACTAGGGTCTTGCGTGGTTTGTTAGGTCGTGGCCGACACCCTCGCCAGGCTTCCGCTTGAAGGTTGCCAAGATACATGATGTGTACATGGCGGTAAGTGGCGAGAGCGTGTGTGAAGAAGTACACCCCTGCAGGGTTAACATGATCTATTCGAATAGCCGCGTCCTCGGTTATGGATACTTGGACACTTATATGGTACATAGACAACTTGAAGTGGATACTCTAAAATGCTCAAGAAAAGTGTGAGGGCTATGGATGGCCTTCTCGTAGGGAGACGAGAATGAATCCATAGTAGTGTATTGATGTGGTGATTAGTGGACTCGTGTGCTCTTTCTCACCTCAAAGAAGTTCCTCGTAGTCGTAGAACAGGATAACCACTGAGTCAAAGCTGGCTTGCTGCAGCCAAACCCCACATTGCCTTCTTGATACTAATGCATGTATGATAGGATCTGATGTAAGTCTTGCTAAGTACCTTTGTACTCATGTTTGCTTTATTTATGTTTTGCAGAGGAGACCTCGGTCTCACTAGTAGTTCCTCATGGACTTTGACGAGTAGCTTGTTACCTCAGCTACGATCTTGTACCCTTGGGAGGGTCTTGTAGATAGTCAGGCTTCTCAGCCTTTTTCATTTATAGTTGTCTGTACACAGACATGCATGTTATGCTTCTGTTGCTTGTATGCTCTGAATGATGGGTCATGTGACCCCTGTTTGTAATAAATGCGATGTGGCTCTTCTGAGCCTTTATCTATATGAGTTGGTGAGTTATGTTGTGATGCCATGTTGTACATCACATACTTGCATGTTATGCGTATGTGTAATGTGTATTGCTATGTGTGGGGTCCGACAGCTAGTTCTTTATTCTTGGCAGCCTTCCTTATAGGGAAATGTCTCCTAGTGCTTTCACTAAGCCATGGTAGCTTGCTACTTCTCTGGAACACTTAGGCTGGCCGGCATGTGTCCTTCTTCGTTCCTGTGTCTGTCCCTATGAGGAAATGTCACGTGGTGTCTTCTGGAGTCCTGTTAGCTTACTACAGCCCGGATTCACTCGCTGATGACCGACACGTTCGTTGCTGGGTCATGTATGTGTGTCCCTGTAAGTTAGTGCCACTTTGGATTCACGACTAGTCATGTCGGCCCGGGTTCTCTATCATATGGATGCTAGCGACACTATCATATATGTGAGCCATAAGGCGCAAACGGTCCCGGGCCAGGTAAGGTGGCACCCGTTGGAATACCGTGTGTGAGGCCGCAAGGTGATATGATGTGTTACATGCTAGATCGGTGTGACTTAGGATCGGGGTCCCGACAACTTTGGTATTATGTTCAATAATTCTGAAAATTGTTGTGTGGCTTTGTATAAGTCCACTTATTCATGACGTTTAAAATTGATTTGGTGTTAAAACTAAATCACAAACAAACTGCAAAAAAGTAGAAAAGAGAAAACAAAATAGAAAGACACACAGAGAGAGAGAGAGAGATCTCACCTGCGCCCAGCACTGTAGCTAGCCGGCCCAGGCCACCAGCGCCTCCCTGTCGTCTTCCTCCTCTGCCAGGAGGACGAGGGCGCATGCCCGACACGCGTGACCACGCGCCGGGCACCTCCTGCCTACCCGCCTCCGCCCCTGACATCGTGGACGCCTTCACGCGTGCCACGCACCCCCCCCGCCTCTCTCCCTCACTTCTCCTGGTCGCTTTCCCCTCCTCTGGTTCCTCTCCACCTCACACCCGAGCGCAGCGCAACGCGCCGCCGAGCACCATCTTAGCCACCGCCGTCGTTTTTCATCCCCGACGTGTCCTCGAGATCCGTCGCGTATCCTGCTACATCTGCATCGAGCCACACATCGCCGGGTACCCTGCCACACCGTCACTGCCATCGCCTTCAACCACGGCCGACCGAGATCTCTGGCGACCCCGCGCTCGCCTTGCTGCCTCCCCGGGCCCACTTACCATCCCTGCAGATCCACCGTGAGCTTCTCTTTGTTTCCCCTTCGTCCTCTCGCTTGATTCCGTGCTGTAGCACCGTTCCCCACCGTGATCGAAGCTCACCGCCGCTCGACTTTGTCGCCGCCATGGCCTAAGCTTGAACCACCCGCGCCCTTGCACCGCATCGCGCTCTTAGTACCTCGAGGAGGCCGCCTAGCCCCTCTACTCGCTCGCCTGCTTGCTGGAGCCCCGCACCCGCAACCAGCCGAGCTCCGGCTGTTGGGGAACATAGTAATTTCAAAAAAATTCCAACGCACATGAAAGATCATGGTGATGCAAAGCAATGATAAGGGAGAGTATGTCTATGTACCCTCGTGGACTGAAAGCGGAAGCGTTTATCAACGCGGTTGATGTAGTCGTACACCTTCACGATCCGTTCCGATCAAGTACCGAATGTACAGCACCTCCACGTTCAGCACACGTTCAGCTCGATGATGTCCTCGCCTTCTTGATCCAGCAAGAGGGGCGAAGTAGTAGATGAGTTCCCGCAGCACGACGACATGGTGACAGTGTTGGTGAAGAACAATCTCCGCAGGGCTTCGCCTAAGCACTACGAAAACTATCACGGAGGTTAAACTAGAGGGGACGGGGTTGCCGGCACACCGGCTTGGTGTTTGTTGAAGTCTCTTGGGTGCTAGCCCTACCACTCTATTTATATGTTGAGCCTTGGGGTCGAAACTTGGAGTAAAAGCCTCCACAAAGTCGGCTTCACCCGAAAGGCAAGAGTCCTTCTCGGACTCCAGGGCCAGACGCCAGGGTTCGCGTTCCCGGTGTCTGGACCCAGACGCCAGGGACCCTGGCGTCTGGCCCTGGACTCCGCAAAACTTCCTTTTGCACTTTCCAAAACCTTGTGGGCTTTCCCCTTTGGCCCAAATAAACTGTTCTCGTACCCAAACATTTTGGGAAACATCCGGAATCCCTTCCGGTGAATTCCGGAACCCTTCCGGAGACCAAACACTATTATCCCATATATCAAACTTTATCTCCAGACCATTCCGGAGTTCCTCGTCATGTCCGTGATCTTATCTGGAACTCCGAACAACATTCGGTTACCAACATACATAACTCATTAATACTACATCGTCAATGAACGTTAAGCGTGCGGACCCTATGGGTTAGAGAACTATGTAGACATGACCGAGACACTTCTCTGGTCAATAACCAATAACGGAACCTGGAAGCCCATATTGGCTCCTACATATTCTATGAAGATCTTTATCGGTCGAACCGCATAACAACATACGTTGTTCCCTTTGTCATCGGTATGTTACTTGCCCGAGATTCGATCGTCGGTATCTCAATACCTAGTTCAATCTCGTTACCGGAAAGTCTCTTTACTTGTTCCGTGATGCATCATCCCGCAATGTTCCGTGATGCATCATCCCGCAACTAACTCATTTGTTACATTGCTTGCAAGGCTTATAGTGATGTGCATTACTGAGAGGGCCCAGAGATACCTCTCCAACAATCGGAGTGACATATCCTAATCTCGATCTATGCCAAAGCAACAAGTACCATCGGAGACACCTGTAGAGCACCTTTATAATCACCCAATTACGTTCTGACGTTTGGTAGCACACAAAGTGTTCCTCCGGTAATCGGGAGTTGCATAATCTCATAGTCATAGGAACATGTATAAGTTATGAAGAAAGCAATAGCAGTAAACTAAAATGGTCAAGTGCTAAGCTAACGGAATGGGTCAAGTCAATCACATCATTCTCTAATGATGTGACCCCTTAATCAAATGACAACTCATGTCTATGGCTAGGAAACTTAACCATCTTTGATTCAACGAGCTAGTCAAGTAGAGGCATACTAGTGACACTCTGTTTGTCTATGTATTCACACATGTACTAAGTTTTCGGTTAATACAATTCTAGCATGAATAATAAACATTTATCATGATATAAAGAAATAAATAATAGCTTTATTATTGCGTCTAGGGCATATTTCCTTAAGTCTCCCACTTGCACTAGAGTCAATAATCTAGTTCACATCTTTATGTGATTAGTTCACATCTACATGTGACTAACACCCAAAGGGTATACTAGAGTCAATAATCTAGTTCACATCGCTATGTGATTAACACCCAAAGAGTGATCATGTTTTGCCTATGAGAGAAATTTAGTCAATGGGTCTGCAACATTCAGATCCATATGTATTTCGCAAATTTCGATGTCTACAATGCTCTGCACGGAGCTAGTCTAGCTAATTTCTCCCACTTTCAATATGTATCCAGATCGAGACTTAGAGTCATCTAGATCGGTAAAAAGCTTGCATCGACGTAACTCTTTACGATGAACTCTTTTATCACCTCCATAATCGAGAAATATTTCCTTAGTCCACTAAGGATAATTTTGACCGCTGTCCAGTGATCTACGCCTAGATCACTATTGTACTCCCTTGCCAGAATCATGCTAAGGTATATAATAGGACTGGTAAACAGCATAGCATACTTTATAGAACCTATGACTAAGGCATAGGAAATGACTTTTCATTCTCTTTCTATTTTCTGTTGTGGTCGGGTTTTGAGTCTTTACTCAACTTCACACCTTACAACACAGGCAAGAACTCCTTCTTTGACTTTTCCATTTTGAACTACTTCAAAATCTTGTCAAGGTATGTACTCATTGAAAATATATCAAGCGTCTTGATCTATCTCTATAGATCTTGATGCTCAAATATGTAAGTAGCTTCATCGAGGTCTTTCTTTGAAAAACTCTTTTCAAACACTCCTTTATGCTTTCCAGAAAATTCTTCATTATTTCCGGTCAATAATATGTCATTCACATATACTTATCAGAAATGCTGTAGTGCTCCCACTCACTTTCTTATAAATACATGCTTCACCGCAAGTCTGTATAAAACCATATGCTTTGATCACTTTATCAAAACATATATTCCAACTCTGAGATGCTTGCACCAGTCCATAGATGGATCACTGGAGCTTGCTCACTTTGTTAGCACCTTTAGGATTGACAAAACCTTTTGGTTGCGTCATATGCAACTCTTCTTTAAGAAATCCATTAAGGAATACAATTTTGACATCCATTTGCCAGATTTCATAAAATGCAGCAACTTCTAACATGATTCGGACAGACTTTTAAGCATCGATACGAGTGAGAAAAATCTCATCGTAGTCAACACCTTGAACTTGTCAAAAACATTTTGCGACAATTCGAGCTTTGTAGATAGTAACACTACTATCAGCGTCTGTCTTCCTCTTGAAGATCCATTTATTCTTAATGACTCACCGATCATCGGGCAAGTCAATCAAAGTCCATACTTTGTTCTCATACATGGATCCCATCTCAGATTTCATGGCCTCAAGCCATTTCGCGGAATCTAGGCTCATCATCGCTTCCTCATAGTTCGTAGGTTCGTCATGGTCTAGTAACATGACTTCCAGAATGGATTACCGTACCACTCTAGTGCAGACCATACTCTAGTTGTCCTATGAGGTTCGGTAGTAACTGATTTCTGTGATGAACTACTTTCCAATTCGGGAGAAGGTACAATTACCTCATCAAGTTCTACATTCCTCCCACTCACTATTTTCGAGAGAAACTCCTTCTCTAGAAAGGATCCACTTTTAGCAACAAAGATCTTGCCTTTGGATCTGTGATAGAAGGTGTACCCAACAGTTTCCTTTGGGTATCCTATGAAGATACATTTCTCAGATTTGGGTTTGAGCTTATCAGGATGAAACTTTTTCACATAAGCATCGCAACCCCAAACTTTAAGAAATGTCAACTTTGGTTTCTTGCAAAACCACAGTTATATGGCGTCGTCTCAACAGATTTAGATGGCGCCCTATTTAACGTAAATGCAGTTGTCTCTAATGCATAACCCCAACATGATAGTGATAAATCGGTAAGAGACATCATAGATCGCACCATATCTAATAAAGTACGGTTATGACATTCGGACAGACCATTACGCTGTGGTGTTCCGGGTGGCGTGAGTTGCGAAACTATTCCGCATTGTTTCAAATGAGACCAAACTCGTAACTCAAATATTCTCCTCCACGATCAGATCGTAGAAACGTTATTTTCTTGTTACGATGATTTTCCACTTCACTCTGAAATTCTTTGAACTTTTCAAATGTTTCAGACTTATGTTTCATCAAGTAGATATACCCATATCTGCTCAAATCATCTGTGAAGGTGAGAAAATAATGATACCCGCCGCGAGCCTCAATATTCATCAGACCACATACATTAGTATGTATGATTTTCAACAAATCTGTTGCTCCCTCCATAGTTCCGGAGAACGGCGTTTTAGTCATCTTGCCCATGAGGCATGGTTCGCAAGTACCAAGTGATACATAATCAAGTGATTCCAAAAGTCCATAAGAATGGACTTTCTTCATGGGCTTTACAACAATATGACCTAAACGGCAGTGCCACAAATAAGTTGCACTATCATTATTAACTTTGCATCTTTTGGCTTCAATATTATGAATATGTGTATCACTATGATCGAGATTCAGTAAACCATTTATATTGAGTGTATGACCATAGAAGGTTTTATTCATGTAAATAGAACAACAATTATTCTTTGACTTAAATGAATAACCGTATTGCAATAAACATGATCCAATCATATTCATGCTTAACGCAAACACCAAATTACCGTCAGCTGGTCCTCAAGATCATACCAGAGCAGCCACTTGTCGGAAGACAAGCCCGAGGAGTCTGCCCGAAGGTCTAAAGCCTAGATGGAGTCGAGAAGTGCTTTCTTATGCTCCCTTAAATTCCGACCGAGGTTAGTTCCCACCACTTCATAAACTGGCGTGCGTTTAGCGCAAAAGTGCCACGGCCGAGAGGGACCGGTGAGGAGAACTGCGGTCCGGAATCCAACGGTCACGGACAACCTCGACAAACCCATCCTGGTTAACCCAGAAAGTCTCGAAGTGGAACCGTGGGGGTTGTGGCGGACGGTCGTTCTCTGAAGAGAGGAGTATAGGGACGTGATCTGGCCCGATCCTGGTGATGGCCTGGAGAGAAGCTAGGAGATAGCGGAGCTCCCACTCCAGCGTCACGAGGACATGGTCTAGGATGGACCGCATCGGGTCGACCTGACGGTTGGTCCGGGTGAACCTGACACCAACCCTATCTACTTCTCAAAGACCGAGATCCATGATGTAGTCGTTGAACATCTGCATCCGAGGGTAGTTGACTAGATTATTGCTTTTGTCCTCAGCCGAGCGGATAAGGTTAAAATCGCCCCAACCACCCCAGGTAGTTGAGTGTCCAAGACCTTCCTCAAAAGTTCGTCGAGAAAGGCCTCGGAATGGCAGTGGTCGGCGAGGCCATAGACTATGACAATCTCACATTTGAAGTTGAGAGACCTTTCAAAAATCTCCATGCTGACGAAAAACTCTCCCATGTCCATGCCACCCACCTCAAAGGTGGCATCCTTTACGCCTAAACGGATGCCACCCGAATGGCCTGTGGTCCCACTAGAAGGGAGCCAGTGCTAGGCAAACAGGTGAGAGCTCAACTGCTCTAGCTTCGTTTGGAATATCCGTACGCATGGTTTCTTTGATGGCCACTATGTCGATTCTCTCGTCTCGCATGTACTCGATAAGTTGGCGGTGGTGGCCATCCTAGCCAAAACCATGGATGTTCCAGAAGAGCATCCACATCAGGGGGCCATCGGGGGGCTGCTTGACCCCAGGACGAGGGAGGCACTTTGCGCACGCAAGTCGGTGGTGCGGGAGCGGGTGCGACCACAGATCTCCACCACCTCTGTCGAAGTCACCCCATGCGAGGATGGGGTAGGGGTGGATCCGGAGGTGGTCGCGCTGAGAAGGCGCGCGCGAGTCTCAGCCAACCTCCCATCTAGGATCCCATGAGTGCGGATCACCTCTATCTGGACTAAGGGGTACCTGTTGGGGAACGTAGTAATTTCAAAAAAATTCCTACGCACACGCAAGATCATGGTGATGCATAGCAACGAGAGGGGAGAGTATGTCCACGTACCCTCGTAGACCGAAAGCGGAAGCGTTAGCACAACGTGGTTGATGTATTCGTACGTCTTCACGATCTGACTAATCAAGTACCGAACGCACGGCACCTCCGAGTTCTGCACACGTTCAACTCGATGACGTCCCTCGAACTCCGATCCAGTCGAGCTTTGAGGGAGAGTTCTGTCAGCATGACGGCGTGGTGACGATGTGGATGTTCTACCATCGCAGGGCTTCGCCTAAGCACTGCTATGATATTATCGAGGTGGACTATGGTGGAGAGGGGCACCTCACACGGCTAAAAGATCCAAGAGATCAATTGGTGTGTCTATGGGGTGCCCCCTGGCCACGTATATAAAGGAGTGGAGGAGGGGGAGAGGGTCGGCCCCTATGGCGCGCCCTGGAGGAGTCCTACTCCCACCGGGAGCAGGATTCCTCCCCTTCCAAGTAGTAGGAGTAGGAGACAAGGAAGGGGAAGAGGGAAGAGAAGGAAGGAGGGGGCGCTGCCGCTCTCCCTAGTCCAATTCGGACTAGTCATTGGGGGGGTGGCCTGCCTCTCTCTCTCCCCTAAATCCCATTAAGGCCCATATACTTATTTCCCCGTATTCCCGTAACTTCCCAGTACTCCGAAAAATACCCGAACCACTCGGAACATCTCCAATGTCCGAATATAGTCGTCCAATATATCGATCTTTACGTATCGGCCATTTTGGGACTCCTCGTCATGTCCCCGATCTCATCTGGGACTCTGAACTACCTTTGGTACATCAAAACACATAAACTCATAATATAACCGTCATCGAACTTTAAGCGTGCGGACCCTACGGGTTCGAGAACTATGTAGACATGACCAAGACATGTCTCCGGTCAATAACCAATAGAGGAACCTGGATGCGCATATTGGCTCCCACATATTCTACGAAGATCTTTATCGGTCAAACCGCATAACAACATACGTTGTTCCCTTTGTCATCGGTATGTTACTTGCCCGAGATTCGATCGTCGGTATCTCAATACCTAGTTCAATCTCGTTACCGGCAAGTCTCTTTACTCGTTCTGTAATACGTCATTCCACAACTAACTCATTAGTTACAATGCTTTCAAGGCTTATAGTGATGTGCATTACCGAGTGGGCCCAGAGATACCTCTCCGACAATCGGAGTGACAAATCCTAATCTTGAAATATGCCAACTCAACAAGTACCTTCGGAGACACCTATAGAGCACCTTTATAATCACCCAGTCACGTTGTGACGTTTGGTAGCACACAAAGTGTTCCTCCGGTAAACGGGAGTTGCATAATCTCATAGTCATAGGAACATGTATAAGTCATGAAGAAAGCAATAGCAACAAACTAAACGATCATTGTGCTAAGCTAACAGATGGGTCAAGTCAATCACATCATTCTCTAATGATGTGACCCCGTTAATCAAATGACAACTCTTGTTTATGGTTAGGAAACATAACCATCATTGATTCAATGAGCTAGTCAAGTAGAGGCATACTAGTGACACTATGTTTGTCTATGTATTCACACATGTATTATGTTTCCGGTTAATACAATTCTAGCATGAATAATAAACATTTATCATGAAATAAGGAAAAATAATAATAACTCTATTATTGCCTCTTGGGCATATTTCCTTCAGTCTCCCACTTGCACTAGAGTCAATAACCTAGTTCACATCGCCATGTGATTTAACACCAATAGTTCACATGACCATGTGATTAACACCCATAGTTCACATCGTCATGTGACCAACACCCAAAGGGTTTACTAGAGTCATAATCTAGTTCACATCGTTATGTGATTAACACCCAAAGAGTACTAAGGTGTGATCATGTTTTGCTTGTGAGAGAAGTTTAGTCTACGGGTCTACCACATTCAGATCCGTATGTATTTTGCAAATTTCTATGTCAACAATGCTCTGCACGGAGCTACTCTAGCTAATTGCTCCCACTTTCAAAATGTATCCAGATTGAGACATAGAGTCATCTGGATCAGTGTCAAAATTTGCATTGATGTAACCCTTTACGACGAACCTTTTGTCACCTCCATAATCAAGAAACATATCCTTATTCCACTAAGGATAATTTTGACCGTTGTCCAGTGATCTACTCCTAGATCACTATTGTACTCCCTTGCTAAACTCAGTGTAGGGTATACAATAGATCTGGTACACAGCATGGCATACTTTAGAGAAACTATGGCTGAGGCATAGGGAATGACTTTCATTCTCTTTCTATCTTTGTCGTGGTCGGGCTTTGAGTCTCACTCAATTTCACACCATGCAACATAGGTAAGAACTCTTTCTTTCACTGTTCCATTTTTAACTACTTCAAAATCTTGTCGAGGTATGTACTCATTGAAAAAACTTATCAAGCATCTTGATCTATCTCTATAGATCTTGATGCTCAATATGTAAGTAGCTTCACTGAGGTCTTTACTTGAAAAACTCCTTTCAAATACTCCTTTATGCTTTCCAGAAAATTCTACATTATTTCTGATCAGCAATATGTCATTCACATATATTTATCAAAAATGTTGTAGTGCTCCCACTCACTTTCTTGTAAATACAGGCTTCACCACAAGTCTGTATAAAACTATATGCTTTGATCAACTCATCAAAGCGTATATTCCAACTCTGAGATGCTTGCACCAGTCCATAGATGGATCACTGGAGCTTGCACATTTTGTTAGCACCTTTAGGATCGACAAAACCTTCTGGTTGCATCATATACAACTCTTCTTTAAGAAATCCATTAAGGAATGTAGTTTTGACATCCATTTGCTAGATTTCATAAAATGTGGCAATTTGCTAACATGATTCGGACAGACTTAAGCATCGCTACGAGTGAGAAAATCTCATCGTAGTCAACACCTTAAACTTTGTCAAAACCTTTTTCGACAAGTCTAGCTTTGTAGATAGTAACACTACTATTAGCGTCCGTCTTCCTCCTGAAGATCCATTTATTTTCTATGTCTTGCCAATCATCGGGCAAGTCAACCAAAGTCCACACTTTGTTCTCATACATGGATCCCATCTCAGATTTCATGGCCTCATGCCATTTCGTGGAATCTGGGCTCATCATCGCTTCCTCATAGTTCGTAGGTTCGTCATGGTCAATTAACATGACCTCCAGAACAGGATTACCTTACCACTCTGGTGCGGGTCTCACTCTGGTTGACCTACGAGGTTCGGTAGTAACTTGATCTGAAGTTACATGATCATCATCATTAACTTCCTCACTAATTGGTGTAGGAGTCACAGAAACAAATTTCAGTGATGAACTACTTTCCAATAAGGGAGCAAGTACAATTACCTCATCAAGTTCTACTTTCCTCCCACTCGCTTCTTTCGAGAGAAACATCCATTCTCAGCAACAATTATCTTGCCTTCGGATATGTGATAGAAGGTGTACCCAATAGTTACTTTTGGGTATCCTATGAAGACGCACTTCTCTGACTTGGGTTTGAGCTTATCAAGATGTAACTTTTTCACATAAGCATCGCAACCCCAAACTTTAAGAAACGACAGCTTAGGTTTCTTGCTAAACCACAATTCATACGGTGTCGTCTCAACGGATTTAGATGGTGCCCTTTTTAACATGAATGCAGTTGTCTCTAATGCATAACCCCAAAATGATAGTGGTAAATCGGTAAGAGACATCATAGATTGTACCATATCTAATAAAGTACGATTATGATGTTCGGACACACCATTACGCTGTGGTGTCCCAGGTGGCGTGAGTTGCGAAACTATTTCGCATTGTTTCAAATGAAGACCAAACTCGCAACTCAAATATTCTCCTCCACGATCAGATCGAGAAACTTTATTTTCTTCTTACGATGATTTTCCACTTCACTCTGAAATTATATGAACTTTTCAAATGTTTCAGACTTATGTTTCATCAAGTATATATACACATATCTGCTCAAATCATCTGTGAAGGTCAGAAATAAATGATACCCGCCATGAGTCTCAACACTCATTGGACCGCATACATCGGTATGTATTATTTCCAATAAGTCAGTGGCTCGCTCCATTGTTCCGGAGAACGGAGTCTTAGTCATCTTTCCCATGAGGCATGGTTCGCAAGCATCAAAATGATTCATAATCAAGTGATTCCAAAAGCCCATCAGCATGGAGTTTCTTCATGCGCTTTACACAAATATGACCTAAACGGCGGTGCCACAAATAAGTTGCAATATCATTATTAACTTTGCATCTTTTGGTTTCAATATTATGAATATGTGTAACGATTGAGATCCAATGAACCATTTTCATTGGGTGTATAACCATAGAAGGTTTTATTCATGTAAACAGAACAACAATTATTCTCTAACTTAAATGAATAACCGTATTGCAACAAACATGATCAAATCATATTCATGCTCAACGCAAACACCAAATAACATTTATTTAGATTTAACACTAATCCCGAAAGTATAGGGAGTGTGCGATGATGATCATATCAACATTGGAACCACTTCCAACACACATCGTCACTTCACCCTTAACTAGTCTGTGTTCATTCTGCAACTCTCATTTCGAGTTACTAATCTTAGAAACTTGAACTAGTATCAAATACCGAGGGGTTGCTATAAACACTAGTAAAGTACACATCAATAACATGTATATCAAATATACCTTTGTTCACTTTGCCATCCTTCTTATCCGCCAAATACTTGGGGTAGTTCTGCTTCAAGTGACCAGTCCCTTTGCAGTAGAAGCACTTAGTCTCAGGCTTAGGTCCAGACTTGGGCTTCTTCACTTGAGTAGCAACTTGCTTGCCGTTCTTCTCGAAGTTCCCCTTCTTCCCTTTACCATTTTCCTGAAACTAGCGGTCTTGTTAACCATCAACACTTGATGCTTTTCTTGATTTCTACCTTCATCGATTTCAGCATCACAAAGAGCTTGGGAATCATTTCCGTTATCCCTTGCATATTATAGTTCATCACAAAGTTCTAGTAAGTTGGTGATAGTGACTAGAGAATTCTGTCAATCACTATCTTATCTGGAAGATTAACTCCCACTTGATTCAAGTGATTGTAGTACTCAGACATTCTGAGCACATGCTCACTAGCTGAGCTATTCTCCTCCATTTTGTAGGCAAAGTACTTGTCAAAGGTATCGTACCTTTCGACATGGGCATGATTCTGAAATACTAATTTCAACTCTTGGAACATCTTATATGCTTCATGGCGTTCAAAACATTTTTGAAGTCCCGGTTCTAAGTCGTAAATCATGGTTCACTAAACTATCAAGTAGTCATTATACCGAGCTTTGCCAAACGTTCATAACGTCTGCATATGCTCCTGCAATAGGTCTGTCACCTAGCGGTGCATCAAGGACATAATTCTTCTATGCAGCAATGAGGACAATCCTCAGATCATGGATCCAATCCACATCATTTCTACTAACATCTTTCAATTTATTTTTCTCTAGGAACATATCAAAAAATAAGCGGGGAAGCTTTGTGCGAGCTATTGATCTACAACATAGATATGCAAATACTATCAGGACTAAGTTCATGATAAATTTAAGTTCAATTAATCAAATTACTTTAAGAACTCCCACTTAGATAGACATCCCTCTAATCATCTAAGTGATCACGTGATCCAAATCAACTAAACCTTAACCGATCATCACGTGAAATGGAGTAGTTTTCAATGGTGAACATCACTATGTTGATCATATCTACTATATGATTCACGCTCGACCTTTCGGTCTCAGTGTTCCGAGGCCATATCTGCATATGGTTGGCTCGTCAAGTTTAACCCGAATATTCTGCGTGTGCAAAAACTGGCTTGCACCCGTTGTATAAGAACGTTGAGCTTATCACACCCGATCATCACGTGGTGTCTCGGCACGACGATCTTTTGTAACGGTGCATACTCAGGGAGAACACTTGTACCTTGGAATTTTATAGTGAGAGATCATCTTATAATGATACCGTCAATCATAGCAGAATAAGATGCATAAAGGATATACATCACATGCAATCAATATAAGTAATATGATATGGCCATCATTATCGTGTGCCTTTGATCTCCATCTCCAAAGCAGAGTCATGATCACCATCGTCACCGGCGCGACACCTTGATCTTCATCGTAGCATCGTTGTCGTCTCGCCAACTATTGCTTCTACGACAATCGCTACCGCTTAGTGATAAAGTAAAGCAATTACATGGCAATTGCATTTCATACAATAAAGCGACAACCATATGGCTCCTGCCAGTTGCCGATAACTCCGTTACAAAACATGATCATCTCATACAATAAAATATAGCATCATGCCTTGACCATATCACATCACAACATGCCCTGCAAAAACAAGTTAGACGTCCTCTACTTTGTTGTTGCAAGTTTTACGTGGCTGCTAGGGGCTGAGCAAGAACCGTTCTTACCTATGCATCAAAACCACAACGATAGTTCGTCAAGTTAGTGCTATTTTAACCTTTAACAAGGACCGGGCGTAGTCACACTCGGTTCAACTAAAGTTGTAGAAACTGACACCCGCCAGCCACCTGTGTGCAAAGCACGTCGGTAGAACCAGTCTCGTGTAAGCGTACGCGTAATGTCGGTCCGGGCCGCTTCATCCAACAATACCGCCGAACCAAAGTATGACATGCTGGTAAGCAGTATGACCTGTACCGCCCATAACTCACTTGTGTTCTACTCGTGCATATAACATCTATGCATAAACCTGGCTCGGATGCCACTGTTGGGGAACGTAGTAATTTCAAAAAAATTCCTACGCACACGCAAGATCATGGTGATGCATAGCAACGAGAGGGGAGGATATGTCTATGTACCCTCGTAGATCGAAAGCGGAAGCGTTTATCAATGCGATTGATGTAGTCGTACACCTTCACGATCCGTCCCGATCAAGTACCGAACGTACGACATCTCCGCGTTCAGCACACGTTCAGCTCGATGACGTCCTCGCCTTCTTGATCCAGCAAGAGGGGTGAAGTAGTAGATGAGTTTCGGCAACACGACAGCATGGTCACGGTGTTGGTGAAGAACAATTTCGGCAAGGCTTCGCCTAAGCATTATGAAAACTATTACGGAGGATAAACTAGAGGGGACGGGGTTGCCGGCACACGGCTTGGTGTTTCTTGATGTCTCTTGGGTGCTAGCCCTACCCTTCTATTTATATGTTGAGCCTTGGGGTCGAAACTTGGAGTAAAAGCCTACACAAAGTCGGTTTCACCCAAAAGGCATGAGTCCTTCTCGGACTCCAGGGCCAGACGCCAGGGTTCGCATTCCCTGCGTCTGGCCCCTGGACACCGCAAAACTTCCTTTTGCGCTTTCCAAAAACCTTATGGGCTTTCCCCTTTGGCCCAAATAAAGTGTTCTCATACCCAAACATTTCGGGAAACATCCGGAACCCCTTCCGGAGACCAAACACTATTATCCCATATATCAAACTTTATCTCCAGACTATTCCGGAGTTCCTCATCATGTTCGTGATCTTATCCGGAACTCCGAACAACATTAGGTTACCAACATACATAACTCATATATACTATATCGTCAACAAACGTTAAGCGTGCGGACCCTACGGGTTCGAGAACTATGTAGACATGACCGAGACACTTCTCTGTTCAATAACCAATAACGGAACCTGGATTCCCATATTGGCTCCTACATATTCTACGAAGATCTTTATCGGTTGAACCGCATAACAACATATGTTGTTCCCTTTGTCATCGGTATGTTACTTGCCCGAAATTTGATCATCGGTATCTCAATACCTAGTTCAATCTCGTTACCGGCAAGTCTCATTACTCGTTCCGTGATGCATCATCCTGCAACTAACTCATTAGTTACATTGCTTGCGAGGCTTATATTGATGTGCATTATCGAGAGGGCCCAGAGATACCTCTCCAAGAATCGGAGTGACAAATCCTAATCTCAATCTATGCCAACTCAACAAGTACCACGGGAGACACCTGTAGAGCACCTTTATAATCACCCAGTTACGTTGTGACGTTTGGTAGCACACAAAGTGTTCCTCCGATAATCGGGAGTTGCATAATCTCATAGTCATAGGAACATGTATAAGTTATGAAGAAAGCAATAGCAGTATCTAAAACGATCAAGTGCTAAGCTAACGGAATGGGTCAAGTCAATCACATCATTCTCTAATGATGTGATCCCGTTAATCAAATGACAACTCATGTCTATGGCTAGGAAACTTAACCATCTTTGATTCAATGAGCTAGTCAAGTAGAGGCATACTAGTGACACTCTGTTTGTCTATGTATTCACACATGTACTAAGTTTCGGTTAATACAATTCTAGCATGAATAATAAACATTTATCATGATATAAGGAAATAAATAATAATTTTATTATTGCCTCTAGGCATATTTCCTTCACCGGCCGCCGCCCAGCTCGCTGCCGTCGCTGCCACCGGCCACCCCAGCTCTCTCCACGTGCTCCACCGGATGCGCCTCGCTCCAAGCGTTCCGTAGCACTACAAGAAATATGTCAACTTGTGACCCTCACTATTGGCCACTGAAAGGTCATAGTTTTTCATTTGCGACCTTTTTGTGACCAAAAACAGAAGGTCAAAAGCTGGCGGTCGTAAACTGAAATTAACGACCTTCTCTGTGAGAAGGTCGTGGAAGGCCACGACCAAAACAAAAGGTCATAGATTCTATGACCTTCTATTTTGGTTGTTGGTTGTCTTCCCAGGCCACGTCGGATCCGACGTGGCAATCTGACATGGCAAAATTACGACCAATTGAGAAGGTCATTGATAAGATTCAGCCCGGTCCAGTTCGGTGTCTATATGGGCCAAGCCCATTAATTTATTTATTTTAGCAATTTGTGTCAGCTACATGGGCCGAGACCAAGAATTTAGCCTTTTTATTTTCTAGGACACGACCTTCTATAGTTCATTTCTTTTTTGGGCCTCAAACTTTTTATAGTCCATTTCAATTTTGGGCCTCCATAACAAAGTTGTTCCAGCGACAGTGAAACAGAGGGAATTCAAACAAGCATTTATCTTAAACAGCCACGGGTGACAATTTTATTTCTTTCAACACAAAAGGATTCCTTAAACAGCCACGGGTACAACAGTACGTACATTCAACAAAGGGCAATCCGAGCACAGGAAGTACATAGGACTGTAGCTACCATTTCTACCAGCAGCAGCAATCGCTAGAAAGACAAGGAGGTACTACCAAGGAGCTAAACTAACAGCAACCATCCATCATCAATCGGTGATACTAGCAATGGGCGACATCGGCAACATTTTAGAGACCCCCTCCCCTTGCTGCTGCTTGGCGTGTCGCGTCCCCCTACACACAAAAAATTCAGATGTTCAGAACAGATCAACATGTTGATCAGTCAGGGAATCATGGAGCAAATGGTAGTGTGGTGCGAGGCGATAGATTACATCATAAATATTACAGAAGAAGAATAGTTGAACAAATCGTGCGAAATGGCATGGTGGATTTGGAAACTAACATTCGAGCAGTAGTTTGAATCAATGAGCACAGACTATACATATTCTAACAAGGCTACAAGGCTACAGGCTTTTGAACACAAGACACCATAAATTTGAACAACCAGAATAGGAAGTAGATCAACAATTGCATAGAGACTAAATTCTAAATATCATTGACCAACTGGGTCGAACAATACCCAAATGATGCGATGCAGCTACACAGAAACATGGAAGAAACCAACACATAGTCCGCCAAAATTTCATCGCATCACCGAGCAAACACTTAGATCAGGCGGAAGAGACCAACACCAAATAGAGCGGTAACAGAGAGGGGATGGGGGAGCGGGTAACTTACAACATCACTCAACATACTTCCACTTCTCACCACCGACCTTGCAAACCTGCGATTTGAACACAAATCAGGACACGGGATTTGCAAGGAAAACTATCACATCACCAGTTCGAATAAGAACAAGGAGATAGGGGCGGGAGCAAAGGGAACCAAGATGCTTACCATGGAGACCTGCTTGATGTTGGAGACGTTCCTGAAGTTGTCCCTGCGAAAACAGAACCAAAATGGGCCCCGGTCAGGATGCGTCACCACACCACAGAAACAACGTGAATCAAACCACAACAACAAATCAAATCCGAGGCTCACATGAGGACTAAGGCAACGCTCAGGGGGGCGCTTGGGATTGTTGGAGTCTTTCTTGGCCTTGCTCTTCTGCACAAGTCTGCATCGCCACAGAAATAATAGTAGCAAAGCGGATCAGAACCCAACGCAAAATAACATCAGGAAAACCCAAGCAGAACCACCACGGGAAATGAGTCCATCACGTAAAACCAAGCAAATGATAACACTGAGTAAGAAAGACTGATGAGAGGTGCTGGTTTACCTAAAACCATTTCCTTGATAACTCATTTCCATCTAAGGAACAACATCTCGTGTGATGAAAACTTTAACAAAACAAATGACTCTTAACACAATATCACACCTACTCATAGGTGAGAACTAGGAACATCCATTTATCTTTCAAATTTAGAAGATCGTCACTGCAATCATCCATTGCTAAGAAACCTAGATAGAAAGTAATAAACTTATCCCCCTGATACAGACCAGGAATCAGCACAAAGAATCAGTACATTCTAACATGTTAAGTGACTACCCTTCCAATCATAATCGTACCATGGCATAAAAGAACAAAAATCAGTTATCTTAAAACGCGTCCCTAGAGACACAAGCAGAGGGACCCAGGTAATTAAGCTGGTTGGTGCTTAATCACAGGCATGTACAGTTAGTGCCTGCAAAGCAACCACACACAATCCCTCCAAAATGAGATGTACTATTAATTACAAGGCGATGTAGATTGCAGATCAAAAAGGAAATACAATACATCCTTTTTGAAGACAATTATTTATAGTGGTAATAATCAGGGTTTTTTCGCTCATGTGTAAATATTGAACAACAAAACAAATTCAGTTTTTGTTTATCAACTAGTTTTCAGAGAGCCTTTGGCTAACCAGTTCTCATGGTATTCTGCCTACCTACTAAACAGTAGAGGAGGAGAAACATGTATAGTAGTGAAGAGACTAGCTATCAACAATCCCCTGGTTGAGGCCTCTAGTTTTAGAGTTTGAACAAGAAATGATAGAAGCAAGAATTTACATCAGGAACTTGGCAGTTGAAACTCTTGAGCAGTAGATTTACATCAGGAATTGAAACCCTCCAGCTCTGAACAATGAGTGAAACCCAGAAAAATAGTTGCATGCAGCACAGAAAATATTCGCAACTGAACATGAATTGAAACAACCACAACTTAGCACTGTAAACTCTTAATTAGTAGATATACATCAGGAATCGAAACTATTCGACTCTGAACAGCAACAAAGGAGAAGAAATTAACTTAATCAGTGAAGCCCACAAAATACTCAGCTCTAGTATGTACATATGCAGGTATTGGCCCAATTAAGATGCGAAAAGGGGGATTTTACCCAAATGAAGTTCATGGCCAGGATCAACAATACTAATAACCTATAGTTAGCATGGTACGTCAGCAAGAAAATAGGGAATCTGCTGATATTTTTCTTTCCCTGAAGAAAATCCTTACAATCAGCAAATACAAGTGACCATGAGAAAGTGAGACTAGTTTAAAGCAAAGGCAACACCGAAATAGTACCAAACTGATTTATGTAATCCACTTAATGTCAAAACAGTAGCTTAAAGGTTCAAAATCCAGCCATCAGAAAATTAATGATCAGTATGATGCGCTAAAGAAAAGAAGAACAGAACTTCTGAAAATTCAATCAGTCAATATTTGGGCATTTTTAACCGATCTATAGCTATTTTTTAACCGAGCAGTATGATGGGATGCTCCTCAAGAATGCAATCATTGCTTTCTAGGGGAAGTGCTTAAGTTTCAGTGGCTTTTATATTTTTTGAGGAAATTCAGTTTCAGTGGCTTCAGTTTCTTTTACTTCTACCGTTGACTAATGACTAAGTCTTCGACATATCATTTGGCATGCTATCTTATTGAGCGGGCTCAGGTGCATTTCGGTTTCATAGCAAAAGTGCGGGAGGTAGAAGAAGTTTTGGGCTGCTCAAACTTCCGTGGCTTTTCTCCTCTTTCTTCTCTTCTATTTATTCAGATTATAGAAAAGGAAATGGGGCTTGTGGTCGCGACTATGCGGTATCCGGCCTCATCCACTACAGGTTGTTAAGCCTGCCAGCTAAACCTTCTAAGTTCTAACTAAGTAATCCGCCAACTAACGAAACTGATGAAAACGACACCTGAAACTGAACCTACAGAACGAAAATTTCTGGAGCCGCAAGGTTTATTTCCAACATTGATAAGTGGCTTCTTTTGTTTCAAAAGGTTCACAGGTTTAAATTTCTAGTTGAATGATATGGCAGTACCACATGCCCACCCAGGTGGCATAGCTAGCCAACTGAAGGTCTTAGCTGAAAATATTCAACAATTCATACAAAAAGAAAATCAAAGCTAAGCCTGCTTATTGCATACTAGTATTGTCAACAACTATATAAATCCGTAACTATAAAATTTCGTCGCCTCTTGGCATCAAGAGATGGTGGTGACCTTGTGATACGTCTCCAACGTATCTATAATTTTTGATTGCTCCATGCTATATTATCTACTTTTTTGATTGTTTATGGGCTTTATTATACACTTTTATATCATTTTTGGGACTAACCTATTAACCCAGAGCCCAGTGCTAGTTTCTGTTTTTACCCTATTTTAGGGTTTCGAAGAAAAGGAAAATCAAACGCAGTCCAATTGACCTGAAACTTCACGGAACTCAATTTTGGAAGGAAAGAAGCCTAGAAGACTTGGAGTGCACGTCGAGGGATTTGCGAGGAGGTCACGAGGCAGGGGGGGCGCGCCCTCCACCCTCGTGATCCCCTCGTGGCCCCCTTGACGTACTTCTTCCGCCTATATATCTCCATATACCCTAAAAACATCCGTGAGCACAATAGATTGGGAGTTCCGCCGCTAGAAGCCTCCGTAGCCACCGAAAACCAATCTAGATCCGTTCCGGCACCCTGTCGGAAGGGGCAATCCTTCTCTGGTGGCCATCTTCATCATCCCGGTGCTCTCCATGACGAGGAGGGAGTAGTTCTCCCTCGGGGCTGAGGGTATGTACCAGTAGCTATGTGTTTGATCTCTCTCTCTCTCTCTCTCGTGTTCTTGAGGTGGTACGACCTTGATGTATCGCGAGCTTTGCTATTATATTTGGATCCTATGATGTTTCTTCCCCCCTCTACTCTCTTGTAATGAATTGAGTTTCCCCTTTGAAGTTATCTTATCGGATTGAGTCTTTAAAGATTTGAGAACACTTGATGTATGTCTTGCCGTGGATATCTGTGGTGACAATGGGATATCACGTGATTCACTTGATGTATGTTTTGGTGATCAACTTGCGGGTTCCGCCCATGAACCTATGCATAGGGGTTGGCACATGTTTTCGTCGTGATTCTCCGGTAGAAACTTTGGGGCACTCTTTGAGGTCCTTTGTGTTGGTTGAATAGATGAATCTGAGATTGTGTGATGCATATCGTATAATCATACCCACAGATACTTGAGGTGACAAGTATCTAGGTGACATTAGGGTTCTGGTTGATTTGTGTCTTAAGGTGTTATTCTAGTACGAACTCTAGGGCTGTTTGTGACACTTATAGGAATAGCCCAACGGATTGATTGGGAAGAATAACTTTGAGGTGGTTTCGTACCCTACCATAATCTCTTCATTCGTTCTCTGCTATTAGTGACTTTGGAGTGAGTCTTTGTTGCATGTTGAGTGATAGTTATGTGATCCAATTATGTTAGTATTGTTGAGGGAACTTGCACTAGCGAAAGTATGAACCCTAGGCCTTATTTCCACACATTGCAATACCGTTTACGCTCACTTTTATCATTAGTTACCTTGCTGTTTTTATAATTTCAGATTACAAATACCTTTATCTACTATCCATATACCACTTGTATCACCATCTCTTCGCCGAACTAGTGCACCTATACAATTTACCATTGTATTGGGTGTGTTGGGGACACAAGAGACTCTTTGTTATTTGGTTGTAGGGTTGCTTGAGAGAGACTATCTTCATCCTACGCCTCCCACGAATTGATAAACCTTAGGTCATCCACTTGAGGGAAATTTGCTACTGTCCTACAAACCTCTGCACTTGGAGGCCCAACAACGTCTACAAGAAGAAGGTTGTGTAGTAGACATCACCTTGGCGGGCATCCGAACTCGTCAGATTGAGCAGCTTCTCCCTGGCCCTCAAACACGCAAAGCGTGTACGCATCAGATGCGGCGAAGAAGAAAGCCAGAAGAAGAGGAGAAGAGGAGGAAATCATACCCTTGTCGAGGTCCCCGGGAGGGGTCATCCACGGGAGCAAGAGCGCCTCGACGTCACCCGAGGCCGAGCAGATCTTGGTCCCGAGCGCCTTGGCAGCGGCCTTATCCTGGGTGGCCTCCTCGACCTCGGCGCCATCGACCTCCATCACGGCATTGTCATCCTCGTCTCCGTCGGTGTCGCTCCCGGGCCTGCAACATAACCACTTGGCATCGGTGTCGGCGTCAGCGTCGGGTTATTCTACTTGAACGCGGCAGCGGAACGAGAAAGAGGAGAAGGAAAACGCACGACAGCGCAACGAGAAAGAGGAGAAGGAAAACGCGTGGCATCCTCGATCTCCTCCCTGTTGGACGGCTCCGCCTCGATGGGAACCCATGGGCCGACGAGGACATGGTGGAGATCATCGCTGCAAAGCCGGCGAGGGCATGCGGGGGCGAGGGGTTCTGGCTCTATGGACGTGGTAGGTGGAGGGAGTGGGGTGGGGCGGAGAAGAGGGGGGAGTGAGGCCGGCGGCGAGGTGTGGGGATGGGAGGAAGGGGCCTATGGACGAGGGGGACGAGGGCGATTGGATCTGGGGGAGAAGGGGGAGGCGACGATGGAGAAGGGGGAGGACGTCCAGGAGCACCGCGGCATGCAGCGGTGCGGCGGCGGCCATCGGGGTGGTTGGTGCGATCTTGGTGGAGGGGAGGGGGCGGTGGTGGCTAGGGTTTCGACGAGCGGGTGCGGGTGCGGGATTGGAACGGTGGTGAGTGCATGCGTGGGGTTTGGAACGGTGGTGAGTGGGTGCGTGGGGTCTGCGAGTATGGTGGGGAGTGGGGGCGTGGGTGAGAGGGTGAGGGGTGAGGGCTGCCGTTGGATTCTAGAGCATCCGACGGTGTCTCATGCATGATTCGCGTGATAGGCTCCTAGACCAATCAAAACGTAGCAAGCAATTTGAAGACTTTATGACCATCTAAATTGGTCGTAATCAATTAGATTAAAAATAAATTTTTTCACGAAAACTTCCTTTTTCATTTTTTGAGTGCTTAAAATGAGTTTTCTTTAAAGGATCAACCAAATATTTTTCAAATGATACCATATTTTGTACAAAGTTTGCATTTTGGATGGGCAAACAATATTGACAAAGAGAGTTTTTATTTTCTTTGCACGAAAAATCAATTTTCCATTTTTTGAGTGCCCAAAATGAGTTTTTTTGTGAAGGATCTACCATATATTTGTTGCAAAATTGGACCAAATCAATTTTATAAAACACTAGGCCGTATTTAATTCACAATTGACAAAATGGTTGGGTCATAAAAAATTTAAAAAATCAAAAAATTGGAAAAGCTTCGCATTGTGTCATCATATGTGACCAGGTTTCGATGAAAATAATAAACTTGTAATACGACAATTATTTTAAAAAAGTGTTCTCAGAAATGAGCTATCATGCGTGAAGATTCATGGCTTTCAAGCCAAATGATCAATCTTATGGCCACATTCATGGCATAGTTTGTTCAAATGATCTCATATTGTGCACAATGGTGCATCTTGGAATTCCAAACAATGTTGCCTAAGGGAGTTTTCATTTTCTTTGCACGGAAAATTCATTTTTATTTTCCGAGTGCCCGAAATGAGTTTTTTTGTGAAGTACCTACCAAATAATTGTTGCAAAATTGGACCAAATCATTTTTATAAAATACTAGGCCATATTTAATGCACAATTGACCAAATGGTTGTGTGTCAAAAGTTTTGATCCACATCTCGTGAAAAAGACAAATTTCCACCGATTCAGTAGGAAGCGGGTCAAATTTGAACTGCGGTTGCCTCATAGTTTGCTCTTTATTTTTTTCAAAAAACATTTCTAGGTACATTAGTATCTATTTAATCAGAGAAACATCAAAAGTTTTTCCAAGATTCAACCACTAGCTAGGAACGGTCATTCCCGCCGTTTAACCGCATTTTGAAACGGGCATAAAAAATTCAAAAAAATCAAAAAATTGGGAAACCTTCGCATTGTGTCATTATATGTGGCCAAGTTCCCAGGAAAAATACCAAACTTGTAATACGGCAATTATTTTAAAAAATTGTTCTCAGAAACGAGCCATCACGTGTGGAGATCAATGGCTTTCAGGCCAAATGATCAATCTTATGGCCACATTCATGGCATAGTTTTTTGAAATGATCTCATATTGTGCACAAGGGTGCATATTGGAATGGCAAACAATGTTTCCAAAGGAAGTTTTCATTTTCTTTTGACGAAAAAACCATTTTCCATTTTTTGAGTGCCCAAAAGGAGGTTTTTTTGTGAAGGACCTCCCAAATAATTGTTGCAAAATTGGACGAAATCAATTTTCTAAAATACTAGGACATATTTAATGCACAATTAACAAAATGGTTGGGTATAAAAAGTTTTGATCCACCTCTCGTGAAAAAGACAAATTTCCGCCGATTCAGTAGGAAGCGGGTCAAACTTGAACTGCGACTGCCTCGTAGTTTGTTATTTATTTTTTCCAAAAATCATTTCTAGTTACATAAGTACCTATTTAACCATAAATACATGGTTTGGTGGCGATACGTCGAGGTTTGGGTGGTGGCCGAGGGCCCCAACTCTAGAGCGCGTAAACTCGCATGACCGTCGCGTGGTCACTGCGTGACCGTGGTGTTGCCATGTGTTCTGGGCGGCCTAGGCATGTCTAGTGGGTTGGGCACTCCCCAGGTAGGTGCTAGGAAGAAAATTACAACAAAAGATTCTCACGAGGAGACCGATCGATGCTCAAACATGAATTAGCAGCCAAGTGTTTGATTAGCGGTACGGGAAATGTACATGGCTAATGGGCGTGAGTTTTGGCTGAGGATGATCAGTTACTAAGAAGACCGTCTTCACAAAGTTTCAGCTCAAAAGGAGGATCCTAGGTGGTACTTTCTTTTCAAAGTACCACACTAGACATAAATACGAATGTTGAAGCTGGGCTCAAAATAATGAATGGATTGAGCTGGCATTTGGTGGAGGATGGTTATTTGGGCATAGGAAAGCACTGTAGAAAATGGATACTATTTGGACATGCCAAAGTGGTACTTCCTTCACAAAGTGTTGTTCTGAACAGAATAGGAAAATGAATATTGTTGAATTATTTTTGAACAAGGCAAGGAAGGTTTTTTACATATTTGACGAAGATATGACCCATAGAATTTATGAGATTTTTTTGGGAATGACAGAAATATAGGTTGCTTCACAGCCTGGGGCAAAAAATGCCACATGGACATGACACATAGGCAAAACTGATGAGGTGGCGCCTAGTCATAGCAACCCACCATAATTTACAAGGTTATGACCATCTATATTGGTCGTGATCAGCTAGAAATAAGGCAGCGGACCAGTGCTATCTGCTTTATGACCATTTCGTGTAAGGAAATTATGACCTTCCTGACCAAAATGGTCGTTATAGTTTAGGGTTTGGAGCCCCCCGAACAGCTTTTGACCAATTGGTCTGAAATGGTCATAGATCTATGACCAATTCTTCCAGGGTCACTGACAGAAGGTCACTAGTTGACATATTTCTTGTAGTGTAGCCGCAAGCCGCGCTTGAAACGATGCCCCGTAGCACGTTTCCGGCGAGCCTCCGGCCGTGCCGACGTGGCAGCATCATTAGCGGCTAATGGCGCCACTAATTGAACCCACACCCACTGACACCGGGCCTCACCTGCTAAACTAACCCCGGGTTAATTTAGTTTAACAAAAACTAACTCTCTGTTAGTATAGAGCCTATGACATGCGGGCCCCAGCATCAGGTTTGACCTGGCTGGCACTGTTGACCTGCTGCCATCACTTTGACGTCAAGCTGGCGCAGTAAATCTTTTTCTGGATTAAAACTAATCCAGGAAATTCCAGAAAGTAGTATAAACTTCAAGAAAACATAGAAATTAATCTATAACTCAGATTGAAAAGATTTATATATGAAAAATGATCAGAAAAATCCAATCTATCCATCTATACCATTCTCATGCATGTTAGAACAACCTTTGGCTACTGTTTAGGGCAAATCAAATAAATTGCATTTAAATATCACATATGGAGTTTGAATTTGAACCTTGACTTCAAATCAACTTCATTTAACTTTGTTGCTAGTTGCATTAGCTCAAACACCAGCATGTTGCCATGTCATGATCATGCATCATATTGTTGCATTGCATTGATTGTATTCTTTCTTGTTTGCCGGTATTTTCCCCTCTCAGTAGACGTGGTTTCGACGATGTGATCGATGACACCGATGAAGAGCTATACTATCTTCAGAAGTGCCAGGCAAGCAAAACCCCCTTGTTCATTCCGATACAATCCCACTCTCTCGCTCCTGCTCTCTTTTACTGCATTAGGACAATAACGATTCAACTGTTACATGCTGCGGTAGTTGAACCCCTTTCCTCTGCATGACCTGTCATTGCCACAATAAAATAGATGAAACCCACTAGCATGAGTAGGAGTTGTTTGAGCCCTGATGTGCCTACTCATTCATCCTTGTTGTCATGCCTGCTACTGCTTAGAGTTGAGTCAAGTATGATTCATCGGGGATGAATTGGAATGTGGTGAACATGTCTTACTGTTGAGAGCTAAGTGTGTGAACACGATTTGGTAAAGGTAGTGGTGAGAGGCCATGTAGGAGTACATGGTGGGTTGTCTCATTGAAACCATCCTCAGGAACTGAGTTCTGTGTCTGTGATCCATGACAGTTACTACCACACATTGGGTTCCGCTAACTCGACCCCTGTTGGCTTATTAATCGCCTCGATCTCTATCCAGAGTTGCAACTAGTTTCTGGTGTTTGTAGGTTGTGTTAGTAGTCTACCAAGTGGCACCCGATACATGTGGCATGGTGTACCAATCGTAGATCCATCCGACAAGGTGGGATTGGGAACCCTACACACATCGTTTGGAGCCATGAGCGACACCCCGGCCGGATCTCCTTACGGATGGAACCTGAATAGGCGATAAACCTGGACTAGAGACTTGCGTGGTTAGTCAGGTCGTGGCCGACACCCTCGCCAGGCTTCCGCTTGAAGGTTGCCGAGATACATGACATGTACATGGCGGTAAGTGGCGAGAGCGTATGTGAAGAAGTACACCCCTGAATGGGGTGAGAAGAAACAGATGGCGATTGCTCAATTCGGTAGGCAACAATTCCATGTTGAAGAAGATGGTGCAGTAGTTTAAGAGTAGTGAGGAGATATATTGCCCTTAATACCACAACGGGGCACCTTACGGAAGGTGACTGACAGAACTATTCCCTTAACTGGCAAAAAGAATTACTTTTGATACAAGGATCATTGAATTCATACGAGGCTAAGGCAGTTCATAAATGATCATTTGAAGGAGTTCGAAGGAATGGCATACTCAGTTTGGAAAAGAAACTAAGTTATAGAACAACTCGTCAAACGGGAGACACATTCCAATTGATACCAAGGATATAACCTAGTAACTGAGCGTGCATTCATGAATTTAAGAATTTCCATACTCATCAAGATCTTACCAACATCCGTGCCAAGGATCCTGGCAACACATCATACTACCATGATGAGCAATGATGGAGAATGCAGATGCAAAGGAAGACAACACTTTCTCAGATTGCACCTTAGCGATGCCAAGGAAACAAAATCTTAGATTCAGATATGGTTGGTGTCAGGATTTCCAGACTTAGCATGTAGGAAAGTGAAAGGTTGGAGCACAAATCGACGAGATGACGTTGCAAGATTCTCGGGAAATAGACTATGATAGTAAGCTCCAAAACATGAGCTGGTTCTGCTACACACATGTGAACACGCTGTCCCAGACAAGCATGACCACATAGTAGTCTTACAACAAAAATACTACCGAGTTCTGGTTGGGAACCATCATTGAGGATATCTAAGTCTTGTGCATTACCATGGATTAGCATTTAACTCCTTTTCCTAAAACAAATCAGTCAGTGGCTTGGTGTGCTAGGAATTACATATGGGATGGAGGTTGCAAGTCTCCAAACCACAGAATACATTGCACATGTGCATGACTTAATTGGGATGATTCCAGAGGAAGCAAAACAAACTTTCTCAAATTCACGGCGGCTACTTACATCATATGCACGTGAGTTAGAGGAAGTCACTTCTTCCATCAAAACATAAACTTCATGAGCTAGCACGAAGAAAATGCTTTCAAAAGTTTCCAACACTAACTTAGATGTTCAACATGAAACATGGACAAGATGAAAATCTTGTCAATGGGCTCAACAACAAACCATCCATGCTTCCATATAGATGGAATTCCACAGTTAAGTGAACACGGTGATAGCATTGGTCAGACCAAAGGATGTAATGGTGTATGCTCGAGGAATCAACCATGAGTAAGACAACATTACGAACATCGTTGGTTCTGATTTGATTTGAGGATAGCCCACACTCAAATCAAAGTTTGGACAAGATAATAGATCCAATAACTTATCACGAGGACCAATCGATGAAGATATCATCTTTCTTCAACACGCACACAAAATATATCCCTTAGAGATGAACTAAGTCGGATAAAGCTTTATCTTCCAACTCTCCAAGTTGTTGTTTAGCTTATCCAACTAGCTCAAGGGTATTCAACACAGATTCTTGGAGAAGGGGGGTTTATAAAAAAACCAACTTGATTGCGAGCTCAACATAATGGCCAGGGGACAACTTGGTGATACTTCCGAGAGGATATTCAGAAAATCATGAATCACTGATATGTTATTAAGCTCGGGAACAATCTTGCTTCTCAGGGCAAGATGATATGATCAAAAGAGCGAGGGATTGACACAATCCTAACTCATTGATCAAAGAGTGCACCGGAAATAAGGACTAGGTAGCACGATCAATCTTAGGATGATGATTCAATAACCATGACGCTAGGAGTGAGAGTATTGTCCATTAACTACCAAGCAACATGGTGGCTAAGAGTATTGATTTCACAGATCACAGTTCACTTGTCGGCATTCCGGTTACAACATCACAGGACTGAGGAATGAATAATGATGGTGAGAAGTATCACTGCGTCAAGAATTCATAAGAGGTGGTGCAATTCTCATGACAATCCTGACATAAAGGGGTAATACTGCAAGGTAGAAGAGAACAAAAGCTGGATTGGCATTTTGATCTGCGGAATACAACTACTTTGACCAGTCCAAGAAATGGATGAGGCACTGGAGTTTGTTTCTCCTAGTCATTCCTGCATAGAATGGCTTAACGGATCACATGAATACTAAACATCGATAACACGAATGCACAACTACTCCTGACTATCAATTGATAGGTGAAGGTCGGAATATAACTGAAGATGGACAACTCAAAGAACATATGATTATCTGAGTTGTGGATGCATAGATTAGTATGTCGAAAAATTTCAACATATTTCTTCTACATAACCCATGCAGAGAGGTAGGACTGGCAGATTCACAATGTAGAATGGAGAACTCATCAAGAGCACTCGGGTTGTGATCTTTCGGTTCAACAAGGAACTTCTGCCATATGTAGTTCATGGTATTTGGAAGAGGAAAATACCACGGACCTCGAGGACTATCGCAAAGGTTACTGTCGGGTGGTAGGTGCCACATATGCCAACGGGTGGCTTATCATTGTGGGAGCCAGTAAGACATCGCCGGTGCCTGGAAACGGGGTAAGGCGAAGACATGCACGCCGGCGAATCTTACCCAGCTTTGGGGCTCTCCATGGAGATAACACCCCTACTGCTGCTCTGCGGGGTCTCCACATGATCACTAGATGAACAAGTAGCTACACAATGCTCCTCGAGCTGTTTTGGTGGGAGGAGGAAGAAGGGCACGGCTAGCCTGCTTCTTCTGCTTGCGGGGTGTCTAGAACTAGCAGGGGATCGAACCCTTTGCATGGGTGCCCCGGGGGGTTTATATAGGCCTACCCCCCGGGGGTACAATGGTAATCCGACTGGGCGCGGGGCCCAGCCGTCTGTGATGGCACTTGCCGGCTGCTGGGGCCCGCCGACTGGTGGGTCCCGCTGTCCAGGGCCTGGTCGGCGGCTGGTTACTGTGGCTTCATCTTGGTGACGTAGGCTTCGTCATGATAGGCATGGCTACAGTGCCGCCGCTCGTCTGGCGATCACTGTAGCCTCACCGTGTCTTGTCTCCTTAATAGGGCGTCTCCTTCGAGGGAGGCTGCTAGCCGACTGCGGGGAGCCGGCTCCGTCTCGAGCCGACTGGTTGGGGGCGTGGCTGCCTTCGGGCGTCTCTCTGCCCGAAGGGGCCCACCGTCCATGGGCCACGCTGGCAGCCCGTCGTGGGTGACGCCAAGGTCAACATGGCAACAGTGCCGCGCCGGACGGGTCATGCCTACCCCGTACGGCGCACTGCGCCAGGCGTGCTCCGGGATTCGGGGGTGGCAGGCTTCACTGTAGCCACGCCCCGTCGCACCGCCGTTAGGTGGGTGCAAACTTTGAGGGTACGGTCTCGACCGCTTTATAGGAGTCGGCTTCTTGGAGTCGGCCTTCTCATGGCCGGCTTCTTGGAGCCGGCCTTCTCATGGCCGGCTTCTTGGAGTCGGCCTTCTCATGAGGGCTAAAGTCGGACCGCCTTCTGAAAGCCGGCCTGGGTGGTAGCCAGCAAGGGGAAGGCGGCCCCATGTCTTGGATTCTTGAGAGCCGGGCGGGCTCGTAATTTTTCAGAAGGGCCAGGGGAAGCCGGCTAGGCTACCCATGGCTACTTACTCCGACAGTAGTCCCCGAAGCTGATCGAGCTCCGAGGCGAGCAGGGGGACGAGAAGCTTGGTCAGCTTCCCATCCTGAAGAGCCGGCCTAGCGGGCGTATGCCGACTTCAGAGAGCCTCGCGTCTTGCAGGCGGGAAGAGAGGGGGGACCTGCGTGCTGACCGCGGGCCCTCCCGCGGCCACGTGGCAGCGAGATCCTGCGAGCACACGCGTGCGACGGGACGCCGCAGCAGGCCCGGGCCCGCCACTCACGAGCCTTGGTCCGGGCGCGGATCTTCCGTGGCCCACAGGGGCCACTCGCCTTCTCGAGGCAGTTTTGTTTCGCCGTTAAGGCTCAATAATCGCGGGACGTGGGGAGTGGGCACGATCGATCCCCACGCTTCCCCACGCCGCGCCTCCTCGGCTCCGCCACGCGAGCCTATAAGTAGGGGGAGGAGGGAGAGCGACAGAGGTTCGCACGCTCTCTCCCGCTCCGCCCCTCCTAACCCTCGTTTCTTCCTCTCGCTGCCGTCGCAGCTTCCCGTCACAGCACCCCCACATCGTCCTGCTCCCATGGCGTTGTCAAGCTCGTGGGACGGCTCCAACATCCATGAAGACCATGTGGAGTTCCTCCGCCAGACTCGGCGCCTGCCCGGCGCCGACCTTGTGCGGGTCCGCCTGGCGCCGGTGACGGAGATCTCGCCGGCGCCGGAGGAGGGCGAGCGGGTCGTCTTCCGCTCGCACTGCCTGCGCGGCTTCGGCCTCCCGGCGAGCGGATTTCTGTGCTCCTTCCTCGAGTTCTACAACCTCCAGCCGCATCACCTCACGCCCAATGCGGTGATGCTGCTGTCGGCCTTCGTCTCCCTCTACGAAGGCATCTTGGGGCCGCTCCCCATGCTGGAGCTCTGGGGAGAGTTCTTCCAAAGCAAACTCGGCACCATCGTCGCCGGCGTGCCCGCACCCTGCGGGGCCTTCATCGCCATGAGGAGGGCGAGCGAGAACAATCCGTTCCCGTCCATCCCCCTAATCCAATCGGTGAAGGTCTGGCAAAAATCGTACTTCTACGTGAAGAACGTCGCCGAGCAAGGAGACTACATCAACCTGCCGGCTTACGTAGCCGGCCCGCCGGCTGGGAGGCAGCCCTCGTGGAGTTTCCGGGCCCGGTCACTGTCTCCGGCCGGGAACGCCGCCGTCTCCCGGCTTCGGGTGATGATCCAGTCGGAAGGCCTGCGCGGGGCCGACTTGGTGGCCGCCTTCATGGAGCGCCGGATTCTTCCTCTCCAAAGCCGGCCCCATATGATGTGTCAGATGAGCGGCCGCTTCGACCCAAGCCGGCTGAGCACATGGGAAATGCCCCACGCGGAGGTGGCGCTCATGGTTAATTATATCGCCAACTGCAAGCTCGCCGGGGATTGGCAATACGGCAAGGCGTCGTATTCTCGCGCCAATCCTCCGCCCGTGGTAAGCTTCTCTCTCTATCTTCTTTTTGTCGTCAGCCGGCTTCGTGACGGCCGGCTTCTGACCAGTCGGTTCTTTTGAGCAGAACCCTCTTCTTCCGCCGCCGGCCGGGGCGGCAGGGATTGAACGCCAGTATGCCCCCGACCGCACTGTGGACGACGTTGATGACCCGGACTTGGGGGCGGCCGCCATGGAAGACGTCGTCGTGGGGGACAATGCCGAGCCCGAAGGCTCAAGGTTCACCGCGAGCTTCGAGGACTGGCCGGACGATGCTGAAGCCGAAGTCGCCCCGCGTCGCCAGCCGGCGGCCGACTATCAGGGCGCGGGCTCGTCCATCGCACCGGCTGCCGGCGGTGGGCAGAAGCGCCGGGCCGCTTCAGGCCTCTTCGGCAGTCGGCCGAAGAAGTCCAAGCCCTCCACCGCGGCGACAAAACGAGACGAGGCGGCCGCGAAGGCGGCCCGCTTTCGCAAGGCGGTGAAGCAGCCTCAGGCGGTTTCAGCGTAAGCCGCCAATTGCCTGGTCGCATGCCCTTCACTATTCTCTTTCTCTTCGAATATTCTTCTTAACTTTTTCTCGCTTGCTGGACAGGGCGCCGCTTTCCCTTGAGCGGGGTCCGGGCGGCTCCGTCGTGGGGCCGGCTGGAGGGTCTTCGATCTCCCGCCGCGTGGACCCCCGCGCCGATCTCAGGGAGGCCACAGAGCGGAACGCCCGCGAAGCCCAGGAGGAGCGCGAGGCGGCGGAGAAGGCGGCCGCCCAGGCGGTGAGGGAGCAGGCCGACGCGGCAGCCAAGGCCCAGACGGAGGCGGCTACCGCGGAGACGGAGGCAGAAAGCTCGCGCAACCAGCCTCCGCTGCTTGCCATTCCTCTCCGAGCCATAGCCCCCGACACCCCATTGCCCTTGGCGGAGGAGATCGTCCAAGACCCGCCGCTGATGGAGAGGGGGGAGGACCCCGTGGCCTTCGCGAGGAGAGCGCCGCCAGCAGCGCCAACCGGAGCGGGCCAAGGTGGCCAATCATTAGCGGCGCCAGAGGGGCCGACCGGAGGTGAGCCGGAGAACAGAGCCGGCCTCGAGGTGCAGCCGACGACGAGCCGGCGCGCAGGGGGAGGTGCCGCTCCGCCGGAGTTGCACCGAGTCGCGGGCGCAGGCCAGTCGGCGGAAGATCTAGAGGCAGCCAGCACTGCCACGTCCGAGTGGACTCCCAGCGGGGGGACTGGCGAGCTGAATGTGGCGGCTCAAGGGGTCCGGAGCCGGCTGCAAGCTCAGGCCGCCCTACTGCAACAGTTCACCCAAGAGTTCTTGTCGACGCGAGCCACCATCCGGGTGAGTCCTTCGCTCTTGGCTGCTTTGCTTTCTTAATTTCTTCCGTGGGGGCGCGTCAGCGCACCCACTAGGTGTAGTCCCCGAGATTCGGGCCGACTGCTGCGCAGTCGGGTCGGATATTTCTCGACGGCTACCTTACTTTGCTTTTTTTCTGAACTTTCAGGAATACCACAACCTTCGTGCTGCCGCCTTCAACTCCCAGGCTCGGGAGTTGAGCCGGAGGACCAACGACCTGGCCGACAGCCGAAGTAAGTACTCGATCTTGTCTGTCTCCTGTGGGGGCGCGTCAGCGCACCCACTGGGTGTAGTCCCCGAGATTCGGGCCGACTGCTGCGCAGTCGGGTCGGATCTTTCTTGATGACTCTTTCCTTATTGGTTTTTCTTTTTCTTTGTCTTCAGGGGCCAACGCCGACTTGAGGAAGGAGCTCGACGAAGCGAAGGCCGCCCTTCATACCAAGGAGGCCGAGTACGCCGCCTTGGTCCAGGAACGGGATCGCCTAGCCAAGAAGCTGGCCGACCAAGAGGAGAGCCACAAAGCGGCCCTGCAGGCGGCGCAGGATAGCGAAGCCGCCTTGAAGGCGGAGTATGAGACCGAGGCGGCGAGCTGGGCTGAAACCCGGCAAGCCCTGGATGAAGGCTTCGGCCGGATCGAGGATTTGATCGATGGTAAGCCGCCTCCCTCGGCCCTCCCCTGCCCCTTGCCGCCTGGGTTTTTGGCTTATCTTGAGCTGCTGCTTGTTGTTTTTTTGCAGATTACTTCCCGGGCTACTCCGCCTTCGCCGCCCAAAGCATTGAGGCCCATCGCGAGGCGCGTCGTCAGGCAGGGGCCAACATCGCGCCGGATGCGAACCGGACGCTTGAGGAGCAGCTCTTGGCTGTCCAGGCGCGGTTGCAGCCGGCTCATCGGATGCTTCACCGGCTCCAACGTGCCGAGGCGCAAGTGTTGGCCGCCCTCTGGCCTGGCGAGACGATCCCCCGCACCCCAAGCCGGACTGCCGACTGGTTGGAAGTCGCCATCGGTCGCTTTGAGACTTGGAAGGCGTCGGCGGCCCGCCTTGGAGCCGGGCGGGCGTTAGAGTTCGTTCGGGCTTGGTACCCAGGGCTGAGCCTGGACTAGCTGCGCACTTGGCGGATGGAGGCCGACGCGAAGCTGGAGGAGGTGAGGCCGGCTATCGCCCAGCGAGCTTCGACGATCGCCGAGTGCACCGACATCAGCGTTTTCGCACCCAAAATCGATGATGACGGTGTTTCTCAGCCGGAGGAGTGGTTCGAGCTGAACCCGGCGGTGGGCGAGGACTCGGCGGAGGAGATTGCCTCCAGCGACGAAGGCGAGGATGACGAAGAGGAGGACGGCGAAGATGTCGAGCCGACTGGTGGAACAACCGGCCGACCTCAGGCTGACCGTGCCTCCAGCAACGAGGCGCGTGGAAGCGCGCCCTCTGCGGGAGGCGGCGACCAAGCCGAAGTTCGCCAGCTGGCCGCTCGTCGGCCGCTCCGCCAGCTTGACCTGCCGTCTTTATCTTTCCTGCTTGTTGTCTTTTGAACAATCTTTGTTAAGTTTCGCAGTTCCACCCACTGGGGGTGTATCCAAATTATGTTGAATGCTGGCCTCTCGGAGGTCTTTTTATGTAAATATTATTATGTGCATGTTTGGTTTCCATTCGCGTATGCTTTTTATCCTTAGGCTTTTTCCTTTGCCGCCTTCCCTTTTTGGGGAGGCAAGTACTTGAGCTTTCTTGGATTGAAGTGAAGTGAATGGAAACCGGCCGGCCGGCTACTCTTGTAGCCAGTCGGCGGTGTGAGAAAAACCGGCTTTTGTTATATTAGTCTGTTAGTCCCTAGCCGTTTTTCGTGTGGGTGCCCGTTCCTGCCTTTAACTCTTGCCAGCCGGACAGCCGGTTCTTCGAACTGCGACTTTTGGCAAGAGAAGGCTTGGGATCCGGCACACTACTTGTCTGACTGCGGGTAGGACTTCTAATATAACTCCAGTCGGCCAGTCCCCGAGCCGACTAGTCGAACCCGGTGCCGGACGGAACAAGTAAATGAAATGACAAGGTCATAAGCATGATACTTTTCATTCATAAATAAGGGATGGCAGTCCCCGAGCCCTCCTCGGGGGGCCTATTGTCTTGTACTTAATACAAAAGTTAGCGTGATACATACTGCCTTTCAACTGTAAAACCTTCGAAGGAGGTTGGCGTTCCATGGTCGTTCCGACTCCTTGCCGGAGTCGTCTCTCTTGCGTGCCTTCGGCTTCTGTGCATCGATCAGGTAGTAGGAGTCGTTGCCTAGAGCTCTGCTGATGACGAAGGGGCCTTCCCAAGGGGCTGAGAGCTTGTGTTGGCCGGCTGTTCCCTGGATCAGCCGGAGCACAAGATCACCCTCTTGGAAAGATCTTGGCCTGACCTTCCGGCTGTGGTAGCGGCGCAAACCCTGCTGGTAGATGGCAGACCGGCTGAGGGCTAACAGCCGGCTTTCTTCCAGCAGGTCGACGCCGTCTTCTCGTGCTTCCTTGGCCTCCGCTTCCGTGTACATGGTTACCCGAGGCGAGTCGAACTCGATGTCAGTTGGGATGACCGCCTCGGCACCATACACGAGGAAGAAAGGGGTGAAGCCGGTTGACTTGTTTGGTGTAGTGCGCAGACTCCAGAGGATAGCCGGCAGCTCATCGAGCCAACAGCCGGCTAAGCGCTCCAGAGGTACGACCAGTCGGGGCTTGATGCCGGAGAGGATGAGGCCGTTGGCTCGCTCGACCTGGCCGTTTGACTGCGGGTGGGCGACAGATGCTAAGTCCAGCCGGATACCTTGGGCTGCGCAGAAACGTGCCAAGGCTCCTTTGGCAAAATTCGTGCCTTTGTCGGTGATGATGCTGTGTGGCACGCCGTACCGTGCTATTATGTCTGCGATGAATGTCACAGCAGTCGGCCCATTCAGCTTCTTGATCGGCTTTGCCTCAATCCACTTGGTGAATTTGTCCACGGCGACGAGCAAATGCGTCATGCCACCGCGCGCCGTCTTGAATGGGCCCACCATGTCCAGTCCCCAAACGGCAAAGGGCCAAGTGAGGGGAATGGTCTTGAGTGCCGAGGCCGGCATGTGTTGCTTGGAGCTGAAGAGTTGGCACCCCTTGCAATGTTTAACTAATTCTTTGGCACCATCCAAAGCAGTCGGCCAGAAGAAACCATGGCGGAAGGCTTTGGCGACAAGTGATCTTGAGGCCGCATGGTGGCCGCATTCTCCTTGGTGAATGTCTCTGAGGATTGCAATGCCTTTCTCTTGCTCGACGCACCGTTGGAGGACTCCAGTGACACTGCACTTGACGAGCTCTCTGTTGACGATTGTGTATGCTCCGGCTCGACGTTGGACTTGTCTTGCTTCTGTTTCATTAGCCGGTAGGTCTTGGTT
The DNA here is from genome assembly GCF_018294505.1 of Triticum aestivum. Classification (NCBI taxonomy): domain Eukaryota; kingdom Viridiplantae; phylum Streptophyta; class Magnoliopsida; order Poales; family Poaceae; genus Triticum; species Triticum aestivum. Next base: position 292,122,845 of record NC_057812.1, read on the forward strand.
TACTAGGAAGTTAAGGATGGACTGAGCCCATGATGGAGCCGCGACTTCTTCTACTGCCAATGTGGCTACTGCCACCAGGGTGGGTGGGCTGGGTGGTGAGGTGCTGGAGTCGGCCGCCGGCTGTTGTGCTGGTGCAGTCTCTGGGCCGGCTACCGCAGTCCCTGAGCTGGCTGTCGAAGTCCCCGAGCCGGCTGCCGAAGTCGCCGGGCCGGCTACGGGAGTCTTGGGGTCGCCTACTTGGTTCTTCGAGCCGGACCCGGCCGCATCGGGGTCAGGCGGCATGAAGATGGAATCGGACTCTGGAGACGGCTTGATAGATGGCTTGAGGAGGCGTTCTAGAGCGACGCCGGTTGGAATTCCTTGCCGGGTGGAGCCTATTCGAGCCAGGGCATCGGCTGGCTCATTGTCGGCTCGCGGTACATGGAGGAACTCGCATCCTTCAAAATATCCGCTGAGTTGTTGGACCAGGAAGCGGTAGCTCGCCATATTCGCGTCCTTGGCGTCCCAGTCGCCGGATGATTGCTGGACCACCAGGTCCGAGTCGCCATAACATAGGATCCGGCGAATGCCAAGTTCTTTGGCAAGCCGGAGCCCGTGTATGAGCGCCTCGTACTCGGCCACGTTGTTGGAGGCGGCAAAGTGGATCTGTAGCGTGTATCTGAGCTTGTCGTCTTTCGTAGAGGTAAGGACGACATCGGCTCCCAAGCCGGTGCGCATCTTGGACCCGTCGAAGTGCATGCGCCAATGGGTGGAGTCGGGAGCCGGCGGTAGGTACTGGGTCTCGGCCCAGTCGACGAGGAATTCGGCCAGTGCTTGGGACTTGATGGCAGTGCGGGGCTGGTAGAAGATCGTGTACGGGGCCAGCTCGATGGCCCATTTCACCACCCGGCCGGATGCGTCCCGGCTGCCTATGATCTCGGCTAGCAGGGCGGTGCATACGGCCGTGACGGGATGCTCTTGAAAGTAGGGCTTCAGCTTCTTGGCGGTGAAGTACACGCCGTAACACATCTTCTGGTAGTGCGGGTAGTTCTGCTTTGAGGCGGACAGCACCTTGCTCAAATAATACACCGGCCTCTGGACCGGCTGGGCTCGGCCTTCTTCTGGGCGCTGGACTACGATGACGGTGCTGACCACCCGGCTGGTTGCGGCGATGTAGAGGAGCATGGGCTCTTTCTCAGTCGGCGTCGCCAGAACGGACGGCGTGGCCAGCATCTTCTTCAGCTCGTGAAAAGCTTGGTTGGCCTGGTCGTTCCACTCGAAGCGAGTGCTCTTCTTCATGAGGCGGTAGAGGGGGAGAGCTTTCTCTCCGAGCCGGCTGATGAAGCGGTTCAAGGAGGCCAAGCACCCGGTGAACTTCTGAATGTCTCGAAGCTTGGTGGGGATCGCCATTCTCTCGATGGCCTTGATCTTCACCGGGTTGCATTCGATGCCGCGTTCGGAGACCAGGAAGCCTAGGAGCTGGCCGGCTGGCACTCCGAACACGCATTTCTCGGGGTTAAGCTTGATTTGGAACCGGCATAGGTTCTCAAACATTTCCTTGAGGTCTCCCAGCAAGGTGTCGCGCTTCTCCGTCTTCACCACGATGTCGTCCATGTAAACGTGAGTGTTCCTACCGAGCTGCTTGATGAGGCACTTCTGCATGCAACGCTGAAAAGTGGCACCGGCATTTCTCAAGCCGAATGTCATAGTCAGGTAGCAGAAGGCTCCAAATGGCATGATGAAGGCGGTCTTCAGGCAGTCGTCCGGATCCAGCTTTATCTGGTGATATCCGGAGTAAGCATCCAAGAAACTCAACAGCTCGCATCCGGCTGTGGAGTCTATCACTTGGTCAATCCTTGGCAGAGCAAAGGGATCTTTGGGGCAGGCCTTGTTGAGGCTCGTGTAGTCTATACACATGCGCCACTTGTTATTCTTCTTCAGTACGAGGACCGGGTTGGCGAGCCACTCTGGAAAGAAAACTTCCATGATGAAGCCGGCCGCCAAGAGCCGGGCTATCTCCTCCCCTACAATTCTGCTTTCTCCTCCGACAGTCGGCGAAGGAGTTGTTTGACTGGCTTTGCATCTTCTCGAACGTGTAGTTTGTGCTCGGCGAATTTCCTCGGAACACCCGGCATGTCCTTGGGGGACCATGCGAAGATGTCCCGATTCTCACGGAGGAAATCGGCGAGCTCGCCTTCCTATTTGCTGTTCAGGTTTTCCCCGATGACGGCAAACCTCTTTGGATGCTCGGGGTCAAGAGGTATCTTCTTCGTCTCCTTGGCCGGCTGGAAAGATCCTTGAGCGTCATGCTCCTTGGGGTCGGGGGACACGGCCGGCTGCTTGCCGGCTATGGCCACGACTCGGTCCAACATCTTCTTTTCTTCGGCAATCACAAGGGACTCAGCCAGCCGGCTGCTGGCTGCTGCGCACTCGGAGGACTTCTTGTAATCACCGGCTATGGTGATGACGCCTTTGGTGCTTGGTATTTTTATCTTGAGGTATGCATAGTGGGGAACTGCCATGAATTTGGCCAAGGCGGGTCGGCCAAGCAACGCATGGTAAGGGCTTTCCAGGTCCACCACTTCAAACCAGATCGCTTCCCGGCGGAAATGCTCCTTGTCCCCAAAGAGTACATCAATCTTGATCTTGCCAATGGGGGCGCAGGATAGGCCGGGTACGATGACATGAAACACTGTCCGAGTAGGCATGAGCTGCTTCGTTTTGATGTTTAGCTTCTCCAGGGTGTCACGGTACAGGATGTTGATGCTCCTCCCGCCGTCTATCAACACATGGGAGAAGCGGGCGGCGCATCTGTCCGTTGCAAGGGTGGCTTCCAGGACCAAAGCATAAGAGCCGGGAGACGGCATCACCTCCGGATGGTCGGCCCGGCTCCAGCTGATGGGCTTTTCTGACCAACGCATGTGTCCGGCAGGGTTGGCAACGACCATGCTAACTTCTTGGCGCTCTTGGCGTTTGCTGCGCCAGTCTTCGGGCTGGCTTGTAAAGACGATGTAGGTTGCTTGCTCGTCAGGGAACTCGTCATGCACGGCTCCGACTGTGGGCCGAGCGGCCGGAGGCGGTGGAGGCGGGCCGGCAGGCGGAGGCGGCGCGAGCCCTTCGCCTTTAGAGATTCGGGTGAGCCAATGGCACTTCCGGGTCGTGTGCTTGGACGGCTTCGCGCCACTGTGGAACTTGCAAGGGGCGTCGAGAGTTTGCTCGTAGGAGAAGGCGGGCTGCCAAGCCGGCCTGCCGCCCTTGGGCTTCTTGGGCGCCGGTCGCTCTTCAGGCGGCGCGTCTTCGACTGTGGCCACCTGCCGACTGGCGGGAGGCGGCGCGGGGCCCTTGCGCTTGTGGTCGTTCGAGTGGGGGAGTCGGCTGGAATCCCCAGCCGGCGTCTTGGGCGCCGGGTTGTGTACCTTTCCGGACGCGTCTACTCGAAGCTCGGTCTTCATCAAGGAGTTGGCGGTGGCGTACTTGTCCGCTATGTCCAGAAGCTCGTCGAGGGTAGCCGGCTCGTCGCAGAGGAGCTTGTGCTTGAGGAGGGTGCCTTCTCGGCATTCGGCTGTGAAGTATTCTATGGCTTGCACCTCATGCACCCCTTCACAGGAGTTGCGGAGCTCGGCCCAACACGTGAGGTAATCGCGAGTGGACTCGACGGGGCCTTGTACGCACAAGGAGAGCTGTCTGGGCTTGGGAGCCCGCTTGCAGGTGCTGGTGAAGTTGCGGATGAAGGCTTCTGTGAAGTCCAGCCAGCTGTTGATGCTGCGCCGCTTGAGGCTGTTGAGCCAGGTCCGCGCCGTGCCTTGCAGCATGAGGGGCACGTACTTCACGGCAACGCGCCGGTTGCCGTTGGCTATGCTAACCGCCGTGGAGTAGTCAATCAACCAGTCTTCCGGCTTCACGGAGCCGTTGTACTTGGGCGTGTCTCTTGGGAGCGAGAACCCTTTGGGGAAGGGCTCGTCACAGATGCAGGGGCCAAAACAAGGCGGGCCGACATCGTCTTCTTCTTCCAACACCAGGGATCGCGCCAGGCGGTCGATCCGATGGCGGGCGTCGTTCTCGCCGATTCCTTCGCGGCGGCCTAGCCGGCCGCTGAGAGTCGGGTGCCCCACTGGCGGCGGGGCGGGATATCTCTCTCCACGGGGCAGAGGCGGAGGCGGGTCGCCCCGCCATTCCATGGCTCGGGGGTGACCGTCCGCGTCTCGCTCGATGGAGATCCGGGTCCGGCTGCGGCTGGCAGCCGGCTCCTTCTCGCGTCGCGCGTGGGTGTTGCTCGTAGTCGGCGTCCGGGACGTCGCACCATGATCTCGGCGCGGGGGAGGGCTTTCCACGCCGCGTCGGCTTCGTGCCGCTGCGCGGCTGCGTCGATCAATTGCTGGATGCGCCGGGTCATGTGGGGGAGGTCTTCGGCCTCCAGGCCGTCCAGCTCGTCTACGGCCGCCTGGGCGGCACGCAAGTTCTCGAGCGGAGTGGCATAGACTGGGCGGTCGACTCCCAGCGTGTCGGCGATGACGGCGCCGCGTTGCTTGACAAGGCCGGCCCGGCTTGGCCCGCCCGGGGCCGGCGTGCCGAAGGCGGCGCGGTCAGCTTCGCGCTGAGAGGCCTTAGTGAGGCGTCTTACGGAGGCCAGCCTCCGGCCCTCTGCGAGGAGGGCGAGGCGGCGTGCCTCCAGTGCTTCGTCGTCAGCATTAGCCGGGAGGGGAGCGGACAAGTCGTGGGCCGCCGCATGCGAGGTGTCGTGGGCGCTCTCGTCGGCCGGGCCGCCGTGGCCGACAACCATCACTTCAGTGGTGACAGCATCGCAGCCGTCGGCTCGAGGAAGCGGGTCGTTGTAGATCGTGATGTTAGTGGGGAAGGTGTCGGAGTCGACAGGCATCGGGTCGGTGGATCCAACCGACTCCAGGTCCGCAGCGGGCTCGCTGGAGACATGGAGCTGGCCGAGAAGGTTGGCGAGGTGGTCGGTGTCCGCATCGGAGGCGAGCTCGTCGGAGATGAGAGTTTCGTCGAGGAGATCGGCGAGGCTGCTCGCCACGCAGATGCTGGTGATGCCTTGCAGCGCGTCGTGGCAAGCGCCATCGGGCGTGCCGGGCTGGCTACGCTCGTTGGGGAGGGAGAGGGTTCCCGTCCAGAACAGGTCTCCGGACGACGGTGCACCTGGCCCCACGGTGGGCGCCAAATGTCGGGTGGTAGGTGCGACATATGCCAACGGGTGGCTTATCATTGTGGGAGCCAGTAAGACATCGCCGGTGCCTGGAAACGGGGTAAGGCGAAGACATGCACGCCGGCGAATCTTACCCAGCTTCGGGGCTCTCCGTGGAGATAACACCCCTACTGCTGCTCTGCGGGGTCTCCACATGATCACTAGAGGAACAAGTAGCTACACAATGCTCCTCGAGCTGTTTTGGTGGGAGGAGGAAGAAGGGCATGGCTAGCCTGCTTCTTCTCCTTGCGGGGTGTCTAGAACTAGCAGGGGATCGAACCCTTTGCATGGGTGCCCCGGGGGGTTTATATAGGCCTACCCCCCGGGGGTACAATGGTAATCCGACTGGGCGCGGGGCCCAGCCGTCTGTGACGGCACTCGCCGGCTGCTGGGGCCTGCCGACTGGTGCGGTCCAGGGCCTGGTCGGCGGCTGGTTACTGTGGCTTCATCTTGGTGACGTAGACTTCGTCATGATAGGCATGGCTACAGTGCCGCCGCTCGTCTGGCGATCGCTGTAGCCTCACCGTGTCTTGTCTCCTTAATAGGGCGTCTCCTTCGAGGGAGGCTGCTAGCCGACTGCGGGGAGCCGGCTCCGTCTCGAGCCGACTGGTTGGGGGCGTGGCTGCCTTCGGGCGTCTCTCTGCCCGAAGGGGCCCACCGTCCGTGGGCCACGCTGGCAGCCCGTCGTGGGTGACGCCAAGGTCAACATGGCAACAGTGCCGCGCCGGACGGGTCATGCCTACCCCGTACGGTGCACCGCGCCAGGCGTGCTCCGGGATTCGGGGGTGGCAGGCTTCACTGTAGCCACGCCCCGTCGCACCGCCGTTAGGTGGGTGCAAACTTTGAGGGTACGGTCTCGACCGCTTTATAGGAGCCGGCTTCTTGGAGTCGGCCTTCTCATGGCCGGCTTCTTGGAGTCGGCCATCTCATGGCCGGCTTCTTGGAGTCGGCCTTCTCATGAGGGCTAAAGTCGGACCGCCTTCCGAAAGCCGGCCTGGGTGGCAGCCAGCAAGGGGAAGGCGGACCCATGTCTTGGATTCTTGAGAGCCGGGCGGGCTCGTAATTTTTTCAGAAGGGCCAGGGGAAGCCGGCTAGGCTACCCATGGCTACTTACTCCGACAGTTACTAATATCCTAAAGGAACTAGCAAACACTATCAACATGAAGTAAGTAGGGTGAATCTCAGGTTCAAGAACCCAGGAATAGAATGCCTACTAACTAAATGGCATCACGGGATGCTTTCGAGAATGATGGCCAGAATCATCACACTGGGAATATAAAGCATTGCTAGATTACTGGGTGGTTCTCTAAGAAGCCTAGGGTCATGATAATGGCTTCAACATATCCACCGAGGCAACAGAGTACCTCAACTCGACAATTAGTGTGGTTAATATGGCCCAAGGAACATCGAGAGCGGAAAGAAGGGATTTGCAAATGCATCAAACTATTTAGAAACCTGGGATGACTCGGACATCATAACGGTTGTAAATGCTCAAAAATATTTGAGACATCATGCAAAATGGTGGCAAAACCACTCAACATCACAATATCAAGGTTCCGAAATCAATTATCAGCATACGGAAGTAGTAAGAACTGAACTGAGGCTTGAAACCATCAACCCTATAAGTCTACGGATTAGTAACACGTGATCCTAATAGGAAGACAAGAAGCCTAGTTCTTAATCCCCGTAGAAAAGAAGAGGTTGACTTAGATCAGAAGGGCATAAGGCAAAGGAGTAAAAAGAGCCTTATGTTCCCTTCCACAATCAATTCCCTTATATAACTAAAGCATTTCTAGACTCGACTTCGACCAGTTTGGCTTCGTAATCCTACAGGCAGTCAGGTTCTGGTACCAAAGCTGTCAGGACCCCAATCCTAAGTCACACCGATCTAGCATGTAACACATCATATCACTTTGTGGCCTCACGCACGATATCTCCACGGGTGCCACCTTACCTGGCCCGGGACCGTTTGTGCCTTTTGGCTCACGTATATGATAGTGTCGCTAGCATCCATATGACAGAGAATCCGGACCGACATGACTAGTCGTGAACCCAAAGTGGCACTAACTTATAGGGACATGCATCCATGACCCAGCAATGAACGTGTCGGTCATCAGCGAGTGAATCCGGGTTGTAGCAAGCTAACAGGACTCCGGTAGACACTGCGTGACATTTCCCCATAGGGACAGACACATGAACGAAGGACACATGCCAGCTAGCCTTAGTGTTCTGGAGAAGTAGCAAGCTACCATGGCTCAGTGGAAGCACTAGGAGACATTTCCCGGTAAGAGAGGCTACCAAGGATAGACAACTAGGTTGTCGGATCCCACACATACCAAGCATTCCAAATCATACACACAATATGCTCGATATGTGCAAATACAACATGGCACCACAACAAAACTCTACAACTCAAAGTATTTATTCATTAGGCTTCGAAGATCCAGATACTACAAACATGGGTCTGATGACCCAGCATTCAAGTTTCATGGATTTCAGACGAGTTTTGGATTTACTAGAATTTAAAAATAAAGTATCTGAATGTTTTTCTGGCAATCAACGGTACCTTGGTGTTTGAAATTCAATCCCATTTCTTGCATGGGACCTAAGCATGCACCTAAGGACACATATTTGATTTTCAACCAATTTATATGCACTGGAGCATGTGTATGTAGTTCAAATTTGAATCATGCACATAAATGCATTGAAAACTCAGTTAATGCATAAAAATGTCCAAACGAACCCCGAAAAATCACAAAAATTGACACAACACTCCTGTTGTTCTATGTTGACATGAGGAAATTTTTGGAAGCAATAAGAGGCAATGGATATCGTTTCGTCCCCAAAGGTGGGACGTTCCCTACCGAAACCATCATGCTTGTTGTGAGAAGCTCTGGTTTGTGAGAAGCATATACCCAAACTTGCCCCAAATGGGACAAAAATATTACCACGGCATTTTGATGCCGCTCCATGATAGCATGCCAAGTTTCATGAATTTCAGACGAGTTTTGGATTTACTAGAATTTAAAAACCAGGCATCTCAATGTTTTGTCGGCAATCAACGGTGCCCTGTTGTTTGAAATTCATTTCCATTTCTTGCATGGGACCTAAGCATGCACCCAATGACACATATTTGATTTTTCAACCAATTTATATGCACTGGAGCATGTACATGTAGTTGAAATTTGAATTATGCACATTAATGCATTGAGAACTCAGTTAATGCATAAAAATGTCCAAACGAACCCCGAAAAATCACAAAAGTTGACACAACACTCCTTTTGTTCCATGTTGACATGAGAAAAAATTTGGAAGCAATAAGAGGCAATGGATATCGTTTCGTCCCCAAAGGTGGGACGTTCCCTACCGAAACCATCATGCTTTTTGTGAGAAGCTCTGGTTTGTGAGAAGCATATACCCAAACCTGCCCCAAATGGGACAAAAAATTTACCACAACATGTTGATGCCTCTCCATGATAGCATGCCTTTCATGAATTTCAGACGAGTTTTGGATTTACTAGAATTTAAAAACCAGGTATCTCAATGTTTGCGGCCAAGTGACGGTGGCAGGGTGTTTGACATTCATTCACATTTCTTGCATGGGACCTAAGCAGGCAACCAAGGACACATATTTGAATTTTCAACTAATTTATATGCATTAGAGCATGTGCCTGTAGTTCAAATTTGAATTATGCACATGAATGCACAGAAAACTAAGTTAATGTATAAAAATGTCCAAGTGAACCCCGAAAAATCCTAAAATTGACACAACACTCTTGTTATTCTATGTTGACACTAGGAAAAAAATTGAAATCGAGAAGAGGCAATAGATATCGTTTCGTCCAGAAAGGTGAAATGTCCCCTACCGAAACCATCACACTTGTTGTGTGAGAAGCTCTGGTTTATGAGAAGCTTATACCCAAACCTGCCCCAAATGGGATAAAAATTTTACCACGACATGTTGATGCCGCTCCATGATAGCATGCCAAGTTTCATGAATTTCAGACAAATTTTGGATTTACTAGAATTACAAAAGCAAGTACGTCAATGTTTGCCAGAGAGCCACGGTGCCGTGGTGTTCGAATTTCATCCCCATTTCTTGCATGGGAGATAAGCATAAACCCATGGACACATATACAATTTTACAACCCATGTTGGTGCACCGGAGCATGTGCGTGTAGTTTAATTTTGAATTGTGCACCTGAAATGGCTAGAAAACCAATTTAATGTATAAAATGTTCAAACGAACCCTGAATAATTCCAATTCTTTTACGACACACATATAGTTTCATGTTCACTCCAGATAAAAGGTCTAGCAATTCAAACACCGTCCATTGCCGATGTGACCCCATTATGCAATTCAAATCAAGATGAAAAATCAAGTAGATCGCACACAGTTTATTATCACCAACCGTGTGAGATGCGGCACAAAATATCCTGGAGCATCGTCGGTGTATAGTACGCCTATGGATTACGCGATAAGGTGCGTCGGCTACAGTCCACAGCCGGCGTCTCAAGCACACTAGCTCGCTCCCCAAATATCATTTCATTGTTCAATTGTCATCGGTGAAAGATGGGCACGTGGACCCGCGTCGTGAGGGAAACTTCGGTGGCCCACTCCGGCGAGAGCGCGGCCACAACCACCATGCGCGTGCTAACAAGGTGCATGAGCACGGCCACAATCTGCGACCGGGCGGCCATGGCAGCCCAAACGGCCGCTGTTGCTTCTCAGGTGGCGGCAGCAACATCTGGCTCGGGGATAACAACTGGTGAGAGCGGCACAGGAGATGTCTGTTCCATAGCGGTGGCCTTACCCTTGATGGAGGCCGCCCACGACCATGTCGAGGCCGCCCACGCCCAGCTCCTGGCGGTCACTGCACAAATCGAACGAAGCTTCTTCGACAACGGTCGGCTACCCACGGCCGAAGAGCTGGCAATCGCCGAGAGCATTCAAGTAGCCGTCCATTCCTCCGCCGCATACCTTGTGCCGACGGAGCCCGTCCAAGCCCAGATCGCGCCCGCCCACGCCCAGCTCGTGGCAGCCTTTTCCAAAGAGATGGCAGACACGGATGGCAAGATGCTTGCCGAGTATGGTGTGATGGATGCCATGGAGCCCCTTACCCAGGAGACCGTCGAGCGCGAGCTGGACATGGAGGCGGCGGCGAAGATCGACGAGCACCGGCCGCAGTAGTACTCTTTGTTTTGTTTAATTAAGAGCACCGATCTTTAATTTGTTAGAGTGATGTTTAGGTCAACCAGTTCTGTTTAATTGTTGAACGTGCTCGATTAAGAAGTTAGTCTCCTTTGTGTACCCAAATTATGCAATGACGTGGATGACCACTGTAACCATGGAAATTCAAACCAAAATTTTTGACGTTCAAACTCATCACACACGGGTTAAGCTATCTGAATCGTTTGTGATGTTCACATATCATACACAGTTCTGAATAAGGGACCATGTCTGATGACACTTTGCGTGCCAGTTTTTTCGCTAAACTGACCACCCCGCCCCCTCCCCCTTACCAAAAGCCACATTTCCCATGTTTCCGCCTTCCTTTCCAAGTTGAAACCTTCACTCCTTGCTTGCAGCGCCGCCTCCTCATCGGCGACCCTCCTTTATGCTGCTCGGCCTCATCTATCCAGGAAGGTAATCCACACCCGACCCCCATCCTCCTCCTCCTTCCACATCCCACATGGCCTGACCGCCGACGTGAGCGCGACACCTTCCACCCAAATCACCGACCCCTCCACAAAATAAGCGCGGCCCTAGGCCATGGTGCACGCAGTATAGCCATGATCTCAAGGAGCATTTGGCAGCGGAGAAGCAAATCGCAGCCACACGCGCGGATGAGGTCGCGATGGCTGACATTCGTGCCGACCTCCAGATCTTGGAGGAGCACCTTGCCATTTGCTAGCTACGCCGGTTAAGCATGCTCGGTTTACCCGTTGCATGTGCTGCTCCTGCCTTTCCTTCACAAATTCTAGTGAATTATGCTATCTAATTTTACCATGCAATCTGTTGCTCTAGTGTATATGTTCTATATGTCGTGCAGTGTGGTGCTCACTTATTAACTGTTTTGTTAGTTAGTTGTCGTGTTCAGTTAATTGTTTGGTTCAATTCTGCAAATGTGATGTTCAATTCTTTAGGCTGCAATTTTGTATTGTCTTCCATGTGAGAAATAAATCAAATTTATCTTTACAAAATACATGAGAAACGAATACAATTGCTATATTTCCAAGTTGTCAAGCATGCTTGGTTTGATTATACATTATGCAATGTGGTGCTCAGTTAACATTTGGTTCATTTGTGTTGTGGTATTTAGTTAACTGTTTGGTTCAATTCTGCAATGAGATGTTCAATAGTTGTGGGTGCATTCTGTTATTGTATACCATGTGAGGAATAAATTGGATTTGGCTGTAGTAAATACATGACAAACAAATACAATTGCTACAATTGGTTGTAGTTAACTATTTGGTTAACTGTCTGATCTTCTATTTGGAGTATGTTATATTGTGCAATGTGGTGCTCAGTTAATGTTGGTTCATTTGTTGTGGTGTTTAGTTAACTTCTTGGTTCAATTCTGCAATGCGATGTCCAATTGTCATGGGTAGAATTTTGTATTGTTGTGCATGTGAGGAATAAATCGAATTTGGCTGCACTTAATACATGAGAAACATATACAAGTGCTATATTTCCTAGTTCTTAATCATGCTTGTTTTGGATAAATGGGTTTTCCATGTGACTTGAATTAATCTGATGAATCTGCAATGTGCTTATTTTTCATCAACATATATTACTGATAGCATGTGAACCCTTACTTAACCTGATGACTAACTACCTTATATGTGTTGCAGGGAAACAATGGGAAGCACTGAGGTTTACAATCGAGGTTAGCACGTGCATGGTCCGTTGTCTAATAGCACATTATTGTGCCATTGCAGGAACCATTCTAATATTTTGGTTTTTAACAATTTAGTCTTGCACATGTAGGTCCTGCTGTCTGAGGTTTTGACCCACTGTTCGGCCCTTTTTGCATATGAGGAAATGAGCTGTCCATGAATATCAATCAAATCAAGAAACTCAGAAAGATTGTTAGGATAAAGAAATTAGCGACAAAAAACAATAAGATTTTTGTCTGGACAATGAAGAAGACATCAGTTCACTACAAGATGGTACTAACTATTATACCCTGCCTTTTTTATTCCTTTGCCCCATTTCCAATATAGAGAAGATATTTATGCACATCATTGTTTTCAGGGCTTTCCAAAGCAGTTCACTGATGATTACCTCTCAACCCACCTCTACGATCAGGAGGCGAGGAAGGTTTTCATACAACACCCACGGTTCAATATTGAAGTGTTCCTTTAGAGAACGAAGGACAGATGGTCAATCATCCACAGGCACTGGCCTAAAGATGCAAAGACCTTAACATGAATGAAGGCTCAATATTCGCCTTCTGCTTCAGCAGTTTTCCAGATGAGATGCATCTGTCTATATACCGTCTATGATGCTAATTTCAAAAGGTTCTGCATGTTGCATGTGAAACTTGGTGCTGGTGTAGTTGTGTAATGGGGTAGCTGAGTGCTGAAGCTATATCATTTTGTACTCTGATGCATTTCAATTATGAAATTCTGCTTCCTTAATATGGAAATGAAATATATTATGTGCTTAATATGAATGTCAATTAGATTAATAAATGAATTATTAATAATAGGGCAATTAGCCTGCTAATGGTGAATTAGCCTGCTAATTGGGTTTTGCTATTGCAAACGGTTGTTGAAAAAATACTGTGGGCGATAACCTCATGCAACGCACATAGTTTCTAGGAATAAACCGTGTTGGATCAATGAACAATCACACACGACTTTCTCTTAAAAACTATTTTCGTTAGACCACATTGCGCAAAGGTTTACCACATAAAAACTGTGTGTGATGGACAGTCTTTACCACACAGTTTCTTCTATAGACCGTGTGTGATACATTCAATAACGCAAATGATTCAACGGGAAAAATTGTGTGTGATGTACCTGTGAACGGAAACGTTTTCCTTGGAGCAACTGTGTGGGATGTACATACGAACGGAAAAGTTTAGTGGGGACTGACTGTGTGGGATGTTGTGACGCCCCTGATTCAATCATACACTAATCATACACGCAAACGTGTACGATCAAGATCAGGGACTCACGGGAAGATATCACAACACAACTCTACAAATAAAAATAAGTCATACAAGCATCATATTACAAGTCAAGGGCCTCGAAGGTTCGAATACAGGAGCTCGATCATAGACGAGTCAGCGGAAGGAACAAATATCTGAGTACAGACATAGGTTAAACAAGTTTGCCTTAAGAAGGCTAGCACAAACTGGGATACAGATCTAAAGAGGCGCAGGCCTCCTGCCTGGGATCCTCCTAAACTACTCCTGGTCGTCGTCAGCGGGCTGCACGTAGTAGTAGGCACCTCCTGAATAGTAGTAGTCGTCGACGGTGGCGTCTGGCTCCTGGCCTCCATCGTCTGGTCGCAGCAATCGGGTATCGGAAGGGGTAAAAGGGGGAGCAAAGCAACCGTGAGTACTCATCCAAAGTACTCGCAAGCAAGGAGCTACACTACATATGTATGCATTGGTATCAAATGGAATAAGGGTGTCATATGTGGACTGAACTGCAGAATGCCGGAATAAGAGGGGGATAGATAGTCCTATCGAAGGCTATGCTTCTGGCCACCTCCATATTGCAGCATGTAGAAGAGAGTAGATGGTAAGTTCACCAAGTAGCATCGTGTAGCATAATCCTAACTGATGGTCCTCCCCTCGTCGCCCTGTGAGAGAGCGATCACTGGTTGTATCTGGCACTTGGAAGGATGTGTTTTATTAAGTATCCGGTGCTAGTTGTCATAAGGTCAAGGTACAACTCCAAGTCGTTATGTTACCGAAGATCACGGCCATTCGAATAGATTAACTTCCCTGCAGGGGTGCACCACATTTCCCGACACGCTCGATCCCCTTTGTCCGGACACACTTTCCTGGGTCATGCCCGGCCTCGAAAGATCAACACGTCACAGCCCTACCTAGGCACAACAGAGAGGTCAGCACGCCGATCTAAATCCTATGGCGCAGGGGTCTGGGCCCATCGCCCATTGCACACCTGCACGTTGCGTACGCGGCCGGAGAGCAGACCTAGCCTCCCTTATACAAGAGCAGGTGTTCCAGTCCAACCCGGCGCGCGCCGCTCAGTCGCTGACGTCACGAAGGCTTCGGCTGATACCACGACGTCGAGTGCCCATAACTGTCCCCGTGTAGATGGTTAGTGCGTAATGGCCAGTGGCCAGACTCAGATCAAATACCAAGATCTCGTTAAACATGTTAAGTGTCTGCGAATGCCGACCAGGGCCAGGCCCACCTCTCTCCTAGGTGGTTTCTACCAGCCCTGTCGCTCCACCACAAGATAACAGTCGGGGGCCGTCGGGAACCCAGGCCCACCCTTACCGGGATGGAGCCACCTGCCCCTTCAGCCCCCATCTCCGAACAATATCATAAGTAATGTATCAGTATAAAGTATATAGCATATGCCCGTGATCACCTCCCAAAGTGATCACGGCCCAATAGTATAGCATGGCAGACGGACAAGAGTATAGGGCCACTGATAGAACACTAGCATCGTATACTAAGCATTAGGATAGCAGGTAAAGGTAACAACAGTTGTAGCAAGGACAGGCTATGCATCAGAATAGGATTAACGAAAAGCAGTAACATGCTACACTACTCTAATGCAAGCAGTAGAGAGAAGAATAGGCGATATCTGGTGATCAAGGGGGGGCTTGCATGTTTGCTCTGGCAAGAAGGAGGGGTCGTTAACACCGTAGTCGAACTGGGGGTCGCCGGCAGTCTTGAGGTCTACCGGAAAGAAGTAACGGAAGGGGAATACAATAAATAAAAGAGCAATCAAGGTATCACAAAGCATAACAAGACAATACGCAGTGCTAGAGATGACCTAACGCGGTACTAAGTGACACCGGCAAAGGGGGGAAACATCCGGGAAAGTATCTGCGGCGTTTCAAGTTTTCGGACAGATGAACTGGAGGGGAAAGTTGCGTGTTCACTAAGCTAGGGATGTGTGGCGGACGAATGGGCTGCGTATCCGGAATCGTCTCGTCATTCTGAGCAACTTTCATGTATAAAGTATTTTCATCCGATCTACGGATTATTTTATATGAATTTTCAAAGATTTTAAAACATTTTTGGAATTAACAGATATAATTAAATGGAAAACAGGGTTATGACATCACCATGACATCAGCATGATGACAGTAGTCAACAGGGCTATTGACTGGGTCAAACTTACAGGAGGGTCCTGCTGTCATTGACACAACTTAGTTAATAGTTTTAATTAACTATTTATAAAAACATTTTGTTAGAGTGGGGCCACATGTCATAGTGAGTAATTTTAACTAGTGGTTTATTTCAATAGGGGGTTGATTAAGTGGTGGGGGACCCACTTGCCATAGACTAGCAACTAACCTAACAAAGAACACCTAAGCAATCTAAATTAGCCTAAACTAATTATGCCTACTAATTAAACCGGCCACACACAACACATACGCACACACGGCTACAGCCATAGAGCAGCAACAATGATAGCTAGCAAGGCAGTGTAGCATTAGAGTATGAGAAGCAGTAGCAAAGCAACGCAGCACCGCAGCAAGCAGAGCAATGCAGTAGCAGGCACGCAAAGCAGCAAACGAAGTAGCAAGGAGCGGTTAAGCAGCGGCAAGCATCGAGCAGCAGCAATAGCTAGTAGCAGGAAACAACAACACATGAGGCCGCCACGGAAGCAGAAGCAGCAAGCAGAGGAGCAGCAGGCGGTGGCGGTGGCTTGCACGAGCAAGCGTGAGCGGGCCAGCGGACGCCGCAGGGCAGCGGCGGCGGCTACACGTGAGGCTGTGTGTGCGCGTGGACGGCAGGGGAGGTCGGCAACGGGCAGCGCGGCCAAGCACGCAGGGAGAGCAGTGGGCGAAGCGCGGGGCATGGCCAGGGGCACGTGCGGACGGGGCCTTATGCAGGCGAGCATGCATGGATGCGAAACTTCGACCATGGCGACTGGGCTCGCGGGGAGAACAAAACGGTGACGGATCGACAGAAATGAGATGGGGATTCGGGATAGGAGCTCACCGCGAGCACGTAGGCGAGGTCGGGGAGGCCGGAGGTTGCCTGGATGGTGCGGATCGAACGGCGTCGTCCGGCGACCGTGGCGGAGGAAGAAGAAATGTGTGTTGTCGATGCAGCGCCTACGCCCCGATCTGTTGGTGTAGTCGACGAAGGTGATGACGGCGCGCTTCCTGGACATGGTGGTTCGGCGCGGGGAGGCACGTGGCCGCGGGATCGACGCGATGGCGGCGACGTTGCGCTCGGTTGTGTTGCGAGGAGAGGAAAACGAGCGAGGGAGAGGGGATTTTGAGGCTAGGGTTCGTCAGGTGGGTCGGAGGGCTCGGCCTTATACTCCAAGGGGACCGGGGGATGGCCGGCACGCGCCATGGCGCGGCCATGGCCGGTCAGATGCACGCCACGATCCCCTGCCTCCCTGTAGTAGGAGGTTGGGGATGAGAGAGGTGTGGGCTGGGCCTAATTCACTAATGCACTAGGGTCCAGTACTAATAGTCCTTCTTTGTTTTTCTTTCTTTATTGTTTTATTTACTTCACCTGTTTTCTATTTTTTTAAAGCTGCTAAAAGAATTTTGGTATTTATGAAAAATTGATACATAAATACTGTGTATTATTAGGAGCTAGCACACAAAGTTTGGAGGCAGTTTGTAGTTAAATAAATAATTGTTTATTTTGAAAAGTCTATTTTATTCGCCGTTGGACCACTTATTAATTTCCTAGGAATTTATTTGTGAGTCAAACGAAGTTTGTTTCAACATGACATTGATCAGGGAAATTTTATAGAACACTGCGAAAATTTTAGTTTTCAAGATTGAAGAAATATTTTATTTGACTTCGTTATAAATTTGAAATTGGCTTTGATTTTTATCAAGTGGCAATTTGGTTTAGATAAATTTGATGACATGTCACCATTAGTGGGAGATTACTGTAGCATGATTCTCGGGGTGTTACGAATCTCCTCCACTACAAGAAATCTCGCCCCGAGATTTAAGGGGTGATTTGAGGGGTGGAGTAAGGGGGAAAGACACGGGAAGGACGGAGCTCAACACAAGATAGGTAACTGGGGGCTCTCTCAGTGAACGTGGCATAGAGGCATCTCTCGAGTTTAAATTCAAAAAATTCATCGAGAGCAAGGTAATGAGGTGCAATAAGAAGCTTCAACCAGGTAGGCAATCATTCGTTGCCGAAAACAGAGAGCGAAAGGGGTTCAGAGCAATGGGAATAAGTATTGCATCTGATACCAGAATAGACTACTAGGAAGGTGGCTCGTGATTTACATACGAAGCCAAGTGTGAGGAGCAATTTTGGAAAATAGGGATGTACAGGAGAGTCAGGTTTCGATCCCGTGGAACTGTGGGTTATGGGCCCACCATGTGGGTTAAAGCGGGAAGGGTGCTAACATTTGCACGGTCATGATTGCAAGGCAGGTCAGAGGATAACTTGTCAGTTATGTTGGCAACAACGTTGGTACCAAGGGCGAGGGACGAAGAGAACCATCTTCCTACTCGTTGAACGAGGCAGACCAATAGGCAAAGTTCTCGTCCATCGGTGGTTACCGGAATGTCATCAACAATAGTAACATGGTCTTATGGACACGATTGTACACCTAGGTGTTTACATAAGCAGAAGAATATTACTGCTTAGATCATATAGATCACAAGAAAAGTTAAACCAAACAATGGAAAGGAAAATATGATTATCAGATTAAACAGAACAATGGAAAAGAAAATGTGTTTAAACACATATTTCAGGGGTATACCCTTCCCAAGGGCAATCAGAGCATGATATCCATGACAAGATAGAAAATAGAAAACCATTTAGGTAAGTGGAGAGGAATTTCATGACATTACCCATACAACGGTGTTAGGATAATTGATAAAGAGAATTTAGCATTGTGCTTCAAATGTTCTTATCGAAGATCGGAGTACCACAGATATGTTTCGAGATAGCATTGACATGGTCTTCAAGCAAGGTCAGACCTTGGATACTCAAAGGATTCACCCAGAACAACTTATAGAATAAGTCCTACAATTTCCTCATGGAAGAATGGTTAACCTTACTAAAAAGGAAGAACTATAACAATAGGTCCACCGACTAGGTGTGCTAGGTATGACATCATCTTACCGGGTCATATAAAGACCAATGTTATAACTCTTGGATATATGTTCCAACCATCATATATGACCGAGATTCAGATCTGATTGGTGTTAGGATACCTCAACTTAGGATGTCCGAGGAGAAAAGGTGCAGCACAAATTGTCGAGATGACATTGTAAGATTCTCGGTAATTGAACTATGGAAGCGGGTTCCGAAACAAGAGTTCATCATCAAACCCAGAAGAGGATGAGGAGGTAGCTGATGACTTAGCAAAAATTCATCGACATTTCCAAGAAGATGGATTTCCACGATTATATGAACAAGGATATAACATTTGTCAGATCAAAAGATATAATGATGTATGTTTGAGGAACACATACACAATTAAACATTGGTTGAAAGGGGCACCCGAGATATGGGCTTAGGTAGTAAGATCAGTGTTAGAATGGTGATTTAGCAACCAGAACACTAAATTGGAATTATTGTCCATTAACTCCGAAGCAATAGGGTTGCTAGAAGTACGGAATCCAAACATCACCGTTCACTTGTTGGTATCTCGGTTAGAAACAACATGGGGACTAAGAAAAGAATGGTGATGGTGATAAGTATCGTTTGCATCAAGAATTTTCGAGAGGTGGTGAAATTCCCATGACATTCTTGACATAAAAGGTGGTAATATTCCAAGGTAAAGAAGAACAAATGTTGGATAGCAAGGAACTCAAGGTATAGCATAAAACGCGATCAAGTTTGTGTTGGAGGGAAGGCAATAAAGTAGTCAATGACAACACAAATCATCGAGGGAAAGGATGGTATTTATCATCAAGAATTCAATTGATATCCTGGAACAGTCAAAATGTTGATGATGATCACGACAAATTTTGTCGAGATATTTCATGAAGATGTAATCGATCAGTGATGACATCAAGTCAAAGGAATGATGAAGCAAGAGGTTATTGGAACCACAGCTACGACACAAACTCGAAATCAAGTTTGCTATTCAAGGAGAAATGATATGACAAGGAAGATCGACGTAAGATTAGCTCACTGTCGAAATTTGGGCTCCGTGAAGAAGGACCAGGTAGCATAGTTAAAAATTAGCCCAATAATGGTATAGCCGATTAGGCTAGGAATGACTTGAAGGGTTATTAAACTCATAAGCAACGAAAATTAATTAGGGTTATCGAACCGGAATGCGGAATCGGTTGACATATCAGTGTTCTCGATTGACGACAACCCAGAACCCAGAAAAATTGGTATCGGTGAGAAATAACAGTTAATGAAGAACCCATAAGAAGTTATGCAGTCCCATGACATTATCAAGATATCATAGTGTAATACTCGACAGTATATTAAAGTAAAGGTTGGACAGGTGCAATGATCTGCACAAGACAAGTAGTCCAACTTGTACGAGAAATGGTATTAAGGAGAAAATATGGTCGGAACCTTGATTGCAAAGGACCAAACATAGATACATGACGAACTTATAACAAGGGGATTATTATCATTCACAAGAAGCTTTGATGATAAGTTTCACATCAGATCCATGGGCATGAACGCAAGGGCTCAAGGTCGACTCCCACTTCTTACATGCATAACTTTTCATTTTACTTCTCGCTTTTGATGAAGCTGTAGTGTAGAAATTTAATCTAACAAAATACTAGAAGAGTATGACTCGTGAAAACTTTCAAGTTCACACTTAATAAGGAAGGCATAGGTTCAACCCGTCAGGGTATCGTGGAAACATATACCACAAGCTTCAATAGTAAATACCACCAGCTCGAAAACAGAGCATGGTTGTGAAAACAGAGGATACAATTTACCAAAGGCTTTATATATCCGTGGAAAGGCTCACAAGGTTACTTGAATATGAAGGACGTTGTTGGATATTAATCCAACAAGAGGTCCGGTGGTGTACAACGGAGCTGATGTGAGTATCGGTACTCTATCAAAGGAAGAAGGGATGCATGTGCATCGGATTATAGAAACAACTGACTAACTCAAAGCTCAAATGCAAAGGAATTATGAATTCCAAGACAAGGGATCAGAAGCAATGCTCTGATTAGGGATGGATAAGTTGAATAGCCTTAGGGGTACAATCAATGGCAATTTGAGTGGTCGAGATCCAGCTCATGTCCGGAATGACGTCTGAATCGGAAGGATAAATTCCAGGGAACAACTGATGATTGTGTGCATTCACACGCATGTTGAATCGAAAAGGATCACAATTACAATCACAAAGGTTTTTAAAGGAAATTTCTAAACCAAAGGAATTAACCGGAATGCAAGTATGCAAGAATTCCAAGAACCACATGTTGTTGAGGATTTTCGACAGATCAAATAGTATTTCGAAGTCTTCTGCGGAACACAAGAACAACTAGGAATGAGTGGATTCTCGATGAGTGTGAGGAATTATTCGTAGAGGTATTTCTGCGGTAAGGAGCTACAAGGCAGTGGTACAAGGGATTCTTATAAGTTGGAGAGCAATTCGATGCATCTTGCAACAAGAAGAGAAACTCAGAGTCATTGTATGAACAACAAGTGTATGTAGTTATCCATATGGATATATCGGTAGTAGGGAATTGAAAAGCAAAGGGCACAAGGGTCTCGGGAATGATCGAAGACTATTTTCAAAATCTTCTAGTGCAATAGGCGATCAACTGTGATAAGGGGTTCCCCGGAAGAAGTAGTTACAAGAACCTAGAGTCAGATTTAGTAAAATCATTTAATCCGAATAGAAGAGAGATCAGAGTCCCATGGTAAGGATCAAGGAGTAAAAGATTCTAATATCACCCAAATGGCAACGTGGGCCCGTAAGACACATAGCCATGTTAGTAAAAAAATTGTAATGTCTAGACTCAACTTCGGCCAAGGAGTGTGGAAGGGGGATTCCTACAGGCAGTCGGCTCTGATACCAACTTGTGACGCCCCCGATTCAATCATACACTAATCATACACGCAAACGTGTACGATCAAGATCAGGGACTCACGAGAAGATATCACAACACAACACTACAAATAAAAATAAGTCATACAAGCATCATATTACAAGCCAGGGGCCTCAAAGACTCGAATACAAGAGCTCGATCATAGATGAGTCAGCGGAAGCAACAAATATCTGAGTACAAACATAGGATAAACAAGTTTGGCTTAAGAAGGCTAGCACAAACCGGGATACAGATCGAAAGAGGCGCAGGCCTCCTGCCTGGATCCTCCTAAACTACTCCTGGTCGCCGTCAGCGGGCTGCATGTAGTAGTAGGCACCTCCCGAGTAGTAGTAGTCGTCGTCAACGATGGCGTCTGGCTCCTGGGCTCCATCGTATGGTCGCAGCAATCGGGTATCGGAAGGGGGAAAAGGGGGAGCAAAGCAACCATGAGTACTCATCCAAAGTACTCGCAAGCAAGGAGCTACACTACGTATGTATCCATTAGTATCAAATGGAATAAGGGTATCATATGTGCACTGAACTGCAGAATGCTGGAATAAGAGGGGATTGCTAGTCCTATCGAAGACTACGCTTCTGGCCACCTCCATCTTGCAGCATGTAGAAGAGAGTAGATGGTAAGTTCACCAAGTAGCATCGTGTAGCATAATCCTAACCGATGATCCTCCCCTCGTCGCGCTGTGAGAGAGCGATCACCGGTTGTATCTAGCACTTGGAAGGGTGTGTTTTATTAAGTATCCGGTGCTAGTTGTCATAAGGTCAAGGTACAACTCCAAGTCGTCCTGTTACCGAAGATCACGGCCATTCGAATAGATTAACTTCCCTGCAAGGGTGCACCACATTTCCCAACACGCTCGATCCCCTTTGTCTGGACACACTTTCCTGGGTCATGCCCGACCTCGGAAGATCAACACGTCGCAACCCTACCTAGGCACAACAGAGAGGTCAGCACGCCGGTCTAAATCCTATGGCGCAGGGGTCTGGGCCCATCGCCCATTGCACACCTGCACGTTGCGTACGCGGCCGGCGAGCAGACCTAGCCTCCCTTATACAAGGGCAGGCCTTCCAGTCCAACCCGGCGCGCGCCGCTCAGTCGCTGACGTCACGAAGGCTTCGACTGATACCACGACGTCGAGTGCCCATAACTGTCCCCGCGTAGATGGTTAGTGCGTAATGGCCAGTGGCCAGACTCAAATCAAATACCAAGATCTCGTTAAACGTGTTAAGTGTCCGCGAACGCCGACCAGGGCCAGGCCCACCTCTCTCCTAGGTGGTCTCAACTTGCCCGGTCGCTTCGCCACAAGATAACAGTCGGGGGTCGTCGGGAACCCAGGCCCACCTCTACCGGGATGGAGCCACCTGCCCTTCAACCCCCATCTCCGAACAGTATCATAAGTAATGTATCAGTATAAAGTATATAGCATATGCCCATGATCACCTCCCGGAGTGATCACGACCCAGTAGTATAGCATGGCAGACGGATAAGAGTGTAGGGCCACTGATGGAACACTAGCATCCTATACTAAGCATTAGGATATCATGTAAAGATAACAACAGTAGTAGTAAGGACAGGCCATGCATCAGAATAGGATTAACGAAAAGCAGTAACATGCTACACTACTCTAATGCAAGCAGTAGAGAGAAGAATAGGCGATATCTGGTGATCAAGGGGGGGGCTTGCCTATTTGCTTTGGCAAGAAGGAGGGGTCGTCAACACCGTAGTCGAACTGGGGGTCGCAAACAATCTCGGGGTCTACCGGAAAGAAGTAACGGAAGGGGAATACAATAAATAAAAGAGCAATCAAGGTATCACAAAGCATAACAAGACAATACGCGGTGCTAGAGGTGACCTAACGTGGTATTAAGTGACATCGGCAAAGGGGGGAAACATCCGGAAAAGTATCCCCGACGTTTCGCGTTTTCGGACAAATGAACCGGAGGGAAAAGTTGTGTGTTCACTAATCTAGGGATGTGTGGCGGACGAACGGGCTGCGTTTCCGGAATCGTCTCATCGTTCTGAGCAACTTTCATATATAAAGTATTTTCATCCGATCTATGAATTATTTAATATAAATTTTCAAAGATTTTAAAACATTTTTGGAATTAACAGATTTAATTAAATGGAAAACAGGGTTATGACATCACCATGACATCAGCATGATGTCAGTAGTCAACAGGGCTGTTGACTGGGTCAAACTTACAGGTGGGTCCTGCTGTCATTGACAGCACTTAGTTAACAGTTTTAATTAACAGATTAACTATTTATAAAAACATTTTGTTAGAGTGGGGCCACATGTCATAGTCAGTAATTTTAACTAGTGGTTTATTTCAACAGGGGGTTGATTAAGTGGTGAGGGGCCCACTTGCCATAGACTAGCAACTAACCTAACAAAGAACACCTAAGCAATCTAAATTAGCCTAAACTAATTACGCCTACTAATTAAACCGGCCACACACAACATATACGCGCACACGGGACACGGCTACAGCCATAGAGCAGCATCAACGATAGCTAGCAAGGCAGTGTAGCACTAGAGTATGAGAAGCAGTAGTAAGCAACGCAGCGCCGCAGCAAGCAGAGCAATGCAGTAGCAGGCACGCAAAGCAGCAAACGAAGCAGCAAGGAGCGGTCAAGCAGCGGCAAGCATCGAGCAGCAGCAATAGCTAGTAGCAGGAAACAACAACGCATTAGGCCGCCACGGAAGCAGAAGCAGCAAGCAGAGGAGCAGCGACAGGCGGTGGCGGTGGCTTGCACGAGCAAGCGTGAGCGGGCCAGCGGACACCGCAGGGCAGCGGCGCCGGCGGCGACACGTGGGGCTGCGCGTGCGCGTGGACGGCAGGGGAGGTCGGCAACGGGCAGCGCGGCCAAGCACGCAGGGAGAGCAGTGGGCGAAGCGCGGGGCATGGCCAGGGGCGCGTGTGGACGGGGCCTTACGCAGGCGAGCGCGCACGGATGCGAAACTTCGACCATGGTGGCTGGGCTCGCGGGGAGAACAAAACGGCGACGGATCGACACAAATGAGATGGGGATTCGGGATAGGAGCTCACCGCGAGCACGTAGGCGAGGTCGGGGAGGCCGGATGTTGCCTGGATGGTGCGGATCGAACGGCGTCGTCCGGCGACCGTGGCGGAGGAAGAAGACGTGTGTGTTGTCGATGCAGCGCCTACGCCCCGATCTGCTGGTCTAGTCGACGAAGGTGATGACGGCGCGCTTGCTGGACATGGAGGTTCGGCGCGGGGAGGCACGTGGCCGCGGGATCGACGCGATGACGGCGACGTTGCGCTCGGTTGTGTTGCGAGGAGAGGAAAACGAGCGAGGGAGAGGGGATTTTGAGGCTAGGGTTCGTCAGGTGGGTCGGAGGGCTCGGCCTTATACTCCAGGGGGACCGGGGGATGGCCGGCACGCGCCATGGCGCGGCCATGGGCGGTCAGATGCACGTCGCGATCCCATGCCTCCCTGTAGTAGAGGTTGGGGATGAGAGAGGTGTGGGCTGGGCCTAATTCACTAATGCACTAGGGCCCAGTACTAATAGTCCTTCTCTGTTTTTCTTTCTTTATTGTTTTATTTACTTCACCTGTTTTCTATTTTTTTAAGCTGCTAAAATAATTTTAGTATTTATGAAAAACTGATACATAAATACTGTTATTATTAGGAGCTACTCCCTCCGTTCCGAATTACTTGTCTTAGATTTGTCTAGATACGGATGTATCTGGCACTAAAATGAGTCTAGATACATATGTATCTAGACAAATCCAAGACAAGTAATTCGGAACGGAGGGAGTATCACACAAAGTTGGGAGGCAATTTGTAGTTAAATAAATAATTGTTTATTTTGAAAAGGCTATTTTATTCGCCGTTGGACCACTTATTAATTTCCTAGGAATTTATTTGTGAGTCAAACGAAGTTTTTTTCAACATGACATTGATCAGGGAAATTTTATAGAACACTGCGAACATTTTAGTTTTCAAGATTGAAGAAATATTTTATTTGACTTTATTATAAATTTCAAATTGGCTTTGATTTTTATCAAGTGGCAATTTGGTTTAGATAAATATGATGACATGTCACCATTAGTGGGAGATTACTGTAGCATGATTCTCGGGGTGTTACAGATGTACTTGCGACCGGAAACAATTTTGCCGTATAATTGTATTTTTTAGCTCTACTCTACGTATTTTCGTATTTGAGCGGTCGCCGGTTGCACACGACCTTATTTTGCCGAGCGTGTGTGCCAGGAGGGCATATCCCCGGCAGTTTCTGGTCGTATGAGAAGGACCCCCCTATCGCCCATACTCAATTGGCGACGGCTCCAAATGCCGTCACGGAAAGGGGTTAAAAACCGTTTGTATAGCACCGACGCGTACCAGTGTACTAACATGTTGGGCATCAAGATCTATAGGGATAGATCGAGACGCTTAATAGGACTTTCACAAAGTATATACCTTGGAAAATTTTTGAAGAAGTTTATCAGTCAAAGAAAGGGTTCTTGCTTGTGTTACAAGGTGTGAAGTTGAATAAGACTCAAGACCCGACCACGGCAGAATGTATAAAGAGAGAATGAAAGTCATTCCCGATGCCTCAGTCATAGGTTCTATATAGTATGCCATGTTGTGTACCAGACCTGTTGTGTGCCTTGCCATGAGTTTGGCTAGGGGGTACAATAGTGATCCAGGAGTAGATCACTGGACAACGGTCAAAATTATCCTTAGGTACCTAAAGAGGGCTAAGGAAATGTTTCTCGGTTATGGAGGTGATAAAGAGTTAGTCGTAAAGAGTTACGTCGATGCAAGCTTTGACACCAATCCAGATGACTCTGAGTCTTGATCTGGATACATATTGAGAGTGGGAGCAATTAGCTAGAGTAGCTCCATGCAGAGCATTATAGACATAGAAATTTGCAAAATACATACGGATCTGAATGTGACAGACTCGTTGACTAAACCTCTCTCACAAGCAAAACATGATCACACCTTAGTACTCTTCGAGTATTAATCACTTGGAAATGTGAACTAGATTATTGACTCTAGTAAACTCTTTAGGTGTTAGTCACATGGCGATGTGTGAACTATGGGTGTTGTAAGTGCATCTAGTGTCCCTTAGTGATTTTGGTGTATTGAAGACTTATAGGTTAAGGGACTAATGTGTTTTTGAGTGTACACGGGTCTATAAGTCTATGAGGAGTTTGATATTTATAGAGAAAGTCGACCCCTAAAAATAAAGTTCTTCAACTAAAGACTTTGGATTTCTGAAGACTTTGGAAGTGAAGAAATTGGTGCAATCCTGAAGACCTGGTATTCATTCGAGGAACGTGAAGCATGAAGACTTTTGTTTTTGTAGTTTCATTTTCTCTTTTCTTGAGTCATAAGAAACACCGTACTGTTAAAGGAGGTCGAGGAAATACTAAGGAAAAATTTCCATGTGATGCTCAACTCAAAATCCTACACCTACCAATCCCTTCGAGTGAAGCCATTGGAAATCTCATATAGTTCAGTCATATTCTTCAGTGACAGAGACGAAGTTCTTCTGGTCTCTGAGGAATTTGTTCTGACTGAGGAGTTAGGAATTCGCTAGTGCGGATTGCCTACACAGTGAGGAACATGATAGCCCTGAGGAATTTGATACTCAAATTTCCAACCGTTGTTGTGCCTTGTGCCAGCTGTCCCAAAATATCTACCCACCTAACGGTCATATAATTGAAGGGCATTTATGTCTTATCATGTCGGGCTGCTCCCTAGGCTATAAATAGCCGCCCCCTACAACCACTAGCTGGTTGGCTGCTCCGAGAGAAACTAACACTTGTCATTTGAGAGCATCCCATCCTCCGAGGATTTTGAGCGAAAATCATCAAGTGAGGAAAACCAAACCCAAACACCTACAAACCCCAAGTGATTGAGCATCACTGAAGAGATTGATCCTGCGTGGATCCGACGCTTGTTACCTTTGAAGACTGTGCTTCTTCCAGATGGTTAGGCGTCAAGGTCTAGAGCATCCAAGAGGAATTGTGGATCACCGAGTGACCAAGTCTGTAAAGGTTCGGAAGTCACTTGAAGACTTACCACGAGTGATTGGGCGAGGTCTGTGTGACCTTAGCTCAAGGAGAATACGATGAGGAATTTGTGTCCTCAGGTTTAAATACCTAGCCGCTCCAACCAGATGTACAACTGAGACAGCAGTTGAAACTGGTCTACCAAATCATTGCCTTCACCAAGCTCACTGGTTCTATTTCCTCAACTCTTTCATTTCCTCATAACTGTGTTGAGTGCTTGTTCGTATATGTGTTTGAAGACTTTGACTGAAGACTTTCTCAATTTCCTCAGTTCAATTTCTTCACTCTGTTTGTCTTCATCCTGTGTTATCCTATGTCAATGCTATCTGTAATCTGTGCTTGTTTTCATTTCATCATGATGACTATGATTGTGCTCTGATATGTTTACTTTTGAGTACTTATTCCGCTGCTAGTAGTTCTTCACTAAGGAATTTCCTCACCTGCAAATTCCTCGGTGAAGAATTCATGAAAATCGCCTATTCACCCCCCCTCTAGTCGATATAACGCACTTTCAGGTGTTAATCACATGGTGATGTGAACTAGATTATTGACTCTAGTGCAAGTGGGAGACTAAAGGAAATATGCCCTAGAGGCAATAATAAAGTTGTTATTTTATATTTCCTTATTCATGATAAAGATTTATTATTCATTCTAGAATTGTATTGATCGGAAACCTTAATACATGTGTGAATACATAAACAAACAACGTGTCCCTAGTGAGCCTCTACTAGACTAGCTCGTTGATCAAAGATGGTTAAGGTTTCCTAACCATGGACATGAGTTTCCATTTGATAATGGGATCACATAATTAGGAGAATGATGTGATGGACAAGACCCACCCGTTAGCTTAGCATAATGATTGTTCAGTTTTATTGCTATTGCTTTCTTCATGTCAAATACATATTCCTTCGACTATGAGATTGTGCAACTCCCGGATACCGGAGGAATGCGTTGTGTGCTATCAAACATCACAACGTAACTAGGTGATTATAAAGATGCTCTACGGGTATCTCTGAAGGTGTTTGTTGAGTTGGCATAGATCGAGATTAAGATTTGTCACTGTGAGTTTCGGAGAGGTAACTTTGGGCCCTCTCAGTAATACACATCATAAGAAGCCTTGCAAGCAAAGTGACTAATGAGTTAGTTATAGGATGATGTATGTAACGCCCTCGATGCAGCTATATCTCCCACGTGTCGAAGCACGACTTAGAGGCATAACCGCATTGAAAGCAATGTCGCAAGTGAGGTAATCTTCACACAACCCATGTAATACATAAGGGAAAGAGATACATAGTTGGCTTACAATCGCCACTTCACACAATTACATGAATATAGCATTACATCAACCAGATACAATCAAGGTCCGACTATGGAACCAAAATAAAATAAGAACCTCAAATGCGACAAGGTCCTCGATCGACCCCAACTGGGCTCCACTACTGATCAACTAGAACGAAACAACACAAAGGACAAGATCTTCATCAAGCTCCTCCTTGAGCTTGGTTGCGTCATCTGCACGGTTCAATGGCACCTGCAAGCTGGTTTTGGAAGTATCTGTGAGTCACGGGGACTCAGCAATCTCGCACCCTCGCGATCAAGACTATTTAAGCTTATGGGTAAGGTAAAGGTATGAGATGGAGCTGCAGCAAGCGGCTAGCATATATAGTGGCTAACATATGCAAAAGAGAGCGAGAAGAGAAGGCAAAGCACGGTCGAGAAACTATGATCAAGAAGTGATCCTAGAACAACCTACGTCATGCATAACTCCAACACCGTGTTCACTTCCCGGACTCCGCCGGAAAGAGACCATCACGGTAACACACGCAATTGACTCATTTTAATTAAGTTAAGGTTCAAGTTAACTACAACCGGACATTAACAAATTCCCATCTGCCCATAACCACAGGCACGGCTTTCGAAAGTTCAAATCCCTGCAAGGGTGTCCCAACTTAGCCCATGACAAGCTCTCACGGTAAACGAAGGATATTCCTTCTAGCGGGAAGACCCGGTCAGACTCGGAATCCCGGTTACAAGACATTTCGACAAGGTAAAACTAAACCAGCAACACCGCCCGAATGTGCCGACAAATCCCGATAGGAGCTGCACATATCTCTTTCTCAGGGCACACCGGATTGTCCAAACTTCCGGTAGGCCAGCCCAGAGTTGCCCTGGTGGCCACGGGCGGTTGACAAGTTGGACCAACACTCAGAGGAGCACTGGCCCGGGGGTTTAAAATAATGATGACCCTTGGGCGCGCGACGCCCAAGGGAATAGAAAAGGCTAGGTGGCGAATGGTAAAACCAATGTTGGGCATTGCTGGAAGAGTTTTACTCAAGGCGAACTGTCAAGGGGTTCCCATTATTACCCAACCGCGTAAGGAACGCAAAATCCGGGAACATAACACCGATTTGACGGAAACTAGGGTGGCAAGAGTGGAACAAAACACCAGGCATAAGGCCGATCCTTACACCCTTTACCAAGTATATAGATGCATTAATTAAATAAGATATATTGTGATATCCCAACAAGTAAACATGTTCCAACAAAGAACAACATCTCCATGTTCCAACAAGGAACGAACTTCAATCTTCACCTGCAACTAACAACGCTATAAGAGGGGCTGAGCAAGGCGGTAACATAGCCAAACAACGGTTTGCTAGGGCAAGGTGGGTTAGAGGCTTGGTTCAACAATATGGGAGGCATGATAAGCAAGTGGTAGGTATCGCAGCATAGGCATAGCAAAAGAGCGAGCAACTAGCAAGCAAAGATAGAAGTGATTTCGAGGGTATGGTCATCTTGCCTGAAATCTCGCAAGGAAGAAGAACGAGTCCATGAAGAAGATAAACGAACATAGACGAACGGGTCCTCACAAACGCGACGTTACCGGAACCAACCCGAAGAAGCAACACCTGAAATAAGCACACAACATAGTAAACAAACCACACATGAACATGGTATGATATGCGGGATGCGGAATGCGATGCATATGCAAGATTTGACAAGAGATGAATGAACCTGGCCTCAACATGGAAATCCAAGTGTGCCACTGGAAAGGTGAGATAAAATCGCTTGAAAACTATATAAAGAACGCCGGAATCGGAGTTACGATTTGTGAATGGCAAGCAATTCAAATATGGCACCGGTCTGCGATTTACAGCAAGTAGCCAACTAGATGCAACAAGATGATCATGCTACAACACTCAAACATGACAACAAAATACATGGCAGGGATCCATTCAAGATGCTTAAGAAAATATGAACACTGAGATACGGCCAATTCACCCATTAACAAGTTCAAACAAGCATGGCAAAAGTGCATTTGGTAAACAGATCTTAGACTTAGTGAAATTAACACTTGTCGGGAATTTCAGGTCAGGTAGCACACTTTGGAGTATCAAAACTATATGCTACAGGGCCTGAACATGGCAAAGTAAAGCATGGCATGGAGCCACTCAAAGAGCTTAACAAAAGTCCCTTAGTGACCTTGAGCCAAAAGGGATCAGAAAATACATTTGCAAGCATGTGAACATGGCAAAAACATAATCAGACTCCCAGACTTAGTGCAAAACTGGAACATGCAAATCAGATATCAAGTAGGCATGTTTACGAGCTCGATGCACTCACTACAGAGCATGTCATGACAATCTAAGCATACACCCATCAAGAATACACATTATGCAAGCCAGACATGGCAAGAACAATAACATTGCATGCATGGATCAACTACAACATCCTCGGCAAAATCGCTAACAAGTAAACAATCTGCCAGATACACGAAATGACAAAAGTAGAGCTCGATTGACTCAAGCTAGGGTGCTCCATAATTTCAAACAAAGACATGGATGGATATAGCACTACAAGATTAACAAATCATCCTTACTGATCATCCTCAAAAGAGGAACGGATCACTAGGAAACTACATGAACATATGGCATATTGAGATAAACAGTCCAAGGACTTAGTGGAATTGCTAAGTCCCTGAAATCAGCATTAACGAATGCACCACTTTGCAAGCTTGTGCTAGTCACCACAGATATCACAAAAATACATGGATAGCACCTCTGGAAAGATGGCAAAGCACATACCAAAACACATGTAGAGCTCAGGGGCATATCATGCCCACAATAATCATGGCAAAAATGACAAATATCTAATTGGAGCAGCAGATCTGACAATTATCTCAAATAGCACTCTTCCAACAGCATTTCGGGCATCGAGATGAACTCAAATGAAAATTATGCAATGAGATGAAATGATGTACTCTCTGAGACGAACATTTTGATATGCTATATGCATGAATCGGAGCTACGGATGATGAGATACAATGCGATGAAGATGCTCAAAATTTACTGGGACTTAGGGAAAATCAACCTCGAAAGAAAGTGAACGGGATCTCGATCTAGATCGTGCGCGCAAACCGAGGTCGTTGGAGACTTCGCCGGAACAGTGCTTGGGGCGCCGGAGTTGAGGGGGGAAACCGGATCCGATGCGGGGACAGCTCGCCGGAGCTGTTGAGGTGGCCGGAGAGGAAGTACACCGGCGAGGAGCGGCGCGATGAGGCGCGACTGCCGGCGGCATGGGGCGGCGGCGCAGCGCGGAGGGCGCTAGGCGGCGGAGCTCGGCCGGCGAGGGAGACGCCGGCGCGGCCGGGTCTGGCGAGTTGCTCGGCCGCGCGGGGATGCGGGCGGCGCGTGGAGCCGCGGTGGAGCGGGCGGTGCACAGCGACCCGCGGGCGGCGGCGGCGGCGACCGGGCCCGTGCGGGCCGGATCTGGGCCCCGCGGGCCGTGCAGTGAGAGGGCGCGAGGAGGCCAGGTGGCGGGCGCCGGTTGGTCTGGAGCGGCGGCGGAGATGATGTGGCGCGGCGCTATTGGGCAGAGTGAGGTGGCGGCAGCGCGGCGGACATGTCCGGCGCAGCGAGGATTTTTGTCCGGTGGCGCGAGGTAGGGGAAGGCTAGGGTTAGACCGCAAATTTCGGAGGGGATCACTTATTTATAGGTAGAGGGAGCTAGGAGAGTCCAAATGAGGTGCGGTTTTCGGCCACGCGATCGTGATCGAACGCTCTAGATGATGGAGAGGGTTTAGGTGGGTTTTGGGCCAAAATGGAAGGCTGTTGGGCTGCAACACACATGAGGCCTTTTCGGTCCCTCGGTTAACCGTTGGAGCATCAAACGAAGTCCAAATGGCACGAAACTTGACAGGCAGTCTACCGGTAGTAAACCAAGGCCGCATGGCAAGTCTCGGTCCAATCCGGAAGTGTTTAACACCCGCACATGAAAGAAAGGTAGAAATGACCACCGGAGGAGATAGGAGCGCCGGAATGCAAAACGGACAACGGGGAAAATGCTCGGATGCATGAGATGAACATGTATGCAAATGAAATGCACATGATGACATGATATGCAATGCATGACACGCAAGAAATGACAACGCAACAACAGCGAATAAACTGGAGGACACCTGGCACATCGGTCTCGGGGCGTTACAACACTCCACCACTACGAGAGGATCTCGTCCCGAGATCTAGAATTGCACCGGAGGGACAACGAAAGAGAAATTGAAGAGGTAAAACTAAGTTGCTCCTTTGACAAATGAGTGAAGCCAAAGAACCTTGAAAAGGTTAAGCCATATCGAGAAAAGAATACAACGGAGATAAATGAAGTTGAAAGCACTCCGGTAGGAAAGAGGAAACAAGGAATTACAAATTCGGACAGCACTCTGGTTAAATGGATAGGCATGAAGAGAACATGATTTTTTGACAACACGAGATGATGGGTGAAAAGAACAACATCGCGATGCCTCCGGAACGAAAGGATAGAAGATAGGTAATTGAAATAGGAGAAAGGAGAAGAAAAAGTCAACTTCTGCCAAAAAGAGCTTGAGAAGGCATCCTTAGGAGAAGGGTCGAACAGAGTTGTTGGAAAACCAACAACGAAAAGAATAAGCTTGATATGGTCTTATGGAATACATCTCGAATTATGAGGTGACAACCTGCCACTCACGAGAAAAGAATTGGATTGATAAGAACAAGGCGACGAGAAAGCTATATGACCGGGAGGATAAAAGAAGAACTTGGGTCATTTATGAGCACCATAATAGCAACAAACCTTAGAGAAGGCTTTAGGTGAAATATAACCCAAGATAATTCCAATGATGAGATTAATGGATTTAAAATATCTCATTCTTAACAACATGTGAATCATGAAACCTGAACTCAAATTATCAAGAATGACATAATACCATCTTCAAAGATATGCGTGAAAGAATTGCACTCCGGATTACACGAAGAAGAATACTTGAGTTCCTTAGAAAAGAATGTTGATGAACACTTTGAGAAGGAATTAACTCCTTGATGAACCATCATGTTGAGCCTCCATGAAGAACTCCGGAAAACAAAAGGAAGATCAAACGAAAAGAAAGAGAAGTTGAAAACACAAGGTGAATCCTTGTAACGATTTAGATGAATCTTTGGAATGATATAATTAAATAACTTTGAGCTCTGGAAAGAAAGATTAAACAAGTGAAACCGAGAGTTTTGATGAGGCTCCGGAATAAGGAATTGAATTTACTCGATGAAACAAGAATAAGAATTACATTATGCTTATCCTTCATCAATTAAATTGATGACAATCAACGTATTTGACATATTACTTATTCTCGTGGAAAAGATTAAGAGAGATATAACATAAACTTGAGAACGTCTTCGACAAATCCACCGGTAGGATTGAAAACAACAAATGAATTGATATGATAACAAGGTAAGAAGAATCTTGAATGAACCACCGTAAGAAATAAAAATGAACGAAGAAGAAAAATAAAGAAGCACCGGGAAGAATTAGAGAACAAATGAAGATACTTGAGGGGAATTTAGATAAAAGAGAACGAAGAGATCACGAGCCGATTAAAGATCACTTGAGCGAAACACCGGTAAAATTGGAGAATGATAGCTGAAAGCTGAGAATGAATAATCCCAAAATGATGGCCTCCGAATAATCAAACTTAACAGAATCTTGAATTGCTCCGGATAGGTGAAAAGAATTCTCATGATCAAGACAATTACGAGAGGGTGGCAACAAGCTAGAATCACGAATCTTGAAGAGAATGGAGCAAGATTAAAGAGAAACTCTTCTTCGGTCTTCAAAATCCGAGAATGACGACGAGTAACACCACCAAGAATTATTGAGGCACACCGGAATGAAGAATGGAAAAGTTGAGCCAACGATGAAAAGAATTTGGAAGATCTAGGAGAAAGGCATTTGACTGATGATAACTCATTCTTACATCAAACTTTAGAAGATTTGAGAATAACTCCGGGAGAATAAGAAGAGTCAGGTAAGATCCTAGAAAAGACATGTGGGTTAGGGCCCACTCAAAATAAACACCATTGAACGATTTAAAAGAAATAAAGCACCGGTTGAATTAAATGGCTTGAATGAGATAACATCCTCGAAATAGGTTGAACTGATCTTGAATGAAAAGACGAGCCTTCTGAGATATTTTGAGCACTCGGGACAATAGAATAGCGAGAGGTGAACAATTAAGAATTGCACCGGCATGAGAAAACATTGAAACGAGGAAAAGATATGTTCAACAAAGTGTGACTTGAAACCACCGGAGAAGAAAGAAAACCGAGAATGATGAGCTTGAAGCTCCATTAGAATCTTCCCGAGAATCGTCGGATAAGAACATTGACGGAAAAGGAATGAAGAGGCCTCGCATTAATAAGATGGATACTCGATTAAGAAATATGAATCCTTGGAGAAAAAACAAAGGGAGGGAGGGTGGGAAAAACAAAGGCAACTTGGATACGAATGAAACAAACACCGTTGAGAAGAACTGATACTTGATCTTGCGGTTGTTGAAATGATCGCATCCACTTGAAGGGAAGCTCACCGATTGAAAAGAAATTGAAATGACAACTCGATTATCAAGAAAGATAAGTATTTTCATAGGAGTGTGAGAATACCGCTTAGGAAAAGTATGGAATCAACTCTTGACATTGAAGCAACTCGAATACCACAACTCAAAACAAAAACAAAGGATTGGCTTGCAGAATAAGCCAGAACAAACATATGATAGAGATTTCGTCTGAAGTTTTCATGGTCGGGCCTACACGGGCTCGATCGTACAGCACCATCATGTACAAGGCAGTGCACATGACATACGAAGCGTCCCCGAGTCGGCATAGCCAAGGACTCTTTAAGACACAACGAGACTACTGTAAAACCAACCGTGAATAGGCGGACCACTAGACGTCGAACCCCAATTTCATATCATACATCTGTCGGAAAGATATCCTAAGAGCTACTTGAATTCCCACCTATGAAACTCCCGAACTTTTCTGGTTATGCAATCAGGTGTTGGGGATACAGGGGAAGCATAATATCTCACCCAAATCTAGCAAATCCTACATCCAGCTGTATCCATCCTTCAACAAATAACCGAGAAAAACTTCGGAAACCATCTACCTCAACCTTCGAAAAGCATCCGTTATACAAGTTATGGCAATACTCCCGAACTCCCGCCCCAGTACTGGGTGGCGTCGAGGTTATCTCACCAACGAACTGCATACAAGAGATTTTCGATGTCGGCGTACTAAACTTAGGTATTCCAGAACTACAACGATAAAATTGTGACGACAACACCTCGGAGCTCAACTCCCCGTGACACTGCCACAACCCCTAAATGTCAGGAGGCACCAAGAACAATGTTCTGATCACAAAACCATCAGAACGATTCCAAGATACCCGCGTGATCCTAAATTTTTTTTTGTGAAATTTGAGAAGAGAAGAGTCAAAACTCTACGTCAGGATGCCTTACCAGCGATGAGGAGACTGGGAAGTAAAAAGAATTGCTAAACTCTCCAATATATAATTCCTAAATGACTCAAAACATTTTTATAGACTCAACAACGGCTGCTAAAAACGATCAAGCAATGGGGGCTCCTAAGGTCGGGGAAGGCTCTGATACCAACTTGTAACACCCTCGATGCAGCTATATCTCCCACGTGTCGAAGCACGACTTAGAGGCATAACCGCATTGAAAGCAATGTCGCAAGTGAGGTAATCTTCACACAACCCATGTAATACATAAGGGAAAGAGATACATAGTTGGCTTACAATCGCCACTTCACACAATTACATGAATATAGCATTACATCAACGAGATATAATCAAGGTCCGACTATGGAACCAAAATAAAAGAAGAACCCCAAATGCGACAAGGTCCTCGATCGACCCCAACTGGGCTCCACTACTGATCAACTAGAACGAAACAACACAAAGGAAAAGATCTTCATCGAGCTCCTCCTTGAGCTTGGTTGCGTCATCTGCACGGTTCAACGGCACCTGCAAGCTGGTTTTGGAAGTATATGTGAGTCACGGGGACTCAGCAATCTCGCACCCTCGCGATCAAGACTATTTAAGCTTATGGGTAAGGTAAAGGTATGAGGTGGAGCTGCAGCAAGCGGCTAGCATATATAGTGGCTAACATACGCAAAAGAGAGCGAGAAGAGAAGGCAAATCACGGTCGAGAAACTATGATCAAGAAGTGATCCTAGAAAAACCTACGTCAAGCATAACTCCAACACCATGTTCACTTCCCGGACTCCGCCAGAAAGAGACCATCACGGTAACACACGCGGTTGACTCATTTTAATTAAGTTAAGGTTCAAGTTAACTACAACCGGACATTAACAAATTCCCATCTGCCCATAACCGCGGGCACGGCTTTCGAAAGTTCAAATCCCTGCAGGGGTGTCCCAACTTAGCCCATGACAAGCTCTCACGGTCAACGAAGGATATTCCTTCTAGCGGGAAGACCCGATCAGACTCAGAATCCCGGTTACAAGACATTTTGACAAGGTAAAACTAAACCAGCAACACCGCCCGAATGTGCCGACAAATCCCGATAGGCGCTGCACATATCTCTTTCTCAGGGCACACCGGATTGTCCAAACTTCTGGTAGGCCAGCCCAGAGTTGCCCCTGGTGGCCACCGGTGGCTGACAAGTTGGACCAACACTCAGAGGAGCACTGGCCCGGGGGTTTAAAATAATGATGACCCTTGGGCGCGCGACCCCCAAGGGAATAGAAAAGGCTAGGTGGCAAATGGTAAAACCAATGTTGGGCATTGCTGGAAGAGTTTTACTCAAGGCGAACTGTCAAGGGGTTCCCATTATTACCCAACCGCGTAAGGAACGCAAAATCCGGGAACATAACACCGATTTGACAGAAACTAGGGCGGCAAGAGGGGAACAAAACACCAGGCATAAGGCCAAGCCTTCCACCCTTTACCAAGTATATAGATGCATTAATTAAATAAGATATATTGTGATATCCCAACAAGTAAACATGTTCCAACAAGGAACAACATCTCCATGTTCCAACAAGGAACAAACTTTAATCTTCACCTGCAACTAACAACGCTATAAGAGGGGCTGAGCAAGGCGGTAACATAGCCAAACAATGGTTTGCTAGGGCAAGGTGGGTTAGAGTCTTGGTTCAACAATATGGGAGGCATGATAAGCAAGTGGTAGGTATCACAGCATAGGCATAGCAAAAGAGCGAGCAACTAGCAAGCAAAGATAGAAGTGATTTCGAGGGTATGGTCATCTTGCCTGAAATCCCGCAAGGAAGAAGAACGAGTCCATGAAGAAGGCAAACGAAAGTAGACGAACGGGTCCTCACAAACGCGACGTTACCGGAACCAACCCGAAGAAGCAACACTGGAAATAAGCACACACCATAGTAAACAAACCACACATGAACATGGTATGATATGCGGGATGCGGAATGCGATGCATATGCAAGATTTGACAAGAGATGAATGAACCTGGACTCAACTTGGAAATCCAAGTATGCCACTGGAAAGGTGAGATGAAATCGCTTGAAAACGATATAAAGAACGCCGGAATCGGAGTTACGGTTTGGGAATGGCAAGCAATTCAAATATGGCACCGGTCTGCGATTTACAGCAAGTAGCCAACTAGATGCAACAAGATGAACATGCTACAGCACTCAAACATGACAACAAAATACATGACAGGGATCCATTCAAGATGCTTAACAAAAGATGAACACTGAGATACGGCCAATTCACCCATTAACAAGTTCAAACAAGCATGGCAAAAGTGCATTTGGTAAACAGATCTCAGACTTGGTGAAATTAACACTTGTCTGGAATTTCAGATCAGGTAGCACACTTTGGAGCATCAAAACTATATGCTACAGGGCCTGAACATGGCAAAGTAAAGCATGGCATGGAGCTACTCAAAGAGCTTAACAAAAGTCCCTTAGTGACCTTGAGCCAAAAGGGACCAGAAAATACATTTGCAAGCATGTGAACATGGCAAAAACATAATCAGACTCCCAGACTTAGTGCAAAACTGGAACATGCAAATCAGATATCAAGTAGGCATGTTTACGAGCTCGATGCACTCACTCCAGAGCATGTGATGACAATCTAAGCATACACCCATCAAGAATACACATTATACAAGCTAGACATGGTAAGAATAATAACATAGCATGCACAGATTAACTACAACATCCTCGGCAAAATCGCTAACAAGTAGACAATCTGCCCAGATACATGAAATGACAAAAGTAGAGCTCGATCGACTCAAGCTAGGGTGCTCCATAATTGCAAACAAAGACATGGATGGATAGAGCACTACAAGATTAACAAATCATCCTTACTGATCATCCTCAAAAGAGGCACGGATCACTAGGAAACAACATGAACATATGGCATATTAAGATAAACAGTCCAAGGACTTGGTGGAATTGCTAAGTCCCTGAAATCAGCATTAACGAATGCACCACTTTGCAAGCTTGTGCTAGTCACCACACATATCACAAAAATACATGGATAGCACCTCTAAAAAGATGGCAAAGCACATAACAAAACACATGTAGAGCTCAGGGGCATATCATGCCCACAATAATCATGGCAAAAATGACAAATATCTAATTGGAGCAGCAGATCTGACAATTATCTCAAATAGCACTCTTCCAACAGCATTTCGGGCATCGAGATGAACTCAAATGAAAATTATGCAATGAGATGAAATGATGTACTCTCTGAGACGAACATTTTGATATGCTATATGCATGAATCGGAGCTACGAATGATGAGATACAATGCGATGAAGATGCTCAAAATTTTCTGGGACTTAGGGAAAATCAACCTTGAAAGAAAGTCAACGGGATCTCGATCCAGATCATGCGCGGAAACCTAGGTCGTCGGAGACTTCGCCGGAATAGTGCTTGGGGCACCGGAGTTGAGGGGGGAAACCGGATCCGGTGCGGGGGCAGCTCGCCGGAGCTGTTGAGGTGGCCGGAGAGGAAGTACGCCGGCGAGGAGCGGCGCGATGAGGCGCGACTGCCGGCGGCATGGGGCGGCGGCGCAGCGAGGAGGGCGCTAGGCGGCGGAGCTCGGCGGGCGAGGGAGACGCCGGCGCGGCCGGGTCCGGCGAGTTGCTCGGCTGCGCGGGGATGCGGGCAGCGCATGGAGCCGCGGTGGAGCGGGCGGTGCACAGCGACCCGCGGGCGGTGGCGGCGACCGGGCCCGCGCGGGCCGGTTCTGGGCCCCGCGGGCCGCGCAGTGAGAGGGCGCGGGGAGGCCAGGTGGCGGGCGCCGGTTGGTCTGGAGCGGCGGCGGAGATGATGTGGCGCGACGCTATTGGGCAGAGTGAGGTGGCGTCGGCGTGGCGGACATGTCCGGCGCGGCGAGGATTTTTGCCCGGTGGCGCGAGGTAGGGGAAGGCTAGGGTTAGACCGCAAATTTCGGAGGGGATCACTTATTTATAGGTAGAGGGAGCTAGAAGAGTCCAAATGAGGTGCGGTTTTTGGCCACGCGATCGTGATCGAACGCTCTAGATGATGGAGAGGGTTTAGGTGGGTTTTGGACCAAAATGGAAGGGTGTTGGGCTGCAACACACACGAGGCCTTTTCGGTCCCTCGGTTAACCGTTGGAGCATCAAACGAAGTCCAAATGGCACGGAACTTGACAGGCGGTCTACCAGTAGTAAACCAAGGCCACATGGCAAGTCTCGGTCCAATACGGAAATGTTTAACACCCGCACACGAAAGAAAGGTAGAAATGACCACCGGAGGAGATAGGAGCGCCGGAATGCAAAACGGACAACGGGGAAAATGCTCGGATGCATGAGATGAACATGTATGCAAATGAAATGCACATGATGACATGATATGCAGTGCATGACACGCAAGCAATGACAAGGCAACAACAGCGAATAAACTGGAGGACACCTGGCACATCGGTCTCGGGGCGTTACAATGTATTATGGAACGAGTAAAGAGACTTGCCGGTAACGAGATTGAACTAGGTATGAAGATACCAATGATCGAATCTCGGGCAAGTAACATACCGATGGACGAAGGGAATTACATATGTTGTCATAATGGTTCGACCGATAAAGATCTTCATATAATATGTAGGAGCCAATATGAGCATCCAGGTTCCGCTATTGGTTATTGACCGGAGAGGTGTCTCCGTCATGTCTACATAGTTCTCGAACCTGTAGGGTCCGCACGCTTAACGTTCCTTGAAGATATAGTGTTATATGAGTTATCTGATTTGGTGATGGAATGTTGTTAGGAGTCCCGGATGTGATCACAGACATGACGAGGTGTCTCGAAATGGTCGAGAGGTAAAGATTGATATATATGACGATAGTATTCAGACACCAGAAGTGTTCCGGAGTGTATCGGGTATTTATCGGAGTATCGGAGGGGTTACTGGAACCCCCGGGGGAACATATGGGCCACATGGGCCATGGGAGGAGAGCAGACCAGCCCAAAAGGGGTGGCACGCCCCCTTATGGCAGGAGGCCAAATTGGAGAAGGAGAATAGGCGGTTCGCCCCCTTCCTTCTCTTCTTCCCTCTTCCCTTTTTCTTTCCGGCAGTTATGGCAGGGGGGAAGCCGAATTGGGGAAGATCCCAAGTAGTATTCGGCATACTTAGGGCGCACCCCTTGGCTGCTCCTCCCTCCACAGTTCACATCCTCGGTCATATTTTCATAGTGCTTAGGCGAAGCGCTGCGAGGATCACTTGACCATCATCGTCACCGCGCCGTCATGCTGACGGAACTCGTCTACTACCTCTACGTCTTGCTGGATCAATAAGGCGAGGGACGTCACCGAGCTGAACGTGTGCAGAACTCGGAGGTGCCGTACATTCAGTACTTGATCAGTCGGAGCTAGAAGAAGTTCGACTACATCAACCGCATTGTCAAACGCTTCCGCTTATGGTCTATGAGGGTATGTAGACACACTCTCCCCCTCGTTGCTATGCATCTTCATGGATAGATCATTGCATGTGCATAGAATTTTTTTTGTTTTTCCATGCATCGTTTCCCAACAGCACCATCTCCCACGTTCTTGCACAACAGACAAATTCCATCTCCGGGATGCGCTTGAGTACCTCCACCCCTGAAGGTACCCCGCCATGGATCGATTGCCATAGAAATATCTTAATCTTAAGCGGGAGCCTAATGGACCAAATTTGTGCAAGGGCTTCAGACCTGGAGAGGCGGCAATAAGCTGGTAGAGTGACTTAGTGGAGAAGCGGCGAGACGAGTCAAGGCACCAAGTCATACAGTCATGAGCCTGACTGATGTTCGGAGTGTGGAGAGCGACGCACTCAAGAAGCGCCAACCAAGTGTCATGCTCCAGTGGACTAAAAGATTGTCTGAAGGCAAGGCGCCGTAAGTCAATAAGGGCCGCCTCGACGAAAATCTAAGGGTCCATCAAGATGGATAATAGCTCCAGAAATCTAGCGGCGAAGGGGGTATCACCCGCCCAACAAGCAAACTTGAAAAGGGTTGAAATTCTAGACCCCACCAAGATCGAGGACCCCATGCATAGGATAGGGAGTGGCTGAATGATCGATTGCTAGAACTAGGAACTGCCCACACTTCAGCAAAAACCAAAAGGCTGGCTGCGCAAGTATTTAGCCCTGATGATGTCAAGCCACAGACCATCCAGCGTTTGGACAACATTATCCCTAACCCCCCCTTGTCTTTGGATTTGCAAATGTTGGTCCAGTACACCATATGGTATTTTTGCTTGTCTACATCGTCAGCGCAGAACAATTTGGATTGATCTACGCGATCTAATGGTGCGGGGTTTCATGTCGACTATAGAAGCTCATGATGAACATGAGCAGACTCGACAGGGATGGATTAATCAACATCTTCCAAGCCGCCTTAGAGAGCTACCTACCCTGCCAAGTGTTGGGTTTCGTAGTAATTTCAAAAACTTTCCTACGCACACGCAAGATCATGGTGATGCATAGCAACAAGAGGGGGAGAGTGTGATCTACGTACCCTTGTAGATCGACAACGGAAGCGTTAACTTGGTTGATGTAGTCGTACGTCTTCACGGCCCGACCGATCAAGCACCAAAACTACGACACCTCCAAGTTCTAGCACATGTTCAGCTCGATGATGATCCCCGGACTCCGATCCAGCAAAGTGTCGGGGAAGAGTTCCGTCAGCACGACGGCGTGGTGACGATCTTGATGTACTACTGTCGCAGGGCTTTGCCTAAGCACCGCTACAATATTATCGAGGACTATGGTGGAAGGGGGCACCGCACACGGCTAAGAATATGATCACGTGGATCAACTTGTGTCTCAAGGGGTGCCCTCTGCCCCCATATATAAAGGATCAAGGGGAGGAGGCCGGCCGGCCCTCTATGGCGCGCCAAGGAGGAGTCCTCCTCCTAGTAGGAGTAGGACTCCTACTAGGAGGGGGAAAGAAGTGGGGAGGGAGAGGGAAAGGGGGGCGCCGCCCCCCCCCCCCCTCTCCAAGTCCAATTCGGACCAAGGGGGAAGGAGGTGCGCGGCCCACCTATGGCTGCCCCCCTCTCTCTCCACTAAGGCCCATATGGCCCATTACTTCTCCCGGGGGGTTTCCGGTAACCCTCCGGCTCTCCGGTTTTCTCTGAAATCACCCGGAACACTTCCGGTGTCCGAATATAGCCGTCCAATATATCAATCTTTATGTCTCGACCATTTTGAGACTCCTCGTCATGTCCATGATCACATCCAGGACTCCGAACTAACTTCGGTACATCAAAACTCATAAACTCATAATATAACTGTCATCGAAACCTTAAGCGTGCGGACCCTACGGGTTCGAGAACAATGTAGACATGACCGAGACACGTCTCCGGTCAATAACCAATAGCGGAACCTGGATGCTCATGTTGGCTCCTACATATTCTACGAAGATCTTTATCGGTCAGACCGCATAACAACATACGTTGTTCCCTTTGTCATCGGTATGTTACTTGCCCGAGATTCGATCGTCGGTATCTCAATACCTAGTTCAATCTCGTTACCGGCAAGTCTCTTTACTCGTTTCGTAATACATCATCTCGCAATTAACTCATTAGTTGCAATGCTTGCAAGGCTTATGTGATGTGCATTACCGAGATGGCCCAGAGATACCTCTCCGACAATCGGAGTGACAAATCCTAATCTTGAAATACGCCAACCCAACATGTACCTTTGGAGACACCTGTAGAGCACCTTTATAATCACCCATTTACGTTGTGACATTTGGTAGCACACAAAGTGTTCCTCCGGCAAACGGGAGTTGCATAATCTCATAGTCATAGGAACATGTATAAGTCATGAAGAAAGCAATAGCAATATACTAAACGATCGGGTGCTAAGCTAATGGAATGGGTCATGTCAATCAGATCATTCAACTAATG
This sequence comes from Triticum aestivum, assembly GCF_018294505.1. Taxonomy (NCBI): domain Eukaryota; kingdom Viridiplantae; phylum Streptophyta; class Magnoliopsida; order Poales; family Poaceae; genus Triticum; species Triticum aestivum. The sequence continues at coordinate 292,167,015 of NC_057812.1, forward strand.
ATGTGATCCCGTTAATCAAATAACAACTCTTTGTCCATGGTTAGGAAACATAACCATCTTTGATTAACGAGCTAGTCAAGTAGAGGCATACTAGTGACACTCTGTTTGTCTATGTATTCACACATGTATTATGTTTCCGGTTAATACAATTCTAGCATGAATAATAAACATTTATCATGATATAAGGAAATAAATAATAACTTTATTATTGCCTCTAGGGCATATTTCCTTCAGTCTCCCACTTGCACTAGAGTCAATAATCTAGTTCACATCACCATGTGATTTAACACTAATAGTTCACATCTTTATGTGATTAGTTCACATCTTCATGTGACCAACACCCAAAGGGTTTACTAGATTCAGTAATCTAGTTCACATCGCTATGCGATTAACACCCAAAGAGTACTAAGGTGTGATCATGTTTTGCTTGTGAGAGAAGTTTAGTCAACGGGTCTGCCACATTCAGATCCGTATGTATTTTGCAAATTTCTATGTCAACAATGCTCTACACAGAGCTACTCTAGCTAATTGCTCCCACTTTCAATATGTATCCATATTGAGACTTAGAGTCATCTAGATTAGTGTCAAAACTTGCATCGACGTAACCCTTTACGACGAACCTTTTTGTCACCTCCATAATCGAGAAACATATCCTTATTGCACTAAGGATAATTTTGACCGCTGTCCAGTGATCTACTCCTAGATCACTATTGTACTACCTTGCCAAAATTAGTGTAGGGTATACAATAGATCTGGTACATAGCATGGCATACTTTATAGAACCTATGGCCGAGGCATAGGGAATGACTTTCATTCTCTTTCTATTCTTCTGTCGTGGTCGGGTTTTGAGTCTTACTCAATTTCACACCTTGTAACACAGACAAGAACTCTTTCTTTGACTGTTCTATTTTGAACTACTTCAAAATCTTGTCAAGGTATGTACTCATTGAAAAAACTTATCAAGCGTCTTGATCTATCTCTATAGATCTTGATGTTCAATATGTCAGCAGTTTCACCGAGGTCTTTCTTTGGAAAATTCCTTTCAAACACTCCTTTATGCTTTGCAGAATAATTCTACATTATTTCCGATCAACAATATGTCATTCACATATACTTATCAGAAATGTTGTAGTGCTCCCACTCACTTTCTTGTAAATACAGGCTTCACCGCAAGTCTGTATAAAACTATATGCTTTGATCATACTATCAAAGAGTTTATTCCAACTCCGAGAGGCTTGCACCAGTCCATAAATGGATCGCTGGAGTTTGCACACTTTGTTAGCTCCTTTTGGATCGACAAAACCTTCCGGCTACATCATATACAACTCTTCTTCCAGAAATCCATTCAGGAATGCAGTTTTGACATCCATTTGCTGGATTTCATAAAATGCGGCAATTGCTAACATGATTCGGACAGACTTAAGCATAGATACGAGTGAGAAACTCTCATCATAGTCAACACCTTGAACTTGTCAAAACCCTTTTTGCGACAATTCTAGCTTTGTAGATAGTAACACTACTATCAGCATCCGTCTTCCTCTTGAAGATCCATTTAATCTCAATGGCTCGCCGATCATTGGGCAAGTCAATCAAAGTCCATACTTTGTTCTCATACATGGATCTCATCTCAGATTTCATGGCCTCAAGCCATTTCGCGGAATCTAGGCTCATCATCACTTCCTCATAGTTCGCAAGTTCGTCATGGTCTAGTAACATGACTTCCAGAACAGGATTACCGTACCACTTTGGTGCGGATCTCACTCTGGTTTACCTACGAGATTCGGTATTAACTTGATTTGAAGTTACATGATCATCATCATTAGTCTTCCTCACTAATTGGTGTAGTAGTCACAGGAACAGATTTCTTGTGATGAACTACTTTTCAATAAGGGAGAAGGTACAATTACCTTATCAAGTTCTACTTTCCTCCCACTCACTTCTTTCAAGAGAAACTCCTTCTCTAGAAAGGATCCATTCTTAGCAACGAATGTCTTGCCTTCGGATCTGTGATAGAAGGTGTACCCAATAGTCTCCTTTGGGTATCCTATGAAGACATATTTCTCTGATTTGGGTTTGAGCTTATCAGGATGAAACTTTTTCATATAAGCATCACGATCCCAAACTTTAAGAAACGACAACTTTGGTTTCTTGCCAAACCACAGTTCAGATTGTGTCGTCTCAACGGACTTAGATGGTGCCCTTTTAAATGTGAATGCAGCTGTCTTTAATGCATAACCCCAAAACGATAGTGGTAGATCGGTAAGAGACATCATAGATCGCACCATATCTAATAAAGTATGGTTATGATGTTCGGACACACCATTATGCTGTGGTGTTCCAGGTGGCGTGAGTAGTGAAACTATTTCACATTGTTTTAACTGAAGGCCAGACTCGTAACTCAAATATTTTACCTCTGCGATCATATCGTAGAAACTTTTATTTTCTTGTTACGATGATTCTCCACTTCACTCTGAAATTCTTTGAACTTTTCAAATATTTCAGACTTGTGTTTCATTAAGTAGATATACCCATATCTGCTCAAATCATCTGTGAAGGTCAGAAAATAATGATACCCGCCATGAGCCTTAACACTCATCGGATCTCATACATCAGTATGTATTATTTCCAATAAGTCAGTTGCTCGCTCCATAGTTCCGGAGAACAGCGTTTTAGTCATCTTGCCCATGAGGCATGGTTCGCAAGCATCAACTGATTCATAATCAAGTGATTCAAAAAACCCATTAGCATGGAGTTTCTTCATGCGCTTTACACCAATATGACCTAAACGGCAGTGCCACAAATAAGTTGCACTATCATTATTAACTTTGCATCTTTTGGTTTCAATATTATGATTATGTGTATCACTACGATCGAGATCCAACGAACTATTTTCATTGGGTGTGTAACCATATAAGGTTTTTGTTGACACACGAACACGTCACGTGTACCCTCGACGCCGGGGGTGATGCACCGCAGCTCACGTCGAAGGAGACCCGACCGACAGCGCGATACGCAAGACAGTCGGCGGGCGCTTTTGTAGACCCGAAGCCCCACTTGCCCGGGAGGGACCCCGTCAGGGCTCGCGGCGGCTATGGGCTGCCCTAGGTCGATTCGCTCGCCCCTAGAGCCTCGAGATTCGCAGCTCTCAAACACGAAGAACAGCGAAAAACGAGAGAGAAAAACGGTGGAGAGATAAAAAGTAGACAGGAAAAATTAGTATATTGATTTGTTCGATTGTGTGTTGTTCAATCGGCCGTCACCCCCAACATATATAAGAGGCGGCTGGACTTCCCGTACAAGTAAAGGATTCATCTAGGCTTTCCTTACAAGAAGAATTACATCAATTCGCGTCCTAGAGTCCTAGTTCTATTCCAACTCGGATTCAGTCTGAATCTGGCCCAACTTCTGTCTTCCTCCTTGTGCAAGCCGCCGAGCCTCCATATGACCTCCGATCAAGATGGCCCAAATACCAAACTTGTGCGCCTCGATGATACGAACAACTCTCATGTTGATCACTTTTTCAAATAAGGCCATCTTGAACACTTTTCGAGGTCGTCTTACCTTCCAGTCGGACTTGGTCTTGCGGTATACTGAATTATCCGAGTCTTGTAGTGAATTTGCAGGCTATATACTATCTCTGACGACGATGACTCCAAAACCAAAGTTTATCGTCTTGATGATACGCACAACTTTTGTATTGAACACTTTTCCATCCGAGATCATCTTGATAAACTTTTGAGCACATGTTCAGTTTCACTCGGATTTGAGCTCATCCACTCGGATATTAGAGTCTTTCACTCGACTGGATCTTTTCACTTGGATGACTATATTTTCACTCGGAAGACAATCTTTCACTCGACCGACCTTTTACTCGATCGGTAGGTTTTCACTCGACCTTTTACTCGATCGGTAGGTTTTCTCACTTTGATCGTGGTTTTACTTTACTCGATCGGTAGGTTCTCACTTGACCTTTTACTCGATCGGTAGGTTTTCACTCGACCGGCGAGTTTTCACTCGACCTTTTACTCGATCGGTAGGTTTTCACTTGACTTTTTTCTCGATCGGTAGGTTTTCACTCGACCGGTGAGTTTTCACTCGACCTTTTACTCGATCGGTAGGTTCTCACCCGAAAGGTAAGCTTTCACTCGACCGGTGAGTTTTCACTCGACCAAAAACATAGCCTGATCTTGATTTGTCTCCCCAAGTCTCATATTACCTCGGATTGAGACGAATTATATATGAAAATCGATCGGCTCGACGAGACGAAACTTTTCTGTGTTGAAGGTTTTTCAATTAAAGGCCGTCTTGAAGGCCGAATTGCTCACGCTTTGCATCAGACACTCATCAACATGTGTCTGGTGTCAAGCGTAACATTTTGGTCTCTGGCGTGTCCAGACCGTATTGACTATAACTTTTGCATATGAACTCGGATTGAGATGATTTATATATGAAAATTGATTGCTTCGACGAGACGAAGACAATTCCTTCAGAATACTCCTTCATCCGAGGTTGTCTTGAAGGCATAATCGACCGAAAACCACTCGGAATGTTCAATTCTGTCACTCGGAGTATAGCTTCGGCCACTGAGATGAGGTCGAATGGCGATAGCCTAAACATCAAAGTTGTTCCACTCGACGATATGAAACTTTCTCATGCTGAAAACCCTTTCACTCTGTATTTTGCCAAAATCAGTTGTCAACACATGCCCCCCTGTTTTTCGGCAAAGCTTGCATGCCGAAAAATAATATGCATAGTGTTCATTCTAAGGACGATGTCAACACTCCATTGGCCATTTATTTTTCTCAGGGCGATAATTATGTATCGGCCATGTTTGTGCTAAGGGCGATAATCGTATATCGGCCATTGCCTACTTAGGCTTCCTGCCATACACTCGGGTGGTACTTTTTCAAATATTTGCCATTGAGAGCTCGAGGTAACAATGCCCCTTGTATTGATTCCACCAAATATGAATTTCCGGGAACAACTCTTGTAATCCTAAAAGGACCTTCCCAACTCAGAGACCACTTTCCAAATTTTCTATCTCTTGAACCAATTGGCAGAATCACTTTCCAGACGAGATCACCAACTTGAAAATTCTTCAACTTGACTTTCTTATTGTAAGCTCTTGCCACCCTCAACTTATCTCTCTCTATGGCCTTTAAAGCAACCAAACGTTTATCGGCAACCTCATCAATATTGTCCATCATTAGGTTATAAAAGTCTACTGCCGATAAATTATTTTGTTTGGTTATTCTCAAAGCATTCAAATTTACTTCTACTGGTAAAACGGCCTCTTGACCATATACTAGCTCATATGGAGTTACCTTCGTAGCACCATGCCTTGAAATTCTATGTGCCCATAAAGCTTCAGACAACAACTCATGCCACCTCCTCGGATTATCCTCAATCTTCTTCTTGATGAGCTTGATTAAGATTTTATTGCTAGACTCGGCTTGTCCATTAGCTTGGGCATAATATGGAGAGGAATTGAGCAACTTTATATTATAAGATTCGGCAAACTCTCTGACTTGGTGTGACATAAAAGATGAACCTTGATCTGTAGTTAATGTTTGAGGAATACCGAATCTATGAATAATGTGTTCGGTTATGAATTGGATTACCTCCGTATGTGTCATGTTCTTGAGAGGTACTGCTTCGGACCATTTAGTGAAATAATCAGTTGCCACCAACACGAACCGATGCCCCTTTGAGGAAGATGGATGAATTTGCCCAATAAAGTCTAAACCCCATCCTCTGAAAGGCCACGGCTTGATAATAGGATGCAACATAGCAGCAGGAGCCAATTGAATATCACCAAATTTTTGACAAGCTTCACACCCTTTATAATATCTGAAGCAATCATTAATCATGGTCGGCCAATAAAACCCAGCACGTCGTAATAACCATTTCATCTTGGGAGCCGACTGGTGAGTACCACAAATGCCCTCATGTACCTCTCCCATAGCAACTCTTGCTTGGTCCTCATCCAAGCATTTTAAAAGAACATCATCAACTGTTCGGCGATAAAGGTCATCATCCCTCATAGTATATTTAAAAGCTATACGCCGAACAGCCCTGTCCACCCTTTCACTCGGATTGCACAAGTAATCAACAATGGGCTTTCTCCAGTCGGAATTATCACCTGCACTAGATTTTTTGTTAATGGCCGAATCAGTGGGTTCAGGTTCGGCCTCTCCCATATTGGCAAGACAAGACATCGGTCTTTGAGAGATATGAAACATGCCATGATTAACATGATATCCAGATGCTTGCTGTGCCAACTCATTTGCTTTCCAGTTGTCATGTCTAGATATATGTGCAATGCTAAAACAATCCAAAGTAGAAATTATATCTAGACATTTATCAAGATAAACATTAAGTGATTCGTCAAAACACTGAAAGATTCTAGATATTTGCTGCACTACTAGTAACGAATCACCGTAAGCCTCAATATGTGTAACACCTATAGCAAGTAACATCTCTAGACCGAATAACAATGCTTCATATTCGGCTTGATTGTTTGTGCAAAAATATTCTAAGCGGCATGAGGCTTCAAAAACAGCACCATGAGGAGATATATAAACAATACCAACACCTTGGCCATTGCTACAAACTGAACCATCAAAGTACAATCTCCATGGTACTAATGAAACAAGGTTCATATCAACATCATGCTTGTCATTAATCCGATGTTCAACAATAAAATTAGCAACAATTTGGCCTTTCATGGATTTTAGAGATTCATAAGCCAAATCATACTCAATCAAAGCATAAGCCCACTTGCCAATTCTACCACTAAGAATTGGCCTATGCAACATGTACTTAATGACATCGGTTTGACAAGCTACCACACAAGCACTCGGCACTAGGTAATGTCTCAATTTTGTGCAAGCGTAATATAAGCATAGACATAGTTTTTCAATAAATGTATACCTTGTCTCGGCGTCCAATAAACGTCTGCTCAAATATGTAATGGCATGCTCTTTTCCTTCGGTATCTTGAGTCAAAACAGCACCAATAACACCTTCCTCTGCTGCGATATAAAGTTTAAAAGGCTCTCTATGCTTGGGTGCTTTCATCACCGGAGGAGTGCACAAATAATTCTTGATCATATCAAAGGCTTCTTGCTGTTTTGCCCCCCAAGTGAAATCAACATCATTCTTTAACCGAAGGATAGGAGTAAATGCATCAACTTTCCCTGACAGATTAGCTATGAACCTTCTCAAATAATTGACTTTGCCAAGGAACTTTTGCATATCTTTCTTGCATGTCGGAGCCTCCACTTTCTGTATGGCCTCTATCTTTTTGGGATCGATTTCGATGCCATCTTCATGAATAATGAAACCCAAAAATTTGCCAGCTGACACGCCGAATGCACACTTCAAAGGATTCATCTTCAGTCCATACTTTTTCATCCTTTCAAAAGCTAAACGCAAATCGGCCAAGTGGGATTCAAAAGCATCCGATTTGACAACAATATCATCAATATAAACTTCAAGTATGACACCGAGTAAATCATGAAAAATCAAATTCATAGCCCTTTGATATGTGGCCCCAGCATTTTTCAATCCGAATGTCATCACTGTCCACTCGAATAAACCAAGGAAACCAGGACACCGGAAAGCTGTTTTGTACATGTCCTCTTCGGCCATAAAAATTTGATTGTATCCGGCATTACCATCTAGAAAGCTAATAACCTTATGTCCAGAAGCATCATTAATAAGCATATCGGCTATTGGCATGGGATACTCATCTTTGGGTGTAGCCCTATTCACATCTCTGAAGTCAATGCACACCCTCAACTTGCCGGATCCCTTCTTCTCCACTGGGACAATGTTAGAAATCCACTCGGCATACCTGCAAGGTCGAATGAATTTAGCTTCAAGCAGTCGACCGATCTCTTCCTTGATCCGGTCATATGTTTTCGGATTAAACTTTCTGGCCGACTGTTTATAAGGTCTAAAACCGGCCTTTATAGGCAACCGATGCTCCACTAGCTCTCGGCTCAACCCTGGCATCTCATGATATTCCCATGCAAAGCAACAAACATATTCTTTCAATAGCTCGATTAATTTAGCTTTACAATCGGCTTTCAAATTTTTGTTTATAAATGTCGGTCGACTGACTGATCCATCTCCGATATCTACCTCTTCTAACGGATCGGCTGATGTAAAACCTTGTCCAAGTTTATCCATGTCATCCAACTCCTCAATAGACTCATACATATCGTTCTCGCTGGACCGATATTTTGCAAGACGTTTTTGTAACCACTCGGAACTAGGATCCATTTAAACATATCATACCTTGGAGCCGATTGCATTCAGTCGGCTTTAAAGACACGGGCACAAAACCATTCTTGGTCGCGCTGAGAAAATCAAACTCTGATAAGTCACGTCCCGTCAAGCAAGTAGCATTGGGATGTTGCCAATCCACCGATGCATCGGCCAAAGCAACACAGACCGAGTTATCCGCATGAATGACTTCCACTTCATCATCAACCCACTGAATCAAAAACTGGTGCATAGTGGACGGCACGCACTGGTTTGCATGAACCCAATCACGGCCTAGTATAACATTGTAGTTACCTTGCACCTCAGCGACAAAGAATGCAGTAGCCAAAGTTTTGCTTCCGACTGTAAGCTCCACATACATTACACCTTTGGCTTCAGTTTTCTCTTTGCCTTCAAACCCGTTGAGCACCATATTGGTCTTGATCAATTCTTCATCAGGCAAACCCAATTTCTTGAAGACCGAATAGGGCATAAGATTTACCACAGCACCACCATCAACAAGCATCCGAGTGAGCGGCGACCCATTGATATGACCTCTGAGATATAATGGTTTCAGATGCTTTACTGGTTCTTTTGGCTTCTCGAATATTGCATTTTTAGGACCAAAATCTAGCTGAGCAACTTCCCCTTCCTCATCTACAGCACGAAACTCAGCAGGTAAGTAATACACCATATTGATATCCATACCTTCATGAACCGGTGTAGATTCATAGTCCACCATATCAGCCTCTTCTTCAAGCGGATCGACCGATTCTGAAATCTGGTCGAGTGAAGGAGAAGTAAGAAGTGTTGCAGACGATGTAATAGCTGTCGCATCGTCCTCTTTGGATGGTGTAGGCACTTCTGTGATAGATGTAGAAGCTGATGTATCTTGTATTTGTTTTGGCCTCCACACTTGTTTTGCTGGAACCATGGGCCGAGTGTCATTGAACAACTTATCTCTTTGCTTCTCGGCCTCCTGTTCTGCCATCTCTTGACTCCTTAACCTCTGTAGTTTCCTCTTCTGTGTCTTTGTTAGCCCTGGAGGACACCACTTTGGCTGAGTGTATTTAGGATCTCTCGTTTTTACTCGGCTGGTGCTTGCTTCATGGTCATTAGCCGAGTGCTTTGGCTCGATAGGAAGTATCGGCTCAGTCGGATTGCTATGCACAATAGGCTGTTGTATGGCAAATGTTTCGGTGCCCAAGATAAGTGAGTCGACATCCATTTTCTCCTTGCCTTTTCCCGACTCAACTGCTGCAACACTCGGTGACTTAACACGCCATTCTTTCCGACTTTCCAGATGCATGAAATTTCCACTCGGGCGCACCTTTTTACTTGGATGGAATCCACTCGGATTGATGTCACTCGGATGGTATCCACTCGGATGGAACTCAGTCGGATGGAATCTACTTGGCCACATTTTCTCACTTGGATAGCTTCCACCAGGGTGCATTCTTACACTAGGATATTTTCCACTCGGTTGCATATTTTGACCAGCCGACTGATAGTCACCGATGTTCAGTCGACCATTATATGAGTAATCAAGTCGATTCCACACAGATTGCCTCCGCTCTTCTGAAAACTGCGCCCTTGGTCCACTCGGTTTCACATATTGACTGAACATATCATTCGATGGTGACCTTGGTCGCTTCAAGTGTGGTGGCCGGTTAGAGCTGGAACCAGCCGAATGATTAGCATATTTGGACAGCAACATATCAAAAGTTGGCTTGATCCGCTTGCGTTGTACTTTAGCTTCATTCCTCTTCCATTTGCCAACTTCTGGACTCTTGGGCTTGACAAATTTAACTCGAGTGTCCTGCTGCACCTGTGTTTGCCCCCCGAGTGTAGGATTCTTGATGGTAATCTTGATCACTTCCTTGCCGTCGGGTTGCTTATCAAGCACAACATGTCTCCCCAAGACTTTGTCACCCTTCTTGTCTTTCCTGGGCTCACCAACAATGACATTAGCTTTATTAGCAGATTCGGCTACCTCCGGCCGAATGAGCAACTTCTTCCCTTCTAAATCCATTGTGTTCATTGGATAGGGCTGTTTATCAACTTGCATCTCAGAAAAGTTCAATCGTCCATCATTAATGGCCGATTGTATCTGTCGTCGAAAAACATTGCAATCATTAGTAGCATGAGAAAAAGAATTATGATATTTGCAATAAGCACGCCGTTTCAGCTCTTCAAACAGCGGTAAAGTATGAGATATTCTAATAATCTTAGCCTGCAGCAAAGTATCAAATATTCTATCACACTTAGCAATGTTAAAAGTAAACTTCATATCTTCATCACGATTCTTATGAATCGGTTTCAGATCATTGCAAGTAAAGGGTTTGGCCTTAGATGGCCAAACAAATTCAGTAGCAAAAACATCACCCTCATCGTCCGAGTGATCACTGTCATATTCCACCATATTCATCTTTGGACGATCGGCTTTGTATCTATGCACTTCTTTGAGGTCTTTGCTTCGGCTTTCCTGAGCCAAAGCCCTTTGTAAGACTTGGTTGATATTTAAGAACTCATAGCCTTCTAGCTTTTCTCTAATGGGAGTTCTCAAACCACTCAGCACTAGGTCTGCCAAGTCTCTCTCGGTTATCACCAAACTAAAACACCGTTTTTTCGTTTCTCTGAATCTCTTGACGTAATCGGAGACCGATTCATCATGCTCCGCTTAACCGATGTTAGATGTGACAACTTGAGTTCATTGTCGCTGCTATAAAAGTGATCATGAAATTTCTGCTCTAGCTGCGACCAAACTCGAATGGAACCATGTGGTAAAGAAGAAAACCATGAAAATGCGGTACCAGTTAATGATAAAGGAAATAAACGCACTTTCAATTCATTTAGTGAGCCTGCCTCACCTAATTGTGCTAAGTATTGACTAACATGCTCCCATGTAGTTTTTGTGCCCTCTCCATTGAACTTAACAAAATCTGGAATTTTATATCCTGGAGGGCACTGGATGGCATCAAAGTACTCGGGGTACGGCTTTTGGTAAATCCGATTCCGAGGTAACTCAACTCCAAAATTCTCTCGAAGCATCTTAGCCATCTCCTCTCTAAGATTAGCTAAACCATCATCCATAGTGGACGATGAAGCTTGTGGCAGTGGCATAGGAGGAGTAGGGTTACTAGCTGTAGGTAGGAATTGTGGCAGGTATGTCGACCCATAATTTGGTAGTGGTCGAGTGGTTGTAGCTGTAGGTAGGGTTTGGTTCGGCGTCACCACCGAACCTGGCATGCTCATAATAGGATTAATGGGTGCAGCCACAATCTGATTTGTTTGGGTAGGATAATAAGTCATCGGCACGGGAGGCGCCGATGAGATAGGTAAAGCCAGATTAGGGTTTTGCACACTAGCAGCTACACCATCATTACCACTAGTCGATTGAGATGTATTCTTCTGAGCATTAGTATTTTCTATGAAAGTTTGATAGACTAGATTGTTACCATCAGCAATACGACTTTCAATCTCAGCCCACTGCTCAGGAGAAAAGGTAGTACTTACAGAGGGTTTAACCTGCTTGGCTTGCAAAGGAGGGAACTTGATTTCTTCAATTGGAGTGATGTTGCCTTGGCGATCCTTCTTGAACTTTGCAAGGAACTCCTGCAAGTCCTTCTCCTCGGCCGATATCTCATCAAGACTGGGCTTAATGATGTTATCGGCGTCTACCTCAGATGGCTTGGGAAGATCAGACATGGTGGATGATGATGATCTATCTTCGTTCCCCAGCGGAGTCGCCAAAAAGTGTGTTGACACACGAACACGTCACGTGTACCCTCGACGCCGGGGGTGATGCACCGCAGCTCACGTCGAAGGAGACCCGACCGACAGCGCGATACGCAAGACAGTCGGCGGGCGCTTTTGTAGACCCGAAGCCCCACTTGCCCGGGAGGGACCCCGTCAGGGCTCGCGGCGGCTATGGGCTGGCCTAGGTCGATTCGCTCGCCCCTAGAGCCTCGAGATTCGCAGCTCTCAAACACGAAGAACAGCGAAAAACGAGAGAGAAAAACGGTGGAGAGATAAAAAGTAGACAGGAAAAAGTAGTATATTGATTTGTTCGATTGTGTGTTGTTCAATCGGCCGTCACCCCCAACATATATAAGAGGCGGCTGGACTTCCCGTACAAGTAAAGGATTCATCTAGGCTTTCCTTACAAGAAGAATTACATCAATTCGCGTCCTAGAGTCCTAGTTCTATTCCAACTCGGATTCAGTCTGAATCTGGCCCAACTTCTGTCTTCCTCCTTGTGCAAGCCGCCGAGCCTCCATATGACCTCCGATCAAGATGGCCCAAATACCAAACTTGTGCGCCTCGATGATACGAACAACTCTCATGTTGATCACTTTTTCAAATAAGGCCATCTTGAACACTTTTCGAGGTCGTCTTACCTTCCAGTCGGACTTGGTCTTGCGGTATACTGAATTATCCGAGTCTTGTAGTGAATTTGCAGGCTATATACTATCTCTGACGACGATGACTCCAAAACCAAAGTTTATCGTCTTGATGATACGCACAACTTTTGTATTGAACACTTTTCCATCCGAGATCATCTTGATAAACTTTTGAGCACATGTTCAGTTTCACTCGGATTTGAGCTCATCCACTCGGATATTAGAGTCTTTCACTCGACTGGATCTTTTCACTTGGATGACTATATTTTCACTCGGAAGACAATCTTTCACTCGACCGACCTTTTACTCGATCGGTGGGTTTTCACTCGACCTTTTACTCGATCGGTAGGTTTTCACTCGACCTTTTACTCGATCGGTAGGTTTTCACTTGACTTTTTACTCGATCGGTAGGTTCTCACTTGACCTTTTACTCGATCGGTAGGTTTTCACTCGACCGGCGAGTTTTCACTCGACCTTTTACTCGATCGGTAGGTTTTCACTTGACTTTTTTCTCGATCGGTAGGTTTTCACTCGACCGGTGAGTTTTCACTCGACCTTTTACTCGATCGGTAGGTTCTCACCCGAAAGGTAAGCTTTCACTCGACCGGTGAGTTTTCACTCGACCAAAAACATAGCCTGATCTTGATTTGTCTCCCCAAGTCTCATATTACCTCGGATTGAGACGAATTATATATGAAAATCGATCGGCTCGACGAGACGAAACTTTTCTGTGTTGAAGGTTTTTCAATTAAAGGCCGTCTTGAAGGCCGAATTGCTCACGCTTTGCATCAGACACTCATCAACATGTGTCTGGTGTCAAGCGTAACATTTTGGTCTCTGGCGTGTCCAGACCGTACTGACTATAACTTTTGCATATGAACTCGGATTGAGATGATTTATATATGAAAATTGATTGCTTCGACGAGACGAAGACAATTCCTTCAGAATACTCCTTCATCCGAGGTTGTCTTGAAGGCATAATCGACCGAAAACCACTCGGAATGTTCAATTCTGTCACTCGGAGTATAGCTTCGGCCACAGAGATGAGGTCGAATGGCGATAGCCTAAACATCAAAGTTGTTCCACTCGACGATATGAAACTTTCTCATGCTGAAAACCCTTTCACTCTGTATTTTGCCAAAATCAGTTGTCAACAGTTTTATTCATGTAAACAGAACAACAATTTATTCTCTTACTTAAATGAATAACCGTATTACAATAAACATGATCAAATCATATTCATGCTCAATGCAAACACCAAATAACACTTATTCAGGTTCAACACTAATCCCGAAAGCATAGGGAGTGTGCGATGATGATCATATGAATCTTGGAACCACTTCGAACACACATCGTCACTTCACCCTTAACTAGTCTCTGTTTATCCTGTAACTCCCGTTTCGAGTTACTAATCTTAGCAACTGAACTAGTATCAAATACTGAGGGGTTGCTATAAACACTAGTAAAGTACACATCAATAACATGTATATCAAATATACTTATGTTCACTTTGCCATCCTTCTTATCTGCCAATCACTTGGGGTAGTTCCGCTTCCAGTGACCAGTCCCTTTGCAGTAGAAACACTTAGTCTCAGGCTTAGGACCAGACTTGGGCTTCTTCACTTGAGCAGCAACTTGCTTGTTGTTCTTCTTGAAGTTCCCCTTCTTCCCTCTGCCCTTTTCTTGAAACTAGTGGTCTTGTCTACCATCAACACTTGATGTTTTTTCTCGATTTCTACCTTCGTCAATTTCCGCATTATGAAGATCTTGGGAATCATTTCCGTTATCCCTTGCATATCATAGTTCATCACGAAGTTCTACTAACTTGGTGATGGTGACTAGAGAATTCTGTCAATCACTATCTTATCTGGAAGATTAACTCCCACTTGATTCAAGCGATTGTAGTACTCAGACAATATGAGCACATGCTCACTAGTTGAGCGATTCTCCTCCATCTTTTAGCTATAGAACTTGTTGGAGACTTCATATCTCTCAACTCGGGTATTTGCTTGAAATATTAACTTCAATTCCTGGAACATCTCATATGCTCCATGACGTTCAAAATGTCTTTGAAGTCCCGATTCTAAGCCATTAAGCATGGTGCACTAAACTATCAAGTAGTCATCATATTGAGCTAGCCAAACGTTCATAACGTCTGCATCTGCTCCTGCAATAGGTCCGTCACCTAGCGGTGCATCAAGGACATAATTCTTCCGTGCAGCAATGAGGATAAACCTCAGATCACGGATCCAATCCGCATCATTGCTACTAACATCTTTCAACACAATTTTCTCTAGGATCATATCAAAATAAACACAGGGAAGCAACAATGCAAGCTATTGATCCACAACATAATTTGCAAAATACTACCAGGACTAAGTTCATGATAAATTTAAGTTCAATTAATCATATTACTTAAGAACTCCCACTTAGATAGACATCCCTCTAATCCTCTAAGTGATTACGTGATCCAAATCAACTAAACCATGTCCGATCATCATGTGAGATGGAGTAGTTTCATTGGTGAACATCGCTATGTTGATCATATCTGCTATATGATTCACGCTCGACCTTTCGGTCTCTGTGTTCCGAGGCCATATCTGTATATGCTTGGCTCGTCAAGTATAACCTGAGTATTCTGCGTGTGCAACTATTTTTCACCCGTTGTATTTGAACGTAGAGCCTATCACACCCGATCATCACGTGGTGTCTCAGCACGAAGAACTTTCACAATGGTGCATACTCAGGGAGAACACTTCTTGATAATTAGTGAGAGATCATCTTATAATGCTACCGTCAATCAAAGCAAGATAAGATGCATAAAAGATAAACATCACATGCAATCAATATAAGTGATATGATATGGCCACCATCATCTTGTGCTTGTGATCTCCATCTTCGAAGCACCATCATGATCACCATCGTCACCGGAGTGACACCTTGATCTCCATCGTAGCATCGTTATTGTCTCGCCAATCTTATGCTTCCACGACTATCGCTACCGCTTAGTGATAAAGTAAAGCATTACAGCGCGATTGCATTGCATACAATAAAGCGACAACCATATGGCTCCTGCCAGTTGCCGATAACTCGGTTACAAAACATGATCATCTCATACAATAAAATTTAGCATCATGTCTTGACCATATCACATCACAACATGCCCTGCAAAAACAAGTTAGACGTCCTCTACTTTGTTGTTGCAAGTTTTACGTGGCTGCTACGGGCTTAAGCAAGAACCAATCTTACCTACGCATCAAAACCACAACGATAGTTTGTCAAGTTGGTGCTGTTTTAACCTTCGCAAGGACCGGGCGTAGCCACACTCAATTCAATTAAAGTTGGAGAAACTGTCATCCGCAAGCCACCTATGTGCAAAGCACGTCGGGAGAACCGGTCTCGCGTAAGCGTACGCGTAATGTCGGTCCGGGCCGCTTCGTCCAACAATACCGCCGAACCAAAGTATGACATGCTGGTAAGCAGTATGACTTATATCGCCCACAACTCACTTGTGTTCTACTCGTGCATATAATCATCAACATATAAAACCTAGGCTCGGATGCCACTGTTGGGTTTCGTAGTAATTTCAAAAAAATTCCGACGCACACGCAAGACCATGGTGATGCATAGCAACGAGAGGGGGAGAGTGTGATCTACGTACCCTTGTAGATCGACAACGGAAGTGTTAACTTGGTTGATGTAGTCGTATGTCTTCACGGCCCGACCGATCAAGCACCGAAACTACGGCACCTCCGAGTTCTAGCACACGTTCAGCTCGATGACGATCCCTGGACTCCGATCCAGCAAAGTGTCGGGGAAGAGTTCCGTCAGCACGACGGCTGGTGACGATCTTGATGTACTACTGTCGCAGGGCTTCGCCTAAGCACCGCTACAATATTATCGAGGACTATGGTGGAAGGGGGCACCACACACGGTTAAGAATATGATCACGTGGATCAACTTGTGTCTCAAGGGGTGCCCTCTACCCCAGTATATAAAGGATCAAGGGGAGGAGGTCGGCCGGCCCTCTATGGCGCGCCAAGGAGGAGTCTTCCTCCTAGTAGGAGTAGGACTCCTACTAGGAGGGGGAAAGAAGTGGGGAGGGAGAGGGAAAGGGGGGCGCCGCCCCCCTCTCCTAGTCCAATTCGGACCAAGGGGGGAGGAGGCGCGCGGCCCACCTATGGCTGCCCCTCTCTCTCCACTAAGGCCCATATGTCCCATTACTTCTCCCAGGGGGGGTTCCGGTAACCCTCCGGCTCTCCGGTTTTCTCCGAAATCACCCGGAACACTTCCGGTGTCCGAATATAGTCGTCCAATATATCAATCTTTATGTCTCAACCATTTCGAGACTCCTCGTCATGTTCGTGATCACATCCGGGACTCCGAACTAACTTCGGTACATCAAAACTCATAAACTCATAATATAACTATCATCAAAACCTTAAGCGTGCGGACCCTACGGGTTCGAGAACAATGTAGACATGACCGAGACACGTCTCCGGTCAATAACCAATAGCGGAACCTGGATGCTCATATTGGCTCCTACATATTCTATGAAGATCTTTATCGGTCAGACCGCATAACAACATACGTTGTTCCCTTTGTCATCGGTATGTTACTTGTCCGAGATTCGATCGTCGGTATCTCAATACCTAGTTCAATCTCGTTACCGGCAAGTCTCTTTACTCGTTCCGTAATACATCATCTCGCAATTAACTCATTAGTTGCAATGCTTGCAAGGCTTATGTGATGTGCATTACCGAGAGGGCCCAGAGATACCTCTCCAACAATCGGAGTGACAAATCCTAATCTCGAAATATGCCAACCCAACATGTACCTTTGGAGACACCTGTAGAGCACCTTTATAATCACCCATTTACGTTGTGACATTTGGTAGCACACAAAGTGTTCCTCCGGAAAACGGGAGTTGCATAATCTCATAGTCATAGGAACATGTATAAGTCATGGAGAAAGCAATAGCAACATACTAAACGATCGGGTGCTAAGCTAATGGAATGGGCCATGTCAATCAGATCATTCAACTAATGATGTGATCCCGTTAATCAAATAACAACTCTTTGTACATGGTTAGGAAACATAACCATCTTTGATTAACGAGCTAGTCAAGTAGAGGCATACTAGTGACACTCTGTTTGTCTATGTATTCACACATGTATTATGTTTCCAGTTAATACAATTCTAGCATGAATAATAAACATTTATCATGATATAAGGAAATAAATAATAACTTTATTATTGCCTCTAGGGCATATTTCCTTCACCAAGGCTCAACCTTGTATTGGAGCTTGGCGACGGTCGGTCCAAGCTCTGCCATAGTAAGTCAAGGGTCGCTAATGGGGATCATGTTAGGACCGAGAGTATATCGATGAGAGGGGGTGAATGGGAGATTCAAATTTTCTTTTGAAAGCTTTGAAACTTAACACAAACACTACAACGGAATAGAGTATCGAGAGAAATGCACTGAATCAGGTTTCTTTGTTAGAGGCGTATTCATCGAGGAAAGCATTAACAACTGAACAAGCTTGATAGATTATAGGTTTAACTATAATGAGGGTTATGCGGCAAGCAAATGAATGTAACAGAATGAGACATAACATAGCTGTACTGATAGAAAAACAACTGAAAGGTTACACAAGTAAGACAAAGCAGGTACAGACTGGCAACGAATGATAAGAGAAAGCACAGATACACAGGATGAGGGTAAAACAACAAGACAAATGATCAGGTAAACTATCATCACGGAGCAAGAATGAAAGCTACTGAATGAAATGCAATAGAGTAGATTTAACCAGTGGTGCTCGATGGCCTCAGGAGATTTGGTAGACCACTTCACCCTTATACCAAAGGGCTACGTTTGGTTGGAGGGGCTGTGACTTAACACGGAAGATAAACTCTCTTCATCCTATTCTCCTTCAACGTAGAGCTAATCAGACTCAGGTTGATTTCATTTGTGGTCGATCCTTGTCGGCAATCTCCAAACCTTCGGTCGACCTTCGCGAACCACAATCACTCTTGGTTGCTGAAGATCAGGCTCAGTGAAGACAACAACTCTTCAACACTCGAAGCCAAAACCTATCCATCTAGAGAGTGTGCGGCTCTCACGAGTAATATGTACAAGAACTCTCACTTAGAACTACTGTGATGCTAAACCACTGTCTAGGTTTGGGATCTTGGTTTTTCTCTTGGTGGATCTTAAACCCAAATCACTCAGAGAGGGGTTGCTCAAATCAATCTTCTCAAAAATCTCAAATGGAGCAGCCAACAGACGGTGTTGGAGTGGGGTGGCTATTTATAGCCGTAGCCTTCCCTGATGGGAAATGACCAAATTAGACATCAGGCTCAGCCAATGGCCGAACGACATGATTCCAACGATCGGATTTGAGCACAACGGTAACATTTCTTGCGGAGCAATAAATGCTAACTCCTCGGTCCAAGGAAAATCTCTCGATGCGAAGATCATAGTCTCTTGCTGGCAAGTATTTGCTCGGTGCTCAAAGAGATTTCTCTTGCAACTTTCATAGGTTTTGGCCAAGCATCACAGTGGATCTAAGCATCCAAAACTTATACCCCTCTTAATAGTACGGAGGTCCTATGACTCAAAAGAATGAAAGAATAACAACTAAGCGAATGCTCGTCTTCACATAGTCTTCGACTTCCATCGCTGCAGTCAATTTCTTTGGACGACGGTACCGAATCAAAAGAAACTTTTCTTCAGCGGTAAAATTTCGAGGGGTCAATTTCTTCTCATTAATCTTCTCGACTCTATCAAGTATAGCTCATTCTTCTCTGCAACGCAGATGTACTTCGGTGAAGTTCCTCGAAATCAGCATCGGAGACAGCATATTCTTCGGTTATGTATGGATTTTTTCTCTCTGTATGCACTAGCAAACAAATTAGTCCATACCTGTTTCTATCAACAATCTCCAAAACACAAGGTAGGCAGATATTGCACCAACAATCTTCCCCTTTTTGGACGAGTGTTGACAAAATAGATCACATCGAATAATAGACAAGGAATGAAATGCATGCGAAGAGTAATGAAAACGGCGAGAGATAATTACGAAGATAAAATATTCTCCCCTAAAGATATGCTTCGGTTTGGGAAACAATATTTCTCTTTGAATGAGTGTCATTGACATCATATCACACACTGAGGTCTTTCAATGCACTCGATAGTGTCTGAGGTAGTTCCTATCACAAAAACTTTGACAAGGGTTAGATGTGAGAAGTGCTGAGAGATTTGTGACAAGGATAAGTCATGAAGGTATTACTCAGAAAACAATTATAATCCACACAATATATAGTCTTCCTGCATGTTAGATACATGAAATAATCAGAACAAGATTGAGTAATAATTCATCGCTTGGAGTGGATATGCTTTGAAGGTGATTTTCCTACAACATAGATGATGCAAAAGATATCTGTGAGGAAAAACACTTTGTCAGTCATAAAGATAGCCTTCAATAAGGTACTTTGTGCATAGGCTGACTTTAACTCCCTACAAGGTTTGATAATGAGAGATAACAAGAGCATATCCAACCACAACGATTGTGCATCTTTTAGTACTTGATGTACTTCTTCAAAAGAATATAATCATTTGATGATTCTCTGTTCTTCTGCAAGGAGTTGTTATGTGTCCCTGAAAGATAAATGATCCGATGATAATCAATCATAGGACAAACATTCGATGGCACCAGCAAACAAATAGTGCAAAGAAAATGATATTGCAGGCGGGGGTTATTAACGTTACATGACGATCGAGTTTTTCAGCATCACATGCGGTGCGATAAATTTCTTTGAAGCAAATTGTTCGAGGTAAAACCAAATGGCAAGTGAAAACAAACACGTGCCCTGCAAACCTCGATAAACTATCACTCGATGTAATTCCCCCCTTTTTGTCAACAAGTGTCAAAAAGGAAAGAGAGGACACGTACATAAGGAATTAGAGAATCTTCTGAAATAGAATTGAAACCACTCGTAGAATTATAATCAGAATCAGAAGAATGCGGAATGGTCGAGGCAGAAGCAGGAGTGGCAGCCTTGGCCTTGGAAGGTCTTGAGGGATGGACATCAAGCTTGTAGATGCGAGTACTAGTTGTATCTGCAATCTCATCATCATGATTAACAAACAGCAGATCTGTTGAAACAGAATGTTGTAGGAGTATTGTAGTTTGTCTTCGGATATGTTGTATTTCAAGCAAGTCCAGATGATCATATTCCTTGAATAGGCCCTTCTTGGCTAGATCCTTGCGAGAGTAATGCTCCCGCAGCAAAGTCCATGGTCGTTTTCTTGCATCCTTCTCATGCAGAAGAATTTGGCGAGTGTGATTATGAATCAGGTTCAACTCAGCCATCAATTCCACTTCTTATTTTTTGTCCATCTTGATGTGTCTTTCCAAAGTCTACTGTGTGCGAATGCAAATCTCATAGATTGACGGATTTTCTTTGCGAGGGATTTCAAAACTAGCTTCCTTGACCTTTGGTGCATTCTCATATGCAAATGCATTTGCAGCAGCATCGACCGGTTCCTTCCCCTTTCTGTTATCCTTCACAAGACGCAGGGTGTCACGAACATGTGGCATGAAAACTTTCGGATCATAAGCCCAGAAGAACTTCTCATTTGTGAGTTGCTCAATGGCGAACATTATCCATTGAGCATATGGCTTGAGCGATTGAGGGTATCTGCAGCACATGCCAAGTTCCTAATGAAGAGATCAGGAATATTAAACTTGATTCCCTGAGATATTGTGACAAGAGCATTTCCTACGATGCCTTTGATGGAGTTGGGCCAGTTTGTTGGCATGATGGTATTGCACATAATGTGGAATAGCACTTTGCTGTCATAGGCCAACTTCTTCGGATCAACCTGAATGCATTCATTTCCCACCATAGTGGCATCCATTAGAACATGGAGTTGAGCTTCAGATACTTCCTAGAAATGCAATCCGTGTTCTCTGTCATTCTCAAACTCACATTGAGGCAAATTGATCAGGGCCAAAAAATGATCTGTTGAGCATTTTATTCTCTTCCTGCCAGTCATCCATTCGAGTGTCCATGTTGAAGCATCTCCCAATTCTCTTGTGATGTACAACATGGCATAAAACTAAAGAATAATTTCCTTGTTCCAGCCATGGTTAAAATGCATGAAACCCTTTAGGAGAGCGTGTTCCATGTGATCAATTGCATTATGGAAGCAATGCATTCTTTCGAGCTTGGCAAAGTTTAATATCTTATGATTGAAGTGCTTGCCAAACAAGATTCGAGCATAATAGATTGCCTGCTCTTCTGTCTAGAACCTGGGTGACAATGAAGTCCTTTCTCCTTCATATGTGCTGACCCCAAAGAAAGCAAGCTTCGCAGAGTGAAGTTGTTCATTAAATGCGGGGCCATTGGGGCCATATTCAGCTAAAAACAACGAGAACGATTCTTGAGGATTTTTCTTGAGTTCTTCCATGCTAATTTCCATCGACTGTACTCCTTCAGTGGCTAGAGCATTTTCATCGATGGGCTTCAATGGCGCAAGAGGCCTTGACACTATATCTGAAGCAGATGGTGTGGGATCACTGGACTGACCGACATTTTTCTTCGCTGGAAGCTCTTTAGCGGCATTCTCAGATTCAGGCACTAGGGCCTTTTCTTTTGGTGAGGGTTCAACTATGGGTGGTACAACAACTTTCTTAGACTCTTGAGTCACAACATGATCTCCTTCGGTCTGATGAGGTACTATTGGTGGTTCAACTTGGTGGGACATAGCTGGTGGTGCAGCTTCTTCATCTTTCTCTTTGGGAGCCATGGGCTCTTCAGATTTCTTCTCTTCCTGCTCTGGCTGTGAAGCCAAAGAGCCAGGAGCAGGATCAACCTCCATCATAGCAGGAGCACCAAATGAGGAGACCATAGGGATATTACCTTGGGAAGCGATTAGCTCCCCCTCATCTTTCTCACCCTCCTTGGTGAATCCAGAGGATTCAGCTTGAACTTCCTTCAAAGGCGATGGGACTGCCTTTTCAATCTCAATTTCTTCGTCAATATTTTCTTCGGGAGCATTTTGCTCGGGTACCACATTCACTTGATCAGGATTGACAAGATATATGTCCACAATATCAGCTTCTTGTTCGACTAGTGTAGGGATGATAACTGTCGCAGGCTCAGCTTGTTGCTCAGAAACTTCCTCGTGACGAGGGGATGGAGGAATCTGTTGTAGTGCGACACTATCATCGACTGTAGCATCATAAGAAACAGTTTGGATACGACGATCCTTAGTCTCTTTTGGCTTACTGGCTCTAGCCAGAGTCCTCTGATGTTTTTCTTCTCTTTCTCCACGTCGAGTGAGATATGCTTGACAGTTCAGCTCATCATTCCTATGACTGCAAAGCTGGGAGACATCCATTTTCATGTTGGAGTGCCAGTCAATCTTATTATTTCTCATGGTAGTGAGGGCTTTGGTGATCTTGAGTATTGCCTTGTTCATGTCTTTCCTTTCAGAATCCGATTTAGCTTCCGTTCTCATTTTCTCAAGAAGTTTCTTACCATCAATAGCTTGATTGAGTTCTTTGGTGATCTCTTTCAGATGTGTGAAGTGCTTTGCTGCCATTTTGGTAACATCTTCTGGCAGACCCAAATTACCCAAATCAGCTGGATTGGCATCATAGGAGGCACCTTCAATGATGTCAGATATAAGATGAAAATCATATTCCTCTGTGGGAGCAGGAATGATTTTCTTTGCCTTCTTGGCAGAAATAGCAGCTTTTTCCTCCGTGATCAGCTTTCTTTTCGCCACTGGGGCAGCAGAACCCAAAGGTTTTTTTGAGGGGATTGGAGCAAGTCTTGGTGAAGATCTCACTGGAGGCGAGATCTTTGCTGGAGATGGGGTTTGGTACGGCTTATCAAGCAATGCCTTTTGGTCATACATCGGAATTTCTTCGCCAGCATTGCCATCAGACGAGGAAGATGCAATCTTTCAAGATTTACTAGCAACGGACTTCTTCTTCGGAGCTCGAGGAGAAACAGACTTCCTCTTCTTCTTCTTCTCTTTTCGGGTAGATGCCCTTTCCTTCTTTTCCAGCACATCCTATTGTGTCAACTCAACATTTCACTGTCCCACTTGATTTTTCTTTGCAAGTCTTGCCTCACGCTTGGCCTTGGCCTTTCCCCTTTTTGCAACTTCTTCGAGAAAATCAGCTACGGTTTTGAGGGAATCATCATGAGCATTGGCAGGCGGTGCTGGTGTTACTTTTTCATCGTCCTGCCCAAGGTAGCCCTCTGCAATGCAATCATTCCAGGGTGGAGTGAATGCAAACATGATTTGGTATTTCCTTCGGACATTCTCATAATTGAACCATTTCTTCGCGCAATGTCGGCGAATCTTTTGCAATTTGTTGTTCCTTTCCGGAGCAGTTTCCACTCCAGGTGGAGTCCTGTATGTTTCCTGATCAGACATCTCAGCCACGGTATTTCTTTCTCTTCCGCATCCACCATTTTTGGGATTTCCATCAGAGAACATGGTTTTGGAGCTTGTGAATAGCTCATCCTCTGGCTGACTTTGAGATGAGGGAACATCTCATCTTCTTTAGCAGATTCTGATTCAGACTTTTTCTTCGGCGCTCTTGGTGGCTTTGCTGATTTTCTTTCGACCACTTTTGCCTTGTTAGCCACCCTTGGCTGCTGCGGGATTTCTTCCTCTGAACCAGAATGCTCATCCGAACTATTTGCCATGACCACTCCCGAGAGAGAAACACAAATTCCAAATAAAGCACAGAAGAAGTCACAAGCATGCACAAAGAAATTTTAACTCAAAACAGATGGTTTTTCAGGAAGCAGACATGGATCCATGGCATTCACTTTCAAGATATCATCGAGTGGGTTGCAGTATGCCTAGGGTTGACATAACCAATCCTCTAATCTTTCGATGCATACACAGTGAACCTTAGATCCAGATGGCTTGTATGAGAAACAACTACAAACCGTACAAGTCATAGCTTATTGAACCCTAAAGATCTACCGCAAGGAAATAACATTGGATAAATGGCGTCGAGATGTACTACTCTAGAACAGGAAGGGAGTAGAGAAAGTTGTAGATCTGAATGCCCTAACTTGGCGAGACAAATCAACTACAGCAACACATATGTGGAGAGTTACCGTACTGGCTTAACCAATGGTGACGGAGCTTCGCCGGAGTTGCACGGCGAGGCTTGACGGCGATGCTGCTTCGAGCTCAGGCTCGGATGGAGTGCGAGAGGAGAGGTCGAACAAAGAGGAACCAAAGGAAGAAGAGACCTCGAGAGGGGGTATAAATAGCCTGAGGGAGAAACCGCCCACTCTGAAATCTACGGACGAAAAACTCGGGTTGTTCCATGACGTCTACTATGCAACTTTATTCTTATAGACTCGTGTTGGGCCTCCAAGCGCAGAGTTTTGTAGGAAAGTAGCAATTTTCCCTCAAGTGGATGACCTAAGGTTTATCAATCTGTGGGAGGCGTAGGATTAAGATGGTCTCTCTCAAACAACCCTGCAATCAAATACAAGAAATCTCTTGTGTCCCCAACACACCCAATACAATGGCAATTGTATAGGTGCACTAGTTCGTCGAGGAGATGGTGATAAAAGTGTAATATGGATGGGAGAAATATATTTTTATAATCTGAATAAATAAAAACAGCAAGGTAGCGAACAATAAGAGTGAGCACAAACGGTATTGCAATGCTTGATAACAAGGCCTAGGGTACGTACTTTCGCTAGTGCAATCTCTCAACAATGATAATATAATTGGACCATATAACCATCCCTCAAAGTGCAACGAAGAATCACTCCAAAGTTCCTATCTAGCGGAGAACATAAGAAGAAATCGTAGGGTACGAAACCACCTCGAAGCTATTCTTTCCGATCGATCTATCCAATAGTTCGTACTAAAATAATCACCAAATAATTTCAGATTCATAATACTCAATCCAACACAAAGAACCTCAAAGAGTGCCCCAAGATTTCTATCGAAGAAACAAAGGCAAGAACGTGCATCAACCCCTATGCATAGATTACCCCAATGTCACCTTGGGAATCCGCGAGTTGAGTGCCAAAATATATATCAAGTGAATCAAAATAATACCCCAATGTTACCATGGGTAGTCATATGCAAGACATATATCAAGTGCTCTCAAATCCATAAAAGCATTCAATCCTATAAAAAGAAATCTCAAAGGGAAAACTCAATTCATCACAACAAGATAGAGAGGGGAAAACACCATATGACCCGACTATATTAACAAAGCCCCCGATACATCAAGATCATGCCATCAAGAACACGAGAGAGAGAGAGAGAGAGAGATTAAACACATAGCTACTGATACAAACCTTCGGCCCTGAGGGTGGACTACTCCCTCCTCATCATGGTGGCCGCCAGGATGATGAAGATGGCAACCGGTGATGATTTCCCCCTCCGGCAGGGTGCCAGAACGTGGTCTAGGTTGGTTTCTCGTGTCTATAGAGCCTTGCGGCGACGAAACTTCTGATCCATAAAAAATCCACAAAAAGTTTCGCGGTGTTTGGACTCCTTTTGATATTGATTTCCTGCGATGTAAAAAACAAGCAAAAAACAACAACTAGAACTGGGCACTGGGTCAATAGGTTAGTCCCAAAAATGATATAAATTTGCTATAAAATGATTGTAAAACATCCAAGAATGATAATATAACAACATGAATACTTCATAAATTATAGATACGTTGAAGATGTATCATCATCCCAAGCTTAATTCCTACTCGTCCTCGAGTAGGTAAATGATAAAAGAAATAATTTATGAAGTGTGAATGCTAGGAAAGTGCACAAGTTTGATCAATAACAATTTCAATCACTTTTCCTAGCATCATAACAACAATTCTTTCCTATAAAACTTCTCATGTTAAAGTAGCAACCAATTCACATGTTAAGGTTCAAACAATGGATTCTCTTGAAACTCAACAACCTATGTTCTCAGTCACCAAGCAATTGTAATTCAACTTATTCAACAGAGTTTAAGTAAGAGCTCCAATACTCAACCATCATATAGTCTTCTATGATTGCTAACACTCACCGCATACACATGAGCAAAACATTTCAACTGGACACATAGAAAGATAGGGGCTTATAATTTTGCCTCCCAACGTATTCACCTCAAGGGTGATGTTAACAATAATAACTCATGCTACCCATATACAACTGGATATATGTGCCTAGAACTTTCCTCACCACATGATGCTTGCCAAAAGAGAAAAATCAAAAGGAATAGAGAGAAAAACTTTGACTCTTGCATGAAAATAAATACATAAAAGTAAAAGGTAGGCCCTTCGCAGAGGGAAGCAGATGATGTAGGGTGGAACCCTAATCGCCCGATCTTTCACGAAAGGAGCGGATCCCACGAAGAACGCGAAGAACACGAGGAGGGAAACGAGGGAAACACAAGGGGAAACACAAGAGGAACACTCAAACTAACAAGAACAAGTCACACATGTGCTAGATCCTCGGGTACATAGAATGATACATGAATCCACGGACAACAAAGGACGATACAAAGGTAGCCGGTCTTCTCCGTGAGGAGGTCTTGAATCCACGGGGGGTCTTCCCTTTGAAAGGGGGCTTGAATCCAAAGGGATCTTATCTGAAGAGGTCATGGTCTCTCACGAGGAGTAGATCCGATGTTGATGAGTGAAGCTCCATCTCTCAGTATGAGCTAAACCAACGCTAACCCTAGAAAGTCGTACGGGATAGAGTATATATAGTCTAGGTGACGAAAGGGTACACGGGCCTCGGCCCAAGTGGTTGCGTGCAGGCAGGGCCGGATGTTCTGGGCGCCGGAGGTTCCGGGGAGGGTCCGGCCTCACCAGAGAGTTGGCGCGGTGGAGATGTGCTGGCATCCAGGGGCCGGAAGGTCCGGGACGGGGTCCGGGCTAACCCGAGAGTTGGCACGCCTGGGCTGGTTGAAGTCATCGACGGCCAAAAGCTCCGGGTCGGCCGGAAGGTCCGGGGGCCGGAAGTTTCGGGCTCTCCAGAGTGTTGACGCCTGTCTCTTCTTCTACAGTCCTCGGCTCCGAGTCTTGAGCATTGTACCTGATGACACATAGTATCTCGGACTTAGGCAGTAGCCATGTCTCACTTGAAGAGGGGGAAAACTCAAGTAGGAGTGATGTCACCTCGGATTGAATAGCACGTGCCCTAGCCCTTGTCATTGGTCCACTTGGAGCTTGGATAGTTGAGGTGGCGTCCATGGGGATGGTCGTGGGATGCTCCGTATCATCTCCCCTCCCTTGGGGAAGATCCATCCTCGGATCAAGTTCTTCATCACCATGGAAGGGAGAGAGATCTTTGATGTTGAAGATGTCGCTCACGTTGTACTTGTCGCGCAGGAGGTCGATCTTGCAAGCGTTGTCGTTGTAGCGTGCGAGCACCTTGAAGGGTCCAGCTGCTCGAGGTCGAAGCTTAGACTTGCGTTCTTGTGGAAAGCGCTCCTTGCGAAGGTGTAGCCACACGAGATCACCAATGTTGAAGACCATAGGTTGCTTGTTGATGTTGAGCTTGGTCGCAAGGCGTTGTACTTGGCGCTCGATGGTGTTTCTTGTATCTTCATGCACCATCTTGATATGGGTCGCTCCTGCACTTGCATCCAAATTGATTCGCTCTTGGAGTGGTAGAGGTAGAATATCCAATGGTGACAAAGGGTTGAATCCGTAGACGACCTCGAAAGGGGACTTGCCGGTTGTTGAGTGTCTTGCTCGGTTGTAGGCGAACTGGGCGATGGGTAGACACTCCTCCCACTCCTTGATGTTCTTCTTGATGAGTACTTGAAGTAGAGTGGAGAGTGTGCGGTTTGTCACCTTCGTTTGGCCGTCGGTTTGAGGATGGTAAGCCGTGGAGAAGAGTAGCTTGATTCCGAGCTTGGCGCATAGGGTCTTCCAAAAGTAGCTAAGGAACTTGACATCGCGGTCCGAGACGATGGTTTTTGGCACACCATGGAGACGCAAAATTTGCCTACAAAAGAGATTAGCAACATGTGAAGCACCGTCTATCTTGTGGCAAGGAATAAAATGTGCCATTTTTGAGAAACGGTCCACAACGACAAATATAGAATCTCTCCCATTTCGAGTTCTAGGCAAACCAAGGACAAAGTCCATGCTAATGTCTTCCCAAGGTTGGTATGGAATTGGTAAAGGCATATAGAGACCATGAGATTGAGCTTTGGACTTAGCTTTGCGACATGTAGAACACCAGTTGGTGAAACGATTGACATCCCGAAACATCTTAGGCCAAAAGTAGCTTTTCGAGAGCGTGGCGAACGTCTTGTCACGTACGAAATGTCCCATTAAGCCTCCTCCATGAGATTCCTGCAAAAGCAACAAACAAAGAGAGGACTCGGGAATGCAAAGTTTGTTAGCTCTCATAAGGTAGCCATCTTTGATGTAATAGCGTTCCCAAGATGTATTCGACAAACACTTGGCATAAGGAATGGAAAAAGTTGTATCATGCTCATATAAGTCTTTGATATTCTTGAAGCCAATGACATCTAACTCAAGTTGTGTGACAAGCATGCAAATGCGGGAAAGAGCATCCGCTACTATGTTTTCTTTACCCTTGATGTACTTGATGACATAGGGAAAAGACTCAATAAATTCACTCCATTTAGCATGACGCTTGTTCAACTTAGTTTGTCCCTTAAGATACTTGAGAGTCTCATGATCGGTATGAATGATAGCATTGATAGGTCTACAATCGGAGCACATGCGAAAACTACCATCACGTTTAGGCACAAGGATGACCGGAATGGCACAAGGGCTCAAACTTTCACGCACATGTCCATGGTCTATGAGATGCTTTACTTGCCTTTGAATTTCTTTGGTTTCTTCGGGGTTGACGCAATAGGGAGCTTTGTTTGGAAGTGGCGCTCCGAGGATGAGGTCGATGCGGTGCTCAATGCCTCGAAGTGGGGGTAGTCCCGGAGGTAGCTCATCGGGGAAAACATCTTGAAATTCCTGCAATAGAGAAGATAACACCAAAGGTAGATTGTGAGAGGTGTTAGTTATTGGTGCCTCGTCCTTGCACAATAGGACATAGTGTAGGACACTTGATGGGTTCTCACACACTTTTCTCATCTCATGTTTGGTGGCAAATAGAACTAGGTTCTTGTTTTCGCTCATCGTGGAGGCACTCGATTTGGGATTGTGGCGCTCACTCACTTTTTGGTGGCTCACTCTCTCACTATTCTCTCCATGATGGGTGTTTTTCTTGTCGGCGATCGCGTGACTTGGCGACATTGGACGGAGGACATACTCCTTGCCCTTCATCTTGAAGATGTAGAGGTTCGTTCGGCCGTTGTGGACGACTCCTCTATCGAATTGCCATGGCCGTCCAAGGAGAAGATGAAAAACGGTCATTGGAACAACGTCGCACTCCAAGGTGTCTTTGTAGGCGCCGATCTTGAAGGAGACTTGTACTCGGTGCTCGACTTGGATAGTGCCATAGTCACTAAGCCATTGCACTTTGTATGGATGTGGATGCTTCATCTTGGGTAATTGGAGCTTGGAGCAAAGTTATTCACTTGCGAGATTGTGACAAATCCCTCCATCGATGATGACCTTGACGGATCGTCCATTGATGCCGGCCTTGGTGTGGAATATGTGGCATCGTTGGTCTTCTTCTTGGTGATGTTGGAGAGTCAAGACTTTGGAGACAACAAGTGCGGGACTCGAGTCTTCATCACAAAATACTTGTTCTTCTTCATTGTTCACTTGGCGGTGCATGGCGACGTGCTCGAGGGCTTCCATTTCACCTTCACTCATGGAGTCATAAGTGCCATCGTTGTTGAAGACCATGGTCCGCTTGTTGGTGCACTCATAGGACTTATGGCCTCGGCCTCCGCAAGTGAAACACTTGAAGGAACTTGTCTTGACGGTCTCATCGGTTGGGATTGATGATGATGAAGCTCTCGGCTTGAAGTTGCTCGTAGGAGGATGGCTTGTAGTTGACGAAGCTTTCTTGGAAGTTGACTTGTCGATGTGGGAAGTAGAAGGTCTTGTAGTCCGTGTTGTAGTCATTGAAGCTTGGTTGTTGGAGAAGCCGTAGGACTTGGATGAGAACTTGGCATACTTGAAATCATCTTGCACTTGGCGTTCCGCTTTGGTATCTTGGTGCACTAGCTCGATGAGATTTGAGTATGGTTGGAAGTCGGCGATCTTCTTGATAGGATGATTGAGTCCATTCAAGAAACGTGCCATTGTTTGCTCATCATCTTCCGTGACATTGGCTCGTATCATGGCAATCTCCATCTCCTTGTAGTAGTCTTCAACGCTCTTGGTTCCTTGCTTGAGTTGTTGGAGTTTCTTGAAGAGATCGCGGTTGTAGTAGGTAGGTACGAAGCATGCTCTCATGACATCCTTCATTTGCGCCCAAGTAGTGATGGGTGGTTCACCTCTTGCCTCTCGGCGCTCAATGACTTGTTCCCACCAAATGAGCACATAGTCTTGGAACTCAAGGGATGCCATTTCGATCTTCTTCTCTTCGTCATAATTGTGCAAATGGAAAATCTTGTCAACTTTCAATGCCCATGAAAGGTACTCTTCGGGGTCGTTGCTTCCGTTGAACTTGGGCATGGTGAACTTGAGCTTGCCGTAGCGTTGCTCTTCATTGTGTTGGGGTCGGGGATGATAACGCCCATGTTGTAGATGATTGTTCAACTCATGCTGCTCTTGGCACGGAGGGTTGTTATCCTCATGTTGCTCTTGTCGTGGAGGATTTCCATTGTCTTCATGCTCTCGATGAACTTGATGGTGTTGGCGAGCTTGTGGAGGATCTTCGCGAGCTCGAAGGGGAACTTGACGATGCACGCGAGCGTGAAATCTTTGTTCTTGAATTTCTTCGCGATGTGCTTCCTCTTGTTCACGGGCTTGTCGGCTTCGGTCGGCAATGGCTTGACTCAAATCGCGTAGAGCTTGTTGCGCCGCAAGTGCTTGAGCATCACGGAGTTGTTGTGCTTGACGTTGTGCCTCGGCATCTATGTCATTTTGGTGTAGACGCGCTCACTCTTCCTCTTCATGTTGGCGTTGACGTTGCCGTTCTCGTGCAAGCGCAAAGGCTTCTTCAGTTTGACGTTGTCGGCGCTCTTGAGAGTCGGTGTCTCTTAGGGGATTGAGGCTTGCTTGATGGTCGGCGCGCGCGGCTCGACGAAGAGTGTTCGATGTCGGCGTACTTGAGCCGGAGAGGGTGAAGTCAGAGTGGCGGTTTGAACGACTCCTTCTTGAAGTGGAAGACGAGCGGTTGAGCAACAAAGCACGAATTTCGTCCATCCTTGCGTCATTCTCTTTCTTGTGATCATCGAGCTTGTGGTCAAAGTAGTCCTTTGTACATTGCTTGGAAAGTCGCAAGTCGGCAGCAAGGTTGTCGATGCGTTCACTCATCGCTTGTTGCTCTTGATGCAAAGCACGTTGTGCAGCAAAGAGGTGACTCTTGGTGACGAAGGAGTTCATGTCGTCGTCTTGCTCCATGAAGAGTGGGTTGGTAGAAGTACTTGGCCTATCCATCATTCCAAGACAAATGTGAGTGGTAGAAAGAGAGGAACGAGTACCAAATGTACCTTGACCGAAGTTGAAAGTGGATCGAGGATCACTCCAATGTAGGACAAGGAAATAGCACAATTGGTACGAGTTCTTGTCGATTTCTCACACCTACACAAGTAAAAGCTTTTGGTGGAGCTTGGTTAGGATGGGAGCACAAAATTTGATGTAATTGTAAGTGAGCTTCAATAATGTTGGAAAAGATTCGCAAGATGCAATGTAACAAGTAGACCAAGCATATAAGGTACACGGAAACACACACGCAAAAAGATAAGTGGGGTTGTGCAACCAAGGGTGAGCCAAAATGTGGAATCCAGAAAAATGCTCTTGTTGCACAACACTAGAGAGACGCTAGCACGATTGCACGATAGGCGGATACAAGAACTTGTGCACAACCTACTTAGCAAAAATGCAATGACTTCTAGCCCAAATATTTTGTATGCAAGGTGTTGCTATGATATGATCCAAGATGATCGAGTATTACAATCTTAATGTTGTATGATGCTATGGTTCTTGCTTAAAAGCTCTTTGCGTATCTTTCCTCTTTGCTTAAAAGCTTGGTTGGCTCTTTGATGTTTGAGCTCTTTTCTCATGCAATGTTTGACGAACCAAGATAACAAGTGAGTATGCGATGACAACTTTGTGACACAAGAGATGATACCAATATAGGCAACAATGATGTATGTATGTATGCTATGGGAAGTATGATCACTAATGTGCACAAGTCTTGTTGCCGGCAATACTCAATGGCTAGTCTCGATGGGTAAGCCACGCAAAGGAGTAAGGCTATGATGGCTATCAATGTAATGTCAATAATGATATGTCCAATACCAAGATTAGGTTACCGGTCTTGCTTCCGGTATGGTGTCAAAATGGTGGCACGAATACCAAGTCGTAGTCAAGGTGGTCGTTGTTGATGACGCATCCGTGGAGAAGATGAGCAGCGGTGATGTCGATGTCGAACCGTACCTAGATAGCCGAAACACAAAAGGATACGGTACCGCAACTCAAATTCTCAAACCTCAAAGTAGCAATTGTGTCGGAGAGCGAAATGGTCCAAAAATGGTGGGTTATGCGGAAGTGGTGGAGGTATGCGGAAGTATATATGGTATATGGTGAGCACCGGAACAAAATTTGGTGGAAAATTGGGTGGAGTTGTGGGAGTAGTGCGAACTTTCTTTCGAAGCCGGAAGTTCCGGGCAAGACGGAGGGTCCGGGGTCCAGAGGTTCCGGGGAAGGCCTAAAGGTCCGGGGGTCGGAATGTCCGGGATGGATCGGAAGTTCCGGTGGTCGGGATTCTGCCAAGAACAGAGACTTCGGGATCGTGGATTTTGGCGGAAAAACTTGGGGAAAAAGCCCAAATCCGAAGGGGAAAAAGAAGAAGTTGGAGGAAAAGAAGGGTGGGGAGGCTAGATCTACGAGCCACACACAAAATTCACGGATCAAAACCAACAAAATCTCAACACACGAACAAATCACAAAAAAAATTGGGGCTGTTTTTGGTGGGGATTTTCGGATTAGGATGAAAAACAACAAAATTAGGCTAGAAACACAACGAGGAGGCTCCGAAATCGTGATCAACCTTGCTCTAGATACCAAGATGATGTAGGGTGGAACCCTAATCGCCCGATCTTTCACGAAAGGAGCGGATCCCGCGAAGAACGCGAAGAACATGAGGAGGGAAACGAGGGAAAACACAAGGGGAAACACAAGAGGAACACTCAAATTAACAAGAACAAGTCACACATGTGCTAGATCCTCGGGTACATAGAACGATACACGAATCCACGGACAACTAAGGACGATACAAAGGTAGCCGGTCTTCTCCATGAGGAGGTCTTGAATCCACGGGGGGATCTTCCCTTAGAAAGGGGGCTTGAATCCAAAGGGATCTTCTCCGAAGAGGCCTTGGTCTCTCACGAGGAGTAGATCCGATGTGGATGAGCGAAGCTCTATCTCTTAGTATGAGCTAAACCAACGGTAACCCTAGAAATTCGCACGGGATAGAGTATATATAGTCTAGGTGACGAAAGGGTACACGGGCCTCAGCCCAAGTGGCTGCACGCAGGCAAGGCCGGAAGTTCCGGGCGCCGGAGGTTCCGGGGAGGGTCCGGCCTAACCAGAGAGTTGGCGCGGTGGAGATGTGCTGGCATCCGGGGGCCGGAAGGTCTGGGCAGGCCGGAGGTTACAGGTGCCGGAAGGTCCGGGACGGGGTCCGGGCTAACCCGAGAGTTGGCACGCCTGGGCTGGTCGAAGTCATCAGCGACCGGAAGCTCTGGGTCGGCCGGAAGGTCCGGGGGCTGGAAGTTTCGGGCTCTGGCCGGAAGTTCCGGGCTGTCCAGAGTGTTGACGCCTGTGTCTTCTTCTACAGTCCTCGGCTCCGAGTCTTGAGCGTTGTACCTGATGACACATAGTATCTCGGACTTAGGCAGTAGCCATGTCTCACTTGAAGAGGGGGAAACTCAAGTAGGAGTGATGTCACCTCGGATTGAATAGCACGTGCCCTAGTCGTTGTCATTGGTCCACTTGGAGCTTGGATAGTTGAGGTGGCGTCCATGGGGATGGTCGTGGGATGCTCCGCATCAGCAGAGGTTTCCATGCGCTTTTTGTTTGTATGCTCAATCCCTTAGTGCAAAAGAACGTCACATTTTATTGCCCCTTATGGTAGCAACCTTTATTATGCAGTCTGTCGCTTTTATTCTTTGCCATCACAAGTTCATACAACGCTCAATTTTCTCTTACACTAAATGATCTAACACTTTTAGAAGCAATTTTTATTGCCTTATTGCACCGATGACAACTTACTTGAAGGATCTTGCTCAATCCTTAGGTGGGTATGGTGGACTCTTGAAAATAAGATTTGGGTTTAAGGGTTTTTGGATGCACAAGTAGTATCTCTATTTGGTGCGGAATTTTTGGCTAGCAAAGATGGCAGGGCAAGCACCACATGTTGAAGGATCTATGACAATATAACTTCTATGTGAATATGAACAAACACAAACCATTACATTGTCTTCCTTGTCCAACATCAACAATTTTGGCATATAATATTTTGATGGGGGCTCACAATCACAAAAGATTTCCAAGATAGTGTATTTGCATGTGAAAGTTCTCTTCCTTATAGTAATCATTCAGGAATTGCTTGTATGACCAATATTGTGATTGTCAAGCTTCAAAAGATTTCACTTTCCAAACCCAATGTGAAGCTACTACTAGGCATGATATGAACATATAATTTCAACTTCATCATATTCAGTTCATTCAACAATTTACTCATAGGATATAAGTGAAGCACAAGAGTAAATGACAAGCTACTCCAAAAAGATATAAGTGAAGATCAAGCGAGTAGTTATGTAAATGGGTAGCTATTTGATGACTCTCTCTTATTTAAAAGTTTCAGATCTAAGTATTTTATTAAAACAGCAAGCAAAACAAAACAAAATGACATTCCAAGAATAGCACACATCATGTGAAGAAGCAAAAACTTAGGCTCAACCGATAATTGTCGAAGAAGAAAGGTGGGATGCCTACCGGGGCATCTCCAAGCTTAGATGCTTGAGACTTCTTTAAATATTATCTTGGGGTGCCTTGGGCATCCCCAAGCTTGAGCTTTTGTGTCTCCTTAATTCCTCTCATATCACGGGTTTCCTAAATCTCAAAAAATTTATCCGCACAAAACTCAACAAGAACTCGTGAGATAAGTTAGTATAAACCAATGCAAAAAACCTTATCATTCTCTACTATGGAAAATCAATAAAATTATCATTCAACATTGCATACTAAAGGCCTATGCATATTTAATACTCCTATCCTCAAATAGAATCGTTAAACAAGCAAATATATGCAAACAATGCAGACATAACAGCAATCTGCCAAAACAGTACAGTCTGTAAAGAATGCAAGAGTATCAATACTTTTTTAACTCCAAAAATTATGAAAATTTACAATACTATAGAAAATTTATCATATATTATTGTGCAAAATTTATCACATTTTGACTTTTCTCGAGAATTTTTGCAACAGCGATAAATTTTCTGTTTTGAAACAACAACACGTAGACTTGCAAAATAAGCATAGTAAATGCTATACTTGACATTTTATTGAGAAGAAAGATGTGAAACATTATTCTAAATAATAGCAAGCAAATTCTAACAAAATAAAACAATGCTCCAAGTAAAACTCATATCATGTGGCGAATGAAAACATAGCTCCAAGTGACATTACCGATAATGTTGGAGACGAAAGAGGGGATGCCTTCTGGGGCATCCCCAAGCTTAGTTGCTTGGATCTTCCTTGGATATTAAATTGGGGTGCCTTGGGCATCCCCAAGCTTAAGGTCTTGTCACTCCTTATTCTCCTCATATCAATGTTTCACCCAAAACTTGAAAACTTCAATCACACAAAACTTAACGGAACTTCGTGAGATAGGTTAGTATGATAAAGAGCAAACCACTCACTTTTGGTACTGCCAAAGACAAGATTGTTCTCACACAATGCCTACTATACCATATCATTTCCACAATTATTGAGCAATATAAGCCATAAAAACTAGAAAAGAAGCAAACTATGCATTGAAAACAGAATCTGTCAAAAACAGAACAGCCTGTAGTAATCTGTACTCCAACCGTACTTCTGCTACTCCAAAAATTCTGAAAAGTTAGGAAAACCTATGAAATTTATCTATTAATATTCTGGAAAAAGAATCAGTATTTTATCACGCTTATGTTAAAAATGAAAATTATTTTCCTGAACAAAAAAGTTTCTGTTTTTCAGCAAGATCAAATCAACTATCACCATAGACCATCCCAAAGGTCTTACTTGGAACTTTATTGAAACAAAAACTATAAAACATGATTACTACACTAGCTTAATCATGTGAACACACAAAAACAATAGGTAAATGTAGTGACCCGACCTCAAACGGTCAAGTCTCTGTGCTTCAGTGTCATCCCTGGATCGGTAATGCTGACACACACAGTACTCAAGGATTTATAACAGAGTAGCAATCACACACTTATTACATCGAATGTCTCAAAAGAGAGCTTATTACAATAAATATGGCTTAAGGCCATCTAATACGATAACAGCGGAAGGCTTGGAAGATAAAGTGAGTCCATTAACTCCAACGGCATAGCTGAGCTACACGGCATCGACCTAACGAACCTTACTCCTCGTCTGAAAAGTCTACAACATGATACATTGCAGCCTGAAAATGGGTCAGCACTTGGAATATGTTGGCAATATAACACAGTAGAGCAAGAACAGAATAATGCTATCACTACATGCATATTTGGCTGGTGGAAAGCTCTATGGTTATAGTTTTTGCGAAAAGCCAATTTTTCCCTACAACAAAGGAATACATTTTAATTTAACTATCATGGTAGTTGAAACATCATTGAGAAGGTTCCTCCAACTCAATCCCAATTAAAGTAATTAACAACCCAACAATATTAGTTTGGAGTGATGAGATACTTACGATACCCCAAGTACTAGATACTCAAGATGTCCATAACCGGGGACACAACAAACCATGATTAGTTTATACACTCTGCAGAGGTTTGCGCAGTTTTCCCCACAAGACCCGATCTCCTGCATTAGATTTGCACTACATGGTGTTTGAGAAACGGATGACTGAGACACAGTCTTTCAGAAGCATTAACCCCTTACTCCGGGCAGACCATACCAAACCTACATCCCACTACCTGCTGATCCACCTCTTCGGGAGCTTCACGCAACTTACTCAACTATGCTAGAGCCCATAATAGCTAGTGGCTGCACACGAAAGTTTCTAGCATGAAAATATCTTAGTTCCCTTTGAGCCTGGGTGGCGGACCATAGGATTATCACACGGGTACTCCGGGATATCCTAGGACAACATTGGATTCTCCAAGTGCCCAACAAACAATCCACCCAGATGTGTATTCAAGTTGCCACCTTAAGTTAAACCATTAATTAACAATCTCACATCTGTCATGGATTTCACTCACCCAAACCACGTCTACGAGCATAGCATGAAAATATAAGCAATACGTAGAAGTAACTCCCAAAGGTTTGAATATAACAGGGCAATAGGTTCTACCTCATCAACTATTTCCCAACCCACATGTTAATCACATCCTAACCATGCAATGTTTGAGGATTGGAACTAATGCATAAAAACTGGGTGATAAAGGGGTATGATCAAAGTGTTACTTGCCTTGCTGATGATCCGCAAAACCTAGGGATTCATAGTAGCACGCTTCGCACTCCGGGTGTTCCATCGCAAACAAACAATATCATACATAAGCAATCAAGCAAAGAAACACGAGTAAAACTTAAATAAGAAGATCTAACCAGAAAGTTCAACTTAAGAACTCCAGTTTGCAAAAAGAATCAAATCAAACGGAGCAACGAAACTCAAACTGCAAAAGAAACAAGATCCGGTTGCTAATCTGGACTATGGTCAAATTTTACAGTAGCAAAAACTTGTTCAAGTTGGTTAAATGGAAAGAGGGTTTCGAGACGAAGATCTAGGCGCTTGAATCGCCTGATTCCGACAGACGAGCGAAAAGATAAACTAAAACGACAATCGGATCAGAAATCACGATCGAAAATAATCGCGGAAAAATCTGAGAAAAAGAAAACTGATGAACAAGCTAATGAACGAACATTCATTGTCTGTAACTATCGAACGAAAACCATTTGTTAAAACGAACGTACAGACGAACGTTCGCTAAAAAGATAAACTGAGAAAACCGAGGAACCGATCTAAAAAACGAACTAGGGTTTTTTTCCTAAAAAAACCGGCGGCGACGAACGATAGTGGTACCTCCGGCGAAGCTCCGGCGAGGCGGGGCTGCGGCGGCGGGGTGGCGGACTGCAGCGGCGAGGCGCGGTGGGAGGCGGCAGCGGCGCTGCAGCGGTGGCGTGAGGCGCGGCAGAGGCGGCGGCGCGGCTGAAGTGGCGAGGCTGCGGGGCGACGGGGTGGGTGTTGGTGGCGGGGTCCGGGGGTATTTAAGAGGGGGAGGGGCGGCTTGGAGGAGGGGCCAAGGCGGCGGCGAGGGGAGTCCCAGCCGGACTCCTCGTCCGAGGCGGCGGCGGCTCGGTCTCCTGGTGGGAGACGGCGCGCGGGGAAGGTGGGCCGGCTCGGCTGGGCTTCGGCCCAGTCGGGCGCTGGAAGTTAAAAAAATAATAATTCCACCAAGCAGAAATAAATCCTAGAAAATAAAATAAAATTCTAAAAATGCCAAAACAAATTTTCACCGTCTAAATAAAATATTTAGAACGAGATGAACATTTTCTTGGCCATAAAATGCAAATTTGGAAAACGTGCAATTTTTCTAATGCAAATGAAATTGCAATAAAATCCAAATAAAATCAAATATTTGATTTTAATATTTTTCCTCCAATATTTCATTTATTTTGGAGAAGTCATATTATCTCCTCTCATATATTTTAATATGAAATATTTTTCGGAGAGAAAAATAATTAAAACCAAAATCCTCGTTTTCAATATTTGATAAAAAACAAATATGAAAACCGGGAAATCCCCAACTCTCTCCGAGGGTCCTTGAGTTGCTTAGGATTTCGAGGATCGCAAACGAAATGCAATAAAATATGATATGCGAGAATGATCTATGTATTACATTCCAAATTGAAAATTTGGGATGTTACAAACCTACCCCCCTTAAGATGAATCTCGCCCTCGAGATTCGGGTTGGCTAGAAAATAGGTGTGGGTGGTCTTGGCGAAGATCATCCTCTCGCTCCTAGGTGGCTTCATCCTCGGTATGGTGGCTCCACTGAACTTTGCAAAACTTGATAACCTTGCTGCGGGTGACTCGGCTGGCAAATTTGAGAATCCTGACTGGCTTCTCTTCATAGGTCAAATCATTGTCCAACTGAAACGCATCCAAGGGTACTGTATCTCTTAACGGTATATCGGCCATCTCAGCATGACACTTCTTCAACTGTGAAACGTGAAACACATCATGAACTCCTGACAGTCCTTCAGGTAACTCCAACTTGTAGGCAACTTGTCCCATCCGTTCCAAAACATGATACGGTCCAACAAATCTCGGGGCTAACTTCCCCTTAACTCCAAAATGTTTCACTCCTCGCAGGGGTGACACTCGCATATATGCTCTGTCCCCAATTTCATAGGTTATTTCCTTGCGTTTCGAATTTCCATAACTCTTCTGTCTGTACTGAGCGATCTTCAATCTATCTCCGATCAACTTAACTTTCTCTTCAGACTCTTTGATCAGATCTGGTCCAAACAACTATCGGTGTCCTACTTCATCCCACATCAACGGTGTTCTGCACCTTCGTCCATACAGGGCTTCGAACGGTGCCATCTTCAAACTGGCTTGGTAGCTGTTGTTGTATGAGAACTTCGCATGGGGCAAATTGTCATCCCAACTAGATCCATAATCTAGTGCACAGGCTCTCAACATATCTTCCATAATCTGGTTGACTCTCTTGGTCTATCCATCTGTCTGCGGGTGGAATGCTGTACTGAACTCCAACCTTGTCTGTCGGATTTCGGGTTCCGGCAGACCCTTGAGGTTCGAACACTGGGGTGCACGCGGAGATCTCTCCCCTACCGATCTATGTCCAATCTCCTCGCATGATTTGGGCTGGAAACAACGAACAACACAAGGGACACAAGATTTATACTGGTTCGGGCCACCGTTGTGGTGTAATATCCTACTCCAGTGTGTGGTGTGGTGGATTGCCTCAGGGGCTGCTGATGAACAGTACAAGGGAAGAACAGCCTCGCGAGAGGTGTTCTTGAGCTAGTGCGATGAACTGCTAGGGTGAGTTCGGTCGCCTCTCTCTCTCTGCTGGGGTTCTACCAGATCTCTAGCCGCCTGGGTGTGTTGATCCCTCTGGGGTCTTTCTAGATGTCTCTACTCCGTGGTGGCTAGCTCTATTTATAGAGGTCCTGGGCCTCTCCCCAAATAATGAGCGGGAAGGGCGCCAACAATTGGCCATTTTGAAGGGGAACATCTAGTACAAGTTATCCTGACCAAAGGTGGTCTTCGGCTGCCAAAAGTTCTGGTGATGACGTCGTCTTGGGCTCCACGGTGACCTCCATCCTGCCGCTCTGCTGGTCTTGGTCTCGTTGCACCAGAATGGCAACCTTTTCCTGATGCCTTGGCCTATGCTTGCCCCCTTTGCACCAAAGGGGAAACAAGGACACTGCGCAGGCCGGCGCCCACCTGGCGTCTGCCTGGTCTTGGTCGTCATGGCTTGCGTCACGGGTTCCTGCCGAGGTACCCCTGCCTTGATCTCTCCGCCTCCTTGCGATCCTGCCTGATGAGGCTGCCTCTGAGGAAGCTTCCGGTTGTCCGCCACGCGAGGCTTGGCCCCTCATGAGGGTCTTGAGCTTGAGCTGATGAAGATGGGCCGCGCTGGGCCCCACTTGAGCCATGCCGCAGGCCGCAGGCAGGCAAGTCTGGGGACCCCCGTTCCCAGAACGCCGACATTAGCCCCCGGGCCCAAGGCGTGCTCGGGCTTGGCCTAGCAGGAAAGCGAAGGGGCAAGCGTGAAGCGCCGGGGGCCCTAACAGCCTGCGGCCTTGGGAGCCGCGTGGCGATTGATCGGACGTGGGTGACTGCGCTTCCCCATGACACCTCGGCGACCGCACGACTTGATAAGTCCCTGCATGCAGAGAAATCGATCATGATTACCTGCGATCGTGGTGCTCGGCGGTTGGCCTCCTCCAGCTATAAGTATGGGGCCGCACGAGCCCCCTCGTCGTCGCGCCCGCCTGGGTGAAGGTAGCGGGTCAGCCCGCCGTCGCGCCCCGGTGAAGCGAGAGGAGGGATCCGCCTGAGCCCCAGGAGCAGCTCGAGCCTTCGCTGTGGGTCGGCGTAGGACGAATCGCGCCTGTTTTGTTTTCTTTCCTATCCCATGCGCGGGAACTATTTTAGCTCGGTGGCGCTTGGCGCGGTCCTCGCCTCCCGAGGCCGTGGCCTCCTTGTGCGCTTCATGCCCTACAAGGATCAGTAGGAGGGGTAACTTACGGTCTTAGTTGTGGGGGCGATCGGCCCAGGTCCTGCGCTCGTGTCGCGATGCCCGTGGGGCATGGACTGGGAGGGGTGCTCCTGCAGAGGACTTGGATAGGAAAGCTCCAAACGACGGGGGCAGAAAACACTCGCGAGGGTGCCCGCGAACCTCCCTCGCGAGACTTGTGCGAGAGAAAACGAGGCAAGCGAGCGAGAAAGACAAAGAGTCACAAGCCAGGAACATTAGCAACTCCAATAAAACTTCAAACGGGAATAAACAAGCCAACTGCAAAAAGCAAATGGGAAAGCCACGTCCGGCACCTATTCTAGTCTTCGATGTCTTCTCACCAGTGCGGAGCTAAGTGCTGCCACTGGGCGTGGACGGGAGCCCCCGAGGCCCGAGGGCGGCGCTCCGGAGACTCCGGGGCGTGTATAGCCCCACTCATTATTACGTGAGAGTGTCATGGGTGGCGAGCTTCACAGGCATTCGCCTTCTTCACAGGCTCCGGGCCTTTTCCAAAACGCAGTAGCTTCACAGGCATTCGCCTTCTTCATAGGCACCGGGCCTTTTCCAAAACGCAGCAGCTTCACAGGCATTCGCCTTCTTCACAGGCACCGGGCCTTTTCCAAAACGTAGCGGCTTCACAGGCATTCGCCTTCTTCACAGGCACCGGGCCTTTCCTCGGTGCTAGGCCTCGCTCAGGGATAGAACTTCCGGAGATGTTGAATGTTCCACGCGTTCTGGATGGGTACCCCCTCCGTGGTCTCCAAGCACGCGGAGCCGAGCCTGGAGACATGAACAACCTTGAATGG
This sequence comes from Triticum aestivum, assembly GCF_018294505.1. Taxonomy (NCBI): domain Eukaryota; kingdom Viridiplantae; phylum Streptophyta; class Magnoliopsida; order Poales; family Poaceae; genus Triticum; species Triticum aestivum. The sequence continues at coordinate 292,210,081 of NC_057812.1, forward strand.
GCCCTCCCACATGGGAGAGAGCTTATGCAGCCCCTCCCTGGAGAGAACCTGTCTGAGCACGAGATCCCCTACCTCAAGAGTTCTGGGGCGGATGTTGCGGCAGTGGTATCATCGCAGCGCCTGTTGATACCTTGCCGCTCGCAGCGCGGCTTCTCGACGGTGTTCCTCCCCCAGCACAAGATCCATCCCCTGCATGGCGTCCTGCTGCGTCTCGTCGAACGCTAGGACCCATGCGGAGCGACGCCTGACCTCGTGAGGGAGAACAGCCTCTTCTCTGTAGACGAGGAAGAACGGGGTCTCGCCAGTCGGCTTGGTCGCAGTTGTGCGGATTGACCACAACACGGACTGGAGCTCGTCCTACCAGCTCCTGTCGCAGGCCTCCAGCTTCTTCTTGAAGGTCCTGGCTTTGAGGCCCCTCAGGACCTCCGCGTTGGCCCGCTCGGCCTGGCCGTTACTCCGGAGGTGTGCTACCGAAGCGTAGCATATCTGCGTTCCAAGGTTAGCGCTGGTGGGCCAGGCCCGAGCAGCTCGGGGATGATGCAGCCCGAGGGGCGCCCCCAACAAGGTAAGTAAGGAGCATAAGAAAAACGGATACATGCCGCAGGGACGGACCCACGCGGCCTAGGAATGATGCGGCCCTGTGGGCGCTCCCAGCTAAAAACGGAACTTAGAAAGATATCACCTGGTGTTGTTGAAGATGAAGTGGTGTTGAAGAAGCGAGCGATGCGCGATGAAGGCGTCGACCCTCACGAGCCCCCAGGCCCAGGAGCCTCGGGAGGCTCCGGGGGCACAGGTGGGTCTCCGAGAGCCATCTCCATCTCCGCCAGGACCGCACAATTCCTGACCTCCTGGGCCTCCAGAATGCTCCTCAGCAGGCGCTGATGAGCGGCGACCGCGTTCGGCAGGCCGAGAGGCATGCGAACGTAGCTGTGGGGTGGACCCTCACAACGCCCCACGCGCGAAGGCTAGAGGCGCTCCTGAGACGCGGCTCGGTTGAGCCCTGGCACGTCGATGCAGACGCGCAGCCCACCATCCTCGCCTGGATGTGGGGCCATGGTGGGCAAGCGGCGGCTGCTACACATGACTCTCGACTCCTGTAGCTCCTAAGCGTTGCTTGCGATGAACTCCTGAGGGTTTGGTCTTCCTTGCCTTGTACCTTCCTGAGGGAAACGTGCCTAGAAGCACCCCTCCAAGTGGTGCCCGAGCGCCTCCCTCGCGACCTTGGCAAAGTCAGTGGCTCTCCAAGAAAGAGCCCTCGAGCCCTGCCTGAGGAGGGCGCTGGGCGCGCCTTCCTATGCGAGAGAGGGTGGCACTCCCTGATTGGGCGCAGATCCTGACGCAACACCTCCAGAGGCGCCTGCCTCCTTGTGGCTTGGGCCAGGCGAAACCTTCTTGCTTGCGAGTACTTTGGATGAGTACTCACGGTTGCCTTGTTCCCCCTTTTCCTCCCTTTCTTTACCCGGTTGCTGCGACCAGACGATGGAGCCCAGGAGCCAGACGCCACCGTCGATGACGACTACTACCCCGGAGGTGCCTACTACTACGTGCAGCCCGCTGACGACGACCAGGAGTAGTTAGGAGGATCCCAGGCAGGAGGCCTGTGCCTCTTTCGATCTATATCCCAGTTTGTGCTAGCCTTCTTAAGGCAAACTCGTTTAACTTATGTCTGTACTCAAATATTGTTGCTTCCGCTGACTCGTCTATGATCGAGCACTTGTATTCGAGCCCTCGAGGCCCCTGGCTTGTATTATGATGCTTGTATGACTTATTTATGTTTTAGAGTTGTGTTGTGATATTTTCCCGTGAGTCCCTGATCTTGATCGTACACATTTGCGTGCATGATTAGTGTACGACTGAATCGGGGGCGTCACAAGTTGGTATCAGAGCCGACTGCCTGTAGGAATCCCCCTTTCCAACTCCTTGGCCGAAGTCGAGTCTAGACGTTGCAAAATTTTTTACTAACATGGCTGTGCGGCCCATGGGCCCACGTCGCCATTGGGTGGTATTAGGATCTTTTACTCCTCGACCTTTACTCTGGGACTCTGATCTCTCCTCTATTCGGGTTAAAGGAATTTTACTAAATCTAACATTAGGATCTCGTTATCACTTTCACCCGGAGAGCCCCTTATTACTGATGATCGTCTGCTGCACCAGAAGACCCTGAAGATGCTCTCCGCTGTTAACTCGAGAACTTGTGTTCATCGCATTTGCAATTCCCCTTCAACCGTCAACCCTTATGGATAACTACTTGCAGTTGTTATTCTTACATTCATCCCCAGTTGATCTTGTTATTACAAGATACCTTGAAATTCTCTCTGTTGTTCCGAGAATCCTTTGAGCTTACTGCCTTGCTGTTCTTTGTCACCTGAATACCCCTATGGATAATTCTCGCACTTATCGAGTATCCGCTCATCCCCCAGTTGTTCATTTGTTTCACCATGGTCTTCAAAATACTATTCGATCCTCCAAAAATCCTTAGTAGCTTATTGCTCTGTCATACTTGTCTACTTGCATGATGGATGCTTTCCATATGTCTGGCAATATTCGTTAGTATCCTTAGGCATCGTCATTTTGATCCTTTTGATTCAACATGAGTGCGAATGCACGCAATCATCAGTTGATTGTTTTAAATTATCTTTCCGGCTCAGACATCATTTTTGAACATGAGCTGGTTCTCGACCAAACTATTTGTCGTCAATTGTGCCTCTGGTCTATCCAACTTATCCATCCTTGATCAAAGCGACTGCTTCTGATCCTTTGTTTTGGAAATCGTAATTCCTTTGTTATCTAAGCATCGAATTATTCAGATGTTCTATAATATGATACCCGTGCATTCTTCTTCCTCTGGTTGAGTACAGATACTCACATCAGCTCCGTTGTGGATCGCCCGATCCATTGTTGGATTTCATCCGACATCGTCCTTCATATTCAATAACCTTGTGAGCCTTTCCACGGGTGTATATTGCCTATGGTAAATTGTATCCTCTGCTTGGCCAACCATGCTCTGCTTTCGAGCTTGTGTATTTACTTTTGAAACTTGTGGTATATGTTCTAAGAAGCCCCGATGGGTTGAACTTATGCCTTCCTTAATCTGTGTGAACTCAAAAGTTTTCACGGGTCATACTCCTCTGATAATTCACCAGGTAGGTTTTGACACTGAAATCATTTTTATCTAGAGAAGTGAATGAAAGGTTATGCATTGAAGAAGTGGGAGTCGACCTTGAACCTTTGTGTTCATGCCCATGGAAACAATGTAGATCGCATCATTAAAGCTTCTCTTCAAATAAATATTTCCTTGGTATAAGTTTATCTTATATCTAAGATCTGGCATTTTGCAATCGTTGTTCCGGCCATGTTCTCCTTTAAATACCATTTCTCGGACAAGTTGAAGTACTTGTCTTCTGCAGATCTTTGCACCTGTCCAACCTTTACTTTGATCTACCATCGAGTATTACACTCTGGTATCTCGAAAACATCATGGAACTGCATAACTTTTTATGGGTTCTTCGTCAACTGTTATTTCTCACCGATTCCAATTTTCCTAGGTTCTGGGTTGTCGTCAACCGAGAACACCGATATGTGAACCGAGTCTGCACTACGGTTCAATAACTCTAAGTAATCTTCGTTGCTTATGAGTTTATTAATCCTTCAAGTCACTCCTAGCCTGGTCGGCTATATCATTATCGTGCTAAATTTTAGCTGTGCTACCTGCTCTTTATTCCCAGAGCACAATTTTCGACGATGAGCTCAACTTATGTCGACCTTACTCGTCATAGCATTTCGCCTTGAATAGCAAGCTTGATTTCGAGTTTGTGTCATATCCGTGGTTCCAATAACCTTTCGCTTCATCATTCCTTTGACTTGATGTCATCGCCGATCGATTACATCTTCATGGAATCTCTTGACAAATGTGTCGTGATCATCATCAGCATTCCGATCTCTTCCAAGATATCAATCGAATTCATGATGGGAAATACCATCCTTGCCCCTCGATGATTTGTGTAATCATCGACAACATTCTTACCTTCCCCCAACACAAACTTGTTTGTGTTTTGTGTTATACCTTGAGTTCCTTGCTATCCAGCAATTGTTCTTCTTCACCTTGGAGTATTACCATCTTTTATGTCAAGAATGTAGTGAGAATTTCACCACCTCTTGAGAATTCTTGGTATAGTGATACTTCTCACCATCACCATTCTTTCATGGTCCTCGTGTTGATTCCAACCGGGGTACCCACAAGTGAACGGTGCTGTTTGGATTCTGCCCTTCTAGCAACCCTCTTGCTTTGAAGTTAATGGTCGGCCGTTCATTCTTAGACTATTGATTATTGAATCACCATTCCGACGTTGGTCGTGCAACCCAGCCCATATTCAGGTGCACCTTTCAACCAATGTTTAAATGTGTATGCTGTCCTCGAGCATACATCATTATATCATTTGATCTGGTAAATGTTATCTCTTTGTTCATATAATTGTGGAAATCCATTTTTTTGGAAATCTCAATTAATTAGCGCTGAGTCCACCAGCCATCTCCTCCCCTCTCCTTGATTTAATGATGAACACTTGTTTTGGAACATGCTTCCATAGTTTATTTCCCGAGAATCTTGCAACTCCATCACGTCAAATTGAGTTGCACCCTTCCTTCTCAGGCATCATGAGTCTGAGGTATCCTGACACCAATCAGATCCAAATCTCGGGTCTGATATGATGGTTGGAACATAATTCCAAGAGTTATAACTTTGGTCTTAATATGACCCGATAAGGTGGTGTCATTCGTAGCCCACCTGGTCGGAGGCCCTATTGTTATAGTTTCCTTTTTAACAAGGTCAACCATTTTTCCATGGGGAAATTGAATGCCTTGTTTAATAAGTTTATCATGATGGATCCTTTGTGTATCCAAAGTCCGACCTTTGCTTGAAGACCATGTCAATGCCATCTCGAAGCATGTCTGTGGTACTCTGATTTTCAATAAGAACATTTGAAGCACAATGCTAAATGTTTCTTGCTCAATTATCCGAACACCGTTGTATGGGTAATGTCATGAAATTTCTCTCCCCTTACCTAAAGTGTTTTCTACTTTATATCCTATCATGGATATCTTGCTCTGCTTGTCCTTGGGAAGGATATTCCCTGGAAGTATGTGTTTAAACACATTTTCCTTCCCATTGTTCTGTTTAATCTGATAACCATATTTTCCATTTCATTGGTTGGTTTAACGTTTCTTATGATCTATATGATCTCAACAATAATATTCTCCTGCATATGTAAACACCTCGGTGTACAACTCTGTCGGTAAGACCCTGTTACTATTGTTGATGACATTTTGGTAACCACCGATGGACGAGAACTTTGCCTATTGGTCCGCCTCGTTTCAACGAGCAGGAAAATGGTTCTCTTCGTCCCTCGCCCTTGGTACCAACGATGCAGTCAACATAACTGATAGGCTATCCTCTGACATGCCTTGCTTACATGATTGTGCAAGACGTCATCGCCCTTCCTGCTTTTAACCCACATGGTGGGCCCATAACCCACAGTTCCACAGGACCGAAACCTGACTCTCCTATACCCCCTGTTTCCAAACTTATTCCTCGCGCTTGGCTTCGTATTTAATTCACGGTCCACCTCCCTAGTGCTCTATTCTGGTATCGGACACAATACTTACTCTCGCTGCTCTGAACCCCTTTCTCACTCTGGTTCAGACTTCGGGCAATTATGTATCCGCTTGGAACCTCTTATTGTACCTTCGTACCTTACTCGTTGTATTTTATATGTTCAACTCAAGAGATAATCTTATGCTCATCCATGGGTTAACCTCAGATTGTTTTCCCTCACAAGCATTCTGTCGTAGCCGAGCTGGCCCTTACCTATTCGTAAGTGTTGGAGTTCCCGAAGAAAAGGACGACTTCACCATGATGACCTGAAGCAGAGAAATGAAGACGTTAATGTAAGGGATCGGCCTCTTCGAGAAGAGCAAGCCAGGATGAGAAGACCCGCTAGTTTCGTAATCAGAATTTCCCCCCTTACACCCCTCTTAAATCTCGGGACGAGATTTCTTGTAGTGGAAGAGAATTGTGACGCCCGGGTAATTAAGCTACAGTAACCCCCTCGTAATGATGTCACGTCACCACGATTACTGTTGCTAACCTCGTGTTAGTTTAGAACCGATCCAAATCCAAATTCAAAATCAATCAAACAATAAAAGTTTTCAAATATTAAAACTAAAATGTTCGGAGTGATCCAACTAATGCATAGGTAATTATGGTGGAGAAACCTAACTTTAATAAAATGTTTAAGTGTTCAAAATAATTAAAATTGTAGGTTAAATAATAAAATAAATGCCTTTTGAATTTTATAAAATATTAAACTATTTTAGTTGGGATAAGAATTAATGTGGCAGTAGTTTATTTAAAAGTACCAATTTAGGTGTTAGTGATAATTTTTACTAAAACTAAAATAAAATGCAAATAAATTTAAAACAGAAAAGGAATAAATAAAAGAAAGGAAAACATTAAAGAAAAGAACAAAGATAAAAGAATTCCCTCAGCCCAACTGTGCCATGGCCCAGCCATGCCGGCCCACCTATTTGACCTATATGGCCCCAGCCGACCGAAACCCTAGCCCGATCCCCACACTTCCCCTGATCCCCCTCCCTCCTTTCCCGATCTGGATCGAGCCCATCCTCCTGGCGCGCCCGCGAACGAAGGCCGCCGCCAGCAGGCGCGACCTCTGCCCTCGCGCCGCCGCTGGCCGGCGCCAGCCTTCCCCGTTCCCCCTGACCAAGTTGTGGCCATGCCCCGGCGAGCGCCCTCGCGCCCGCAGGCCTTCTCCTGCCCCGCCGGTCATCGCTGTCGACCCGTCGCCCCGGTGCCTCCCTGGCCGTGTCGAGCTCTCCGTCGACCTCCTCCATGTGAGCCTCGTCCGTTCCCCGCCATTTCCTTCAATCCCTTGCCGTAGCCGCCACTCCCGAGCTCCGTCCGTTCGTGCACGCCCCTGCATGTGTGTGTGCTGGCCTCGTCCGCCACTACCGCGCCCAGCCGCCCGCTCGCGCCCCGTCTCCCCGTCGTCGACGTTCCCCACCCGTCGACCTCGTTTGCTGCTCCCGCATCGCCCGCTGCTACCGCTGCCGACCTCCGCCGGCCATTGCCGCGCGCGAGCGCTCGCGCCTCCCATGCGGCCTCGTTCCACGGCACCCTCAACGGGCGAGCGCCTGTTCGGGTGCGCCTATGCCCGAACCCGCCAACACCGACGCCCGCTAAGGCCCCTGGGGCCTATGACAGATGGGCCCCACGCCCAGAACGTTTTTCTTTATTTAAAAATAATAATAAAAAATATATTATAAATAAATAAATAATAATAAAATTAATTAATTAATTGATTAACTAAATAATTAACTTAAATAATCATGTGTAGTTTAACTAATTAAGAGTAATTAACCTAATAGATAGTTACCCTAATTAACTACTGTTAATTAGCTAAACAATCCCTAACAGGTGGGACCCACCTGTTAGGTTGACCAGTCAACTCTGTTGACTGCTGACGTCAGCATGACATCATGCTGATGTCATAAGTCTAATTTCGAATTAAATTAAATAATTAATTAAATTCCATAAATTAATAAAATCTTTAGAAAATCATATATGTTAATCCGTAACTCGGATTAAAAATTTTCAACATGAAAGTTGCTCAAAGCGACGAGACGATTCCGGATACGCAGCCCGTTCATCCACCACACCCCCCTAACCTATCGAACTCGCAACTTTCCCCCTCCGGCCCCTCTGCCCGAAAACGTGAAACACCGGGAATACTTCCCGGATGTTTCCCCCCCCTTAACCGGTACCCCCTCATACCACGTTAGGGCACACCTAGCACCGCTCATTGTCGTGTCACGCATTGTCGTGTTTATGTTTGCATTGTATTCATTGTTTCTTCCCCCTCTTATCTCCGGTAGACTACGAGACCGACGCTGCTACTGCCCAGTTCGACTACGGAGTTGACGACCACTCTCTCTTGCCAGAGCAACCAGGCAAGCCCCCCCCCCCTTGATCACCAGATATCGCCTATTCTCCTCTATACTGCTTGCATTAGAGTAGTGTAGCATGTTACTGCTTTCCGTTAATCCTATTCTGATGCATAGCCTGACATTGTTGCTACATCTGTTGATACCTTACCTGCAATCCTAAATACTTAGTATAGGATGCTAGTTTATCATCATTGGCCCTACATTCTTGTCAGTCTGCCTTGCTATACTATTGGGCCGTGATCACTCGGGAGGTGATCACGGGTATATACTATACATACATACATACTATACAGATGGTGACTAAAGTCGGGTCAGCTCGATGAGTACCCGCAAGTGATTCTGATGAGGGGGCTGAAAGGACAGGTGGCTCCATCCCGGTAGAGGTGGGCCTGGGTTCCCGACGGCCCCCGACTGTTACTTTGTGGCGGAGCGATAGGGCAGGTTGAGACCACCTAGGAGACAGGTGGGCCTGGCCCTGTTCGGCGTTCGCGGATACTTAACACGCTTAACGAGATCTTGGTATTTGATCTGAGTTGGGTCGTTGACCTTATACGCACTAACCATCTACATGGGAGTAGTTATGGGTATCCCAGTGTCGTGGTATTAGCCGAAGCATTTCGTGACGTCAGCGACGGAGCGGCGCGCGCCGGATTGGACTGGAACGCCTGCTAGGCTAGGTCTGCTTCCGGCCGCCCTCGCAACATGCAGGTGTGCTATGGGCGATGGGACCAGACCCCTGTGCGCTTAGGTTTAGACCGGCGTGCTGGCCTCTCTGTTGTGCCTAGGTGGGGCTGCGACGTGTTGATCTTCCGAGGCCGGGCATGACCCAGAAAAGTGTGTCCGGCCAAATGGGATCGAGCGTGTTGGGTTATGTGGTGCACCCATGCAGGGAAGTTAAATCTATTTGAATAGCCGTGATCTTCGGTAACAGGACGACTTGGAGTTGTACCTTGACCTTATGACAACTAGAACTGGATACTTAATAAAACACACCCTTCCAAGTGCCAGATATAACCCGGTGGTCGCTCTCTCTCAGGGTTACGAGGAGGGGATCGCCGGGTAGGATTATGCTATGCGATGTTACTTGGAGGACTTCAACCTACCCTCTTCTACCTGTTGCAAGACGGAGGTGACCAGAAGCGTAGTCTTCGATAAGACTAGCTATCCCCCTCTTATTCTGGCATTCTGCAGTTCAGTCCACTGATATGGCCCTTTACACATATATCCATGCATATGTAGTGTAGCTCCTTGCTTGCGAGTACTTTGGATGAGTACTCACGGTTGCCTTGTTCCCCCTTTTCCTCCCTTTCTTTACCCAGTTGCTGCGACCAGACGATGGAGCCCAGGAGCCAGACGCCACCGTCGATGACGACTACTACCCCGGAGGTGCCTACTACTACGTGCAGCCCGCTGACGACGACCAGGAGTAGTTAGGAGGATCCCAGGCAGGAGGCCTGTGCCTCTTTCGATCTGTATCCCAGTTTGTGCTAGCCTTCTTAAGGCAAACTCATTTAACTTATGTCTGTACTCAGATATTGTTGCTTCCGCTGACTCGTCTATGATCGAGCACTTGTATTCGAGCCCTCGAGGCCCCTGGCTTGTATTATGATGCTTGTATGACTTATTTAAGTTTTAGAGTTGTGTTGTGATATCTTCCCGTGAGTCCCTGATCTTGATCGTACACATTTGCGTGCATGATTAGTGTATGACTGAATCGGGGGCTTCACAAGGACGTGGTGGAGGCACCTCCTGATCTTCGCCTCCCGCGCGGAACGGAGGGCGAAGCAGCGAGAGGGACGGCAAGGGGGAGCCCCCTGCGGTGCTGACGAGCTCGGTGATGCGAGCGAGCCAGTCTTCGTAGAGGTCGTCGATGGGGCGGTAGTGTAGGAGCTCTCTTGCCAGGAGCAGCGCGGCGTGCACGTCCGTGGGGGCGCGACGGGCGTGGGACGACGAAGCGGCTGGAGTTGGTGACAGTGTGGCGGTGCGGCCTTCCCACCATACTGAAGGATGCTGGGACGAGGCCTGCTGCTCGTTCCCTACCGGGCCGGTGGCGGCGTTGGCGGCAAGCGACGGGGAATGACGAGGACGTCCACCGACGGGCACCGTCTAGGCGACGCGGGTGGCGAGGGTAGCCCGGCGCTCGGCGCGAGCCCGACGAGCGTCAGCCATGGACACGATGGAAGATCGCACGCGAACAGCGGAAGAAAGATTCCGGCGCACCCCTACCTAGCGCGCCAAATGTCGGATTTCGGGTTCCGACAGACCCTTGAGGTTCGAACACTGGGGTGCGTGCGGAGATCTCTCCCCTACCGATCTACGTCCAATCTCCTCGCATGATTTGGGCTGGAAACAACGAACAACACAAGGGACACAAGATTTATACTGGTTCGGGCCACCGTTGTGGTGTAATACCCTACTCCAGTGTGTGGTGTGGTGGATTGCCTCAGGGGCTGCTGATGAACAGTACAAGGGAAGAACAGCCTCACGAGAGGTGTTCTTGAGCTGGTGCGATGAACTGCTAGGGTGAGTTCAGTCACCTCTCTCTCTCTCTGCTGGGGTTCTACCAGATCTCTAGCCGCCTGGGTGTGTTGATCCCTCCGGGGTCTTTCTAGATGTCTCTACTCCATGGTGGCTAGCTCTATTTATAAAGGCCCTGAGCCTCTCCCCAAATAATGAGCGGGAAGGGCGCCAACAATTGGCCATTTTGAAGGGGAACATCTAGTACAAGTTATCCTGACCAAAGGTGGTCTTCGGCTGCCAAAAGTTCTGGTGATGACGCCGTCTTGGGCTCCACGGTGACCTCCGTCCTGCCGCTCTGCTGGTCTTGGTCTCGTTGCACCGGAATGGCAACCTTTGCCCGATGCCTTGGCCTGTGCTTGCCCCCTTTGCACCAAAGGGGAAACAAGGACACTGCCCAGGCCGGCGCCCGCCTGGTCTTGATCGTCATGGCTTGCGTCATGGGTTCCTCGCGAGGTACCCCTGCCTTGATCTCTCCGCCTCCTCGCGATCCTGCCTGATGAGGCTGCCTCTGAGGAAGCTTCCGGTCGTCCGCCCCGCGAGGGTCTTGAGCTTGAGCTGATGAAGATGGGCCGCGCCGCGCCCCCACTTGAGCCACGCCGCAGGCCGCAGGCAGGCAAGTCTAGGGACCCCCGTTCCCAGAACGCCGGCATTGTCCCCAAAGTTTGGTGCAGCTGATGCCAAAACTTTGAAGTAAACTATGTCCCTCTATCTGATACGATGTCCTCGGAATTCCATGCAAACATACGATCCTGGTCATGTATATCTTGGCCAACTTCGCACTTGTATAGGTGGTTTTCACTGGGATAAAGTGAGCCACTTTGGTCAAGCGATCAACTACTACCCATATAGAATCATATCCTGATTTGGTTTTGGGTAATCCGGTGATAAAATCCATGCCAAGTTTATCCCACTTCCATTCGGGTATTGGCATAGGCTGTAACAATCCTGCTGGCTTTTGATGTTGAGCCTTCACTCTTTGACATACATCACATACGGCTACATACTCGGTAATATCCTTCTTCATACCCGTCCACCAGAAACGTTCCTTCAAGTCCAAATACATCTTGTTATTTCTAGGGTGTATCGAGTATGGTGAGTCATGAGCCTCCTGAAGTATTAACTTCGTGATCTTTGGGTTATTGGGCACATAAACTCGGTCCTCAAACCATAAGGTGTCGTGCTCATCCTCACGAAAACCTTTGGCCTTTCCTTCGCTCATCCTCTCTTTTATCTCGGCAATCTCTTTGTCCTCCTTCTGAGCTTCTCGAATCTTTCCTAGAATGTCGACTGGACTTCCATTGTTGCAACAAAACCTCTAGGAACAATCTCCAATCGAAGTTCCCTGAGATCCTCTGCTAACTCCTTCGGCAATCCCGTGCTCACTAGGGTATTAACATAACTTTTCCGACTCAAAGCGTCGGCTACGACATTGGCCTTGCCTGGATGATAATGAAGCTTCATGTCATAATCCTTTATAAGCTCCAACCATCTCCTCTGTCTAAGGTTCAGCTCTTTCTATGTGAAAATGTATTTCAAACTCTTATGATCCGTGTACACATCACAACGATTTCCAATAAGGTAATGCCTCCAGGTCTTCAACGCATGCACTACGGCTGCTAACTCCAAAGGATGCGTGGCATAATTCAAATCGTGCGGTTTCAGTTGTCGCGAGGCATACGAAACAACTCTTTCGTCCTGCATAAGCACACTTCCAAGTCCTAGGCGAGAGGCATCGCAATACACTTGGAACTCCTTATGTATATTCGGCAGAATCAGCGCTGGGGCTGTAGTCAAACGTTTCTTTAACTTCTGAAAACTTGCTTCACATTCTTCTGTCCATTTAAATTTGGTATCCTTCTTCAACAACTCCGTCATTGGCTTCGCAATCTTGGAAAAATTCTCAATGAATCTCCGATAGTATCCTGCGAGTCCAAGAAAACTGCGGGTCTCGCTAACTGAGGTGGGTGTCAACCATTCAGTGACTGGATGAACCTTGGTCGGATCTACTGCTACACCTTCTCCTGATATAACATGTCCAAGGAATCCAACTTCCTTCAGCCAAAACTCGCATTTGCTGAACTTGGCATACAACTAATGTTCCCTGAGTTTCTCGAGAACTAAACGCAAATGCTCTTCATGCTCCTCCTCATTCTTCGAGTATACCATTATATCATCAATGAACACCACAACGAACTTATCCAAATATTCCATGAACACTTTGTTCATCATGCTCATGAAGTAGGCAGGGGCGTTAGTCAGTCCAAACGACATGACCATATATTCATACAAGCCGTACCATGTGGTGAATGATGTCTTTGGTATGTCCTTCTCTCGTATCTTCAGCTGGTGATATCCTGATCGCAGATCGATCTTTGAAAACACCTTAACTCCTTGCAGCTGGTCAAACAGATCATTGATCATCGGCAGTGGGTACTTGTTCTTGATCGTCACTTCATTCAAGGCTTAATAATCAACAACCATTCTTAGAGACTTATCCTTCTTCTCTACCAAAAGCACTGGGGCTCCCCATGGTGATGAGCTCCGTCGAATGTATCCTTTCTCCAATAACTCCTTGATATGTTTCTTAATCTCCTCCAGATCATTTGCGGGCATCCAGCATGGTCTCTCCGATATGGGCCCGGTGCCTGGCAATAGCTCTATCAAAAACTCGATGTCTCAATCCGGTGGCATGCCTGGTAATTCTTCTAGAAAAACATCCGGGTAATCCTTCACTACAGGCACTTCCTCCTGAACAACTCCCGTGAGGATATTTACTTGGCTACTTCTTGGCGCATGTCTAGATACATACTTAATCTGTTTTCCCTCAGGGGTGGTGAGACAAATTGACTTACTAACACACTCAATGCTTCCTCCAGACTTTGACACCCAGTCCATGCCTAATATCACATCCAATCCTTGTGACTCCAAGATTATTAGGTCAGACAGAAAAACATGGCTACCAATGGTTAGGGGTATCTGGTCGCACCATCGACTAGCCATGTACTCTGCTCCAGGTGAACTTACTAACAAATGGGTCCTAAGGGTTTGGGTTGGTAGTTTAAACTTATCCACAAATTCCCTTGACATCTATGAATGCGATGCATCAGTATCAAAAAGAACAAGGGAGGTAAAAGACTTAACCAAAAACTTACCAATAACCGCGTCTGGCTGCTCTTCAACCTCCTCCACATTGACGTGGTTCACTTGTCCTTTGTTGAATGGATTGGGCTTCTTTCCAGCGCTCACATTTCTGTTTCCATTCTTCGCTTCAGGGCACTCCGTGGCATAGTGTCCAGTCTTCCCGCACTTGAAACAAGTAACGTGGCTTAGGTCTCTCTTGGCGGGTGTGGCTGGATTGGGGCGGTTCTGATTGTTGCTTGCTCCATTCCCATTCCCATTCCTTGGGCCTGTATGATTATGGTTACTTCCTCCATTGTGGGTGTGGCCTCTATGGTTATGAACAAGTCCTCTCGAGTTCGGGGTTAGGCGAGGCTTCTGCTGAGCTCTTGAATTATACCTTGTCCATACTTCCTCTTACGGCTCTCAATCTGGTGCTGCTTCCCTTCAATCATAAGAGCCTTATCTAGCAACTCCTGGTAGTTGTTGAATGTTGCCACCATCAACTGCATGCTCATCTCATCATTCAGCCCTTCCATAAACTTCTCCTGCTTTGCGGCATCTGTGGCCACATCATCAGGGTATTCTGCTGCTGGATCAACTGAGTGAGCTCCGGTGGGAAGGTAAATCCGGGGTCACGTCTCGGAGGCATCTGATGGGTTTTAGAGGGGAGAGATTAGAATAGAAAAGGGGTCTAATGAGAAGGCACTACCCATATGCACATGAGACAAACACAAACATTTCACTCAATCAATCAAGCAAGGGCATACAATCGATCTAACTATCGTTTACAAAAGTGCTCGAACTATACTATTTACATGGTGGAATACTACTACTGATGTGGTGGTCTACTAGAAATATTCTTCGGTTGAAGACTCCATGATGTCTGCTCCAGCTTCGTCTTCATAGTCATCATCGCTATTGTCGGGGTCTGAGTCGGTGTCGTCGATGATGATGTAGTCCTCCGGGCGAATCTCCTTGCGTTCTTCGTCTTCTCCTCCTAGTGCAGGGTCTCCCAAAAATACTGCTAACTTCCTTTCCAGATCGTCATTCTTCTCCACTAGTACGACAATTTCCTCCTCATAATCTTCACGTGTAGCCTTGAGTTCTTCCTCCAATTCCGTGATCCTAGTCATTGCCTTCTTCAAATCTATCATTCCTACGCACATCTGGTTCTCCTGACGACGAATGTGTTGGTTTAACTCTTGGATGAAAGATGCAATTGATCTATCCTTCCTGGTGCTGATCATCTCCCATTTCTCATCTCTGCGCCCACAAATCTGATAGATAGTATCCTTAAGCTCCTTATGATAAACTTCTCCAATGCATCCCATGGTGATGTGAGTTGCCATACTCTTTCCTAGACTCCAGGTTGGTGCATCGAAGGAAAACTCTATGGGCTTAGTAACTGGCATGAATTTCCTTCCTGGAACTTGAACTTGAATCATCCATCGCTCCTCTTCTAGCAGGGTGGCGTTGTAAGTCCCGGTGAAGCTTGGTATTCCAATGTTCAGGTACCTAGTGACTTCCTTCAAGTGTCGTCCAAAAGGTGCTTCTTCATTCGGTTGTGCAAACTTGTTCCTTGCGTCCGCCATCCTAAAGAGTAGAAAATGGAGAGGAGTCAGAAATGAGGAGATAATAGTGATCTAGGGCTTTAGCTTAGTGGTCGTGTCCTACACTCAGGGTGTGCTCTAATACCATCTTGTAGCGACCCGACCTCAAATGGTCAAGTCTCTATGCTTCAGTGTCATCCCTGGATCGGTAATGCTGACACACACAGTACTCGAGGATTTATAACAGAGTAGCAATCACACACTTATTACATCGAATGTCTCAAAAGAGAGCTTATTACAATAAATATGGCTTAAGGCCATCTAATACGATAACAACAGAAGGCTTGGAAGATAAAGTGAGTCCATCAACTCCAACGGTATAGCTGAGCTACACGGCATCGACCTAACGAACCTTACTCCTCGTCTGAAAAGTCTGCAACATGATACGTTGCAGCCCGAAAACGGGTCAGCACTTGGAATATGCTGGCAATATAACACAGTAGAGCAAGAACAGAATAATGCTATCACTACATGCATATTTGGCTGGTGGAAAGCTCTATGGTTATAGTTTTTGCGAAAAGCCAATTTTTCCCTACAACAAAGGAATACATTTTAATTTAACTATCATGGTAGTTGAAACATCATTGAGAAGGTTCCTCCAACTCAATCCCAATTAAAGTAATTAACAACCCAACAATATTAGTTTGGAGTGATGAGATACTTACGATACGCCAAGTACTAGATACTCAAGATGTTCATAACCGGGGACACGGCTAACCATGATTAGTTTATACACTCTGCAGAGGTTTGCGCACTTTTCCCCACAAGACCCGATATCCTCCGTTGGATTTCTCACACTACATGGTGTTTGAGAAACGGATGACCGAGACACAGTCTTTCAGAAGCATTAACCCCTTACTCCGGGCAGACCATACCAAACCTACATCCCACTACCTGCTGATCCACCTCTTCGGGAGCTTCACACAACTTACTCAACTATGCTAGAGCCCATAATAGCTTGTGGCTGCACATGGAAGTTTCTAGCATGAAAATATCTCAGTTCCCTTTGTGCCTGGGTGGCGAACCATAGGATTATCACACGGGTACTCCGGGATATCCTAGGACAACACTGGATTCTCCAGGTGCCCAACAAACAATCCACCCAGATGTGTATTCAAGTTGCCACCTTAAGTTAAACCATTAATTAACAATCTCACATCTGTCATGGATTTCACTCACCCAAACCACGTCTACGAGCATAGCATGGCAATATAAGTAATACGTAGAAGTAACTCACAAGGGTTTGAATATAACAGGGCAATAGGTTCTACCTCATCAACTACTTCCCAACCCACATGTTAATCACATCCTAACCATGCAATGTTTGAGGAATGGAACTAATGCATAAAAATTGGGTGATAAAGGGGTATGATCAAAGTGTTACTTGCCTTGCTAATGATCCACAAAACCTAGGGATTCGTAGTAGCACGCTTCGCACTCCGGGTGTTCTATCGCAAACAAACAATAGCATACATAAGCAATCAAGCAAAGAAACACGAGTAAAACTCAAATAAGAAGATCTAACCAGAAAGTTCAACTTAAGAACTCCGGTTTGCAAAAAGAATCAAATCAAACGAAGCAACGAAACTCAAACTGCAAAAGAAACAAGATCTGTTTGCTAATCTGGACTATGGTCAAATTTTACAGTAGCAAAAACTTGTTCAAGTTTGTTAAACGGAAAGAGGGTTTCGAGACGAAGATCTAGGCGATTGAATCGCCTGATTCCGATAGACAAGCGAAAAGATAAACTAAAACGAAAATCGGATCAGAAATCACGATCGAAAATAATCACGGAAAAAAATGAGAAAAAGAAAACTGACGAACAGGCTAACGAAGGAACGTTCGTTGTCTGTAACTATCGAACGAAAACCGTTCGTTAAAACGAACATACAGACGAATGTTCACTAAAAAGATAAATCGAGAAAACCGGCGAACCGATCTAAACAATGAACTAGGGTTTTTTTCTTAAAAAATCCGAAGCGGTTTTAAAAAAAACCGGTGGCAACGGACGGCGGTGGTACCTCCGGTGAAGCTCCGACGAGGCGGGGCTGCGGCGGCGAGGCGACGACGGCGCGACGCAGCGAGAGGCGGCGGTGGCGAGGCACGGCAGAGGCGTCGGCGCGGCTGCGGTGGCGGGGTTGCGGGGCGGCGGGGTGGGTGGTGGTGGCGGGGTCCGGGGGGTATTTAAGAGGGGGAGGGGCGGCTTGGAGGAGGGGCCAAGGCGGCGGCGAGGGGAGTCCCGGCCGGACTCCTCGTCCGAGGCGGCGGCGGCTCAGTCTCCTGGTGGGAGACGACGCACGGGGAAGGTGGGCCGGCTCGGCTGGGCTTCGGCCTAGTCGGGCGCTGGAAGTTAAAAAAAATTCCGCTGAACAGAAAATAAATCCTAGAAAATAAAATAAAATTGTAAAAATGCCAAAACAAATTTTTACCGTCTAAATAAAATATTTAGAACGAGATGAACATTTTCTTGGCCCTAAAATGCAACTTTGAAAAACGTGCAATTTTTCTAATGCAAATAAAATTGTAATAAAATCCAAATAAAATTAGATATTTGATTTTAATATTTTTCCTCCAATATTTTATTTATTTTGGAGAAGTCATATTATCTCCTCTCATATATTTTAATATGAAATATTTTTCGGAGAGAAAAATAATTAAAACCAAAATCCTCGTTTTAATATTTGATAAAAATCAAATATGAAAGCCGGGAAATCCCCAACTCTCCCCGAGGGTCCTTGAGTTGCTTAGGATTTCGAGGATCACGAAACGAAATGCAATAAAATATGATATGCAAAAATGATCTATGTATAACATTCCAAATTGAAAATTTGGGATGTTACAGTAAAAGTGTTGGGTTGTCTCCTAACAAGCGCTTTTCTTTAATGCCTTTTAGCTAGGCATGATGATTTCAATGATGTTTGCATAAAAGATAAGGATTGAAACGTAACAAGAGCATCATGAATCATAAGTTCCTCTCTCATAATAATTTTCAGTAGCATCATGAATATATTCATCAATATAACCATCACATAAAGCATTCTTTTCATGATCCAAAAACATAGAAAATTTATTACTCTCCATGTAAGCAATGTTATTCTCATTCACAATAGTGGGAGTATCATATGAAACTCGAATACTAAAAATTGTTTACACAATAAAAGAGTAATGTTCAATAAAAGGATATTCAAAATTATGACAATAATTATCACTACTTTTTATAACATAAGTATCATCACAATAATCATCATAAGTAGCAACTTTGTTCTCATCATAGATAGGAGGCATGCAATCATCATAGCAAATTAGATCGTTCAAAGTAGGGGGACTAAAAAGATCATCTTCATTAAACATAGCATCCCCAAGCTTGGGACAAACATTAATTGCAACAAATAAATTCTCAAACATGTCATTCTCATCAAACATAGCATCCCCAAGCTTGTGGCTTGGCATATCATAACCATAATCACTCTCATCATTAATAGTATGAATAGCACCAACAGTATAACAATTGCTATCATCATAATTTCCCAAGTTGGTGCCAAAAAGATTTCCAAGATTATAAGAAATATCATTATCTTCCCAATCATAATCATCACAACAAGCAGTAGGCATAACAAAATCATCGTCAATAGTGCTCTCGGACATTGTGCCATAAGACATAGAAGCAATATCATCATCAAGTGCATCATATTCCACAATTATTTTCGATTAATTTTCATGAGGCACAACAATAATAGGAGCAACATTATTTGGGAGAGGTACATTTTTACCTCTATTCTTTCTTCTTTTTTTCTTCTTCACCACCTCACGTATGGGTTTAATCAATTTTTCCGAGCTTCTTGTTGAAGAGATTGATTGGATAGGAAGCTCCTCCTCGTTACCTGAGTCATCATAATAAACACTAGGAGGGCATTGGGAAACATTTTCACTTTCATTAGTACTCTCTTCATATTCTATTTGTTTTCTTGTCTTTAGATAGTTGGCAATATAAGGATTCGCAATGCAATTTACCGCACAAAACATATAAATTTCCTCTAGATCAAAATCAAGAAATCTCTTGAGATTAAATTTTGGAATACCCTCAGTTATACGTTTCATTTCTTCATACCCCAAACAAAGACTAAGCTCTTTATGATGCTCAAGGGTAATCAAGTTATCACAATTTTTGGACACGATTTGATCATGAAACAATTTGCATTGGAGATTTAAATGACCATGTTCGTTGCAAAGTTCACAAGGATGGCAAAAAAATTAAATCTTTCAGCACAATCATCTAGCCTCTCTTGCAAATTTTTGTTTATAAATATTTATGCTTCTTACAAAATCTATCTCCCCTTTTTGGTGTGCAATTGCACTCGCAATTCACGCCGCAAAAATTGACATTCTTATAGGAGACATCATTATCATGACGAATGCAATCATCATTAACATCATGGATATTCAAAGAATTCATACTAGCAATATTGCAATCATGCCCATCATTCAATGTTTTTATGCCATAAATTTTGTTGAATTATTTTTCTAGCAATTGAGCATAATTATCGGAATCCTTATTCTCAAGATAGACATTATAAAGATAAAGAACAATGTGAGGTAACCCAATCTCCACTTTTTTTGTAGTTTTCTATTATAAAACCAAACTAGTGATAAAACAAGAAACTAAAAGATTAGATTGCAAGATCTAAAGATATAACTTCAAGCACTCACCTCCCCGGCAACTGCGCCAGAAAAGAGTTTGATGTCTACTACGCAACTTTATTCTTGTAGACTCGTGTTGGGCCTCCAATCGCAGAGTTTTGTAGGGCAGTAGCAATTTTCCCTCAAGTGGATGACCTAAGTTTTATCAATCCGTGGGAGGCGTAGTATGAAGATGGTCTCTCTCAAACAACCCTACAATCAAATACAAGATATCTCTTGTGTGCCCAACACACCCAATATAATGGCAATTGTATAGGTGCACTAGTTCGGCGAAGAGATGGTGATAAAAGTGCACTACTGCAGGATGCTTATAACATGACACTACGATCAGAGACCCTTTGACGAAACTGTGTGCGATGCATTGATCGCAAACAGTGATGTAAAAAACCCGTCAAAAAAGATGCAAAACATTTGCGATGAATGATACATCAAACACAGTTTAGATTTTAGTTGCGTGTGCAATGAGGGGCATACGGTTGATCTATATGAACTGTTTGCGATGAGGCAGAACAACAAAACCAGGCAACCAGATCAAGGTGTGTGCGATATACGGCATATAGTTCACTCCGATGAACCGTTTGCGATGATTGAGGTGAACACAAACGATTCGGCGTAACAAGATGTGTGTGATACCCGGCAAGCAGGTCGGTAATAAGAATTGTGTGCGATCATTATAGACAGCCCATACGGTCTTTTTTGTGAATTGTATGCTCGTCAGGGCACATAGTTCAACAAACCAACATATGGGTGATAATGTAGAAGATCTCTGTCGAATACATATTACTAACCGTCTGCGATGA
The DNA here is from genome assembly GCF_018294505.1 of Triticum aestivum. NCBI lineage: Eukaryota > Viridiplantae > Streptophyta > Magnoliopsida > Poales > Poaceae > Triticum > Triticum aestivum. Next base: position 292,230,848 of record NC_057812.1, read on the forward strand.
GATTGACAGGGTAAACAGAGATATGTACAGTCTTCTTAATTTAGTCCTTCTTCTTGTTGTAGTTGGATGGCCCCGCGACATCGTCTTGGCAAGGACGCTTCTTGCCGCTGACCGTTAGCTTTTCATCGTCGTCGTCGTCATCGTCGTTGTTGTCGTCCTCCTCCTCCTCGTTCGACCATTCCTCCTCATCATCTTCGTCCTCTGATGGCTCCTCGTCTGTCTGGTTGAAGTCTGATGACTTTGGAGGCGGCATCCCTTCCATGAACCGGATATAATCAAGGTCTGGGCTCGACGCCGGACTCATGGAAGACGAGCGGGATGATTCCGATGTTGAACTATCATCGGGCGCCAGACTGCTGGCCGTACTGTTGTCCTCGCTGTCACTCGACATGGCTAAAGAGTGTGTGCCAGTGTGTAGCGCGGCCTGCCGGGGACGATGAAGATGGTGGACACTTAAGCGGGGTATGCAGAGAAGAGAAACTGCAATTGAAGCGGGTTTTTTTGTGGGGGGGATTAAAGCGGGGGTTGACGTATTATCTAACCGCTGATATAATCAACCGCAATTATTTGTACCCAGTCGCTCCAAATTCCCGGGGTTGCGCAAGACTCATATTGGCTATTTGGCTAGTTTCCTTTTTCAGGACAAAAACAAGGAACGAGTTTTGGGATTATGCACCGGTACCGGTACGAATGAAGTAGGACATTTGGCAAGCAATACATTGAGCTCTTCTTATTGATAAAGCCAGTAATAATCAAACTAGAAAGGAAAAGAAAAAAGACAAAGAAAAATATTTGCATGAATCTTCGCATAACATCAATGGCATAGGACCTAGATGAGCATTACTTAAAGCACATCTAGATGTGCTTTAGCAATACTGTCAAACAAAACCCCTAATCATCATTGCAAACAACGCATAGAATATGTCTAATGTGACAACCACAACTACACATGCTAGTTCCTTCTTGTCTCTTGCTTTCATCTGTTACCTGTTATTGATTCTTTCTTACTTCATCGTACTGATTGTATGTTCCAGATCAACCAGTTTCTTCTTCAGCTTTACGTTATCTTCTGCGAGCTTGGTGATAACACTCCGAGCTCTGCCATGCCATTCTTCATCCAGCCAGTTAACAAAGGCACAAGCCTCATATCCCTGCCAATGTTAAACAGTATTCAAGATGAGCGGTGGCATTAACTAAAGTAAAATGATGAACTTAATTAGCACTAACCTCTAAGGGGTAACTGAGAAACAGCCTGCCAATGTCGAATCCCTCCGTGAATACACGTCGAGCGGGAGTGTGCCCGTGCACTCAACTCAGCTTTTGGTACTTCTCGGTGGTGCAAAACTCGGAGTCGAACTCGTGTTGCAGGAGTCTGGAGTCATGCTTCGGATCCGGCGACAGATCGCTTTCCTGGGGGGAGGGGGGTCATTCAGGACGGATTCAGCAAGGAGCTATACTTTGGACATGCTAAAAAGATCGGGATAGATCGAAACCTGACAGGACGATTCGGATCCGTAGTACACTTGCCTTTTGATGACCTTAGGCAAGTGCTTAGCGGTGACCGCCGTCGTGGTGGCGATACGAGCAGGAGCAGCCACATCGAAACCATCAGCACCACTCGTCTGCATTCCCCCAATGTCAGCGCCACGCAAGGGAATTCAGAGGCTATGTAGGGATTTGGGGGAAATGGGGAAACTGTGGAGATAAGCTAACGGCCGGGAACTACTTATGGCACTATATGTTGTATACGACACACTATTTATACATGTCATTTGTGTTAGGTATTACAACGTCACACACGATTTCCGCACCAAACCGTGTGAGAAGACAACGTAGGTTAGACACGGTTGCCATTACATAACCGTATATGATGTACTATCTTGTCCATATAATTGAGTTAAAGTGAGATACCGTGTAAACAGCCGCTCTGCGGATATCCATAAAAAACAGTCGCTCTGCATATAGAGATGGTGGCGGTGGCCTAGGCAGCGACTACCGGAGAAGAGGTCAATCCTCGGTCGGTGGGCGGTGGCGGCGTCATAGGAGGTCAATCCTCGGTCTACGTCGGGAGATAGGAGGATCTCAACCATCGAGGTCGGCGGCGGCGTGATTCGAGCACATCCATTGCAGTCGTTGGCGGGATAGTGGAGGTCGAACTTCAGGCGACAGCCGCACTAAACTTTGCTCCTCGACCCTGCTATCTCAGTGTGCCGCCGCATCGCGCTTCTCTGTCTGCTGGGTTGTAACGCCCTCGATGCGGCTATATCTCCCACGTGTCGAAGCACGACTTAGAGGCATAACCGCATTGAAAGCAATGTCGCAAGTGACGTAATCTTCACACAACCCATGTAATACATAAGGGAAAGAGATACATAGTTGGCTTACAATCGCCACTTCACACAATACATGAATAAAGCATTACATCATCCAAATACAATCAAGGTCCGACTATGGAACCAAAACAAAAGAAGAACCCCAAATGCGACACGGTCCCCGATCGACCCCAACTGGGCTCCACTACTGATCAACTAGAACGAAACAACGCCAAGGGCAAGATCTTCATCGAGCTCCTCCTGAGCTTGGTTGCGTCATCTGCACAAACTCATCGGCACCTGCAAGCTGGTTTGGAAGTATCTGTGAGTCACGGGGACTCAACAATCTCACACCCTCGCGATCAAGACTATTTAAGCTTATGGGTAAGGTAAAGGTATGAGGTGGAGCTGCAGCAAGCGACTAGCATATTTGGTGGCTAACATACGCAAATGAGAGCGAGAAGAGAAGGCAAAAGCACGGTCGAACAACTATGATCAAGAAGTGATCCTAGAACAACCTATGTCAAGCATAACTCCAACACCGTGTTCACTTCCCGGACTCCCCCGGAAAGAGACCATCACGGTTACACACACGGTTGATGTATTTTAATTAAGGTCAACTTCATGTTTTCTACAACCGGACGTTAACAAATTCCCATCTGCCCATAACCGCGGGCACGGCTTTCGAAAGTTCAAATCCCTGCAGGGGTGTCCCAACTTAGCCCATGACAAGCTCTCACAGTCAACGAAGGATATTCCTTCTAGCGGGAAGACCCGATCAGACTCGGAATCCCGGTTACAAGACATTTCGACAAGGTAAAACTAAACCAGCAACACCGCCCGAATGTGCCAACAAATCCCGATAGGAGCTGCACATATCTCGTTCTCAGGGCACACTCAAATGAGCAGTCCGTACAACTAAAACCAGCCCTCGAGTTTCCCCGAGGTGGCGCTGCAAGGGGCTCTATTTTGGACCAACACTCAGAGGAGCACTGGCCCGGGGGGGTAAAATAATGATGACCCTCAGGAGCGCGACTCCCAAGGGAAAAGAAAAGGCTAGGTGGCGAATGGTAAAACCAATGTTGGGCATTGCTGGAGGAGTTTTATTCAAGGCGAACTATCAAGGGGTTCCCATTATAACCCAACCGCGTAAGGAACGCAAAATCCGGGAACATAACGCCGATATGACGGAAACTAGGGCGGCAAGAGTGGAAAAAACACCAGGCATAAGGCCGAGCTTTCCACCCTTTACCAAGTATATAGATGCATTAATTAAATAAGATATATTGTGATATCCCAACAAGTAAACAATGTTCCAACAAGGAATGATCTCCATGTTCCAACAAGGAACAAACTTCAATCTTCACCTGCAACTAACAACGCTATAAGAGGGGCTGAGCCAAGCGGTAACATAGCCAAACAACGGTTTGCTAGGACAAGGTGGATTAGAGACTTGGTTCAACAATATGGGAGGCATGATAAGCAAGTGGTAGGTATCACAGCATAGGCATAGCAAAAGAGCGAGCAACTAGCAAGCAAAGATAGAAGTGATTTCGAGGGTATGGTCATCTTGCCTGAAATCCCTCAAAGAAGAAGAACGAGTCCATGAAGAAGACAAACGGACGTAGTCGAACAGGTCCTCACAAACGCAATGTTACCGGAACCAACCTGAAGAAACAAACATCGGAAAGAAGCACACAACATAGTAAACAACCAACATATGAACATGGTATGATATCCGGGATGCGGTATGCGATGCATATGCATGATCTGCAAAGGAATGATTTAACCTGGCCTCAACTTGGAAATCCAAGAGTGCCACTGGAAAGATGAGGTGATTTCAGTTGAAATCGATATAAAGAACACCAGAATCGGATGCACGGTTTGAAAATGGTAAGCAAAACAAATATGGTACCGGTCTGCGATAAACAGCAAGTAGCCACATAAATGCAACAAGACAATTATGCTACAGCACTCAAACATGGCAACAAAATACATGGCAGGGATCCACTCATAATTCTTGACAAAAGATGAACACTGAGCTACGGCCAATTCATCCATTAACAGGTTCAAACAAGCATGGCAAAAATGCAAATGATAAACAGGTTTCAGACTTAGTGAAATTAACACAAGCCTGGAATTTCAGATCAGATAGCACACTTTGGAGCATGAAAACTATATGCTACAGGAACTTAACATGGCAAAGCAAGGCATGGCATGGAGCTACTCGAAGAGCTTAACAAAAGTCCCTTAGTGACCTTGAGCCAAAGGGGATCACAAAATACAATTGCAAGCATGTGAACATGGCAAAAACATAATCAGATCACAGACTTAGAGAAAAACTGGAGCATGCAAATATGTTAACGAGTAGGCATGTTTACGAGATCGATGCACTCACTACAGAGCATGGCATGACAATCTAAGCATACACCCATCAAGAATACACATTGTATAAGCTAGACATGGCAAGAACAACAACATAGCATGCGTGGATCAATAACAACATCCTCGGCAAAACCGCTAACAAGTAGACAATCTGCCCAGATTCACAAAATAGCAAAAGTAGAGCTCGATTGACTCAAGCTAGGGTGCTCCATAATTGCAAACAAAGACATGGATGGATAGAGCACCACAAGATTAACAAATCATCCTTACTGATCATCCTCAAAAGAGGCACGGATCACTAGGAAACAACATGAACATATGGCATATTGATAAAAACAGATCAAGGACTTAGAGAAATCCTAAGTCCCTGAAATCAGCCTTAACGAATGCACTACTTTGCAAGCTTGTGCTAGTCACCACACATATCACAAAAATACATGGATAGCACCTCTGTAAAGATGGCAAAGCATATAACAAAACACATGTAGAGCTCAGGGGCATATCATGCACACAATGATCATGGCAAAAATAACAAATAGCTATTTGGTGCAGGAGATCTGACAATTAACTCAAATAGCTCTCTTCCAATAGCATTTCGGGCATCAAGATGAGCTTAAATGAAAATGATGCAATGAGATGAAATGATGTACTCTCTGAGGCGAACAATTTGATATGCTACACGTCTAAAACGGAGTTACGGATGCAAAGTTACGACATGATGAACATGGGCATTTGAAACTGAAAATCCCGGGGACATAGAAATTATACCCTCGAGGCAAAAGTCAACTCCGACCGGGACGATGTGGTGCAGGGACGAGGCGGAACGCGTTTGGTTCATCTCCCGGTGGATCTCATCCATCGGGGCAGATCTGGCCGGGACGGGGTCCGGCGAGGCAACTCCGGCGAGAGGCGGCTCGCCGGCGTGACGAGGCAGGGCGCCGGACGCAGCGGGGCGGCGCCGGCGACGAGGTCCGCGGCGGCGGGGCAAACGAGGCGAGGCGCGGCGGATCCGGCGACCGGCGGGCGACACCGGCGACGAGGATGATGACGGCGGCGGGCGGCGGGCAGCGGACGCCGGCGAAGGCGCGCGGTGGCCGGCGCGGGCTCCTGGAGGCAAGGGGCGGTGCGAGTGAGAGGAAAACGGGCAGCAGCGATTCGGGCCGGGAGGGCCCGATCTGGGTTCCTCGGCCCGCGGCGGGGCGCGTTGACCGGCGGCGGGGTTGGGCGACGTGGCAGGCGGGGATTGGTCCGGCGCGGCGCGCGGACATGTCCGACGGCGAGGGAGATTTGTCCGGGCACGAGGAGGACGAAGCTAGGGTTAGATCTGCGCGAGAATTTCGGAGGGAGACACATATTTATAGTTAGAGGGAGCTAGGAGAGTCCAAATGAGGTGCGGTTTTCGGCCACGCGATCGTGATCGAACGCTCTAGATGATGGAGAGTGTTTTGGTGGGTTTTGGGCCAAATTGGAGGGGTGTTGGGCTGCAACACACACGAGGCCTTTTCGGTCCCTCGGTTAACCGTTGGAGCATCAAACGAAGTCCAAATGGTACGAAACTTGACAAGCGGTCTACCGGTAGTAAACCAAGGCCGCTTGGCAAGTCTCGGTCCAATCCGGAAATGTTTAACACCCGCACACGAAAAGAGGTAGAAAGGGACACCGGGTGACATAGGAGCGCCGGATTGCAAAACGGACAACGGGGAAAATGCTCGGATGCATGAGACGAACATGTATGCAAATGAAATGTGCATGATGACATGATATGCAATGCATGACACGCAAGCAATGACAAGTCAACAACAGCGAATAACTGGAGGACACCTGGCACATCGGTCTCGGGGCATTACATAGGTGGAGGTCGCCGCACGGCTAATTAATTAAGGTATTCTTTTCATGAGTGGCTTAATTAAGGTATTCAATTCCTAAGGGCAGTGTTATACTAGTACTCTGCGTGTAAATTGACTGGCCATTAATTTTTGTCATTGCACGTATGGATAACAACATGCAGCGCCCTCAGTAATTATGAAAAAAAAACTTGTGATTTATGCACGTATCTTTGGGCAGTAGTTAATCCGTGTGTTAATGTTGTTGTTTTGTTTTTAATTATCATTCGTGTGGTGCAGATGAAACGATCTTGATGGATGAAGAATCGAAAAATCGCGGATTTTATCAGTGGCGTGACAGAGTTCATGAATTTGGCTAAAAGTACAAAGAGGAGAATTGATGATGTGGATTACATCCTGTGTCCATGTACTGATTGTGCCAATACAGAGTCACATGAAGTTGCAGATGTTCAGATGCACTTAGTCTCTAGGGGATTCATGGATAGATATACACGTTGGACTAGACACGGTGAAGAGGAGGTCATGGATGAAAATACCCAGGGAAGCGAGATGCCAAACATCGGGGCATAGGCGTCAAGCTACCAATGGAACACCAGAAAGCCGAAACGCCCACTGGAAAACCAAGACGTCGACACAGATAACGACGATCTTGATATGCTAGATTTTGCTACTATGATTGCAGATTTCAAGAGCCCAAAAAAGATAAGATTGGGTAAAAGGATCTGCCAACCATTGATGTCGACTCCAAGAAAGAATTGTATCTAGTTGCAAAAAGAAATATTCCAAATTGAATGCCACCCTGGCGCTTCTCAGATTTAATGCAGCAAACAGTCTATCAAACAAGGGCTTCACAGAGATGTTAGGTCTTTTCAAAGAAATTCTTCCGGAAGATAATGTGCTCCCAGAAGCACGAATGAAGCAAAGAAAATTGTTTGCCCATTGGAACTTGAAGTACAGAAGATACACGCTTGTGTGAATGATTGTATATTGTACCGTGGTGAGTACAAAGATTTGCATGCATGTCCCACATGCAAGCATGCATGATACAAGCGCAGGAGAGCAAAGGACAAGCACAAATTGGACGACGAGATCAAGACATGAATCCCGTTCAAGGTTGTTTGGTACTTGCCTTTAATTTCAAGGTTGAGGCATTTGTTTGCAAACCCTAGAGAGGCAAAGAGGTTGCGGTGGCATCATGATGAGCGAATTGTGGATAGGTTTATGAGGCACGCGAAAGATGGGGCTCAGTGGAAATGTAGAGAAGCTCGGAGGTGCTGAGAACGACATTCGACACTTTTGGATGAGACTTAGGGAAAAAGGTAGTTTGCTCAACAGAACTCTCACAACTCATTGAGTTTGGTACAACCGTCCGACAGGTCAGAAGGTACCAGATAAGTGTAAAAGTGGGGAATATGAGAGATGTGAAGTGTAATACCGAAAAAGGCTTTCACCCCGCTTTATATATAAAGCAATGATCAACCACAATCTGGTACAAAACACACGCCACCACAACACACGCACACACCCAAGGCAGGATACATAGGCGCTGATCGCGGCAACACCATCCCTAGCACTACAAGAGCAACCAGAGTCCTCAACCGTGAGCACACCACCACAAAGAGATGAAGCCGTATATGACAAATCGTGAGCTCCAAGGCGGCACCTTCAGGAAGGTTACAACACCAGAGCGCCGCCACTGCCCGACTCAGGATCAGAGTTTCCCCTGGAGCAATACGATGAGTAATGAGAGCCACGACGACGCCTTCAAGAAGGGAGCGAGCTTCACCGCCGTCGGTCCATCCGAAGATAGATCAGGTTTTCACCCCGGCTAACACACATCGCCACCAAACGTCACACCCCGACGACCACACCCCCAACATGACCATGGCCATGCACCGGGCAGCACCGAGCCACGGACTCTGCCCATGAGCACCGCGGAACCACCACCAGGGCCGCCATCCCAACATCCAAGACCTTGACACCACCTCACTGGAGACCCTCAGCTACCCCAACCAAAGATACAAGCAGAAAGGACCCACCTTTCACATCTGGACGGCCCCCAACGCTCGGCCAAAACTGGTCCTGCAGCTAGGCGCGAGACGAGCGATGGACCGCAGCTGGAGAAGGGCCCACCCTTCGAGGAAGGTAGTGACCGGACGACAAGGAGAGGGATCGAAGGTCGAAATGAACCGACATCGGATAGCCAGTCGCCATTGCAGCCGGCTCGGCGAATGGAAGCCACCCAGAGGGCCGAGCCACCTTGCCGTCGCTGCCCACAGCCGGAGCAGCAGCCACGGCGGGCTGGTGCCCCAATCCGTGCCGCTTGCCGAAAAAAGCGTCAGATCCGGTCGGCACGCTCCGCCACCATGCCACCACTACCCCTGTCCAGCATCAAGGGAAGAGCACACCACGGACCATGCCGCCGCAGCCCTTGCCGCACGACGGGCCGCAGGCGACAGATTCGCCCGAATCTTTCTGTGGCCGTCCCGCGCGCCACCACCCGACTTGACCCCCACAGCCGCCGCACACCAGCCGAGCGCCAGAATGACTCCGCGTCGCCACCAGCCGACGCCGTCACCATCCCGCGCACCAGCCGTAGCGTTGTCGAGCCTCGCAGAAGCCTGACACCCCCGTCGGCCTGTTGTCCCGTGCTAGCCAGGGACTCCGAGCGGAGGGGGAGAGATGGCCCGGTCTCCGCCTACGAAGGCAGGCTTCGCCCGGCGGCGCCGCTTGGCGGCGGCAGGGGAGGATCGGGAGGGGGGCGGAGGGCGTGGCGCGCTAGGGTTTCCCCCGTCCGCTCGCAGGAGCGACGCGGGGGAGGGACATTGACTGATCCAATCAAAGGTTGCATTTGAGATCCTCCATGAAGTGTAATAGTTGGGGTTCATCTGTGGTTCTTTTGCATGGTTGTCCTTAGACTCAATGTGAATCTTTGGTCCACCAAAATACTAGAAAGCTATAAATTTAAACCCTTGGGCTACAATCTTCTTAAAGAATAAAAGTAGGAGTCACTTCCGTACCACTTACAAAATGGAATAATGCTGAAATAAATTTACTAGAAATCATTAGTCCTCCTAATTGTTTTGCCATTAATCACCAGAACACCCATAGAGGGTTTAGATGTACTTTCATATATAAAAGCCCATCTTGGCCAGGCCCATGAATAGCAATCATACTGGTAGCATAAAAAAGGGCAGGCCTTGCTTGCGCAGGCTCCGACCACTCTGGGTCTTTTGTACTCAGCCTTTCTCTTATTTTTGCAATAGGTTGTTTCGAGGACTCAAAACATTGCGCCAAGGCTCCCCTTAAATCATAGTGATAGATGCGTGCACACAAATCCAATCCAACTATCTTTTTACTGACCCCCCCCCCCCCTCCCCAAAAAAAGAAGTATTCATTCAGTTAATACCTTAACTATGGTTATTTGAAATATTTTGCTGCAAGCAGTTGAACATAGCACAATGATAAGCAACTGGATGCGCGTGTGCAGCAAAAAGGAAAGTTGCACGAAACTTGGCTTCTTTTCGAGATCTTGATATGCATCACATTATAAAACTCGGATGAGATACCAAATGTTTCGGATACCTTAGCAACCAGCGATGCTGCACGAGTGGAATCAAATCCTGCCGCCAATACTTTAGAGATGGCTACAGAAAGTAAACAAGAAAGCGTCAGCTTGTCTCGAGCATGATCAACAAGATTCTTCTTGTCGCAGATTGTTTTTGTTATAAGTAGAGAGGAACCTACATAGGAGTTTCTCTGGTTCCCACCAATCACCACTTCCTCTCTTCCAGCTCCATCCAGACAACACAGTTACACAGGAGCGCTCTAGCCACCATTCCAAGCATGGATAGACTAGCCATCTAGAGTCGATGTCGGCAAACATCTGGCCAATGAGATCGGGGTTGAAGAATGGTCGCCGGAGCTAAACATGGATGTCTCTTCAGTGTCTGCGACCATCGACGCAACACGAGCTTATCTGAGGTCAGTTGGAAATACGTACATCTGCGTTATGAGATCATGGGGTTGTCTAGCAGCTAGGCCAGCTTTCCACAGTCTACACATACAAAGGTGATGGTGCTCTGTGATGTTGCCCGATGTCTGCAGTGGCATGGAAGAAAGCAGTGGGTTGAAACATGAATGATCAAGAGCTGCACTTAGTTCTAAAGAGTGAACATGCATTATACAACATCATCTGAAGCAAGCTGACAAGACAGATAACTGATGACAAGGAGGACTACAGAGTGGTCAGATTACTTACATCATCTGAACTCTGAAGAGTGAGCATGCATTATGCAACATCATCTGAAGTAAGTTCAGAAGAAAGTTAAGGAGACTAGTACTTCCGAATTCTGGTTTGAAGGAATAATAAATAGAGTGACCAGATTACCTGCAAGAGGGAGGGAGACAATTACTTTCGAACCAAAATTGCAGCTCATGTCCAAGCAAACAGGGAAGACAGCTCGTGTCCACCTTTCAAGGTTACAACTACCCATTCAAACGAATTTCAATGTAAAGAAAAATGAAGATCTCCATCACTAAAAATCAAGAATTTTCCAACTTTACGATCTCAGTTTGAACGTCCAAGTATGCATGGGTGATATTCTTCTATGTCCCACTTTCGAGCAAATATTTGATTTGGCTGGCCACAGGAGCAATAGACTGAAAAAAAGAGCGGTTTAGTAGGATTAAGGTTTGCTCATATAAAACTTCAGCAAAAGTAAAGATAGTTCGTGTCTGAGATTCAATTAGTATGACTAAAAACACGATTGCGCAAAAAAATGATGATCATAAACACATCAAAAAATCGTTGCCATGCCATTTTGATTATAAAATGGTGATGCATCTCACACCGTAGGTAGCTCAATCTGAAAGGAAGAATGGGGGATAAAACGTTGAACCAATCGCAACACCCATGATCCTTGTCCAGTGGATCTTGTCTTCCGTCGCCTAAACATGCCAGCTCCAAAGCATGACGATTCAATTAATGATTAGCAACACTTCCCACCAAAGAACATATCTTAATAAATTGAGAACAGGCTCACAGCTAGATGTTGCATTACCATCCATTAAAAAATGGCTTGAGCATGCAACACCACCGGACCACAACCACACCGCTGGTGCCTGCTGACGATAATATGCTGCCTCGTCTCGAGGACAGCAGACACTCTAAAATATGCACTAAACATCAGACGACTTTGCTTGTGCCAGATCTCGATCCATAGCAGACAGCATCTTGGAAATGAAATGGCATGATTCTTCATGTCTAACAATCAAACACTCTGGCTTGTATGCCTCTTTGGTATAAATAGGCATCAGAAGAACGGTAGACACATCAAACCAAAAGTCGCTCTTCTATTCTCCTCTCTTCAACCACAATACGGAGAAAAACTTCAAGATCAGAAATGGCTTTCCACCTAAGATCGATAAGTTTGCCATCAAGGCCTCAGGCCAACCAGACTGAAGTCGAGCAAGAGGTGCTGAGCCTAGAGGCGAGCATATCTTCCTCCACCACCACCATCGGCACTATGTGTGCCGGTCTGAGGAGGCTCAGAGACATCTACAATGGTGTTGAAGAGATTATTGGCCTGCCAAGCAACCAGGCTGGCAAGATGTTGGATTCAGAGATGGAAGGCTCTCTTGAGCTGCTAGATCTCTGCAGCACCATGCAAGAGATCTTCGTTGAGATGAAGGCCATCATCCAAGAGCTACAGGTGGCTCTAAGAAAAGGAGATGATGCAACTGCTCAAGCCAAGATCCAGTCTTATGCTCGTTTGGTGAAGACGGCGAAGAAACATTTCAAGAAGAGCGCAAAGAAGGCTAATGTTGTGTCTGAGGGTTGCAAGATGGTCATGTTATTGACCAAGGCTAGAGAGATTTCTGTGTCTCTGCTGGAGTCCACAGTCCATCTCTTGTCAAAGGAAATCGGAATGCCAAAACAGTCTCTTGTCTCAAAGGCATTTCACAAGAAGAAGACAGTTGTTTGCCAGGAGGAGCAATTGCAGGAGTTAGAGTGTAGTATTGGGGATCTCGAGAATGGGGTGGGACATCTGTTCAGGAAATTAGTCCAGATCAGAGTTTCTCTCTTGAACATTCTTAGCTCATAGATACTCCAAGTCACTCTACACCCTGTGATTGGCATCCGCCTTTTTGAGGATTAGCCGGTCTTCATACAATTTTGCCATATGTATACAGTACAAACGCACAGAAACTTATAGAAAGAAAAAGTGAAGTTTTGATCTATTTCATGTCTTGTGATCTCTGCATACTTCCTTTCGATGTCCTTGGATAGTGGATCATGTTCCTTGTGTGCTAGGTCAAAGCAGTGGTGCCTAAGGTTGTTATTAGCAGAAAAATAAATCTAATTACTAAGATTACCACCACCACCACATGGCTGTACAGTCTGCCTGTGCAATTAATGTATTTATAGTTTTAGGATGGATATATGCTACAAATTCCAAACTTTTGAACTGAAACTTATAGATGCTCAAGCTCCATATCGTTCAAACATGTTGCAGTGACCAAAATATTCCAAAAACATCTCAACTTCTGCTTGTTCTTGGGGATGATATAATACTAACATTAATTTGATCTAGATTTACTAGTGCAAACATGCCGTGCAAAAAATACTAACAAGCAATATTTTGCAAGCTAATATGATAGCTGTGTGCTGCAGATAGAACAGCAATCGGGACAGCTGGTAAGAAAGCACAGTGTAGACTAATTAGTTAACTTCAGAGGCTAGAGAGTCGACTCGTGGAGGAAGCACGGAGAGCCAGAGCAGGTTGGATGCTGGCATCGATCCTGGCGGCATGCCGGGCATAAGTCCACCGCAGCATTTGGGTTGCCACTCCGCTGCTTCGATCATCAATATCTTCTTTTTTTTCTCCTTTTGTTTTCCATTTTTATTTGAGAAATTTTTCATTTTTGTGCATAGGGCTGTGGATTACACACTGGTCAAACTCTTAGGCCGTGACGTATCGGCTCATATAAAAGCACGTCTTGGCCCAGCCCATGAAGTGCAACCAGTGACAGCATGCGCGCACAAAGCCTAGCTACCTTTGCTAAAAAAACGATTTATTGTTGATTTATACCCAAAAAGATATTTTATTCATGGGCACTGCTACAAATCATCCGACTTATTTCCTCTGGAAATCAGTCGGGTCGGTAGCCGTCCGATCCATGCTCTCCGGTCGTTGGATGGGTCAACGCTCCACCGCTTTCTTCTCACCGAGCAAACGCATCGGCGCCTCGGCCGCTCCATCGCAGCTGTTCACTGTGCCTCAAACTAGTAGCAGCAGCAACGTCACCGACGGTAGCAACGCCGGCGAGAGCTGCATCGCAGCGCAGGCGACTGCGACATTTGCTGCATCGCCGCGTGACGACGGCGGCGATGACAGATGTTGCAATGCAGCGCGGCGCGGTCACGGTGGTTCGTTCCATTGCAGCTCCCTGCCAGCGGCGAGATTCAGGTCGAAGCAGCGCGCGCGTTGCACTACAGCTTCGCCGGCGGCGAGATAAGAGTCGAAGGAGCGCGATGCCGAGATAAGATGCCGGCGGCGAGATAACATGGACACGACAGATGTGGACACCGCTGGGGAAGGAGCGCGATGCTGAGCGCATGACAGAAGCCATGGAGCATATCAAGTCAATTCAGACGAGGGCAAGACAAAACATGACGAGTTGATGATGCTTTTGGCACCTCCTGCGGTGTTTAGTAGTTTAGGTCATTGCCCTTGCTGATCCGTCATGGTGATTATGTAGCGATGAACCTTGCTTTTGCTGCCCTGAGGGGTGTGTTGCTGAACCTGTGTAACCGTTAAACCTGGATGCCTTTCGGGCTTTATTAATTTAAAGCCGGACGCTTCTAACGTCTTCGTTCCAAAAAAGATAAGAGTCGAAGCGCAACCCGCGTTGCACTGCAGCTTTGCCGGCGGAGAGATCCGAGTCGAAGCACAGCACGAGTTGCACTGCAGCTTCTCTGGCGGCGGCGAGATAGGAGTCGAAGCACAACTCGCGTGGCACTGCAGCTTCGCCAGCACGCGTTGCACTGCAGCTTCGCCGGCGGCAAGATCCAGGTCGAAGCACAACGCTTGTTGCACTGCAGCTTCGCCGGTGATGATGCAGCGCCGACGAGGTGACCTTGTAGCACGGCGGAAGCTGCAAAAAAAGCAATTGCAGCGGCTGGAGTGTAGTAGGCCGCCGCTAGGTGCTGCAGGCTACACCGGCGGGCTTCTCCTGACGAGGTCAATGTTGAAGGAGATGGGCGGTGCTAGCAGATATGGAGGTAGGAGATGAAGTAAAAAATGAGATCTCGGCAGGGAAAGGAAAAACGAGTAGCTCGCGTTGGACCTGGGAGATAAGGTATGTGGTATGGTGCGTGGCCCACCAGGACGTGGCACGCGGGCGAGGCGGATGATTTCTTTCGAAAATCATCCGGCTGTTTTGAAGAGTTTTCCTTTATCCATTCATTAAGTAACTTCAACTATATTTATTTAAATATTATTGCTGCAAGCAGTTGCAACATAGCACAGCGATTAGCTGAACTGGATGCGCGTGTTCAGTAAAAATAACGCTGCATAGCACATGCCTTCCTTTCGAGATCTCGACGTGCATCACACTGTATTCTAAAATTCAGATGAGATACCAAATGTTTCGGACACCTCACCAGCCAGTGATGCTGCACGAGGGGAATCAAATCTTGCCGCCAATACTCGAGACATGGCTACAGAAAGTAAACAAGAGAGCATCAGCGGATTGTTTTTGTTATAAGTATAGAGGAGCCTACATGGAAGTTTCTTTGGTTCTCTCACCGGTCACCACTTCTTCTCTTCCAGCTCCATCGAGACAACACAGGAACGCTCTGGCTCCCATTCCAAGCATGGTTAGCCATCTAGAGTCTTGAGCCGACAAACATCTGCCAGCGAAATCAGGGTCAAATAATGGCCGCGAAGCTAAACACGGCCGTCTCGTCTTCAGTTTCTGCGACCATTGGTGCGAGATTGACTAAGGACTGTTGGAAATACTTACATCTGCATTGTGAGACGATGGGTTGTCTAGCAGCTAGGCCAGCTTTTCCAGAGTCTCCACGTACGAAGGTGCTGGTGTTCTGAGCTTGGAAAAAAACAGTGAGTTGAAACATGAATGTTCAAGAGCTGCACTTAGTTCTCAAGAGTGGACATGGATTATGCAACAACATCTGAAGCAAGCTGGGAAGATAGATAACTGATGACAAGGAGGATTACAGAGTCTGTTCAAGAAAATTGTAATGCCGAGTACAAAGAAGTACTCAAGTCAAGCCATTCTCTCTATAAGCTAATATAGTGGTTTTCATTTAGTGGGGTTCCATAGACTAGGTGGACAGCGATGGGTTTTGAAACTTGCGAGCTGTTAGAGGCGACTCCGGGCGACGCGGGCGGCGACTCCGTTCCCCCTGGCGATGCTGCCGCGGCGTCGGCGTGGGTGCTGATCCGGCGGGGTCCCTGTGGCGCCCCGGCGCTCCCCGCTCCGGCGTGCCCCCCTGGGGCTGGCCGTGTTGGTGGCGGCGGCCGTTTCTGGGCGTTGGCGGAGGATTCGTCCAATGAGGAGGATGGGCTATCCTCATCGCGGATGGTCCCTCCCCCGGCGGGGGCGACGGTGGGTGATTTCGTGCTAGCGGTGCCTCAAGGCGGAGCTGGTCGGGGTGACCAGCGACGTCGTTTCGCGCCGGGTGGTGGAGGCGCGCGGTCGACGGCTGAGGCCGCGCGGGGGGTTCCCCCGCGGTCTCCCTGGCGTTTTGGGTCCGCGGTGGCCTCGGTGTCGCCTGAGGAGTGGCCTGCCCTCCCCCCCCCCTCGTCGGCGTCGTTGGCGGCGGCGGCGGCGCGGGTAGTGGAGGTGGCGGATGCGCTAGGGTTGGCGCCGCCCGCCCTGCCCTTGGGCCTGCTGGGGGCCGCTGGGCCTGGGGCGGCCCAGCCCTGTCCAATGACCGTCGAGCCTTCTGGTGGGGGGCCCAGGTCGTCTGTGGGGAGCTTTCGGGCCCTGGTGAGGGACCTGGCCCCGTCAGCCCACGCGGGCGGCCTGCCCCAGGGGGGGCCCGTTGGCCCGCCTGCCAGCACTTTATATGGCTGCGCAGGGGCCTCCGCGACCCCTCGCTAGGGTTTCCGGCTCGTTCCAGTGAGGTGCGGCGCCATCGTCTCCCCATCAAATCTCTCGTTCCCCTTCCCCCTCCTCTACCTCTCTCCCTGTCCTTTGCCGAGGTGACGGCCATGGGTGACCGGCGCGCGGACAAGCCCCCGATGGAGCCCCCGCTCTCCGAGGAGGAATGGCGGCGCGAGAAGGCCCTTCGGACGCAGGCGAAGCATGGCCTGCGGGCCAAGGCGGCAGGGCGAGCGGGCGGTGGCAGTGGTTTCGAGCATGGTCAAGACGGCGGTGCTGGTCGGGGCTACGGTGGCTATTAGGGCCACGACTCAAGATCTGGTTTCCATGGGCGAGAGGGGGATTGGGGTCCTCCTCCCCCCTGGTGGGGCCAGCAAGAGATGAAGAAGAAGCGTAAGCATGGCGGGCGTCGCCGCGAGCTGGAGCACAAACAAGAGCACCCCCTGTGCGGCGGAGGTCACGGGGACCCGCTGGCAAAAAAGCCCCGGGCTTCGGCTACACCGCTTGCAGTGGTCGCGCCCGATGCGCCGCGGGGCTCGGCGGACACTCCCATTCCAGTAGAAGAGGAGGGCGGTGAGTGCTTCAAATGTGGCCGGACCGGCCACTTTTAGGCCAAATGCACCTTCCCCCCTCCTTTGTGTGATCTACAAGCAGGAGGGGCATGCCTCGGCGTACTGCCCTTCACGGGGCAAGCAGCCGCACCTACAGATCACGCAGGAGCTGAAGCACATGGTGGCTGGTGACTGGGACTGGCAGATTGCGCAGGTTGGTGACAATGACTTTGCAGTGAGCTTCCCCTCAGCAGATCTACTGCATATGGCCAAGACAAGTGGCAAGCTTTTCCTCTCCATCAATGACATTACGGTGCTGGTTCGTGACTTGATCCATGAGACGATTGTGCCTCTCTCCATGCCGGAGATGTGGCTTCGCCTTCATGGCATCCCCAAGAAGCACCGGCGGGTCGATCGTCTGATGGAGGGGCTCAAGATGCTGGGCAGACCTATCGTGGTGGATGAGCCGTCCCTCATCCGGGTGGGACCGGTGAGGATGAAATTTGGTTGCAGAGCCCCTGACAAGATGAATGGTTTTGTGCAAGTTTGGTTTAATTAAGAGGGCTATGACATTCGGGTCGAGGTGGAGCGACTCCCAAAGCGTCCTGGAGATGGGCCGGCGGCGCCTGGCCCTAACATTCCTCCCTCTCACCCGGGTGACAAGAGTGCTGGACTGTCTGGTCCGGGGACCGGAGGGCCAGCGGGGCTGTAGCAGCAAGATCCAGGGACCCAGGGCGGGCACATCTCTGGGAACGGGGACCGCGCTATGGATGTGGACATGGTTGGGCGCGAAGATGAACCTGAGGATAGCATGCCCGGCACGTCAATTGACACGGAGACCTGGAACCAATTGGGTATCAAAGAACTCGCACTCGACGCGGGGAAGGAGAACGCGGAGCCTGGGGCGTTGGCGATCTCGGATACTGCTGGGAGCAGCCCGCCACCGTCCCGCGCACTGGTGGGGGTTTTCAATAAGGTGGGCTTGGCGGCGCCTCCTGTGGCTGTCGCCCTAGCCTCCCCCAGTCTGCTCGGCTCGGACTCGGGCGTGGTGCTCAACGAACACTCCATCCGCACCCTGGTGTCGAGCCGCCGCAGTTCGGGGGGCTCTGGGCGCGCCCCCAAGAAGACGGCTGGAAGGAAGCCTCCTGTCAAGCAAGCCGCCTTGGCGCTTCCTTCGCCGGTGGCGCCGGCGTGCGTGGACCTTCAGGCTGCTCTGGGCTCCGCGGGCGCGGCATCCAAGGCACGGCGCTCTCGGGCATCCCCGGGCCCCCAGCGGGCTCCCAGTGCCTGGGCCAAGGCGGCGCTGGGTGAATTGTCTTCCTTGGAGAGTGCTCAGCTACGCCTGGCGGACAAGAACTTGGAGATTTCAGGTAACCCACCCCCCTCCTTTAAGATTCTGAACGCGTTTTCTGATCCACAACTAGTTTCTATCCTAGACGACAACGGTTTCGATTTAGGTTCGGATCGTGGCGAGCTTGTGTCCCTTATACGTGCTCGCGAGGAGGCCCAAGCGGCTTTGGCAGAGGCCGCTGATGCGGCCAAGGCCAGGGAGGCCGAATCCACGGCGTTGGCGGTCTCTGCTAACCCAGTGGCTTCGGGTAACCCTGCCACGCTAGTCCTGTCTGAGGGGGCTGCCGCAACCAGGGAGGTTGCCACAGCTCCGTCGACTAGCCGCGCCCAGGCTAAGAAGCGAGTGGCTAAACTGGTGACCTCCAGAGGGGTTCGCCTTCGCAACCGTATCATCTGATGCGCTACATCTTTTGGAATATTAGAGGTTGCGGGCACTCAGGTCGTCGCACGCAACTTAGGGAGTATATCGCGCGCGAGAGGATTGACGTTGTCGCTCTTCAAGAAACGATCAAAGCGGATTTTTCGTACCGCGATCTGGCGGCCTATGATTCTCTCCACCGCTTTGTGTGGGGTTGGGTCCCTTCAGCAGGCCATTCGGGCGGCCTTCTTCTGGGTTGTAATTCGGATGTTTGTGATGTTGTAACCTGGGATGTGGGTGCGTTCTTCATTTCAGTCACCATTAAACATAGAGTCTCTCTCGCATCCTGGGCGATCATTTGTGTTTACGGGCCGGCCGATCACTCTCGCGCGGCTGATTTCTTAGGTGAAATCCAAGTCTTGGTCGGGGCCAAGCAAGCCGCTAACATCCCCATTGTCCTTGGGGGCGATTTTAACCTTATCCGATCAGTTGCGGACAAGAATAACCGCAACATCGACTGGCCTAGGGTTTCCCTTTTTAACAATTCCATTGCGGCTTGCGCTCTTCGAGAAATTGCTAGGACAGGGGCTAGATACACGTGGACTAACAAACAACTCAACCCAGTTCGGAGCGTCCTGGACCGTGTTTTCGCTACGTCTGATTGGGAGATGATCTTCCCCATGTGCACGCTGGTTGCTAAAACACGCATTGGTTCAGATCATGTTCCTCTGATCCTGGCATCTGGGGAGGATAGGATCAAGTGTAGCTCATGCTTCTACTTCGAAACAGGGTGGTTCGAGGTAGAGGGTTTCATGCCTATGCTCCTTACGCGCTGGGAACAAGCTAAAGCCGCGGCTGGGTGCTCCAGAGGTCCTCTGGACACTTGGGTGAATGCGGCCGGGTCCCTGCGTGGTTTCCTGCGAGGGTGGGGGGCAAACCATGGCAGTGATGCTAAACGAGCTAGGGAAGCTCTTGTCGAGGAAATCAAGGCACTTGACGCCCAGGCCGACTCGCGTTCCTTCTCGGAAGCGGAGTGGGCTAACTGTTACGCCCTTGAAAATCAAGTGCTTGCCATCCTCAGGGAAGAGGAGGAATATTGGCGCCGGAGGGGTGGCGTCAAGTGGATTACCAAAGGGGATGCTAACACGGGCTATTTCCATGCCTTCGCCAACGGCCGCAAGAGGAAATGTTCGATTCTGAGATTGCAATCGGACCAGGGGCTACTAGTCAGCCAAGCCGAAATCTCACGGCACATCTACGACTTCTTCCTTAACCTGTTGGGAACAGCGGAAGAAAAGCCACTGCGCCTCCGTGCAGACTTCTGGGGGGGAAGAATCTGGTGTGTCGCAAGCCGAGAACGATGGCCTGGCCCTAACCTTCTCCACGGGGGAGATCGATGAGGCGCTTGGCTCGATGAAGACCGATACCGCGCCAGGGCCGGACGGCTGGCCGGTGTCTTTCTTCCGGCGGTTCTGGCCGGCGCTCAAGGACATTTTTTATGATATTATCAATGGGTTTGCGCTAGGCACAATAGACATCTCTCGCCTCAATTTTGGTGTCATTAGCCTCATCCCTAAAGTCAAGGGGGCGGACTCGATCAAGCAATACCGCCCCATCACCCTTATTAACGTGCGTTTCAAATTATGCTACAAAGCCTACTCTACGAGACTTGCCCCGGTTGCACAACGTGTGATTGACCGCTGCCAGTCGGGTTTCCTCAAAGGCCGTAACATCCTAGAAGGTCCGGTAGTTTTGCAAGAGATCGTGCACGGGCTTAAGCGCACGCGACAGCCGGCCGAGCTCTTCAAGCTCGACTTTGAGAAAGCCTACGACCGAGTGAACTGGGAGTTAATTCGTGAGGTGCTGACCCGGAAGGGATTCGAGTCGGGTTTCATTCATCGCATTATGCAACTGGTCGCGGGGGGCCAGACTGCGATTGCAATCAACGGAGAAGTGGGGAACTTCTTCGGCAACAAACGCGGTCTCAGACAAGGAGACCCCTCCTCGCCTTTGATTTTCAACTTTGTTGCCGACGCTCTCTCGGCCATGGTGAACAAGGCCAAGATCGCAGGCCATATCCGAGGTGTGGTGCCTCACCTGTGCCCTGGAGGGATCACCCACTTACAATATGCGGACGACACCCTGCTGCTCTTCGAGCCCGATGACCATAGCATAGCCTCGATTAAGCTCATCCTCCTCGCTTTCAAGATCATTTCTGTCTTGAAGATTAATTTTCTGAAGAGCGAGGTGATTGCCATTGGGATGGACAATCCCAGCGCCTCCCGCATTGCTAACCTACTTAATTGCAAACTAGGGAGTTTCCCAATTAAATACCTAGGACTCCCAATTTCGGACAAACACATTCGATTCTCAAATGGGAACCACTATATGGCAAAGTGGCGAACTGGGTCAGCCCCTGGCGCGGCAGATTCATTTCATCTGCAACTAGGTTGATTCTGGCGAATTCTAGTCTGTCCTCCCTGCCCTTGTTTACCATGGGCATGTTCCTGCTGGCTGACGGAGTTCACGCCAAGCTCGACACCCCTAGATCTAAGTTCTTTTGGGAAGGGACTGGGACAAAAAAGAAATACCACTTGATCAAGTGGGCGGCGCTTTGCCGCCCCAAGAAATTCGGTGGCTTTGGGATCCTCAACTCCAAACTCGTGAATGTAGCTCTCCTTGTCAAGTGGATATGGAAACTCTCCCAGAACGAACAAGGGCTTTGGGCTGATATTCTTCGCGCCAAATACTTCCCCGATGGGAACTTTCTCACCTCAAAGGCGAAGGGATCGCCTTTCTGGAATGGGATTCAGGCGGTTAAGCCGGCCTTCACGCTTGGGGCCAAGTTCTGCGTTAAGAATGGGAAATCCACGAGACTCTGGCTCGACCACTGGCTAGGGGCGGAGCCTTTATGGCGAAGCCACTTTGACATCTACCGACTAGTGACAGACGTTGAAATCTTGGTGGCCGACGCACTTAGAACTAACCCTCCTGCCATATCTTTCAAAAGACCTCTCCTCGCCCATGAACGGTCAAGTTGGGATGGGCTCCTAACTGCCTTGCAAGGGGTCTCTCTCTGCCCTGAGGCTGACTCGGTCTCCTGGTCCCTCTCGAGATCCGGCAAGTTCACGGTACAATCACTTTACAACAAGCTGACTGAGGGACCGACCCTCGACATAGCTGGGGGGCTATGAAAAGCGTCTATTCCTCTAAAGATCAAAGTGTTCCTTTGGCAATTATTCCGTGACCGCCTACCTTCGTCTAACAACATTGCCATTCGACACGGCCCTTCGGATGGGTCATGTGCGCTATGTGGAGCGCACGAAGATGCGAACCACATCTTCTTTCAATGTCACCTAGCACGGTTTGCTTGGAGTGCCGTCCGTGAGGCTTTTGCGCAAAACTGGAATCCCCAAACGGCTGCGGACCTACGTGGGATACTTCTCGCTCATAGAGGTAGCTTCGGGCGCGTGCTGTGGCGATGCGTAGGGGCGCTGTGCTGGTCATTGTGGACCACCCGTAATAAGATGACTATCGAACACAAGTTCCCTGCTCACCCTGCTGATATTATTTTCAAATGCCACTTGTTTCTTCAGACATGGACATCGTTGGGGAAACGACGTGATGCAGACCGGATGATGGAGGCCATGGAGCGGATTCGCATGATTCAGATTGAAGCCTGACGCTAAGTCCCCGCTCGTGGCGCTTTTGGACTGGTCGCCTCGTCCCTTTAATTGCCATCTTTCTTATCAGGCTGAGGCCGATTGCATGTTCCGTACTTTGGGCATTTGACCCCTTTTTTATTTCGTTTGAACTCTCTGTGCCTTTGTTGGATGCTGCCTGTAGTGGGCTTTATTAATTTAAAGCCGGACGCATCGTGCGTCTTCGTTTAAAAAAAAAGTACAAAGAAGTGGTTTCTAGTCTCCATGATATTGCAGAAGAGGACAAATGTACGCACAGTACAGGTGAAGCAATTGCGCACATTGGAGAGCATAGGAGAGTCTGTTCAGAAATTGTTATACTAGAAAAATATGTTACTCTTCTAAGTACACTAAGCTTCTAGCCTTCTAGGTGCCCATCTCTGAAACTAGCGACTGGAACCATCCTTTTAAAGGATTTGCTAATCATACAAACATATTTTAGTTTACAAACAAGTACAAATGTACATCAATGAAAAAGAACAGAACTGAGGCCTGCTTATTTACAACTACACCGAAAAAAGGGTCATAGATGTTTGAGATCATTTAGTATGATAAACAAGAGGAGTTTTAGATTGTACACACAGAAAGTATAAAAACAATATGGTGACCAGAGGCATACATCAAAACCTCATTTATGTTATGGTGTGATATGAAAATAGCCATGCTCCCCAAAAGTTGGGTAGCTCAAACTGGATGAAAAAAAAGGGGCATACATGACAGCTCCGACGCATCTTGTTTTCCATCACCTAAACATGACAGCACCAACCCACAAGGCTGCAACCTGTGGTTCTCACCAATGAAAAGACCTGATTAAATTAAATAATGGCTTGAGCATGCAATTATGCAAAGAGCCACCATGCACACAGCACCACACGGCTGGTTCTTGCTGCCAATTGCTGGAACATGATAATTGATGGCTCATCTCGGGGACAACAAACACACTAAGAGATGCACTGAACATGAGACGACTTAAGCTTTTGTAATCGATATTCAGCTACCAGATCTCGAGCTATAGGGGACAGCATCTAGGGGATGAAATGGCACGATTCTTCATGTCCAGAAATCAAATACTCCTGGTTGTATACTTCTGTGTATATATAGGGCTCAGCAGAATGTAGACACATCAAACCAAAAGGGGCTTTTTCTTCAGTTCCTTTCTTCACCCACAATACAGAGAAAAGCTTCAAGATTGTTGGAGCTGTGTCGAATATAGTGTATAAGGTAAGTTACAGTTAAACTATGAGTTGTATTGTGTTTACATAGGATGTGGAGTCGTGTCCTATTAGGACACTTGTATTCTAGGCCTCTCTTATATAGCGGGGGTAGACACATGATGTAACCTATGCCAACATAATAGCACCGGAATGCAGGGGAAGCCTGCGGCATGTGCCGGTGTCCAGAGCGACCGGGTGCGGTATTATGACGGTGTCACGGGGAGGAGCGCCCGTAGTCAAGCCCCGAAGATGTAGCCATATCGGTGAACCTCGTTAACAAATCTCGATGTCATGCTCATGTGATTATTTGGTCCTCGGATGATTGACGGTATGCCTCGAATTTATTCTGACAAGTGGTATGATGAGCAAAGTTTGAAAGAGGCTGAGTTGTTGATTTAGAAGATGGATCGTGTCAGATTCGGTGCAAAGACGGCGGTCGTGAGAATTCATTATCGAAGATAGGGCTGGTAGGTTTGAGGAATTTCTCTCGTGGAAGCTATCGGTTTGCGGCTGGATGGGACCGAGAAAGAATAGCAATCGAAATCGACGAAATCATGTTGCAGCCGGAGTCTGTGGCGTCGGCTAGATCGGTTCAGGCGATCGAAAGCGGCGGCGGCGAAATCGTGGAGCGACAGGAGTACCGCGCGTCTCGGAGCGGCACTTCGCTAGCGCAGGCGTGTGCGGGCGCGTGGCCAGGCGGCAGCATCTGGCCCACTGGGGCGCTCGCGCGTGTCTCTCGCCGAGTCGGACCGAGCAGGCAGCGCCAGGTGGGCCTGTAGGCCGAGGCGTAGGCTCAGTCGGCTTGTACGGGCGCATACGGCAAGGGCCAAGGTGTGGCTGCTCAAGTCGCGACGGGGCTGCTGCATGCATGGTGTACACGAGATTTGTTTGGCTAAGAAAAAACATCTGCATTATACATGGTATTGACGTGGCATGGACAACAACACAATAAAGAAAAAGATGCTTTGAAGGTTACGGGAGGCAAAGGTTTGATGCACCCATGGAGACTACCAGGCTAGTGAAAAATTCTTTTGGAAGTGTTGCTAATTGCACACGAGGTTTTACCATGAAGATAGCAGATTGGTGATGTGCGTACAAGGCTTGTGGAGTCTCGAGCATATCGTGCAGTCGGATAAGTCCGGCTGGGTTAGACTGGACAGTCTGACGGATCGACGCAAGTCGGTTGGTACAGAAGACGATGGTGGAATCAGCGACGACGACATAGGTGCGTGATGCTGATGGTGACCGACTTCTGGGCGTGGAAACACGCGACACGGGCCTGAGTGCTTGTGTGGCTTGGACAAAACTATGGCGCGGGGTTGATTCAAGACGGTGCACATGAGAGCTTGAAGTAGACGGGGCGCGTGGGTGGATTGATCATCTACCATGGAGTCATGTTCAAAGTGGAGCTGGATTGAGGGGCTACGGTGTAAGGATCTAGGGAATTGAAGCATATTCAGCAAGGGAGAAAAGCGAGTGACATGCAGTTCGGACTGGAGCCCAAGGGTCTGATGGAAGCATGAAACTCGTCATCGGTCGGTGATGATCGGTGGTACTCTACAGTGGGGGTTGAGTGGTGTGGTTTCACGACCCTTGAGACTCGACCGGGACAGCGGAGGCTCGACGCGGTAATAGCAGCGAGGCGTGCGGTGCGCATGGGGCATGAAGATGTGCCAGGGCTCTGGTGGTCATACATGTGGTGAGACAACTGCAAATTTGACTCGGATGACTATAAGCAATGGTGAAATTCCATCAAGTTTCAGACATGCGGTTAAGAAAGGAGTTGTGATGTTGAGTTCGGGTAACACTTATGTGTGACACCCAATATGTGAGTTGTTCATTTTCACGCAGGTCAGTGATCAGTGTGTGATGCGTTGAACGAAGCTCTGGAAGTTGGGAGCATACACTAGAGTAAAGAGGAACTTAATTTTGCTCGAGTGTTGACAGTGGTCAAGAAAAGAAGGGACTACAAGTTGCAGGTGGAGTCATATGGAGTAGCAGCGGTACTCATGGGATAAGCTCAAGTCCAATGTACATGGAAGTTTGACGCATGGAAAAATCCAGAGTGGTGGAGAATATTCGTCAAGGTGGAGTTTGTTGGAGTTGTGTCGAATATAGTGTACAAGATAGGTTACAGTTGGACTATGAGTTGTATTGTGTTTACATAGGATGTGGAGTCGTGTCCTATTAGGACACTTGTATCCTAGGCCTCTCTTATATAACGGGGGTAGACACACGATGTAACCTATGCCAACATAATAGCACCGGAGCGCAGGGGAAGCCGGCGGCATGTGCCGGTGTCCAGGGCGACCAGGTGCGGTATTATAACGGTGTCACGGGGAGGAGCACCCGTAGTCAAGCCCCGGGGATGTAGCCATATCGGTGAACCTCGTTAACAAATCTCGGTGTCGTGCTCGTGTGATTTCTTGGTCCTCGGATGATTGACGGTATTGCCTCGGATTTATTCTAACAAAGATCAGATATGGCTTTCCACCTGAGATCGATAAGTTTGCCTTCTAGGCCTCACATCAGTGAGACGGAAGTCGAACAAGAGCTGCTGAGCTTGGAGGCAAGCATCTCTTCCTTCATTACCATCGACACAATGTGCGAGGGTCTTATGAGGCTTGGAAACATCTACAATGGTGTTGAAGAAATCATTGGCCTACCAAGCAACCAAGTATGCTCTGCCTAGGAGAGGAAGATGTTGGATGGAGAAATGGAAGGTTCTCTTGAGCTACTAGATCTCTGTAGCATCATGCAAGAGATCTTCGTCGAGATGAAAGCCATTATCCAAGAGCTGCAAGTGGCACTAAGAAAAGGAGATGAAGCAGCTTCTCAAGCCAAGATCCAGTCTTACAAGAAACTTTTCAAGAAGACGGCAAAGAAGGCTACTTCTGAAGGTTGCAGCATGGTCATGCTATTGACTAAGGCTAGAGAGGTCTCTATCTCTCTGCTCGAATCCACAGTCCTCCTCTTGTCAAAGCAAATTGAAATGCGCAAACAGTCTCTTATCTCCAAGGCATTTTACAAGATGAAGAAGCCAGTTGTTTGTGAGGAGGAGCAATTGCAGGAGTTAGAGTGCAGCATCAGAGATCTTGAGAACGGAGCAGGACATCTGTTCAGGAAATTAGCCCAGAGCAGAGTTTCCCTCCTAAACATTCTTAGCTCATACATACTCCACATCACTCTTAGTGACCTGTGATTGGCATCCGCCTTTTTGAGGATTAGCCAATCTTGATACAGTTTTCTAGTATGTATACAGTATACAGTACAAATGTACAGAATATTAGAGAGAGAAAAGGCAAAGTTTTGATCTATTTCATGTTTAATGTTCTCTTTATACTTTCTTTTGATATCAACCTCACTTAGTGGATCTTGCTCCTTGTACATTATGTATGCCAAATCAAAGCTAGCAAGGGCTAAGGATGTGATTACCACAAAAGTTATCAATTAATTAGTAAGATCGCCCCCCATCACATGGTTGGTTGTGCAGTCTGGCAGTATGCACAACCTCCATAGCAAACATGTCATGGTGTACAGCACTGAAATCCATGCCCAAGAAAAACCAAATCCATCTCAAGTTCTACCTGCTCTTGGAATAATTAAACCTGAACATCAAAACTTGCCCCGCCACTAAACTGTTTTGCTCCTTTCCACATAATACTTAACAAATTAACACCAGTAGATTTCCTATACGAAAATAATAGCTGTGCCATGAAGATAGAACGTCAATCCAGATGGCTGCTAAGAGAGGCTGGACACCGGTGACGATCTGATGGAATGTCGGGCATATGCTGGTTACAGAGCCAAGAATTATGTGGAGCCATCAGCTAATATCAAAACTGTTAGGAATGAGCAACTACTCTTTACTGAGGGCCAATGGCCAGTACATATACAGATGTGGCAAAGTGCAGAAAGACCCCTTATACAATGGGGATGTACACAATGAACTATACACATCTAACACCCCCCTCAAACTCATGGTGGATCAATAACACTGAGTTTGGAGAGGAAAAACCCATGCTGTGCTTGAGTCTGTGCCTTCGTGAAGAAGTCAGCCAACTGTAACTCTGAGGGCACATAGTGAAGAGTGAGAGTCTGATCCTGCACAGCAGCACGCACAAAGTGGGCATCCACACCAATGTGCTTGGTGAGCTCATGCTTCACCGGGGCACGTGTAATACTGAGAGAACCTGTGCTGTCAGACAGGAGAGGAGTTGAGGTAGTAGCAGAGACACCAAAATCCTCAAGTAACCATCGTAACCAGATCACCTCAGCCGTCAACATAGCCAT
This sequence comes from Triticum aestivum, assembly GCF_018294505.1. Taxonomy (NCBI): domain Eukaryota; kingdom Viridiplantae; phylum Streptophyta; class Magnoliopsida; order Poales; family Poaceae; genus Triticum; species Triticum aestivum. The sequence continues at coordinate 292,258,990 of NC_057812.1, forward strand.
GGCTCGCAACTCAGCCTCTGTACTCGAGCGAGAAACTGCAGCCTGCTTCTTTGTCTTCCAAGCAATAAGCAAGCCACCAAGAAAGACATAGTAAGCAGACAGCGAGCGTCGATCAGAGGGATCACTAGCCCAGGTAGCATCAGAGTAGGCCTGGAGCTCAAGAGAGCTGGAGCGGGGAAAGAAAAGACGCTGAGAGATCGTGCCACAAAGATATCGTAGAACACGGAGGAGGTGACTATAGTGGCCAGAGGTGGGGGCTGAAACAAACTGACTCAGGATGTGGACAGGATATGAGATGTGAGGGCATGTAACAGCCAGATAGACAAGGCTGCCAACGAGGTGACGATAGCGAGTGGGATTAGGAAGAGGGTCACCATTAGAGGCACGAAGCTGAACGTTGAGCTCCATAGGAGTCACAACTGTGCGCTCATCACCAAGAGCAGCGCGAGCAAGAAGATCCTGAATATATTTTTCTTGGGAGATGTAGAAGCCATCAGAGGTCGACGAGATCTCAATCCCAAGAAAATAGCGAAGAGGACCAAGATCAGTCATGAGGAACTGGTCTCGAAGACGAGCCTTAACAAAGGCAATGTACACAGAGTCGTCACCAATAATGATCATGTCATAAACATAGAGAAGGAGAAGAGTCCGACCACGAGAAGACGTGTGGACAAATAGCGCGGGGTCATGGTCACTGGGCAAGAAACCAGCGGCAGTAACCACAGAGGCGAAGCACTCAAACCAGGCACGAGGGGCCTGTTTAAGACCATAGAGGGAGCGGCGAAGCCTACAGACCATACCATCAGGAGCATAGTACCCCGGTGGTGGCTGCATATAAACCTCCTCACGCAACTCACCATTGAGAAAGGCGTTCTGGACATCAAGTTGAGAGATAGACCACTGACGAACATAAGCCACTACAAGAAGAGTGTGGACAATGGTCATGTGGGCCACATGAGCGAATGTCTCATCATAATCGCGTCTCTGCTCCTGCTGGAAACTACGGGCCACAAGACGAGCTTTGTAGCGCTCAAGAGAACCATCGGAGCAAGTCTTAACCTTGTAGACCCACTTGCAAGTGATGGGATGAACACCGGAAGGGAGGGGAACCAGATCCCAAGTGTAGAGCGCTCAAGGGCAGCAAGCTCTTCGGCCATCGCAAGCTGCCATTCAGGCTGAGTCATTGCAGTCTGATAGGAAGTGGGCTCAGCAATGGCAGAGAGACCGTACCGAGCATGGGAGTAGCGATCAGGCAGGGGCGAGGCCGAGCACGGAGATTGTGAACCAGGGGAGACGTGAAGGGATGAGCACCAGAGGTGTAAGGCTCATCAGGGGAGACATCCGCAGTATGGGCGACGAGTATAGTGGAGAGGGAACGGTGAGAGAGGGCGACGGACTGGAGATGATGGTGGAGAGGTGGAGGAGGAGGGTGGAGAAGATGGGGTCGGTGGTGAATGAGAAGGAATGAGAGGTGCCAGAGGAAGAGGTGACATATGAGGCACATAGCAAGATGTATCGGGAAGGAGAAGGAAAGAAAGGTCGTCCACAGAGAAACTCGAGGAAGAAGGACGTGGGTAGTAAGAATGAGACTCATCAAAAGTCACATCACGCGAGATACGCAAGCGACGGCCCACAGGATCCCAACATCGATAGCCCTTGTGCTCATCACTGTAGCCAAGGAAAACACACTCAACCGACTGAGCAGTCAGTTTGGTGCATTCTTGGGGGGTAAGAAGAACGTAGCACACACATCCGAACATACGGACAGCTGAGTAGTCAGGAGAGCGACCAGAGAGACACTCCAGAGGAATACCACCCTGTAGAGCAGTTGATGGCTGAATGTTGATGAGATAGGTGAAGGAAATATGCCCTAGAGGCAATAATAAAGTTATTATTTATTTCCTTATATCATGATAAATGTTTATTATTCATGCTATAATTGTATTAACTGGAAACATAATACATGTGTGAATACATAGACAAACAGAGTGTCACTAGTATGCCTCTACTTGACTAGCTCGTTGATCAAAGATGGTTATGTTTCCTAACCATAGACATGAGTTGTCATTTGATTAACGGGATACATCATTAGGAGAATGATGTGATTGACTTGACCCATTCCGTTAGCTTAGCACTTGATCGTTTAGTTTGTTGCTATTGCTTTCTTCATAACTTATACATGTTCCTATGACTATGAGATTATGCAACTCTCGTTTACCGGAGGAACACTTTGTGTGCTACCAAACGTCACAACGTAACTGGGTGATTATAAAGGTGCTCTACAGGTGTCTCTGAAGGTACTTGTTGGGTTGGCGTATTTCGAGATTAGGATTTGTCACTCCGATTGTCGGAGAGGTATCTCTGGGCCCTCTCGGTAATGCACATCACTCAAGCCTTGCAAGCATTGCAACTAATAAGTTAGTTGCGGGATGATGTATTACGGAACGAGTAAAGAGACTTGCCTGTAACGAGATTGAACTAGGTATTGAGATACTGACGATCGAATCTCGGGCAAGTAACATACCGATGACAAAGGGAACAACGTATGTTGTTATGCGGTCTGACCGATAAAGATCTTCGTAGAATATGCAGGAGCCAATATGAGCATCCAGGTTCCGCTATTGGTTATTGACTGGAGACGTGTCTCGGTCATGTCTACATAGTTCTCGAACCCGTAGGGTCCGCACGCTTAAAGTTCGGTGACGATCGTAATTAGGGTTTTTGTGTTTTGATGTACCGAAGGTTGTTCGGAGTCCCGGATGTGATCATGGACATGATGAGGAGTCTCTAAATGGTCGAGACATAAAGATTGATATATTGGAAGCCTATATTTGGATATCAGAAACGTTCCGGATGAAATCGGGATTTTATCGGAGTACGGGGGGGTTACCGGACCCCCCCCCCCCGGGGGGGGGGGGTTAATGGGCCTACATGGGCCCTAAGGGAGAAGAGGAGGGCCGACCAGGGCAGGCCGCGCGCCCCTCCCCTTAGTCCGAATAGGACAAGGAAGGGGGGACGGCGCCCCCCTTTCCTCTTTCCCCCTTCCCCTTTCCTTCTCCAACAAGGCAAGAGGGGGGAGTCCTACTCCCGATGGGAGAAGGACTCCTCCAAGCACACCCCTAGGGCCGGCCGCACCTCCCCCTCTCCCTCCTTTATATACGAGGGCAAGAGGGCACCCCATGACACACAAGTTGATCTTCGTGATCGTTCCTTAGCCGTGTACGGTGCCCCCTTCCACCATATTCCACCTCGGTCATATCGTAGTGGTGCTTAGGCGAAGCCCTGCATCGCTAGAACATCATCACCGTCATCACGCCGTCGTGCTGACAAAAATCTCCCTCAACACTCGGCTGGATCAAAGCTCGAGGGACGTCACCGAGTTGAACGTGTGCAGAACTCGGAGGTGCCGTACGTTCGGTACTTGGATCGGTCGGATCGGGAAGACGTACGACTACTTCCTCTATGTTGTGTCAATGCTTCCGTTGCCAGTCTACCAGGGTACGTAGACAACACTCTCCCCTCTCGTTGCTATGCATCACCATGTTCTTGCGTGTGCATAGGAAAATTTTGAAATTACTACGTTCCCCAACAGTGGTATCCGAGCCTAGTTTTATGCGTTGATGTTATATGCACGAGTAGAACACAAGTGAGTTGTGGGCGATATAAGTCATACTGCTTACCAGCATGTCATACTTTGGTTCGGCGGTATTGTTGGATGAAGTGGCCTGGACCGACATTACGCGTACGCTTACGCGAGACTGGTTCTACTGACGTGCTTTGCACACAGGTGGCTGGCGGGTATCAGTTTCTCCAACTTTAGTTGAACCGAGTGTGGCTATGCCCGGTCCTTGCGAAGGTTAAAATAGCACCAACTTGACAAACTATCATTGTGGTTTTGATGCGTAGGTAAGAACGGTTCTTGCTAAGCCCGTAGCAGCCACGTAAAACTTGCAACAACAAAGTAGAGGACGTCTAACTTGTTTTTGCAGGGCATGTTGTGATGTGACATGGTCAAGACATGATGCTAAATTTTATTGTATGAGATGATCATGTTTTGTAACCGAGTTATTGGCAACTGGCAGGAGCAATATGGTTGTCGCTTTATTGTATGCAATGCAATCGCGCTGTAATGCTTTACTTTATCACTAAGCGGTAGCGATAGTCGTGGAAGCATAAGATTGGCGAGACGACAATGATGCTACAATGGTGATCAAGGTGTCACGCCGGTGACGATGGTGATCATGACGGTGCTTCGGAGATGGAGATCACAAGCACAAGATGATGATGGCCATATCATATCACTTATATTGATTGCATGTGATGTTTATCTTTTATGCATCTTATCTTGCTTTGATTGACGGTAGCACTATAAGATGATCTCTCACTAAATTTCAAGATAAAAGTGTTCTCCCTGAGTATGCACCGTTGCCAAAGTTCGTCGTGCCCAGATACCACGTGATGATCGGGTGTGATAAGCTCTACGTCCATCTACAACGGGTGCAAGCCAGTTTTGCACACGCAGAATACTCAGGTTAAACTTGATGAGCCTAGCATATGCAGATATGGCCTCGGAACACTGAGACCGAAAGGTCGAGCGTGAATCATATAGTAGATATGATCAACATATTGATGTTCACTATTGAAAGCTACTCCATTTCACGTGATGATCGGTTATGGTTTAGTTGATTTGGATCACGTGATCACTTAGAAGATTAGAGGGATGTCTTTCTAAGTGGGAGTTCTTAAGTAATATGATTAATTGAACTTAAATTTATCATGAACTTAGTACCTGATAGTATCTTGCTTGTCCATGTTTGATTGTAGATAGATGGCCCGTGCTGTTGTTCGGTTGAATTTTAATGCGTTCCTTAAGAAAGCAAAGTTGAAAGATGATGGTAGCAATTACACGGACTGGGTCCATAACTTGAGGATTATCCTCATTGCTGCACAGAAGAATTACGTCCTGGAAGCACCGCTGGGTGCCAGGCCTGCTGCTGGAACAACACCAGATGTTATGAACGTCTGGCAGAGCAAAGCTGATGACAACTCGATAGTTCAGTGTGCCATGCTTTACGGCTTAGAATCGGGACTTCAACAACGTTTTGAACATCATGGAGCATATGAGATGTTCCAGGAGTTGAAGTTAATATTTCAAGCAAATGCCCAGATTGAGAGATATGAAGTCTCCAATAAATTCTATAGCTGCAAGATGGAGGAGAATAGTTCTATCAGTGAACATATACTCAAAATGTCTGGGTATCATAATCACTTGACTCAACTGGGAGTTAATCTTCCTGTTGATAGTGTCATTGACAAAGTTCTTCAATCACTGCCACCAAGCTACAAGAGCTTCGTGATGAACTATAACATGCAAGGGATGGATAAGACGATTCCCGAGCTCTTCGCAATGCTAAAGGCTACAGAGGTAGAAATCAAGAAGGAGCATCAAGTGTTGATGGTCAACAAGACCGCCAGTTTTAAGAAAAAGGGCAAAGGGAAGAAGAAGGGGAACTTCAAGAAGAATAGCAAGCAAGTTGCTGCTCAGGAGAAGAAACCCAAATCTGGACCTAAGCCTGAAACTGAGTGCTTCTACTGCAAGCAGACTGGACACTGAAAGCGGAACTTCCCCAAGTATTTGGCGGATAAGAAGGATGGCAAGGTGAACAAAGGTATATGTGATATACATGTTATTGATGTGTACCTTACTAGAGCTCGCAGTAGCACCTAGGTATTTGATACTGGTTCTGTTGCTAACATTTGCAACTCGAAACACGGAATACGGATTAAGCGAACACTGGAAAAGGACGAGGTGGCGATGCACGTGGGAAATGGTTCCAAAGTCGATGTGATCGCGGTCGGCACGCTACCTCTACATCTACCTTCGGGATTAGTATTAGACCTAAATAATTGTTATTTGGTGCCAGCGTTGAGCATGAACATTATATCTGGATCTTGTTTGATGCGAAACGGTTATTCATTTAAATCAGAGAATAATGGTTGTTCTATTTATATGAGTAATATCTTTTATGGTCATGCACCCTTGAAGAGTGGTCTATTTTTGATGAATCTCGATAGTAGTGATACACATATTCATAATGTTGAAGCCAAAAGATGCAGAGTTGATAATGATAGTGCAACTTATTTGTGGCATTGCCGTTTAGGTCATATCGGTGTAAAGCGCATGAAGAAACTCCATACTGATGGACTTTTGGGATCACTTGATTATGAATCACTTGGTACTTGCGAACCATGCCTCATGGGTAAGATGACTAAAATGCCGTTCTCCGGTACTATGGAGAGAGCAACAGATTTGTTGGAAATCATACATACAGATGTATGTGGTCCGATGAATGTTGAGGCTCATGGCGGATATCGTTATTTTCTCACCTTCACAGATGATTTAAGCAGATATGGGTATATCTACTTAATGAAGCATAAGTCTGAAACAGTTGAAAAGTTCAAAGAATTTCAGAGTGAAGTTGAAAATCATCGTAACAAGAAAATAAAGTTTCTACGATCTGATCGTGGAGGAGAATATTTGAGTTACGAGTTTGGTCTACATTTGAAACAAAGCGGAATAGTTTTGCAACTCACGCCACCCGGAACACCACAGCGTAATGGTGTGTCCGAACGTCGTAATCGTACTTTACTAGATATGGTGCGATTTATGATGTCTCTTACTGATTTACCGCTATCGTTTTGTGGTTATGCTTTAGAGACGACTGCATTCACGTTAAATAGGGCACCATCGAAATCCGTTGAGACGACGCCTTATGAACTGTGGTTTGGCAAGAAACCAAAGTTGTCATTTCTGAAAGTTTGGGGCTGCGATGCTTATGTGAAAAAAGCTTCAACCTGATAAGCTCGAACCCAAATCGGAGAAATGTGTCTTCATAGGATACCCAAAGGAGACTGTTGGGTACACCTTCTATCACAGATCCGAAGGCAAGACATTCGTTGCTAAGAATGGATCCTTTCTAGAGAAGGAGTTTCTCTCGAAAGAAGTGAGTGGGAGGAAAGTAGAACTTGATGAGGTAACTGTACCTGCTCCCGTATTGGAAAGTAGTACATCACAGAAACCGGTTTCTATGACACCTATACCAATTAGTGAAGAAGCTAATGATAATGGTCATGAAACTTCAGATCAAGTTACTACCGAACCTCGTAGATCAACCAGAGTAAGATCCGCACCAGAGTGGCATGGTAATCCTGTTCTAGAAGTCATGCTACTAGATCATGATGAACCTATGAACTATGAAGAAGCGATGGTGAGCCCAGATTCCGCAAAATGGCTAGAAGCCATGAAATCTGAGATGGGATCCATGTATGAGAACAAAGTGTGGACTTTGGTTGACTTGCCCGTTGATCGGCAAGCAATTGAGAATAAATGGATTTTCAAGAAGAAGACTGACGCTGACGGTAATGTTACTGTCTACAAAGCTCGACTTGTTGCGAAAGGTTTTCGACAAGTTTAAGGGATTGACTATGATGAGACCTTCTCACCCGTAGCGATGCTTAAGTCTGTCCGAATCATGTTAGCAATTGCCGCATTTTATGATTATGAAATTTGGCAGATGGATGTCAAAACTGCATTCCTGAATGGATTTCTGGAAGAAGAGTTGTATATGATGCAACCAGAAGGTTTTGTTGATCCAAAGGGAGCTAACAAAGTGTGCAAGCTCCAATGATCCATTTATGGACTGGTGCAAGCCTCTCGGAGTTGGAATAAATGCTTTGATAGTGTGATCAAAGCATTTGGTTTTGTACAGACTTTTGGAGAAGCCTGTATTTACAAGAAAGTGAGTGGGAGCTCTGTAGCATTTCTGATATTATATGTGGATGGCATATTACTGATTGGAAATGATATAGAATTTCTGGATAGCATAAAGGGATACTTGAATAAGAGTTTTTCAATGAAAGACCTCGGTGAAGCTGCTTACATATTAGGCATTAAGATCTATAGAGATAGATCAAGACGCTTAATTGGACTTTCACAAAGCACATACCTTGACAAAGTTTTGAAGAAGTTCAAAATGGATCAAGCAAAGAAAGGGTTCTTGCCTGTGTTACAAGGTGTGAAGTTGAGTAAGACTCAATGTCCGACCACCGCAGAAGATAGAGAGAAAATGAAAGATGTTCCCTATGCTTCAGCCATAGGCTCTATCATGTATGCAATGCTGTGTACCAGACCTGATGTGTGCCTTGCTATAAGTCTAGCAGGGAGGTACCAAAGTAATCCAGGAGTGGATCACTGGACAGCGGTCAAGAACATCCTAAAGTACCTGAAAAGGACTAAGGATATGTTTCTCGTATATGGAGGTGACAAAGAATTCATCGTAAATGGTTATGTTGATGCAAGCTTTGACACTGATCCGAGCGATTCTAAATCGCAAACCGGATACGTGTTTATACTAAACGGAGGAGCTGTCAGTTGGTGCAGTTCTAAACAAAGCATCGTGGCGGGATCTACATGTGAAGCGGAGTACATAGCTGCTTCGGAAGCAGCAAATGAAGGAGTCTGGATGAAGGAATTCATATCCGATCTAGGTGTCATACCTAGTGCATCGGGTCCAATGAAAATCTTTTGTGACAATACTGGTGCAATTGCCTTGGCGAAGGAATCCAAATTTCACAAGAGAACCAAGCACATCAAGAGACGCTTCAATTCCATTCGGGATTTAGTCTAAGTGGGAGACATAGAAATTTGCAAGATACATACGGATCTGAATGTTGCAGACCCGCTGACTAAGTCTCTTCCATGAGCAAAACATGATCAGCACCAATGCTCCATGGGTGTTAGAATCATTACTGTGTAATCTAGATTATTGACTCTAGTGCAAGTGGGAGACTGAAGGAAATATGCCCTAGAGGCAATAATAAAGTTATTATTTATTTCCTTATATCATGATAAATGTTTATTATGCATGCTAGAATTGTATTAACCGGAAACATAATACATGTGTGAATACATAGACAAACAGAGTGTCACTAGTATGCCTCTACTTGACTAGCTCGTTGATCAAAGATGGTTATCTTTCTTAACCATAGACATGAGTTGTCATTTGATTAACAGGATCACATCATTAGGAGAATGATGTGATTGACTTGACCCATTCCGTTAGCTTAGCACTTGATCGTTTAGTTTGTTGCTATTGCTTTCTTCATAACTTATACATGTTCCTATGACTATGAGATTATGCAACTCTCATTTACCGGAGGAACACTTTGTGTGCTACCAAACATCACAACGTAACTGGGTGATTATAAAGGTGCTCTACAGGTGTCTCTGAAGGTACTTGTTGGGTTAGCGTATTTCGAGATTAGGATTTGTCACTCCGATTGTCGGAGAGGTATCTCTGGGCCCTCTCGGTAATGCACATCACTCAAGCCTTGCAAGCATTGCAACTAATAAATTAATTGCGGGATGATGTATTACGGAACGAGTAAAGAGACTTGCCGATAACGAGATTGAACTAGGTATTGAGATACTGACGATCGAATCTCGGGCAAGTAACATACCGATGACAAAGGGAACAACGTATGTTGTTATGCAGTCTGACTGATAAAGATCTTCGTAGAATATGTAGGAGCCAATATGAGCATCCAGGTTCCGCTATTGGTTATTGACCGGAGACGTGTCTCGGTCATGTCTACATAGTTCTCGAACCCGCAGGGTCCGCACGCTTAAAGTTCGGTGACGATCGTAATTAGGGTTTTTGTGTTTTGATGTACCTAAGGTTGTTCTAAGTCGTGGATGTGATCACGGACATGACGAGCAGTCTCGAAATGGTCGAGACATAAAGATTGATATATTGGAAGCCTATATTTGGATATCGGAAATGTTCCGGGTGAAATCGGGATTTTACCGGAGTACCGGGGGGTTACCGGAACCCCCCCGGGGGTTAATGGGCCTACATGGGCCCTAAGGGAGAAGAGGAGGGAAGGTCGCGCGCCCCCTCCCCCCTAGTCCGAATTGGACAAGGAAGGGGGGGGGGTGCCCCCCTTTCCTCTTTCCCCCTTCCCCTTTCCTTCTCCAACAAGGCAAGAGGGGGGAGTCCTACTCTCGGTGGGAGTAGGACTCCTCCAGGCGCACCCCTAGGGCCGGCCGCACCTCCCCCTCTCCCTCCTTTATATACGGGGGCAAGAGGGCACCCCATGACACACAAGTTGATCTTCGTGATCGTTCCTTAGCCGTGTGCGGTGCCCCCTTTCACCATATTCCACCTCGGTCATATCGTAGCGGTGCTTAGGCGAAACCCTGCGTCGGTAGAACATCATCACCGTCATCACGCCGTCGTGCTGACAAAACTCTCCCTCAACACTCGGCTGGATCGGAGCTCGAGGGACGTCACCGAGTTGAACGTGTGCAAAACTCGGAGGTGCCGTACGTTCGGTACATGGATCGGTCGGATCGGGAAGACGTACGACTACTTCCTCTACGTGGTGTCAACGCTTCCGTTGCCGGTCTACGAGGGTACGTAGACAACACTCTCCCCTCTCGTGCTATGCATCACCATGTTCTTGCGTGTGCGTAGGAAAATTTTGAAATTACTATGTTCCCCAACAATAGGTGGATGCGGAAACAGTCTCAGCCCAAAAATGGGGTGGAAGGGATGCATCAATCATTAGCGCACGAGCCGTTTCAAGCAGATGACGATGCTTATGTTCGGCAATGCCATTCTGCGCATGAGCACCAGGACATGAGAACTGGGCAAGAGTATTGTCGGTGTCAAAACCGGCAGATCTCGGGTAGGGGGTCCCAAACTGTGCGTCTGAGGCGGATGGTAACAGGAGCCAGGGAACACGATGTTTTACCCAGGTTTGGGCCTTCTTGATGGAGGTAAAACCCTACGTCCTGCTTGATTTATTCTTGATGATATGAGTATTACAAGAGTTGATCTACCACGAGATCGGAGAGGCTAAACCCTAGAAGCTAGCCTATGGTATGATTGTATGTTGTCCTACGAACTAAAACCCTCCGGTTTATATAGACACCGGAGGGGGCTAGGGTTACACAATGTCGGTTACAAAGGAGGAGATATACATATTCGTATTGCCTGGCTTGCCTTCCACGCCAAGTAGAGTCCCATCCGGACACGGGACGAAGTCTTCGATCTTGTACCTTCATAGTCCAACAGTCCGGCCGAAGGATATAATCCGGCTGTCTGGATACCCCCTAATCCAGGACTCCCTCAGTAGCCCCTGAACCAGGCTTCAATGGCGATGAGTCCGGCGCGCAGTGTTGTCTTCGGCATTGCAAGGCGGGTTCTTCCCCAATTTTTGAGTGTTCATAAGTAGTGTCCGGCCTCATAAATGTTGAACCTCTTGGCTTCTGTGCCCAATAAGGGCTATCTCCTACGCGTCGAATAAATACGAGGCGCTAGGGCATTTTTACATTCGCCCCCCTAGCCAGATAAATAAATTGTCTATTAAAGGGATGGGGATTCTTAGATCCGTTCCATACCATCCTCCCCCCAGCGAGAATCCATCAGAGCGCGTTTCGGAAAGATCAATTCCAGCATGGCCGACCTCCGCAGCTCCTCCTCCCGCCCCCGTAGCCCTAAGCCCGGTGATTGGGAGAGGTGTTCGGTCCCACACAGTCGATTAGTCGAACTGCATACTAAGGGATTTCTCCCTCCGGCGTATATGGTGCCCGTCCGAGCCGGGCTCGCCACCTACAATGGCGGGGAGCAAGCGGAGAGCTTCCCCAGCCCCTCTTCGGGGAGCGGGTATGCCTTGTCCCCTATCTATTAAGGGGACTCGGATTTCCGATTCATCCATTCCTCCGCGGGCTCCTGGAGTTTTACGGCCTCCAACTACATAATTTCACCCCTGCTTCCATCTTACACATCGCCGGCTATGTTGCCCTCTGTGAGTTCTTCCTGGGTTGCGAGGATCATTTCGAGCTGTGGAAAAGGTTATTTTGCCTCGTCCCTCGCACACAGAAGGGATCACTTTATCAAGTGGGCGGAGCCGAAATATGGCGCATCGCCGAAACCGGATACCTGTCGGCTACTCCGAAGAAGACATCCGAAGACTGGCCTTCAGAATGGTTTTATATGGAGGACGTCCCCCTTCTGGACCCTGTTCGGCGGGGCCTTCCCGAGTTCAGCAATGCTCCTCTGAAGAAACGCTGAAGTTGGCGCCCACGGAGCCCCCAGGAGGAAGACAACGGGGAAGTCCTTTACCTGATGAACCGGATTAAAGCGCTAGCTCAATCAGGATTGACAATAATCGAGGTTATGTCAATATGCATAATGCGGGGAGTGCAACCGCTTCAATATCGAGGGCACCCCTTGTGGTGTTTTAACGGGAAAGATGACGCCACCCGTTGTGGGCGTAAGGGTCCGAACAACGCTGCCGCTTTGGCAAAAATTCTGTCCGAACTGTTCAAGGGAGAGGAAGAGGAGTTCCTCCGCATCAAGCTGCGGGATGGATTCTCTATGTACAACCCTCTGAGCTGGGTGAGTTATATCTCCTTACTCCCATTCTTCCCGCATTCTTCATCGTAGGCACTCACCTTGCCATTTTTGCAGCAGGAACTGCGAAAAGCCATAAGGGAGGCCAGCAGCCCATCTCCACAACCAGAGGACCCTGACCGGGCTCTCGATCCCGGACTCGAAGAAGATCCGGTCATATTCGTGGAGCTGATAGATCGGCAGTTCTATCAACTGAGCTGTGATGACGCCATGGTGGCCATTACGGCCGACTATCCCGGACTGCTTCCTGCATCGCACGTAAGAAAAACCAAAAATCCCAACTCCAAAAACTAGGATCCCCTTTTAGACACTTCACCTACCACATACATATGGCGTTTTTATAGGGGAAGGCATTCGAGATGCCTTGCCGAACCCGCAGCAACTCGCCAACAAGAGGCACCAAGGCCGGGCAGGCCAAAAAGGAAGGCGGTCAGGACGAAGACGCTGGCGCAAAGGTATAACAAAAACCCCGCTCTGTGGTTGTCGTCTTTCTCGAAATGTAATGACGCCCGTATTTCTTTAACAGAAAAAATGCTCGCCGGAATATGTCTGGCGATGTTGCTAATCACGCTTCCACCAGTCGGGCGCCAGGACCGGACATAGAGGCGGAAGCCGATATGGGGCGGGCGCAGGATAATCCTCCTACAGAGGATGCGGATAGATTATCCGCCACAAATTCAGAAGTGGAAAGCGCCATGAATCATAGGCGCCGTCGGGCCGTACTCTGCGATGCTTGTTTCTCACCAGAGGCATTTATTGCCTTCAATTCTGGAGAGGCGTACCTCCGTGCTGCTCAAGATGGTCTAGCCAGAGCCACGGATCAGTATGTAAAGGATGTACGGGTAAGTAAATCTGACGATTATATGTATTAGTAGCCCCTGAGACTTGAAACAGTTAGCAGAACTGATTTAAGGATCATCTTTATTGTGCAGGTTCTTACAGAGAAGAATACTCGGCTGTCACAGGAGCTGGAGGAATGCAAGGCCCAACTGCGGGCCGCTGTTGCCGCATTGAAGGAACCGAAAAAGTCCCCCACTGGTAACATTTAAAGACGGATGGTTACCATATAGTGTGCGGCGTGGCTGCAGATCTAACAATAGATGTTGCAGATGAATCCGGAGGACCAGCATGTTGTGCGGCAGCTATAGGCTGGCGAACGTGTGCTGACTGAGGTCAGGCGGGAGAAAAACAATCTCCAAGACGCCAATACCAAGCTGAGCGTGGAACTAAAAGACGTTCAAGCCCAGCTTGCAGACTCCGAGAAGGAGAATAAGCGGCTGCGACGCGGCATTTTCAGTAAGTGCTTGAACGAATCCTTTTGAAGGAGTTCGGCGAAGAAGCCCACTAACAGTGTTATGTCTGTAGGTATGCTGACGGGTCGTCCCGCGGAGGAAATGCCCAGGCCTGCGGGTGATCTTCTATCCGAGCTCTCACAACTGCACGAACAAGTTCGGTAGGTGATGCAAGGTGTTGCCCAGGCATGATGGCCATCCGTCTCCTTGCCAGAAGGCATTGCAGAGCTTACGGAGAAGCTCAAGGGAGCACGGCGGCGCTTCCGATTATGGAAGATATCGGCCTGCCGTCAAGGTGCCAGGGAAGCCTGGGCCATGGTGAAGACACGGTATACCAAGGTTGACCCAAATCACATGGCCGAGGTCGGACCTGTGGGGCCCGACGGGGAAGAGATTCCCGTTAGCTTAGTTTATGGGCAAGTAGAATTAGCCGCAAAGTATCCCCAACATGATTGTAGGCTAGACCGCCTGTTGAATGGTATAGAAGAGGAATTTAGTCAGTCTGCATGACTATGTAATTAAAGTGACATGTATAATTCCTTCTAGCCGGATTGTAGATCATTTGTCATGGCGGACCTTTTCGCTTTAACCTCAGGACCCGATAGTCCGGAGTGTATCCGAATACCCGCTCAATTATATAAGAACCGGGGTATGTGTGGAGACCAGGCGTAGGGGTCATTAGTGCTTGAACAGACAAGTGCCCAACTAGTTATGTTATATTACATGGGTAGTAAGAAACATCTTCCAGGGAGAATAGTTCCATTAAGTGTTCGTTTCCCTAGGTACGCATGCCCTAAAGTGCATGTCCGGACTGCGATAGGAAACACAGGAAAAAACATTTGGGGGCACATAAGGAAAATAAATAAAAATCATCTTTTGTTCACCGACCGAACATTCCCTTAAGAACGCTAGCTTTCGGCTTCACCCAGTCTGAGGTACACATCCGGCTGACACGGTAGTAACAATCGCAGAGGTGCTCCCCTTATGCCCTAGCCGAATTAACGGGAACGTAGGGCATAAATACAAGAGCCAGGCAACCCAGCTTGGCCAAAACTTAAGTCATATCGATGCATATAATGGCGAAAAAAAGGTACATGCGAAAGTATAACACATGTGCGGGGCATGAGGCCCAGATAAATAATTAAGCTTCTGTGAAAGAAGCCCCCAGGTATGATGAGCGCGGCTAGTGCATCTATAATGTGCAAGCGAGGCACAAGTTGGCCCTTGAAGGCCTAGAGAAAGAATAAAAGAAAGAAAGAAAAACAAGACAGATAATTTATATGCAAAAAATAGACAGAGGAAGGGGACAAACATAGAGTCCGGCGCTGGGCGTAGAATCTTCGGATCCTGGCCGCGTTCCATGGGTTCGGCTCGAGTCGATTAGTCGATGCATCCCGCAGTCGGTACGCTCCACCAGTCAGAACTTGGTCAATAATGAAGGGACCTTCCCATTTGGGCTCGAGCTTATTCTTTTTCTTATCCGGCAGGCGTAGAACTAGTTCGCCAACGTTATAAGTTTTGGCCCGTACTTCTCTGCTTTGGTATCTGCGAGCCTGTTGCTGATAAAATGCGGAACGGGCTTTTGCTACGTCGCGCTCCTCCTCCAGGGTGTCCAGACTGTCCTACCGATCGAGCTCGGCTTCTCTTTCTTCGTACATGCGCACTCGAGGTGAGTCATGAATTATGTCACAGGGCAAGACTGCCTCTGCGCCGTACACCGTAAAGAAGGGTGTATATCCGATACTACGATTCGGCGTGGTCCGTAGCCCCCAGAGTAAGGAGTCGAGCTCCTCTACCCAGTGCGTGTTAGACTCCGTTAAGGAACGCACTAATCTGGGTTTAATGCCGCTCATTATAAGACCGTTTGCTCGTTCAACTTGGCCGTTGGTTTGTGGGTGATAGACTGAAGCATAATCGAGCTTGATGCCCATTTTGCCGCACCAGAGTTTTACCTCATCGGCCGTGAAGTTCGTGTCGTTGTCAGTGATGATGCTATGGAGGAAGCTATAACGATGTACGACCCCAGATATGAAGTCTATCACTGTCCGGATTCGACTGTTTTAATAGGTTTGGCCTCTATCCATTTGGTGAATTTATCCACCATGACCAGTAAGTATTTTTTCTTGTGGGTTCCCCCTTTAAGGGGTCCAACCATGTCAAGCCCCCAGACCACGAAGGGCCACGTAATGGGGATTGTTTGGAGGGCGGTGGGTGGTATGTGGCTTTGATTTGCAAAGAGCTGACAATCGGCGCAACGTTGGACCAAGTCCTGTGCATCTGCCCGGGCAGTTGGCCAATAGAATCCTGTACGGAAGGCCTTGCTTACAAGAGCCCGGGCTGCAGCGTGGTGACCGCCGAGTCCGGCGTGAATTTTTGCCAAAAGGTTCCGCCCTTCCTCTTCAGAGATGCACCTTTGAAGGACTCCGGTAGTGCTTTTCTTATAAAGCTCTCCGTCATGGACTTTGTAGGCTTTGGATCGCCGCACTATGCAGCGTGCCTCATTTTGGTCCTCGGGGAGTTCCTGCCTAGTAAGGTAGGCGAGGAATGGTTCCGTCCACGGGGCGATAACGGCCATTATTACGTGGGCTGAAGGTGTTATTTCATTGGCAGAGCCTCCGATTGTGTCGGAATGTTCGGTGTCGGGCAGTGCGGTTGGGTCTGGGCTGTTATTGTTCGGCTCCCCTCCCCATACTACGGATGGCTTGAACAGCCTTTCCAAGAAGATGTTGGGGGGGACTACATCGCATTTTGCACCGATGCATGTCAGGACATCTGCCGCCTGATTATTTTCCCAGGCTACATGGTAGAATTCAAGCCCTTCGGACCGAGCTGACATTTTTAGGACGGCGTTGCGGTAAGCTGCCATTTTTGGATCCTTGGCATCGAAGTCTCCATTTATTTGGGATATTGCGAGGTTCGAGTCCCCGCGCACCTCTAGGCATTGAATGCCCATGGATACTGCCATCCGGAGACCATGTAAAAGGGCCTCATATTTGGCTGCATTGTTGGAGTCCGTGTACATAATCTGGAGTACATATTGAACTGTGTCTCCTGTGGGGGACGTCAAAACGACGCTAGCCCCCAGTCTGGCCAACATCTTGGAGCCGTCTAAATGCATGATCCAATTTGAATATGTGCCGTACTCTTTAGGGAGTTCGGCCTCCGTCCATTCTGCGACGAAGTCGGCCAAGACTTGCGACTTGATGGCTCACCGTGGCTTATAAGTTATGTCGAACGGGAGGAGCTCAATGGCCCATTTTGCAATCCGGCCTGTTGCGTCACGGTTGTTTATAATATCGTTAAGTGGTACTTCCGAGGCTACTGTTATTGAACACTCTTGAAAGTAGTGTCGTAGCTTCCGGGATGCCATGAATAGCGCGTACGCAATCTTTTGATAATGCGGGTACCGTGATTTGCAGGGAGTGAGGACAGTGGACACATAATAGACCAGCTTTTGAAGGGGGAATTTTTGTCCGTCCGTTTCTCGTTCGACGACGAGCACTGCGCTTACAACCTGATGTGTTGCTGCAATGTATAATAGCATTGGCTCGCCAATGTTTGGCATGGCCAGGACTGGGTTTGTTGCCAGTATGGCTTTTATTTTTTCGAGTCCGGCCGTGGCTGCATCCGTCCATTCGAAGTGTTTGGTGCGCCGAAGGAGGCGGTAAAGGGGTAGGGCCTTTTCTCCCAAGCGGGAGATAAAGCGGCTTAGAGCCGCCACGCATCCGGTTAATTTTTGTATTTGTTTGAGGTCCTTTGGGATATCCAATTGTGACAGAGCTCGGATCTTGGCTGGATTTGCTTCAATTCCTCTACCGGATACAATGAAGCCCAAGAGCTTTCCGGCTGGGACGCCGAAAACACATTTTTCTGGGTTGAGCTTGATGTCGTATGTTCGGAGGTTATCGAATGTGAGCCTCAAGTTGTCTACTAGAGATTCGACATGTCTTGTTTTGACGACCACATCATCTACATATGTCTCCACCGTTTTGCTAATCCGGTTTGCCAGACATGTCTGAATCATGCGCTGATATGTTGCGCCGGCGTTTTTGAGCCTGAAGGGCATTGTGTTGAAGCAGAATGGGCCGTATGGTGTGATAAATGCCGTTGCGGCTTGGTCTAATTCTACCATCTTGATTTGATGGTAGCCGGAATATGCGTCGAGGAAACACAACGAGTCGTGTCCTGCGGTAGCGTCGATAATTTGATCGATGCGGGGGAGGGGGAAGGGATCCTTTGGGCAAGCCTTGTTAAGGTCTTTAAAATCAACGCACAGGCGCCAGGATTTGTCCTTCTTTGGTACCATCACCAGGTTTGCTAGCCAGTCCGGATGTTTTATATCTCTAATGAATCCGGCCTCCAATAGCTTTGCTAGCTCCTCTCCCATGGCATGTCTCTTAGGTTCGGAAAAACGCCGAAGAGCTTGCTTGACATGTTTGAATTCTTTTAGGATATTTAAGCTGTGCTCGGCCAGCTTACATGGGATTCCTGGCATGTCTGAAGTGCGTGTTAGACTCCGTTAAGGAATGCACTAATCTGGGTTTAATGCCGCTCATTATAAGACCGTTTGCTCGTTCAACTTGGCCGTTGGTTTGTGGGTGATAGACTGAAGCATAATCGAGCTTGATGCCCATTTTGCCGCACCAGAGTTTTACCTCATCGGCCGTGAAGTTCGTGTCGTTGTCAGTGATGATGCTATGGGGGAAGCTATAATGATGTACGACCCCAGATATGAAGTCTATCACTGTCCGGATTCGACTGTTTTAATAGGTTTGGCCTCTATCCATTTGGTGAATTTATCCACCATGACCAGTAAGTATTTTTTCTTGTGGGTTCCCCCTTTAAGGGGTCCAACCATGTCAAGCCCCCAGACCGCGAAGGGCCACGTAATGGGGATTGTTTGGAGGGCGGTGGGTGGTATGTGGCTTTGATTTGCAAAGAGCTGACAATCGGCGCAACGTTGGACCAAGTCCTGTGCATCTGCCCGGGCAGTTGGCCAATAGAATCCTGTACGGAAGGCCTTGCTTACAAGAGCCCGGGCTGCAGCGTGGTGACCGCCGAGTCCGGCGTGAATTTTTGCCAAAAGGTTCCGCCCTTCCTCTTCAGAGATGCACCTTTGAAGGACTCCGGTAGTGCTTTTTTTGTACAATTCTCCCTCATGGACCCTGTAGGCCTTGGATCACCGCACTATGCAGCGTGCCTCATTTTGGTCCTCTAGAAGTTTCTGTCTAGTTAGGTAGGCCAGGAATGGTTCTGTCCACGGGGCAATGATGGCCATTATTACATGGGCTGAAGGTGTTATTTCGGTGGCGGATCCTCTGATTGTGTCAGAGTGTTCAGTATCGGGTATTTTGGCCGGGTCCAGACTATTGTTACCGGTGTCCCCTTCCCATACTACGGATGGCTTGAAAAGCCTCTCCAAAAATATGTTGGGGGGGGGACCGCATCGTGTTTTGCGCTGATGCGGGTGAGGATATCCGCCGCCTGATTGTTTTCCCGAGCCACATGGTGAAATTCGAGCCCCTCGAACCGAGCTGACATTTTTAGGATGACGTTTTGATAGGCCGCCATTTTCGGATCCTTTGCGTCAAAGTCTCCATTTATTTGGGATATTGCGAGGTTTGAATCCCCACGCACCTCCAGGCGTTGAATGCCCATGGAGACTACCATCCGAAGACCATGCAACAGAGCTTCGTATTCGGCTGCATTGTTGGAGTCTGTATACAATATTTGTAGTACTACTGAACGGTATCTCCTGTTGGGGACGTCAGGACGACGCCAGCCCCTAGACCAGCCAGCGTTTTAGAATCGTCGAAGTGCATGATCCAATTGGAGTATGCGCCGTACTCTTTAGGGAGTTCGACCTCCGTCCATTCGGCGACAAAGTCGGCCAATACTTGCGACTTAATGACTCGCCGAGGTTTGTATGTTATGTCGAACGAGAGAAGCTCAATGGCCCATTTGGCAATCCGGCCTGTAGCATCGCGGTTGTTTATAATATCATTAAGTGTCACTTTCGAGGCTACTGAAATTGAACACTCTTGAAAGTAGTGTCGCAGCTTCCGGGATGCCATGAATAGCGCATAAGCTATCTTTTGATAATGTGGGTACCGTGATTTGCATGGAGTGAGGACAGTGGATACATAGTATACCGACTTTTGAAAAGGGAATTTATGTCCGTCAGCTTCTCGTTCGACGACGAGCACTGCGCTTACAACTTGATGGGTTGCCGCAATGTACAACAACATTGGTTCACCGATGTTTGGCGTGGCCAGGATTGGGTTGGTTGCCAAAATGGCTTTTATTTCTTCCAATCCGGCTGTGGCAGCGTCCATCCACTCGAAGTGTTCGGTGCGCCAAAGGAGGCGATAAAGGGGTAAAGCCTTTTCTCCTAAGCGGGAGATAAAGCGAATGAGAGCCGCCACACATCCAGTCAGTTTCTGGATTTGTTTGAGGTCCGTTGGGATAGCCAACTGTGACAGAGCTCGGATTTTGGCCGGATTAGCTTCAATCCCTCTACTAGAGACAATGAAGCCCAAGAGTTTTCCTGCTGGTACGCCGAAAACGTGTTTTTCCGGATTGAGCTTGATATCGTATGTTCGGAGATTGTCGAATGTGAGCCTCAAGTCGTCTATTAGAGAGTCGACGTGTTTAGTTTTAACGACCACATCATCTACGTATGCCTCTACTGTTTTGCCGATCTATTTCTCCAGACAAGTCTGGATCATGCGCTGATATGTTGCACCGGCGTTTTTGAGCCCGAAAGGCATTGTGTTGAAACAGAAGGGGTCGTATGGTGTTATAAATGCCGTTGCGGCTTGGTCGGACTCCGCCATCTTGATTTGGTGGTAGCCAGAGTATGCATCGAGGAAACACAATGACTCGTGTCCTGCGGTAGCGTCAATAATTTGATCAATGCGGGGGAGGGGGAAGGGATCCTTTGGGCAAGCCTTGTTGAGGTCCTTGAAATCGACGCATAGGCGCCAGGATTTGCCCTTCTTTGGTACCATCACCAGGTTTGCTAGCCAGTCTGGGTGTTTTATCTCCCTGATGAATCCAGCCTCCAATAACTTGGCTAGTTCCTCTCCCATGGCCTGTATCTTAGGTTCAGAGAAACGCCGAAGAGCCTGCTTGACCGGCTTGAATCCCTTTAGGATATTGAGACTATGCTCGGCCAGTCTGTGTGGGATTCCTGGCATGTCTGAGGGGTGCCAAGCGAACATGTCCCAATTCTCGCGCAGGAAATCTCATAGTACGGCGTCCACGGCGGGTTTTAACTGTGCCCCGATGAGGCTGTTTTTGTAGGGTCCGTTGGGTGGACTTGGAATTTGACTATTTCATCCGCTGGTTTGAAAGAGGTGGACTTGGATCTCTTGTCGAGTATTACGTCGTCCCTGTCCACCGTGGAGCGTAGCGCCGTTAATTCCTCGGCCGAAAGGGCCTCGGATAATGCCTCGAGGGCCAATGCGGCTGTTTTGTTTTCGGCACGGAGTGTTGTGTCTGGATCACTAGTGAGGGTGATGATTCCGTTGGGCCCGGGCATTTTGAGCTTCATGTACCCATAATGGGTTATGGCTTGGATGATCGTGAACGCCTCTCGCCCTAAAAGGGCGTGATATCCACTACAGAACGGGGCCACTTGGAATGTAATTTATTCGGACCTATAGTTCTCCAGTGTGCCGAATACCACATTTAGTGTGATTTTCCCAGCACAGCGTGCTTCCTGACTGGGGATGATTCCTCTGAAGGTTGTGCTGCTTTGCTCAACGCGGTTCCAGTCTATTTCCATTTTTTGAAGAGTTTCCTCATAGATGAGGTTTAATCCACTGCCGCCGTCCATGAGTACTTTGGCGAGTCGAAAGACGTCCACAATTGGGCTGAGGACCAGTGCAGCTGGTGCTCGGGCAGTTCGGAATTTAGGTTCGTCACTAGCATTAAAGGTAATATCCATGTCACTCCATGGATTCATTGCTGCCACGTGGCAGATTTCGGCGAGGCTATGGAATGTTCGCTTGCGCCTGTTGTTAGATGCGAAGGTTTCGAAAACTGTTAATACCTTATTGTTATCTGCGGGATGGTGCTCTGTGGTATTCGGGATAAGAAGATCCGCACCACTTTTGGCCACCTACCGGAGTATCCAACATGCTCTAAGGCTGTGTGTTGGTATGGTATCCGCTGTACTATGAATTTTGCAGGGTCCGTTAAGCCATCCCTCCAGTACGGTTCCATGCCCTGTAGAGGGTTTTTGTTTCTTTGCAACTAGCTCGGGTGTCTTATGATAGTGCACCCTTTTACTTCGGACTGGGTGTATATTCGGTGCCGGATTATCCCAAAATTTCGTTTCGGTTTTCTAGGCGCTTTCCATCGCACAGTACTTCCGTACTATGGACGCCAAGTCAGTGAAGCGTGATATGTCATGACGACTTAAGGCGTTAAGGATTCCCTTGTCCGTGCAATTATTGTAGAAAAGTGAGATTGCATCGTCCTCGCGACAGTCCTTAACCTTGTTCATCACAAGGAGGAATCTGGCCCAATAATGACGTACTGTTTCATAGGGCTCTTGCCTGATGTGGGAAAGATCGTTTATGTCTGGGTGGGTGGGTGGATTTGAGTCCGAACCCCTACCCGATCTAAGACCTAGGGACCGAGGAGTTTCCAATCTTGGAAGTTCGGGTTCCAGAGTGCTGCCCGATAAGTCTGGCCCACTGCCTGATTCTAGGTTCAGGGCTTGGATGATGTCCTCCCGTAAGCGGGTATCCGGCTCGGAGAGCTCAAGAATCCGGACATAGTTAGTCCTCAAAATAAAGGAATAATTGCCGCATTGTTCCTCCACCACCGCAACGTGATGGGTGACCGATGGAGAGTTAATCTCCCTTTGATCGGGTTTAAGCCCAATCCGATCATAGTCCGTAGCGACTCCCATGGCGGCAATGCGATCCAAGAGTTCGTTTAGGGAAGAGAGCTCCATCGGATCCATCTGCTCGGCGAATTCCAAGCCGACGCGGAGGCTATTTTTGATGACCCGAGAAGTCATCGTCGGTGCAGCGGCCGGACAGGCGGTCATGACAAAACTGCCTAGCCGGAGAGTTTGGCCGACAGCCAGGGCTCCCCCGGCGATAATGTTGTTTTTAACAATGAGATGAGGCATCCTTCCTTACGGCGATGTCACAGAGGAACTCTCAATGAAAGCACCAATGTCGGTGTCAAAACCGGCGGATCTCGGGTAGGGGGTCCCGAACTGTGCGTCCAAGGCGGATGCTAACAGGAGGCAGGGGATACGATGTTTTACCCAGGTTCGGGCCCTCTTGATGGAGGTAAAACCCTACGTCCTGCTTGATTTATTCTTGATGATATGAGTATTACAAGAGTTGATCTACCACGAGATCGGAGAGGCTAAACCCTAGAAGCTAGCCTATGGTATGATTGTATGTTGTCCTGCGGACTAAAACCCTCCGGTTTATATAGACACCGGAGGGGGCTAGGGTTACACAAGGTCGGTTACAAAGGAGGAGATATACATATCCGTATTGCCCGGCTTGCCTTCCACGCCAAGTAGAGTCCCATCCGGACACGGGACGAAGTCTTTAATCTTGTACCTTCATAGTCCAACAGTCCGGCCGAAGGATATAATCCGGCTGCCCGGATACCCCCTATTCCAGGACTCCCTCAAGTACCCTGTTCCGCGAGAAAACCACGCAACAACTGAGAGATATACTCGCCAGCGGAGTCAACACGGAAGGTACGAATGGGCGTGGAAAACTGAGTGTGAACCATGGCAGCAAATCGTTTGTATATAGGAAGAACCTCGCTATGAGATTTCATGAAGTAGAGCCAAGTGTAGCGAGAAAAATCATCAATAAACAAGACATAGTAGCGATGACCACCTTTCGAATCAAAGGGAGCAGGACCCCAGACATCAGAATGAACTAAGTCAAATGGACGCTGAGATACAGACGCACTAGTAGGATAAGGTAACTGAGTCTGTTTGCCAAGTCTGCAACCATTACAATGCAGGGAGACATCTCCAGATACAGACCCCAAGAGGCCCTGACAAACTAAAGAAGACAAATGAGAGCCACAGAGGTGACTAAGACGATGATGCCACTGCTAGAAGGACGCAGACGAAGAGGCAGCAAGAGCATGGAGTTGGCAGAAGTAGTGGCAGCGGAAGAAACATAAAGCCAATCAACCTCCCAAAGGCCCTCTGACTCACGGCGCCGAGGGCCAGCACCAACCAAAGCCTTGGTGCGACGATCCTGAATGGAGCAAGAGTCGGTATCAAGAATGACACGACAACCAGAATTAGTGAGTTGGGCAGCGGAAAAAAGATTCATGGTAAGGCGAGGAACATGTGAAACACTAGGAACAGAAAAAGATGGAGTGGAAAGAAGACCACGGCTAGCAACAGGAAGAGGTGTGCCATCGACGGTAAGAACATTAACATGAGAATCCAGAGGTCAGAGGGAAGACAACACAGAACAATCAGAAGACATATGGAAGGAGGCTCCAGAATCCAGAACCCACGAAGATGTACCTGACTGTGTAGAGGCATGCGGTGGTGGAGAAGTGGATGCAGTCACAGCAGCAGCTGAACCAGTCGACAAGGAGCCGGAGGAGGCAAGTAGACGCTTGAGGCGTACAATGTCCTGATCAGTGAGTGACGGAGTCGAGGAAGACGCTGGAGTGCCGCTGGAAAAGGAGCGCCTCTGGTCTCGCTTCTTCTGGCGACAGTCAGACTCTGGGTGACCTGACCGAGAGCAATAACCACAGAAGGTGTCACAGCGCGACATACTCTTCTCAGCATATGGAGAGCGTGTCACCCCCCTGAAGGAGTAGGCAGAAGTGGTGGAGCAGTGAGACGAGCAGAGGACACAGGAGCTCGGGCGACCAACACTGAAGGAACCACAAGTAACCCTGCAGAGCGAAGACGGGTCTTCTCAGCACGAAGCTCGGCAAGCACCTCCGAGATAGGAACACGACCACGAGCAAGCAGGTGAGCACGACGAGGCTCAAACTCAGACCGGAGGCGAGATAAGAACTCATGAACCCTCTGAACTCCAAGTCAGACCGCCTAGTCTGACAGCAACGGCAAGTGCCACAAACAACTGTCCGTAGTGAGTAAAGCTGACGCCAGATGGCAGAGCACTATGAATAGAACTCATCCACAGACGAGTCACCCTGCTGAAGAGCATGCTCCTGGTGCACCACAGAAAGGTAGAGGGCATCACCAGAGGGCTGATAACGATGACCACATTGCGGCAATAGTGCTAAGGCCCATGAACTCCGAAGCAAACTGAGGGAGGACACTCGCAGTGAGAACAGCAGCAGCTCGAGCAACATCATTGCACCACTGAGTGTAAGCAGACAAATCGTCCCGGTAGACAGAAAGAGCATCAGAATATGCTGACAACTGCTGATCATAAGCATCGACTGCATCATCATCTAGAGCCTTGGCGGCATCCCGGTCAGCCTGAGAGGCATCAGCAGCAAGGACCTGCGGCACCGGTGGGATTGGGGCCACTGGCGCAACAGGGCATGGCGGGCAGGGGACCTCACCAGAAATAACACCCCATAGAAGGAGTCCACGCATATGAATGCGCATGAAGCCCACAAACTCATCATAGTTGGTGCCATCGAAGATCACCGAGCACCGAGAAACCGCGACATAGCCCGAAGAGGACATGAGGAAGTCACTCTGGTGTTGTTGCTCTTTTTTTTTGAGTCAACTCAGGAGATCGAGCAGAGTACGCTCGAAGCAGAAGTGGATCGAACGCAGCCGACCGAGAGGTTGGGCCGGCGCGAGCCAAGGGAGCGGGAGGAGCGCCCTGGGACCGGATCCACCTGCCCCAACCGGATGGACTGGATTGGGATTGACCGGATCGGGCAGGGGAGGCAGAGGATCCCGCTCGGATCCATCTCGCTCGCCCACGCGGCAAGGAGGGCGGGAGAGGCGCTCGAAGCCCTCTCGCTCTCGCTCGCGCACCCAGCGTGGAAGGGAGCCGCTCAAGCGGGGGCCAGCAGCGGCACGACGGGAGGGGGGGGGGCAAGCGGGGGGGAGGGGGTAGGAGCGGCGCTGTAGCCATGGGAGGCTTGGCCGGCCGGGACAGAAGCGGCTGCGGTGGCCGGCACAGCGGCAGATGGCAACGGCGACCGGAACAGCAGTTGCCGGAAAGGTTGGTCGGAATGGAAACGAGGCAGACTAGGAAGAGGGAGCACGGAGTTGCGAGCGTGCTGGATCGGGAGAGGAATCTAAGCATCTGATACCATGTTAGGAATGAGCAACTACTCTTTACTGAGGGCCAATGGCCAGTACATATACAGATGTGGTAAAGTGCAAAAAGACCCCTTATACGATGGGGATGTACACAATGAACTATACACATCTAACAAAAACCAATCTTCGCTGGCCCACGAATATCAACCAGACTGACAGCATGCATAGAATTAAATCCAACTATTTATTCATCTATTTAGCCAAAAATGAACCTGTTTATTCATCTACAGGGTACTAAATATATCTGTTTCAACATTATTGCAGCAAGTAAGTGCAACGTGTCACAGGATAAGCTCAATGTAGGTGCACGTAATGCGCTAAACTTTTCTACACAGCACATGGCTTCTCTCGAGATCTGACTATGCATCAAATGAACAAATTCAAATGAGAAGCAAAAGCCAGAAGAAAAGATAAATTTACAAGGAAGGTTTTTTTACTTGCAATTCAGAAAAAATAAAGACGGCTGATGTTTGATACTCAATAAGTATGAATAATGGGTAAATGTTGTATGAAAATCATAATAAAAGTATATGTCCAGGGGCACACACCAAAGGCTCATTTCGACAATGGTTTGATATGAAATTGTCATGCTACTCACACGGTGGGTGGTTTAAACAAAAAGAATAGGGATAAAATATTGATCCAATAACCTGCCCATGATCCTTGTCAAGTGGATCATGTTTTCTATCACCATAGCATGCCAGCACCAGCGACGAAGCTTCAGTTTGTGATTAGCAAGAGTTTCCACCAAAGAAAATACCAGAACGGACGACAGGGCAGCAGCCAGCATTACACACTCACAGCTAAATATGCTGCGTTAGCAATCCATTAAAAAAATGTCATGAGCACGCAATAATACCAAGATCCACCGCCAGACTTCACCACACTGCTGGTTCTTGCTGCTGATTGTTGGAACATGATAATAGGATGGCTCATCTCTAGGACAGTGGACACACTAAAAAATGTACTAAACATGAGACGACTTGGCTGTTGTAATTGAGATGTTGCTGCCAGATCTCAAGCCATAGAAGACATCATCTGGGAGATGTAATGGCGCGATTCTTCATGTCTACCAGTGGACTGCTACTGCTTATACACTTCTGTATATATAGGCCTCTGCTGAATGGTACATCAAACCAGAAGTTGTCCTCCTCTTCTCCTCTCTTTCACAACAATACATAGAAAAGCTTCCAGATTAGATATGGCTTTCCACATGAGATCCATAAGTTTGCCTTCTAGGCCTCAGGCCAATGAGACCGAGGTTGAGCAAGAACTGCTGAGCCTAGAGGCAAGCATCTCTTCTTCCATCACCATCGGCACGATGTGTGATGGTCTGAGGAGGCTTGGAGACATCTACAAGGGTGTTGAAGAGATTATTTGCCTATCAAGCAATCAAGTTAGCTCCTCTCAGCAGAGGAAGATGTTGGATGAAGAGATGGAATGCTCTCTTGAGTTGTTGGACCTCTACAGTAACATGCAAGAGATCTTCGTCGAAATGAAGGTCATCATCCAAGAGCTGCAAGTGGCTCTGAGAAAAGGGGATGATGCAGCTGCTCAAGCCAAGATCTAGTCTTACACCCGCTTGGCGAAGAAGGCCAAGAATTATTTCAAGAAGACCACAAAAAAGACTCCTGCACATTGCAAGATGGTCATGCTATTGACCAAGGCCAGAGAGATATCTGTCTCTCTGCTGGAGTCCACACTCCATCTCTTGTCGAAGCAAATTGAAATGCCTAAACAGTCTCTTGTTTCCAAGGCATTTCACAAAAAGAAGGCAGTTGTATGCAAGGAGGAGCAATTGCAGGAGCTAGGGTGCAGTACCGGAGATCTTGAGAGTGGAGCAGGACATCTGTTCAGGAAATTACTCTAGAGCAGAGTTTCTCTACTCAACATTCTTAGCTCATAGATACTCCCAAGTCACTCTTGACGCCCTGTGGTTGGCATCCGCCTTTTAAGGAATAGCTGATCTTCATACAATTTTCCCATATGTATACACTATACAGTATAAATGTACATGAAATATAGAAAGAGAAACCAAAGTTTTGATCCATTAGACCATTTCATGCTTGAAGATGTGTTTGTGATCCGAGTATAGTTTATTTTGATATTCTTGGTTAGTCGATCTTGCTCCTTACGCATGAAACATGCCAGATCAAAGTCACAACGTCTCCACCACCACCACATGGCTGTGCAGTCTGGCACTACAAGTGAATATATTTCTTGCTTCAGAATGCAACAAAGTCCAAATTAGTATACTCAAATTATAATATCGTCACCAGATGCATCATTTAAGCATTTTAGCCAAAAAAATAGCACAAACATGTAATTTGGAGCCACAACTCTGCTTTTGTCCCACAGGATTAACAATAATTTGGGAAAGACCTAATCCAAACTTGCGAGGGCGCAAAGTTTGTTCCTTTCCTATAGTATTTCTCAGTACACAAACAACAACCAATGCTTTATATGCTTATTGGCACACATCAAAAGCGTGTTTCTGTACATGCTTACCAGAGATCTTTAGAATGGAGCAGGAAATTAATTCAGAATAGAGTTTCTCTCCTAAACATTCTTAGCTCATAGGTACTCCACGTCACTCTATGCCCTGCAATTGGCATCCGCCTTTTTGAGGATGTTCTGATCTTGATGCAGTTTTTCCATATGTATACAGTACAAATGTACAGAAAGGGAAACAGTGAAAGAGAGGTTGCCCCTCCCTCCCCTCCCGTGACGCTCCCGCGAGCGCCGGGGGGGGGGGGGGGGGGACCCTAACCCCGGCCTGCGGCCCTCCTTCTCGTGCTTCCCTCCCCTCGCCGCCGCCCCGACGTGCTGGTGGGCTAAGCCCTGCCAGCGCGGGCGGCGGCGGGGTGTTCCTCCTTCCCCCGCCTGAGTCGACGGTCGCCGGATCCAAGATCGGGTGGCGGCGCAGCGCTTCCCTCGAGGCATGGCGGCGTGGCAGCAGCAGCAGGCGGCGGAGACGTGGGCTGCGGGTGGCGGCGTGAAGGGGCTGAGGCATGGTGGGGCGCGGTGGGCTCCGGCGGCTTTGACCCTGTCGGCATGCGGCCAGATCTGGGCCCAGGCGGCGCGGGCCAGGAGCGGCGTGGGCTGCGGGCGTCCGCCTCTGCCGTGACCATGGATGGTAGGGGCGGAGACGCAGCGGCGGTGGCAGGTGGGCGGGCTGCTCGGTTTCCAGGCGTCCCGCCGGCTGGTCGGCGACGTCGGCGCGGTTGGACTCCCCGGTGAGCTTCCTCGGGGGTGGGCGGCAGTCCTGGTGGGCACTCCTTGCCGCTGGCTGGGGCTATGTTGGTGGCCTTGTGCGGCTCTGCGCTGGGCGCCGAGGCGGGGCAGCACAGGGGTGTGTCCGGGGGGAGGGATTTTGCTGGAGGGATGGGCGACGCCGACGTGCTCGGGCCCCCGTCACCGACACAGGGGTGTGCCGGTCTGGATGCGTCCGCTCCCCCACCTCCCCCTTTCCCTGGCCGCGTGCGGGCGGCTGTAGCGCTGGCGATCTTCAAGGCGGGATACATTCTGCGGCTCGTCGGTCTGGTGTGTCCCCTTGGTCCAAAGTTGACCCTTTTGGATGATCTTGGGGGTGTTTAGATGTTGGGCGGCGGCCCTGGCGGTGGGAGGCGTGGCGTTCGTGGACGGAACCTACGTCTCGGGTGTGGGCGGGCAACCATGGCCTCGCTGGGGGCTTGGTTGCGGCTGGTTGGCAGAGCGAGGGTATGTCGGAGGGGTGCGATCGTTGGAGTTTATCACTTGCCCAGTCCTTGTACTGACCGACGGTGGCGGCGGTCGTGGTCGTCGTATCCTTCATGAAGGCGCCGTGGCGGTGCTCCTACCCCTCGCATGTGACTCCGGGTGAAAACTTGATCTATGGATCGGACGATGCAGCTATCCATGGGCGTCCCCTTCTAGGAGGCACTGTCTTGGAGTCCCTGCTCTCTCATGACCATATCCCCCCTCCTCGGAGGTCTCCGTCCTCTTCAAGCGGTTATCCTTCGTCATTTTAAGTTAGCTTGGTTGGCGGTGGCATTGGGGGACGGTGCTCGACACCTTTGTATCATGTCTTGGGTGTGTGTGTTGTGTGCGGTGGTGGTGTGCGTTGTATCGGTCTGTCCGGATGTTATGATGATGCTGGCTTTATAATATAAAGTGGGGGAAACCCTTTTTCGATAAATGTACAGAAAGTAAGTATAGAAAGAGAAACCAAATTTTGATCCGTTTCAAATTTTGTGATATTGATATTAATCTCTCTGGGGCTTTGTGATGGATATGCATGACAAAATGAAATGCGTATGCTGTCAATCCATCAAGTATTTGTTTGGTTGTTAATTAGGAACTAAGCGATTTGTTTACAGGTTACATCTTTGCGGTAAACGATAACGTCAGTGATGTTAGACCTACATGCAGGTTTCTTTCACAGGTTTTTTTTTGGAAAAGGGATGACTCCCCGGCCTCTGCATCAGAAAGATGCATACGGCCTTCTTATTAGCCAAAAAGTAGTGTCCACATGGTTCCAAAGGTCTCAAAATATAAAGCACAAACAGCTCACACAGAGCCAAAAAGGGGCTAGAAACACCAACTAGCCTAGAAAAGATGCCACAACCGGCTGGCTAAAAATAGATAGGAGATCAAGCTATCCTATTACATGACCGCCATCCAAACCGGTTGAAAATATCCCGAGCTACCATCTCTCATCGGAAAGACCCAGTAACCAAATGCTCCCTGGCCTCCATCTGGGTGAGTAGCGACCACGAACGGATCAGTGCCGTAGTTCGGAATATGACCTGCAAAAAATGTATACATGATATTCTGTTAAAAACCAAATCATTTCTGCAAGTCCAGATAGTCCACAGTAAAGCACAAACTCCAACCGAATATGTCTCGCTAAGTTAGGCTCAATCCCATTAAGCCATGTCCCAAATAACGCATAAACAGAATTCGGTGGAGTGATACTAAAAGCAATGTGGATCGTCTGCCAAAGTACCTTGGCTAACGGGCAATCAAAAAAGAGATGTTTGATAGTCTCATCCCGATCACAGAAACTACACCTAGTAGGTCCTGTCCAATTACGCTTCAAGAGATTGTCCTTCGTTAAAATAACTTGTTTATGAACAAACCACATAAACACTTTTATTTTCAAAGGAACTTTGACATTCCAAACATGCTTGGACGTAGGAATGGAGTGTGAGTTAATAACATCAATATACATTGATTTAACCGTGAATACTCCAGATTTAGTCGGTTTCCAGCGTAATTCATCGGGTTGTTGTGTAATCTGGACTTCCATCAGTCTCCTAACTAGATGGAGCCATTGTTCCCAACGATTGCCCGCTAGCGTACGTCTGAACTGAATATTAAGGGGGATCGATTGAAAGACCGGTGCAACGAACACCTCACGTCGTTGCACAATACGGTATAACGACGGATATTGGATGGCCAATGGTGTCTCGCCGAGCCAAGTATCCTCCCAGAAACGTGTACTCGTGCCGTTTCCAATAACAAACTTCGTCCTATTAAACAAAGACTGTTTGACTTTCATCAAGCCTTTCCAGAAAGGCGAATCGGTCGGCCTAACAGTGACCTGGGACAAAGTTTTTGTCTGGAGGTACTTGTTGCGAAGGATTTGAGCCCACATAGCGTCATTCTCCAATGAGAGCTTCCACAGCCACTTGCTAAGAAGGCATTTATTCTTAACTTCTAGATTCTCAATACCTAGACCTCCTTGGTCTTTCGGTCTACAGATGATGTCCCATTTAGCAAGCCTATATTTTCTTTTAAGCTCATCACCCTGCCAAAAGAAGCGCGATCTATAGAAGTCCAGTCTCTTCCTAACCCCAACTGGGACCTCAAAGAACGATAGGAGAAACATTGGCATACTCGTGAGCACCGAATTAATCAGGATTAATCGGCCTCCGTATGACATGAGCTTACCCTTCCAAGAGCTCATTTTTTTCTCAAACCGATCCTCGATGCACTTCCACTCTCTGTTAGTCAGCCTACGATGGTGGATTGGAATCCCCAGATAAGAAAAGGGTAACTCGCCCAACTCACACCCAAACAATTGCCGATAAGCCTCCTGTTCATCTTTGGCCCTACCAAAGCAGAACAGCTCGCTCTTATGAAAGTTAATCTTTAACCCGGTCAATTGTTCAAATAGGCATAGCACCAGCTTCATATTTCTCGCCTTGGCCAAGTCATGCTCCATAAAGATGATTGTATCATCAGCGTACTGAAGGATTGATACTCCTCCATCAATTAGATGAGGTACCAATCCCCTACTTGACCATTTTCCTTAGCCCTTCCTATCAAAATTGCTAACATGTCCACCACAATGTTGAACAAGATAGGAGACATCGGATCTCCTTGTCTTAGGCCTTTATGTGTCTGGAAGTAATGACCTATGTCATCATTAACTTTAATTCCCACACTACCTTTTTGCGTAAATGATTCAACCTGTCGGCGCCAGGCTTCGTCAAAACCTTTCATACGCAATGACTGTTGGAGGAATGGCCATTTGACCTTATCGTACGCTTTCTCGAAATCCACCTTAAAAATTACTCCATCTAATATTTTGGAATGGATTTCATGGAGTGTTTCATGCAGGACGACCACCCCTTCAAGAATGTTTCTGTCCGGCATGAAAGCAGTTTGAGACTGCTGCACCACAGAATGCGCAATCTGCGTGAGTCTGTTTGTCCCGACCTTGGTGAAAATTTTGAAACTAACATTAAGGAGACAAATCGGCCGGAATTGCTCAATCCTCACCGCGTCCGTCTTCTTGGGAAGCAGTGTGATAGTCCCAAAATTCAAGTGGAATAATTGAAGCTGGCCACAAAACAGATCATTGAACATAGGTAGTAAATCCCCCTTAATAATGTGCCAGCACTTTTTATAAAACTCTGCCGGGAATCCATCCGGACCGGGAGCCTTATTGTTTTTCATCTGCGCAATGGCATCAAACACCTCCTTCTCCGAGAACGGGGCAAGCAGAATATTATTATCGGCAGCCGAAAGCTGAGGCACATCCTCAGTCCTGGACTCATCGAGGGACACACAATTATCCTTCGGAGGTCCAAACAACTGCTTATAATAGTCGGTAATATATGCTTTTAGGTTGTCCTGACCTAAAATGGTACCCTCGTCTTGCTCAAGCTGAAAGATACGCTTCTTTATGTGCTTGCCATTGGCTATCAAATGGAAGAACTGAGTATTCGCGTCCCCGTGGACTACTTTGCATACTTTAGCACGCAAAGCCCACTTCAATTCTTCTTCGCGGAGCAGTTCTTTCAGCCTCTTCTCCGCCTCATTTTTAGCCTGAAGCTCAGTTGGCGCTAGGATATTGGATTCGGCCTGTATGTCCAGGGCCTGT
The DNA here is from genome assembly GCF_018294505.1 of Triticum aestivum. Taxonomy (NCBI): domain Eukaryota; kingdom Viridiplantae; phylum Streptophyta; class Magnoliopsida; order Poales; family Poaceae; genus Triticum; species Triticum aestivum. The sequence goes on from NC_057812.1 coordinate 292,292,407, forward strand.
ATAAGAGCAAGGAGTCTATCCTTTTCCATCTTATACACACCACTGAGGTTCTTAGCCCAGCCCCGTAAGAAACTCCTTAAATGCCTAATTTTATTCTGCCAACGCTCTAACGCAGTCTTGCCTCCAAGACCTCTAGCCCACTCCCGGGTGATCAAATCCAAAAACCCCTCACGTTCAAACCATGACATCTCGAAGGAGAAGGTGTTCTTGTTACCCACATGGTTCGGCTCCCCTGAGTCGACGAACAATGGGGTATGATCAGATATGCCCCTTGAAAGAGCTTGCACCGTAACCAGAGGAAACTTTTGTTCCCACTCCACGCTCGCAAGCACTCGATCAAGCTTTTCATAGGTTGGGTGTGGCAAAGCATTAGCCCAGGTGAACTTTCTACCGGAAAGCTCTATCTCTTTCAGATCCAAGCTTTCAATAATAGTATTGAACATGAACGACCATCTGCCGTCAAAATTGTCATTGTTCTTCTCGTCTCTCCTCCTGATGATATTGAAATCACCTCCAACTAAAATTGGAAGCTGTTCTGCCCCACAGATACGAACCAGGTCCGCCAGAAACTCCGCTTTAAGCTCGGGCTGTGCGGCACCATATACCGCCACCAAAGCCCAGTTAAAACCATCTATCCTAGACCTGACTCGAAACTTCACCGCGAAGTCGCCCATCACTACACTTCGGACTTCAAGCGAATCGCATCTCACACCCAGTAAGATACCACCCGACCTTCCACGCGGAGGGAGGCAATGCCAATCAAAGTCAATACCACCCACCAACGAAGAGAGGAACTGGGGTGCAAAGTTATCTCTACCCGTCTCCGATAGAGCAACAAAATCTAACCTCTGCTCTAAAGCTGCCTCAGCAAGGAATCTTCTTTTAGCCAAGTCCTTCAGACCTCTGCTATTCCAAAATATTCCTCTCATAATTCATCATGGAATTTTTTAGTGGTTCGAATCCTAGCACTCCTACGAACGGCGGAATCTGGATAGATCTTCCGATTCCACTTACGCTTAGGTTTACTAGGTTCTGTCGCCCGGTCCTCATAACCGGGTTCACAAATATTACTATCCTCAGTCTGTAAGGGAACATCATCTTCGTCAGAGTCATGATTGTGTGGTGCTAAATCCGCACATAGCTTATCTAGCACTCTGACCCCTAACGCGTCAATCTCATCATCCTTCATTGGTTTAACGGCTGCAAGGTTACGAATAGTCTCTAGGGCACGTTCCGCCTCCAAATCTAATAAGTCATTCACCGAATTGGAAATCTCACTATCCGTAGCCCCTAGTGAAACTCCTAATTGGTTTGCATTATTTATAATGTCCTCATTAGAAAAATGCAATAAGGAATTAGATATGTTGACGGACATACCGGAAGACAAAGCAGCCTCCTGAAGCTTGGCCGCCCTCATAGCGCACCGCTGCTGCATATCATCTATCTCAGGGACGTCCAGGATGCGAGCACTCATCCGTCTCCCCTCGGTGATAGGGTCCGGGATCCCGCCAAATGCGACCACCTCCTCCCTAGTAACACCTGGCATAGAGCCCCTCGAAGGCTCTACCGGGGTTACCAGAGAAGGCGTCTGCGGGCTCCCGATCCCCTTAGACGGGAGTCCCACACTAGGGACCCTGGTCATGGGTAGGAGCGGAGAGGAGGTGATGACGGGGGCCGCCTGCCCGCGCCCTCCTTCGATCTCAGCCGCAGGCTCAGACGCATGAGCCATCGGCGAGGGGGAGACGATCCTCCTGATCGTCGAGGGTGAAGGGGGAGCCAAGGCCTCCTGCCCCAGCGCCCCCCAGCTCCGCTGCTGCCGCGGTGGTTACCGCCACCGTCGGGGAAGCAGGAGCCGAGGCCGCCTGCCTCGGGATCCCGCTCCTTGTACCGGCCGACCCACACTGGGCCGGCGTGACCGACGCTGCCGAGGGCGTGGTGGGGTGAGGAGAAGGCGAGGCCACCTGCCCCAAAGCCCCTCCCCCACAACCCACCTTGCCCATAGACGTCGACACCGGAGTCGCGTCCGCCTGGGGCACCAGTGCAAGAGAAGCTCCCTCCAGGCTCCTCTCCGTAGCTCCGACCATAGTCCTGGCCTGGTGACCCGCAGACAAACTAGCCTCCCCCTCGAACTCCAACGGGGGGAGCGTGTGCTCAAGACAATCATCAGAATCTACCCGGTCACTCCATAATTTGGGAGGTGCCGAGGCTGGCTCAAAGGACCCAAAACGCAGAGTAGTCATGCGCACCGCTGGGGAAACCGCAGGCCTCAACCCCGGTCCCATCCCCGTGTAACTGAGAAGAACCATTAGACCCCTCGCGCGTGGGCTCATCTGACGGTGCCCCCTTGGCCCCGGCATTGCCATCACTGTCTTGCATGTCAACGTCATTACCATTAACCGCGTCATCAAATAAATCCGTGTCCTCAAACTCGATGTCTAGCGGGAACACCACTCCCCTGTAAGTCCAGTTGACCTTATCGGGCACGAACTCAATATCCAGAACACTCACTAATATCCGGGCCACCCCATGGGCACGTGTGAAAGCCATATCCACTTTTTCTGTCTTCCCCGCCATAATGCCCATGCTAGCCACCACTCGAGCGTCCTGCAGAGGCTTAGAAGGAGCTCCTGTAAACCGCAACCAGACCTGCGTAAGCGGCTTCCCCTTAGGCTCAACCTGCTTCCACTCATGGAACTCCAAGATACACGTAGTACCAGGAACTCGACACAGGCCAAAGCTCAACAATCTCTGCAAATCATCCACAGTTGGGAACTCAACCTTAAAAGACCTGTCCTCGATAAGCACCAGTTCCCATCGAAAATCCCCGGGAGCCAACTCCTGAAGCCTCCTCACAATCTGTGCCTCAGTCACCTCGCCCTGGGTTGCTTTCACAATCCCGGTAGTCAAGCTCAGGGTATCCTCCGGGACCTCTCTCACCGCCGGGGACTCGAAAAACATGAGCTCAGCACAATAGACTCCATAAATGTTCAGCGTTGGAGGCAGGTCCCGCAACAACGGGCACTCCCCGGAATCGTGTACCGGCTTGCCACACGTCTCGCACAGTTGGGCCACACATTCAGCAATGAAGTGACCCTTCTCACCGCAGCGGTAACAAAGCATCCTTTCCTTCTTTCGAGCATATCTGGACGCCCTTTCAGTAGCCTCCTCCACCGTCCCAGCCTCAGGAACCTCGACACTGGCCCCGGCGTTTACCTCCATCAGCTGGGGCTCGGTGGGTGTATGTTCATCCTCCGCTGTAGACGCCGCGGGATCAACTGCCCTGGGCGGGGGCGGTCAGCGAAACCTCCCACGACCCCCACCCCGACCACCACGATGGCCACGAAATCCTCCTCTCTGGCGGTGATCCGGGCCGGAAGCCCCCTCAACGAAACCACCTGCCGGGCCGAGGAACGGTCTCTCAGCAGACCCGTCACTCTGCCAGGCATAGCCCCGGCCGCCCCCCGTGGATGAAGACCCATGATGCTGTCCCTCTTCATACGCGTCCGAACCGTCGTCCCCCCACTGACCTCGGGGCGGGTCAAAGGACTCTGTCGTGTTGGAGTTCTGTCTCGTTTGCAAAGATCCTGAACGATCCTGAGCAGGCCGCGCGACGTAGTGCGGTGGAGGCTTGGCACGAGGCTGGTTGCCGACAGATGGCGCAACTCCTGAGACCGCACCACCCCGACTCGGTGCCGCCGCGCCCGGCGCCGAGGGCCGTGTCCCGCCCCGACCCACGGACGGTTGCACATCAGTCGTCACGCCCGGTGCCGGGGGCCGAGTCCCGCCCCGGCCCACAACCGTCGGCGCGGCAACCACTTCGGGTGCCGGAGGTCGCGGCCCGCCCCGACCGAGCAAAGGCAGCGGCGGCACTTGCCCTGGCCGGTGGGCGCCCAGATTGCCTGCTCCACGACCAGGGAAGCCGGGCACCGCGCCATCACTCGCCGGTGCCCCACGTCCGGTGGACGCAGCTGTCGGCGGCGCAGCCCCGCCCCGACCCGAGGGAACCCCCGCGACGGTTTTCTTGGCCGGCGGCGCTGCCGCTCCGCGGCCAACCATAGGCCGGAGCGGCATGATCCTCTTCGCCCGACCCGAACCACACGGCGGGAACCCCGGAGTCCCTCGCCTAAGAACCCTAGCGCTAGCAGTCGACGGCGTGATAGCAGAAGAGAGAGATGTCGCTGCGATCGTGCATGGGGGGTCGCTACGTAGGAGATTCAGGTCCGGTCTAGCCTGGGCCACATACCCAGCCATCCCAGGCCCATCTCCTCGCCTCCCCGACCGACACAAAGTCAGCCCATCGCAGCCCACCAAAAAATTCAAACGAGCCGATCGCATCTCAGCGATCTGGGAAGGCTCTGCGGACGCCATGGCCGCCGCCGGCGCCGGATGCACGCCCTTCCGCTTCCCGTTCTTTCGTTTCTTAACCGTAATCCATGACTCCGGCCTTATCATGTCGAGAAGAGTAGGATTCAGAAGGCATACCTTGGGAATAGGGCCCTTCCATGGCCTGACCGCCGATGCCGCATTTCTCCGATGAACGACACGTCGTACCAATTCCTTCCTCTCGTCCGGATGAAGCCCCACCCGCGCCGGATCTTCCACCGACACCACCGTGTCTACGTTATTGGCGACCTCATCTTCATCATAACCTGCATGAAATAGACCGCCTATCAGATCCGAAGGCGTAGGTGACTGCGGCGAACACATCGCCTTGTCTCCTTCTCCGGCGTCCTCCTTGTTGTCTGACTCCATTAGGGCCCAAAACCGGCCGCCAATGCCCGCCCGAGCCGCCGCGGGGAGGCATGGCGCGGCAGCGGCCTCCGCGTTCCCCGGGGGAAGCACCCTGGGAATCGCTCGGCGGCGCACGCTGTGGCTAAGCAATCGATCAGCCTGCAGAAGAAGAAGTAAGCCGTCGTCTCGTCTTAAAATGGGAGAGAAATTCACTTCCCGGCCTCTGCACCAACTAAGGATGCATACGGCCATTTTAATATGAGTACCAAGATAAACATGGTCCTCAGATATTTTTAAATGAGTATCAAGATATTTCTTGATGAGTGGTTTCATCACACACCAAACTTGATCCTCAATAAACGGGGGAAAACCCCTGTGCATCACCTGTCAATTCTAGGAATTGAACTCGGGTCGTTAGGCTGCACAACCGCATGCCCAAGCACTGAGCCAAGGCTTTTGTCGTTAGGTTTCTTTCACAGGTAAACATTGCAAAGTTACCGGTTGCTTCATACCTGCCTAAAGATTCATGGTTAGTACACAATCCTTATTTTGTGGATCTCACTGGTCATGCATGGGACATACCAGGCCGAAACCAACATGATTGATGTCTGTACTTAGCACATAAATCGACTAGCCAAATTTCCTTCTTAGCTTAAATGCTGGCCATGGTATGCTCAGTTAATATTTTGGTATATATCTACATTGTTATTCAGTTCAAATGATAAAGCTTGCATTGCTGATAAAATCATATAACTAACTACGATGTGGATCATATTCTTTTTAGTTGCGATCTGGCAAATTCACTCAGAATATTTTCGCTATTGACTGTTACGGAAGTACTATGTATTTATTTCTTCCAGTTTATACCTGCAACACTTTGATGTGAGTTAATGAGACGGTCATGCCAATTACATGATATGCTCATCAAGACCTCAACACTATGTAATACTCCTCCGTTCCTAAATATAAGTCTTTGTAGAGATTTCACCATGGACCGCATACGGATGTATGTAGATGCATTTTAGAGTGTAGATTCACTCATTTTGCTCCATATATAGTCCATAGTGAGATCTCTACAAAGACTTATATTTAGGAACCGAGGGAGTAGAAAGGATGTTGCTCTCCTCGAAATAGCATGCCAAGTTAGCACTACATAACAATTAATTAGGATTCCCAATTAAAAAACTATTTGAGCATGCACGTATGACGAGAACAAGCAATAATCGAGTAAACTGCCTCGCCTTTCCTTGCTGTCAGTAGCTTAAGAGATGAGAACGTGTTAGGCCTAGTTAGGAGCACCTAATGCACCCTTAGGTTGCAACGGATCACATGAGGTAGTTAATAGCCCTAGTGGAAACATGCCAGTGATCCTCACCAGACAAACACATCGTGATGTGTTGGAGCTCAAAGGTGAAGTCAACTGTTCCTCCACCACCAATAAGCAACAGCTAGCTCTTTCTCTCCACTAGCTCATCAATCTCATGATCTGGATCTGGATCTGACATCAAACTGCATGATCGTGCAGATGAGTTTGCTGCCCATAGTGGAGACATGACAAGGTGCTCATAAGCTCAACCAGAGGCGAATAGTTGGAGATTCTACTTACACTGATCAGACATACAAAAGAAAAATCAGCTTGTCGTGGAGATGGGTGGCAGCGGCACAACACCCCATCAGCGACGAGATTCCAGTTGTCTACAAGGTCAGCCATTGCATGGCTTGTGCTTATATAGAGAGGCAAACCATACCGGTTAAGCACCATTGCAGCAAAATTTCTTTTCTCTGAATCTCTCTTCCATTTCCAGATACATAGAAAGCACACCACACCATCCCCCATTCCAGCCATGGCTAGCCAGCAAAACCTCTTTTCTCTGAAGGCGAACATCTCTTCACCTTCGGCTACCATTGAAACAATGTTCGATGGCTTCAGGAGGTGTGTACGTGTGTACAATAGCATTAAGGAGATCATATGCAGCCAAATTATCCTTTGCCAGAGCAACAAAGATAGGCTGTGGAGCTTGAGCTACAGCACTATCTTGCACTGATCAACATCCTAGAGAGCTTTTCTTAGCTCAAGACAAGCACTCAGGAAATTACATTGGCTCTCAGACCAAGATCCAGTCCTTCAGCCGTCTGACCAAGATGGGGCCAAAACAGTGGAAGAAGATCAACAAGAAATCTCCTTCAGCTGACGAGGGTTGCAGGGTGGTCAAACTGTTGGCTGGAGCAAGAGAGGTCGTTGCTTCAATGCTTCAGTCACCCAGGCGGCTCCTACTGAAGTAAATTGTGATGCCGATTTATAACAAGTGGTATCTTGTCTCTAAGTTCACTTCTATGCAACAAGGAGCAAATACTGAAACTGGAGTTTCGTTGTTCTTAGGGCAGTGCTTAGACTTTGTTGAGGAGATTGATCAGAGCAGAGTTTCTTTTCTGAATGCACCCACCTATTAGAGGATCAATTTAATGTTTATGCTGCTGATAGCTTGGACAGCGTCTTCAAGAATAAAACAACTCTGGAGCATTTAACTCAGATGGATCTTCAGAAAATATAGTTACTCTGAAATGCTCATCATTGCTGGCCGTCATACAAGCTAATACCATACTGTTAAAACCGTGTTTTGGAATGTGTCTCTACAAGATAGCCATGTTATTCAGATGCCATGTGTTCCTCAGCAACAAGCAAAGGATCCTTATACAGTGGATCTTGCTATCCACGGCAAAGGAAGATGTTGGAAGGTGAAACAGAGTGCTCCCTTGAGCTACTAGATCTCTGCAATGCTATGCATGAGGACTTCACCGAATTGAAGGCCATTATCCAAGATCTGCAAGTGGCGACCAGAAAAGGAGATGACACCGCTGTTCAAATCAAGATCCAGTCTTACACCCACCTGGTGAAGAAGGCGAAGAAACATTTCAAGAAGGCCGCGAAGAAGGTTACAACCGACAAGGAGGACTGCAGGATGGTCAGGCTGTTGAGCGAGCCTAGGGAGATCACCACCTCTCTCCTCGAGTCAACAGTACACCTCTTGTCGAAGCAAATCGCAATGCCAAAATGGTCTCTCGTCTCCAAGGCATTCCAAAAGAAGAACCCGGTTGTTTGCAAGGAGGAGCAGTTGCAGGTCCTAGAGTGCAGTGTCGGAGATCTTGAGGCTGGAGCACGAATTCTGTTCCGGAGATTGGTCCAGAGCAGAGTTACTCTCCTAAACATTCTTAGCTCATAGATACTGTTCAACATCTGCTACTCTTGCACCGCGTGATTGGCTTCCACCTTTTAAAGGATTGCTGATCTTCCCAGTGTGTGTATATATGTAGAAATGTACAGAATACTCCATACAGAAAGGAAACAAAAGTTTTGATCGAACTCATACAGTGAATTCAATCTTTGCATGCTTCTGAGATTCCACGCTGGTCCATAACTACTTGCTTGTTCGTACCTTGTATATTAATGTGGCCACGTTGCCTCACACCTGCTTAATCTCATGATTTTGGTTTAGCATCTTTCACTGACATGACAGGTCCAAACTACAAGGCAAGCTTGCAAATGGATAACATGCTGGCCAGATTTTCTTCACGGCCACACAGCCTAGCCTGGCATTGCTTTGTTTTTATTTGCATCCAGCATTAAAAACACAATTACAATAAAAGAGATAACAACTTAAATTTGTTTGTTGGCAAGGCGTGGTGGTTGCAAAACAATTTGAAAATTTTCTGGAATCGTCGTGTACTTCTAATGATACTCGGTACTTGGCATCCATATCATTTGTGCACGTACATGATAGTGCATATAGTCATGTGAAACACTTCATTGAAATTTTCTTAATAGCTTTCAAAATTTGTTTGTTTCCTTAAGTTTATATTACATCAGTTTTGATTTTGAATGTTGTAGTTTCATCACAATCACTAGTTAGCGGTTACCCTTTACAAAGGTTAACCCACGCCGCATTTAGTGGTGACACGGGGCATAAGGCATGTTCAACACGTGTTGCCATCACGTTGTATTGGTGGGATTTTTTCGAACCTGGCAGAGGATGTGTAACATCGTTTGGAGGCTAGGGGGGTTGAATAGACTAACAGTAGTAACCACCTAAAAATCTAGTCAAATTTAATCTTCACAAACTTTAAGCTTAGCAAAAAGATGCCTAAGAACACCATACACATGCAAAACTACGAAAGAGTATAGTGTGGAAGCAAAACTTGCAAGTAAGGTAAGAGAGTTTGGGAGAGAGATCGCAAACCTGATTGTTCCTAAAGGTTTGGATGGTTGGCGCTATCATACTTTGGCAGAGGTTCAAATCAAAAAGGTTTTAAGACTAAGTACCACAAAGGTGAAAGTGTCAGTAGCATCGCCTACCAAGGATCCACAAAGCACTTACCAACCTATATCACCATCGCTTATGAACCACAATGGTCAGGCCGGATAGATCTTTACGAAGTAGGCGATCTCCTAGTGTCAGTGTACAAAAGTAGGGGCCCTTCTGTACCCCTTTACTTGTGCACGGGCAGTCATAGCCGCACCTGCGGCCATGCTTGACGGAGCAGGGGAAGCAAAGATACAAGGCTGTCGAGGCAGCACTCAAGCCAGAAGCATAAAGAGCGAAGGGACAAGATGGGCTTCCCCTGGCAAGAGCCTTGCCGGGGTGGCCTACATGGCCCCGGCAAGAGCCTTGCCGGGACAACTTGCCCAACACCAGCAAGACCGCCACCCTTGAGCCTGAGAGTTATGACGCCATCGACAACATCAAGACCAAGGCTCGGGAGTGTCTTGCGTGGTGGCATGCAGATCTTTGTGGAAACCAAAGGCCTGCAAGCCTAGATGAGAACCAGAAGACAAAGACCCCCGGCAAGATCTTGCCGGGGATGACCGAAGACCTCTTGCCGAGGACACGCGCAAGCCCCCTCCCCCCGGCAAGACCCTTGCCGGGGACACCCACGAGATCTCGGCAAGGCCCTTGCCGGGAGTGTCTGCGGGGCCGATGCCTGGCCCGCACTTGCGTGGCAGCATGCGGCTTCTAGGCCAACCAGCCAAGCACCTGCATGGTGGCATGCAGATCTTCATGAAGACCCTTCCACCACACCAGCTCAGCAGCCAGCCAGCCAGCGTGGCGCTGCATGCCTCATCGGCCTGGACGCGCGTCAGAGCAAGGCGAGGCGGCGACGGATGGGATGAGCTTCTTTACCGTCCCCGATAAAGCAAGAGAACACATAGGCGGCGCATTAAATGCGTTTGTCCTAGGATGTCAGGAGATAGACTTGTACGCTATACATACTTTCCACCTCCTGTGTGCCACTGTGGCAACCCCTTTGACATATAAAAGGAGGCCCGAGGCGTACTGAGGGGGGATTCGGACTTTTTGGACTAGGCATTCACCGCAACTAGCTTAAGAGCTCAAGAACACCAAATACACACAAAGCAGGACTAGGGTTTTACACATCGTTTGTGGCCCGAACCTGGGTAAAAATCCTCCTGAGTTGATCTTCTAGAACCGCTCTTTGCGCAGCCCCACGCCCGGCCAACCGTAGAAGGGATTCCGTCGAGGGATCCCATAGGTGTCGTTCCAGAACCTCGACATCTTTGGCGTGCCAGGTAGGGGGTCGAGGCTATGGAGATCTGGTTTTGAAGCCAACTCATCGACTCCTTCGTCGCGGTGGCTCCCAAGAAGAAGGCGATCACGGTGATCGGCTCGTCTGGGGCCAAACCACCCGTCCCAGCGCGGGAAGGCGACGGAGCGGTCGCGGATGGTGGCGGAGACGTGGCCCGCGAGCATCCACGACACTCTGGCAATCGGAGCCAGGCGAGCAGCGTCGTGTGTGCCCGAGACGACGAGCCGCGCGCCGCTGGGCCCGGGGGCGGGGCCGCGCTGCCCACGGGCGGCGCGGGACCTCCTGGATGCCCCAGCCGGCGCTCGCGCTGCGGCCTTCCCAGGTCGCGCGTGACGAGCAATGCCGCGACGTTGGTGCCTCCGGACACCGCCACGGGAAGAGCCCTTTGCATCACTCTCAAGACGCACCAGGCCAGCATGCGTGCCCAAACGCTGGCGAAAACGGCGCGTGACAGCGAGACCGTGATAGAGCGCCTTCTAACATGGTTAGAAGTCGGAGCGCATCATGGTCCACGCAGCTTTCACCGCCACCCACGCCAGCGGAAGCGTTGGCACGCGTGCAACTACTCCTCGACTTCCCTCCAGCAGCGGAGAAGCTCGACGAGTGGAGGGCCACCATTCGAAGCCTCATCAGCTTCGCCAACAAAGATGAGCGCGTCAGCATTCTGTCGAGCCGGTGCATGCCGGCGGTGGGAGGAGCGGGGACGCTACGACCACGGTGCACTCTCCTCCCCCACATCCGCGACAGCAGCCGTCGGCTCACCGGGCCGATGCCCGCGACAATGTTTCTACAACGTCGTCCGACCCGCGATCCTGCTGCGGCCAACGTCAAGTCCTTTGGGAGCGAGCTTAGGAAGACGCTCGGACCACTATCGAGCGACGGTGGGACGCGCGCCATCAGTCAGATAGGCACACGGGACCCACTGTAGACCGCCCAGCGTCGTGGGGTGCCGGTGACCTACCTTATGAGGTGGGTTGTCCAGCCTTTACCCGTGAGCTGCGGCAGTTCCAGTGGCCCACCCACCGCATGTTCAAGCCCGAGGTCAGAGAAAAATACAACGGCAAGACTCACCAGTCGGAGTTCGTCGGCATCTACACCATCGCGATGCAAGCTGCCGGGGCTCGCGACGATAAGGTGCTTGCCAATTATTTCCCGTTGGCACTTAAGCCCAACGCCATGTCATGGTTGATGCACCTGCCAGTGAATTCCATCTCTTCTTGGTCGAATCTGTGCCACGAGTTTGTTGTCGCCTTTACCGGAGGCCACCAAGCTCCTGGCCAGGCGAGTGATTTGCATGTCATCCCCAAGAAGGACGGCGAGTCCCTGCACAAGTACATACAAAGGTTTAGCCGTGTGCAGTACAACATCCCAGATGTTCATCTTGCCGCTGTCATCAGTGCATTCCATCAAAATGTGCGCAATTGCAAGATGCGCGAGGAGCTAGCGATGAACAAGGTTAGGGATGTAGCCGAGCCGTATGTTCTGGCCGATAGGTGCGCTCGGGCTGAGGAAGGAAGGAAGTACCCCGACGAAGATGCCGGCGCGGAAACCGACTCCACAGATGAAGACATCGTCGCCCCGGCAAAGAAGGGACGACGCCGCAACAAGAAGCGTAAGGGCAAGACCGTGCCTGCCGTCGAGGAATCCGGCGATCCCGGCGCCGCCAAGAAGGCCAAGGTTGACGACCCCGACAAGGAAGTTGCCGGGTGCGCCGCCTGCCGGGCCTTGGCAGCTGCCGACAAGCCAAGAGGCTCCGACAAGCAGTACTGCAAGATCCACCGCACCAAAGGCCACGACCTCCAGAATTGCCGGCAGGTTGAGCTGCTCGCAGAGAAGCAGAAAGCTGAATATGAGAGGCGCGACAAGGAGAAGGGCCAGGATGGTGCTGAGGGGTCCGGCAAGAAGCGTGGTGGTCGAGGAGGCCGCCGTGACAAGGATAATTAACAAGAGAGGCCCGCTCAGGGCCGCGACAAGAAGGAGGAAGATGATTATCATGATCAGGACAATGAGTCCGGTGAGCACGAGTTTCAGAAAGCTACGGAGGCCATGTGCGTCGATGGTGGCGCCTCGCTGCACACCTCTCACCGCCAACTGAAGCAGTGGGCGCGTGAAGTCACTACGGCGGAGCCATCATTCGACGCCCAGAGGCCACTGAAGTGGTCCAGCACGCCTATTATTTTTGACACCGAGGATCACCCTGACCGCAAAACTGTGGTCGGGTGTTTGCCGTTGTTGGTTTCCCAAACAATACGCAACCTCAAGGTGACAAAAATACTAGTTGACGGTGGGGCCGGTCTGAACTTGATCTCGCCCGCCATGATCGAAAGGCAGCAGATCCCCGATGGAGATCTCGAGGAGACGGGCACGTTTCAAGGGGTCAATCCGGGGAGGAGTCAGCCAAAGGGCAAAGTCACGTTGCCCGTCACATATGGGGGCGAGCTGAACTATCGGACGGAGAAGATCGTTTTTGATGTTGCCAAGATCCCCTTGCCTTATAATGGGATCCTCGGCTACCCAGCGCTGGCCAAGTTTATGGCGGCATCACATTATGCTTACAACACGTTGAAGATGCCCGGGCCGATGAACATCGTCACCGTCCCCACCGACAAGAAGGACGCGCTCATCTGCGCCGACCAGCTCTACAGGGAGGCAGTTGCAGCGGCTGCCGCCAAGGTGCCTGTTCCTGCCGCTGAGGCTTGGGGAGGGAAGAAAATCGGCAAGGCCTTTGCCTCTTCCGACAAGGCCCCTTCCGGCAAGACTTCCGACCCCGGCAAGGACTCCTGCACCTCCTCTGGCAAACGCACCTCTTCGGAGTGCCGCAGTACCGTTGAGGACGTGCCAGAGAGCTCCACCAGCGGGAGCAAGAGTTCCAAGGCGGCCCTGCCAGAAACCAAGAAGGTGCCCATCAAGGAGGATGGCACGGGTGGAGCTTTTACCATAAGCGCCACCGTTGACAGCAAATAGGAAAGCGCGCTCGTCGCCTTCTTGCGGGAAAATGTCGACATGTTTGCATGGCAAGCATCCGACATTCCCGACGTTCCCAGGGGGAGATTGAGCACCACCTTGCTGTCTGTCCCCATGTGCGGCCCGTCAAGTAGAAGGTCAGAAAGCAAGCTTTGGAGCGACAAGAGTTCGTCATTGAAGAGATCAGGAAGTTGGAAGAGCGTTTTGACGGTCTGCAAGCAAAGCATGTTCCCCGAGCGAAGAACAGCATTGCCGACGACCTGTCGAAACGCGCTGCCCTCAAGTTGCCTATGGAACCAGGTACCTTTGTGCTTCAACTGACCCAGCCATCCATTGAGCCATCAGTAGGACAGAACAAGCGAAGGAAGGCAGGCCCCGGCAAGTACTTTCCCGCTGAGCTCCCAGGAGCCGCCGGCAAGGACATCGCCGGGTGCCCCAAGCTTGCCGGGGAGCAGCAGCCCCCGGCAGGGCCCCAAGCCCTGACCGTAGGAGCAGCTGCTCCTACGGCCGAAGATGAGCCTTTAGTCCTTGCCGTCGAGCCCCAGGCTCCAGCATGGGCGCAGCGCACCATCCGTTTCCTCCAAACAGGTGAGCTCCCCGAGGAACAGGAAGAGGCAGAGAAAGTAGCCCGCCGGTCTAGCATGTACCAGTTTGTGGATGATGCCATATATGGAAGGAGACCAAACGACGTGAAACTGAAGTGCATTCTTCAGGAGGGCAGACTGAAGCTGTTGGCAGAGATACATGGAGGCATGTGTGGCTCTCACATAGGGTCGAGAGCCCTTGCCGGCAAAGCGTTCCGGCAAGGTTTCTTCTGGCCGTATGTGATACAACCGGAAGGTTTTGTCAATCCCGAAAGATGCTAATAAGTATGCAAAGCTCCAGCAATCCTTCTGAGGACTGGAGTAAGCATCTCGGAGTTGGAATGTACACTTTGATGAGATGATCAAAGATTTTGGGTTTGTACAAAGTTTATGAGAAACTTGTATTTCCAAAGAAGTGAGTGGGAGCACTATAGAATTTCTGATGAGTATATGTTGTTGACATATTATTGATCAGAAATGACGTAGAATTTCTGGAAAGCATATAAGGTTATTTTGAAAGTGTTTTTCAATGGAAAGCCTGGATTAAGCTACTTGAACATTGAGCATCAAGATTTATAAGGATAGATCAAAATGCTTAATAATACTTTCAAATGAGCACATACCTTGACATGATCTTGAAGGTGTTCAAGATGGACCAGTCAAAGAAGGAGTTCTTGCCTGAGTTGTAAGGTACGAAGTTAAGACTTAAAGCTCGACCACGGAAGAATAGAGAGAAAGGACGAAGGTTGTCCCCTATGCTTAAGACATAGGCTCTTCAGTATGCTATGCTGTGTACCGCACCTGAAGTGTGCCTTGCCATGAGTCAGTCAAGGGGTACAAGAGTGATCCAAGAATGGCTCACAGGACAGCGGTCAAAGTTATCCTTAGTAACTAGTGGACTAAGGAATTTTCTCGATTATGGAGGTGGTAAAAGAGTTCGTCATAAAGGTTACGACGATGCAAGCTTGACACCTATCCGGATAGCTCTGAGTAGAGAGACCGGATACATATAATGGAGCAATAATTTAGAATAGCTCCAAGTAGAACAGTTGTTTGGAATAGCTCCAAATAGAGCGTGGTAGCTGCATCTAGGAGATGACATAGAGATTTGTAAAGCACACACGGATCTGAAAGGTTCAGACCCGTTGACTAAAACCTCTCTCACAAGCAACATGATCAAACATAAAACTCATTGAGTGTTAATCACATAGTGATGTGAACTAGACTACTGACTCTAGTAAACTCTTGGGTATTAGTCACATGGCGATGTGACCTGTGAGTGTTAATCACATGGCGATGTGAACTGGATTATTGACTCTAGTGCAAGTGGGAGACTGTTGGAAATATGCCCTAGAGGCAATAATAAAAGTATTATTATTATATTTCCTTGTTCATGATAATTGTCTTTTATTCATGCTATAACTGTATTAACCCGAAATCGTAATACACGTGTGAATACACAGACCACAATATGTCCCTAGTCAGCCTCTAGTTGACTAGCTCGTTGTGATCAACAGATAGTCATGGTTTCCTGGCTATGGACATTGGATGTCGTTGATAACGGGATCACATCATTAGGAGAATGATGTGATGGACAAGACCCAATCCTAAGCATAGCACAAAGATCGTGTAGTTCGTTTGCTAGAGCTTTGCCAATGTCAAGTATCTCTTCCTTTGACCATGAGATCGTGTAACTCCTGGATACCGTAGGAGTGCTTTGGGTGTATCAAACGTCACAACGTAACTGGGTGACTATAAAGGTGCACTACAGGTATCTCCGAAAGTATCTATTGTTTTATGCGGATCGAGACTGGGATTTGTCACTCCGTGTAAACGGAGAGGTATCTCTGGGCCCACTCGGTAGGACATCATCATATGCGCAATATGACCAAGGAGTTGATCACGGGATGATGTGTTACGGAACGAGTAAAGTGACTTGCCGGTAACGAGATTGAACAAGGTATTGGATACCGACGATCGAATCTCGGGCAAGTAAAATACCGCTAGACAAAGGGAATTGTATACGGGATCGATTGAGTCCTTGACATCGTGGTTCATCCGATGAGATCATCGTGGAACATGTGGGAGCCAACATGGGTATCCAGATCCCGCTGTTGGTTATTGACCGGAGAACGTCTCGGTCATGTCTGCATGTCTCCCGAACCCGTAGGGTCTACACACTTAAGGTTCGATGACGCTAGGGTTATAAAGGAAGCTAGTATGTGGTTACCGAATGTTGTTCGGAGTCCCGGATGAGATCCCGGACGTCACGAGGAGTTCCGGAATGGTCCGGAGGTAAAGATTTATATATAGGAAGTCCTGTTTCGGCCATCGGGACAAGTTTCGGGGTCATCGGTATTGTACCGGGACCACCGGAAGGGTCCCGGGGGCCCACCGGGTGGGGCCACCTGCCCCGGGGGGCCACATGGGCTGTAGGGGGTGCGCATTGGCCTACATGGGCCAAGGGCACCAGCCCCAAGAGGCCCATGCGCCTAGGGAACCCTAGAGGGAAGAGTCCTCAAGGGGGAAGGCACCTCCGAGGTGCCTTGGGGAGGATGGACTCCTCCCCCCCTTCTTGGCCGCACCCCAAAACCCATCTAGGGCTGGCCGCCGCCCCTAGGGGGTGGGAAACCCTAAAGGGGGCGCAGCTCCCTTCCCCCCTATATATATTGAGGCATGGGGCTGCCCATAACATATGATTTGATCTCTCGTTGGTGCAGCCCTGCCCCTCTCCCTCCTCCTCTTCTCCCATGGTGCTTGGCGAAGCCCTGCGGGATTGCCATGCTCCTCCACCACCACCACGCCGTTATGCTGCTGTTGGATGGAGTCTTCCTCAACCTCTCCCTCTCTCCTTGCTGGATCAAGGCGTGGGAGACGTCACCGGGCTGTACGTGTGTTGAACGCGGAGGTGCCGTCCGTTCGGCACTTGATCATCGGTGATCTGAATCACGACGAGTACGACTCCATCAACCCCGTTCACTTGAACGCTTCCGCTTAGCGATCTACAAGGGTATGTAGATGCACTCTCCTTTCTACTCGTTGCTGGTCTCTCCATAGATAGATCTTGGTGATACGTAGGAAATTTTTTGAATTTCTGCTACGTTCCCCAACACGACTGCCCTAGTAACCAAGTGTGAAGCATGCCAGTTCCATTCGAAGAAGCTTCATCACTCAGCCCAAGCCCTTCAAACAATCCCTCTTTCCTGGCCCTTTTCGGTCTAGGAGCTTGACATACTGGGCCCCTTTCCCCGTGCTGTCGAGGGCTTTGAGTACTTGTATGTTGCAATCGACAAGTTCACAAAGTGGCTGGAAGTGGAACCGGTGCGAAAGGTGACAGCACAATCAGCCGTCAAGTTCTTCAAGGGACTAGTTTGCCGTTTTGGTGTGCCAAATAGAGTCATCACCGATAACGACACGTAGTTCACGAGCCGCACCTTCATGCAGTACATTCAAGACCTCGGCGGCAAGGTTTGTTTTGCTTCTATTGCTCATCCCAGAAGCAACGGCCAGGCTGAGAAGGCAATATGCGGAAGTGTTGCAAGGCCTCAAGACCAGAACTTTTGACAGGCTACACAAGTGCGGAAGGCGCTGGATTGATGAGTTGCCAACGGTTCTTTGGTCAATCAGAACGACACCAAATCGAGCCACTGGCCAGACACCCTTTGCCCTGGTATACGGGGCAGAAGCAGTTCTCCCCACGGAACTCATATACGGGTCTCCTCGAGTGCTCGCTTATGATGAGCTTGAGCAAGAGCAGTTGCGCCAAGATGATGCGACGCTCTTTGAGGAAGATCGTCTTCAGGCTGTTGTGCGAGCCGCTCGTTACCAGCAAGCCTTGCGCCGCTACCATAGCCGCAAGGTTAACGCCCGAAGCCTTGAGGAAGGCAACCTTGTTCTTCGGCGAATTCAATCCACCAAGAATTCAAACAAGTTGACGCCAAAGTGGGAAGGCCCTTATCGAGTAATATGAGTCACCAGGCCCGGCGCAGTTGTGACGCCCCGAGACCGTTGCGCCAGGTGTCTTCCACTTATTCGCCGTCGTTGCCATGTCATTCGCTTGCGTGTTGCATCTTGTCATGTATCATGTGCATTGCATCATCATGTTTTCAAAACTTGCATCCGTCCCGGTCTCCTCGTTCCATCTGTTATCCGTTCTGAGCCCAGACACACTTGCACGCGCCCGCGGCATGTCCGAAATAGTATTTTATAAGTGGTCGGAAAATGTTCTCAGATTGGGTTGAAAGTTGGCGTGTGGTCTTATTATAGTGTAGATAGACCGCCTGTCAAGTTTCATCGCATTCGGAGTTCGTTTGATAGCCTAACCGTTAAACTATAGCGGCATTATAGTCGGTCTATCGTCGGACGTTTTCGGTCTCCGGAAACTGCCGTCGGGCCCTCTCTCTCTCTCTTCTCTCCTCTCAGCCTTGCCACAGTCCACCTAGGCCCTTGCCTACCCCTCTTTGCACAGTGCATCGGCCCCTCGCACGCGTCCGAAAGTTGTCCCGAACCCGACCCGGACTGTCGCCACCGTTGTGTCTGGATCATCCCCAAACATCTACAAAACGTCTCTGTTTTCTTATTTGGGCTCCCTAGCCTATTTTTCCCGAGTGTTCATTTACGATCAGAGGGACCGAGGTAGCCCCTAACCTAATCTGTGAGGTATATATAGTCCACCCTTAGTGATTTTGGACAAACCCTAAAATCTAGGGAGTTTGTCCCGTCGAGCCGCCGCCACCTACCGTATCTTCCTCAGGATCCAGATCCAATCCACCTCCTCGCCTCGATCCAACCGCATCTCGCAGCCACCCACCAATCTAACTCCACCTTGCCATAGCGCCACCCGTCGGTTCAGCACGAGCTCCACCCGAGGACAACCACCGATCACCGCACCACCAGGCCATTTCCCCGTGCCCAGTTGCTCCACCGCCGCCTTGCGCTGTCCTCTCCGTCCTCCCGACGTTTAGCAGCGCCAGCAGAACCCCGTCAAGCCTGCGCCAAGCCCCTGCCTCGTCGAGCTTTTCCTCGCCGCCCGGATCCTTTCCCCAACCGCCGGACCTCCCTGCAAGTGTCGCCGCCGGCGACCACAGGCCCAGCGCCCTGCCTTGCCTCCTTCCCTCGCTCTTCTTCCTCCCTTGCCCCTCTCTCACAGCGTGTTCCCCTCTCTCTCCCATGTCTCTGCAGGAACCGTGCAGCACCTCCCCTCCCTGCCGTCTCTGCCTCCCTCGACTTCACCGACCGGAGCACCAGGTGACCAGAGGCCTTGCCATGGCCATGGAGCTCCAAGCATCTTGCTGCCGCCGTCCAATCTGCTTTAGCTCCTCCGTCAAGTCCCGCGCTGCCCTCGTCGTCCAGATCCATGCTGTCGCCAGGGAGTCTCCCGTGCCCTGCATCCTGCAGCTGGCCGCCTCCAGCCCTTGACCGCGACCGCGCCAAGTCCAGTGAGGCGTCACCGTCCTTCGTTGACCGCTCGACCTCCCCTGCTTCTGTATCGAGCAGGAGAGGACGCACGCGCCCAGCCGCAGATCCAGCCTGCTCGACCACACCCCCTAGGCCGCCTCCTCATGCACCTCCACGTGGGCCATGCCCCGAACGGCCCAGATCTGCGCACAAAGCCCAGCCGGCCTCCGGCCTCATCCGCTTACTGGGCTTGGCCCATGGGTGAGCAGCCCCAACGCCCTTTTTTTCCTCTCTATTCATGTGGACCTCTGCTTAGATCCGTCCCGTGTAGTTTTTTTAGGATCGGCGATTTAGCTATTTTCCGGAGTTTGCCAGTTTTACAGTTAAGCCCTCCAACATCATGCATTTTATAACTCACCAACCGTGCACCGGTTTAAAACAAACTTAATATGAAACTTGCTTAGAATTTCATCTAGTTTAATAATATGCAACTTTCATCTATGTTTACAATGTTTAAAATGCTGTTTGTTTAAATTTGCTTAAATAACTTGCTAAAACGGTTTAAATCATAACTAAATAACCGTAGCTCGGTTTCTAATAAACTTTATATGTAAATGTGGTAGAATTTTGCCTAGTTTAACATGGTGGCATCACTTTGCATGTTTAACAACTATAAAATTTGGTTTAGGGCAGAACAGTACCAAACCTAATATATGCATATGGGGATTTACCGGATTCGTTATTTGTTATATCCGGCCCCATTGAAATTGTTTAGATGGTGTAGTTTTGTTATGCTTCACCTCTTGCCATGCGAACAACATTTAATCTTGTTGGGTACATAAACGAGATCGAACTAAATAACTTGAATGTGGTGTTCCGTCAATATGCATCCCGTTGCATATTGAGCTCCACTTAATTTGTAGGATTGTTTGTGCATTTTGCCATGCCATGCCTCATTAAACCGGACATGCATCATACTTGATTGTTCATCATGCCATGATTGTGTGGTGGTTGTTTATTATGTTGTTTTGCTTCTTTCCGATGTTGCTTCTTCGGGTTAGTTCCGATAACGTCGCGTTTGTGAGGATCCGTTCGACTACGTCCATTTGTCTTCTTCATGGACTCGTTCTTCTTCCTTGCGGGATCTCAGGCAAGATGACCATACCCTCGAAATCACTTCTATTTTTGTTTGCTAGTTGCTCGCTTTTTTGTATGCCTATGCTGCGATACCTACCACTTGCTTATCATGTCTCCCATATTGTTGAGCCAAGCCTCCAACCCACCTTGTCCTAGCAAACCATTGTTGGCTATGTTACCGCTTTGCTCAGCCCCTCTTATAACGTTGTTAGTTGCAGGTGAAGATTGGAGTTTGTTCCTTGTTGGAATATGGATATTTTGTTGGGATATCACAATATCTCTTATTCATATTAATGCATCTATATACTTGGTAAAGGGTGGAAGGCTCGGACTTATGCCTGGTGTTTTGTTCCACTCTTGTCGCCCTAGTTTCTGTCATATCGGTGTTATGTTCCCGGATTTTGCATTCCTTACACGGTTGGGTTATAATGGGAACCCCTTGACAGTTTGCCTTGACTAAAACTCCTCCAGCAAGGCCCAACATTGGTTTTACCATTCGCCACCTAGCCTTTTCTTTCCCTTGGGTTCTGCAGACTCAAGGGTCATCTTTATTTTAACCCCCCCCCCCGGGCTAGTGCTTCTCTAAGTGTTGGTCCGAACTGAGCTGCCTGCGGGGCCACCTCGGGGAAACTTGAGGGTTGGTTTTACTCGTAGCTAGTCTCATCTGAGTGTGCCCTGAGAACGAGATATGTGCGGCTCCTATCGGGATTTGTCGGCACATTCGGGTGGCTTTGCTGGACTTGTTTTACCATTGTCGAGGATGTCTTGTAACCGGGATGCCGAGTCTGATCGGATTGTTTTGGGAGAAGGAATATCCTTCGTTGACCATGAGAGCTTGTGATGGGCTAAGTTGGGACACCCTTGCAGGGTTTTGAACTTTCGAAAGCCGTGCCCGCGGTTATGGGCAGATGGGAATTTGTTAATGTTCGATTGTAGAAAACCTAAAGTTTAACTTAATTAGAATGCATCAACCGCGTGTGTAACCGTGATGGTCTCTTTCCGGCGGAGTCCGGGAAGTGAACACGGTGTTGGAGTTATGCTTGACGTAGGTTGCTCTAGGATCACTTCTTGATCATAGATTCTCGACCGTGCTTTGCCTTCTCTTCTCGCTCTCATTTGCGTATGTTAGCCACCAAATATGTCAGTCGCTTGCTGCAGCTCCACCTCATACCTTTTACCCTTCCCATAAGCTTAAATAGTCTTGATCGTGAGGGTGTGAGATTGCTGAGTCCCCGTGACTCACAGATACTTCCAAACTAGCTTGTAGGTGCCGATGATATCGTGCAGGTGATGCAACCGAGCTCAAGGAGGAGCTCGATGAAGATCATGTTCGTTATTTTGTTTCGTTTCCAATTGTTCAGCAGTGGAGCCCAGTTGGGTCGATCGGGGATCTGTGTAGCTTTTGGGGTAGTCTTCTTTTATTTTGGTTCCGTAGTCGGACCTTCATTGTATATGGATGATGTAATGCTTTATTCATGTATTGTGTGAAGTGGCGATTGTAAGCCAACTATGTATCTCATTCCCTTATGTATTACATGGGTTGTGTGAAGATTACCTCACTTGCGACATTGCTTACAATGCGGTTATGCCTCTAAGTCGTGCTTCGACACGTGGGAGATATAGCCGCATCGTGGGCGTTACAGCAGTCCGCCTGGAGACCGAGGATGGCATTCCAGTGAGCAATTCCTGGAACATCGAACATCTTTGCAAGTTTTACCCTTAAGGCGCGGTTGCCGGGATCCCCGGCAAGCCCCCTTTTTGTACTAGCCTTGCCGACGAGGCATGTAACCCTATGTACAAAGCCAGGCGCAGACCCTGAGCAACAGATAAATGAATGAAGCGCTGGCGCCCTACAAATTAACATGCATGCTAGGTTGAGTTTCCCTCTCTAGTAGGGTTGATAGTGCTTGGCGGGAACTAACCCCTAGCATAGAGGTCGAGTGCGTGTCTTTCTATCTCTTCCAGTCCTTTTTGGTTCGCAGGCTGCACAGGTGCTTCTGCAGAACCGTTCGAAGGAAAGAAGACGGATCGACACCCCCGACCACGGCAAGCCGAGGTTGCCGGGGGCTGCAGCTTCAGATAAGCCCCCCCCCCCCCCCCCGCTATGCGCTTCCGTAGGAAACTTGAACGTACGAAGCTTCGTTCATTCCTATACCACCGTGCTCCCTCCTTCCTATGCCCAGAATCCCTTTTAGGCTGGAATTTGGTTGTAGTTGCGGCGGGAGGGAAGTAAACGAAGGGCCCGATCCTAATTTGCCCCTACTCCCGCCAAGGGCGTGGGTATAGTCGTGGTATAAAGCGGGAGGACGGCAAGGTTTGTTGCCGGGCGATGTTGTTTGCTTGAAATAACAAGGACTCGCTCCTTAGTGTGGGCCTCGCTCACGCACAAAAGAACTCGGCAAACACCCTTTTTCATTAATATGTTGATTAAACGAGTACAATTCATACGGACATAAACATGAGCAAGGGGTTACAAAGCCTAAATTCGACAAGTGCCCGCGGGCTTAAGATTTAAAAGAAAATATAAGGTGTCCGTAATCCCTTTCTTGTCCCTCTTAGGAAGCGGATCGGGATAGCAGGAGGGCAAAAGGGGAGCCTAGGCGAGGTACGAGCAGCAGAAGACACCAAGAGAACGTCCCGGCAACCGCCGAGAAGAGAGCTGGTGATGACGGTGCCTGGGAAAAAGCTGGAAGATGAGGCAGCAGGCCAACAATACGAGATGAAGGTGTCGATGCCATCGTACTCCGACTTGACAGCCTGCCACCCGCCTTCTTCGTCTTCTCCGGCCCTCCAGCGCCAGCCGCCGAAAGCGACGGCCCCGAGAAGTTCAAGGAGCTGGCCCGAGGAGCCACCGCCAAGAACTACCCCTCCCCGGTAAATCACTCCGCCGGGGAGAAGGCCAGGTGCTGATGGTGCTGCTGCCGGCGTCGCCTAGGGACGGGGCGTCCGACGTCTAGTCGAACCCGTCCCCGTCGTCCTCCCCACCGGTCCCCTCCTCGTCGCCGTCGCTCGAGGAGGAGCTCTCGTCGTCGATCGAGCTCTCCGCACAGCACCCTAGCATGTGTCCCGAGCGCCCGAAGACCTTGACGGAGAGCATGTCGCTCTCTAGTAACTTGCAGTAGAGAATGTGCCCCTTCATCAAGCAGTGGGCGCGTGAGAAGGTTTTCCAACCCCGACGAAGGAGCATTACATGAGGGACGGGGAACCTTGTGTTCACCCACATGTCGCCATTGCAACACCCCTTCATGTGAAGCCTCAGCCTCGGCGGCTGGTCGATCTCTAGCACCCTCGTGAACGCCTCGGGAAGGCGAAGGCGGCTACGCGGCGGCTCGCGCAACTGCAAGATGAACTCCAGCGCCGTGTCCCCGACATGGCCGCTCGACGAAGCAGGACGAGATGGTCATGGAGATGGTGATGGGCATGGTGACGTCGCAGGTGTTCCCCTTCCGCGCCCACCTTTGCCTCGACCGCCTCGCCGACCGCGCCTCCGTCCTGCGCCTCCACCTTGGGTGTCTGGCTCTTCCTTAACCATCGTGGCTCTTTGATGAGAGGAAGATCTAGTCACCTCCGCAGAAGGATGGCCGCGGCCGCGCCCTCTCGGCATAGTGGTGGATGGAGAATGGAGGCGACGCGAGGGGATGCCTCTCCTCCTCCTGAGTCCCCATTTTATAGCCAAGCAGGGAAGGCTGAAGACTGGCTCTACGCCTCTAAAGAGCCCTTTCAAGTCCGGCTCATTAAGTTGGCGACGAGTGAGGTCGTCGACCGCCCTCCCCGCGCCACTCAAAGGCGCATGGGTATCGGCCATGGCGCGCCTTCCCATATCCCACGCGTCCATCACCTACCCCACGCCATGCATGCGTCGTACGTGGCGAAAAAGACGGGCGTGGTGGGAAACGTGGAATGACGGTTCCAAGGTTGAGAGAGGCGAGGAGAGTAAATGAGCAGCAGACCTATAGTTTTCCCTTCTTATGGGGAAGACATGGGCCGCCTCTTTACTATTCACCGCAAGGTGACGCAAGCATGCTGCGGTCATCCCACGCACGACCCCCACATCACGCACTCAATGTGGGTCATGGGGAAGCGCAACTGGTGAAGGAGTTACCACAATTAAAACTCTGCCACGCGTGCCTGTGCACCGTTCTGGGCCTGGCCCAACAACGCCTTGCGCTTCTATGTGGCCCAGGCCCGGGGGCTCCTGTTGGTGTACAAAAGTAGGGGCCCTTATGTACCCCTTTACTTGTGCACGGGCAGTCGTAGCCGGCCATGCTTGACGAAGCAGAGGAAGCAAAGATACAAGGTTGCCGAGGCAGCACTCAAGCCGGAAGCATAAAGAGCGAAGGGATAAGATGGGCTTCCCCCAGCAAGAGCCTTGCCGGGGCGGCCTACATGGCCCCGGCAAGAGCCTTGCTGGGACAACTTGCCCAACACCAGCAAGACCGCCATCCTTGAGCCTGAGAGTTATGACGCCATCGACAACATCAAGACCAAGGCTCGGGAGTGCCTTGCATGGTGGCATGCAGATCTTTCTGGAAACCAAAGGCCTGCAAGCCTAGATGAGAACCAGAAGGTGAAGACCCCCGGCAAGATCTTGCCGGGGACGATCGAAGACCCCCGGCAAGACCCTTGTCGGGGACGCTCACAAGCCGCCCTCCCCCTACCGGCAAGACCCTTGCCGGGGACGCCCACAAGATCCCGGCAAGGCCCTTGCCGGGAGCGTCTGCGGGGCCGAGGCCAGGCCCGCACTTGCCAGAGCTTCGCTGCCCCGCGCCCGTTCCGACATGGCAACCAGCCTGCCAACCAGGCACGCACTTGCGTGGCAGCATGCGGCTTCTAGGCCAACCAGCCAAGCACCTGCGTGGTGGCATGCAGATCTTTGTGAAGACCCTGCCACCGCACCAGCTCAACAGCCAGCCAGCTAGCGTGGCGCTGCATGCCTCATCGGCCTGGACACGCGTCAGAGCAAGGCGAGGCGGCGACGGATGGGACGAGCTTCTTTACCGTCCCCGATAAAACAAGAGGACACAAAGTCGGCGCATTAAATGTGTTTGTCCTAGGACAGGAGATAGATTTGTACATTGTACATACTTTTCACCTCCTGTGTGCCACTGTGGCAATTCCTTTGACATATAAAAGGAGGTCCGAGGCGTACTGAGGGGGGATTCGGACTTTTTGGACTAGGGATGCACCGCGGCTAGCTCAAGAGCTCAAGAACACCAAATACACACAAAGCAAGACTAGGGTTTTACGCATCGTTTGCGGCCCGAACCTGGGTAAAAATCCCACTGAGTTGATCTTCTAGACCCGCTCTTTGCGCAGCCCCACGCCCCGCCAACCGTAGAAGGGATTCCGTCGAGGAATCCCATAGGTGTCGTTCCAGAACCCCGACACCTAGCCCTCACAAACTTTTTGATTCATTTACACACTGAAGGCTCCAAACACACTTAGCCGATCTAGGAGGCGCACACCCTCCCAAAGTAACAAGATACACTTGCTTGGCAAGCGGTAGGAGCCGAACCGACCAACCAGGAAAAGCCATCGGGGCCGGATCCCCTTTCCCCTCTCCTCCCCCGCATCGCCCCCGTGGATGACCGGGGGCAATCACTAGCGCCCGGCCACCTCCCTTCCTTTCACGGCCCTCCTCCCTCGCTGCCGCCACGAGGCGCCGCCGGGCAAAGCCCGGCCAGCGTAGGTGGCAGCGGGGCCCTTGTGCTCTCCGCTCTGCGCATGCTGGCATAGGACAGCTGCTCGAGTAGGCGCTTGGGGCTGGCGCGGGGCCCTTCGTCGTAGAAACGGGCGAGTGGGTCACTGGCTCGTGCGGCTACGGCGGCACGGTGGCTGGCTGCTACCGGTCTTTGGCGCTGCGGCTGCAACGAGGTTGACTTCGGCGACGGCGTGCAGGTGGTTCCCTGGCAAGATCCGGCCAGATATGGCCCCAGGTGGCGTGCTCGCGGCGTGGGAGGTGGCTGGAGCTCCAGCAGGGGCTCTGGAAGGTGGTGGCGGCGAGAGTGGTCTGCTCCCGGCACGGATCTAGTGGGCGGGGGGTGTGGGCGTGTCGGGTTGTGCGTCTTGCCCCTGGCGGTGGCGTGCTGGTTGTGTGCAAGCCACCTTTGGCGCCTGCTATACAGCGGGCGGCGCTGGGTGGTGCCGGTGTCCCGTGCGGGTTGCTGCGGTGGGCGTAGTGATGGTGGTGCGATCCTGCAGGGTCCTCATCGTCCCAGATCTGGCGGCATGGTTTCGGTAGGCAGCGCAGGGCGGTGGTGGCGCCATTCCTTCTCCTTGATCCAGACCGTGGGCGTCTTGGATCCAGGACTCGCACTCGGGCGGACCAGTTCAAGGCTCGAGGCGGGTCAAGGGTTCTTACTCTGGGTAGGGATGGTGGGCGCGGTCCGGGTGGTGTCCACGGGCGAGGCCTGCCTCCTTGTGAGCACGGTGCGAGGTGGAGGTGGTCGTGACGTTGCTACTCCGTCGGGTGGATTGGCGATGATGGCCACGAGTGTGGCATCGTGAGTGCTTGCCTGGGCCAATGTCATAGGGATATGGTCGAGGCTTGCTTCGGTGGTGGCCGCTAGCAGGCACTGGATCATGTCCCCATGGCCCACCGGGACTAGTTGGGCACGTAGGTGTGGGGGCTTCCTACCATGGAGGTGCTGACCCAGATCTAGTGCCTGATGTAGGGCGAGGAGTGGATGATGT
Source organism: Triticum aestivum (assembly GCF_018294505.1). Taxonomy (NCBI): domain Eukaryota; kingdom Viridiplantae; phylum Streptophyta; class Magnoliopsida; order Poales; family Poaceae; genus Triticum; species Triticum aestivum. The sequence continues at coordinate 292,319,514 of NC_057812.1, forward strand.
CCTTTTGCTCCTACCGTGCCTAGTACGTTGTGAAGTGAGCGGATGGTGAGGTTTCGGGCCTTGGATGCCGGGGCGGCGGCCCAGGAAGGCGGTCTGCATGGTTGGCTCTCTGGCGGGCGCCATGGCGACAGTGGTGGCAATCCCCCTCGGTCATGTGGGCGGCGGGCGGGAGCAGTTGGTGGCTTGGGCCGTTCTCTGCCTTTGGCAGTGGCAGCGCCCCGATCCGGATCTAGAGTTTTGTCCTCAGCGTGCTTGTCCTGGAGACCTCCTGGTGGCACAGGGGAGGTATTGAGCGAAAGCTCTGCGCTTTGTCGCGGACGGCGGAGACGCTCGCGGGCGCCGCTTTCTTCTTGAAGACATCGTCATGGTGCTCCTCTTCATGTCCAGGTTCCAGGTGAAAACCTTTATCCGGTGTGGACTCGGCAGCGACTGCGCTCAACGCCATTTTCCCTCATGGGGGCGTCGTCGTGGAGCTTAGGTGTTATAGGATGTAGCGTGGCGTTGTTCTAAGTTCTTCCTGTGCTTTATGTCGGTAGCATAGTCGCGTGTGTCTCGCGTGTTCCGATTTCCTGAGATTGGCATTGTATGAGGGCTACATCACCACCTTGTATCATTCAACGTGTACTTTCTTCGGGTTTTTGCTTTATATATAAAGCAGGGTGAAAGCCTGTTTTGAAAGAGAGAGGTTGGGTGGCTCAAAGATTGCCTAGAAACCAAGAAGTAGAAGACATATTTAAAGTTTGGCATGAATGTTGGAGTAGAATGTTATTTGGCTCAGCATAAGACTTAAAGGTTCTCTCTTAGAAGTGGATATTTGAAATAAAACTCTTCAGTGAACTGGTGGGAACATGGGGTATATATAAGCTAGACTCAGAACTGACCATTACACACTTTTACGTGCAACTTTGAGTCACCAAATGGTCGGCTCGGAGGCTTCAACTGAACTGCAAAGGCGTAACTTTTGTATAGACGTATTTTAAATCTACTCAAATTTTAGTGGCCAAGTTTTAAGCTTTTTCTACCAAGATTGCTTAGGTGTCGATTATTATGGATGAGGTATCGCATTTTATACCCAACAAGTATGGATAGACTAAGTCGACTAGTGAGTGTCTATGGACTCTTTGGCCTACAGCACGATGCACCAAAGACGACACCCGGAGAAGATAAGAAAAGGGACACTATTTCACAGATCAAACTGTGGCGGGAGATACGATCCTTGTAACTATACGAGATCGGATTGTGGGGGATAGCCCAAAGATAACTTCCTAGTTTACTAATAGTAGGATGCCTATATAAGGCATCAAGAGCCCTTTCCAGGTAGGGGATATCCAATCTACCCACAACATGTATGTTGTAAGCTAGTACCAATATACATAAAGCAGGACTAGGGGTATTACCCATCACAAGGGCCTGAACTTGGTTAAACCTCCGACAAACCGTGACTCCTTGCGCCTCCGCGCCACGCAGCTATGCTCCTTTGCATGGTTGAAACGACCGCGCCGTCCCCATCCATGCCAAAGCGTGAGAAAGGTGCACGCCGATGCCGCGCGGGCTTTGCATGGCGGCATGAGGGGAGAACCAGAGCTCTCCAAACGGGCCGGCCCGGCCCGGCATGGTTAGTAAATGGGCCATGCTATGCCGGCCCTCATGCGGGGCACTCAGGCCCAGGATGACCCAACTGCTATTTGGACCGACAGGGCGGCACGCCAAGCACGGTAGGCCCACATGTTGTTTGAACTGCTAGGCTGTTTTTTGGGCCAGTTTTGGTCTACTGGGATGTTCTTTAGGCCATCTATATATAAAAAGTTCCAAATAAAATAAATAAACGGGTCGTGCCGTGTCGGCCCGCGTGCCCAGCCTCCAGGCCCAAGCATGGCCCCTTGCGTGTCGTGCCGTGCTGGCATGCTAACGGGCCGGGTCGGCTAGGACGGCCCAGATGGCCTACTCTCGGGAGGACGAGTGGTGGTGGACGGCGGCTAGGGTTTGGCACCCGGGTGCTCGCGGGGGAGCAACAAGCGGCCTTCGCGTGTGATATGGTACTAGTAACATTTATCAGTGGTGCCATATTAGCCCCCCCCCCCTACACACACACCACTAATGACCATTTTGGTATGCCACTACTAAGCTTTCTTGTACTAGTGGAGTACCTGCTCAAAAGTCCCGCATTTTAAAATTTATCTTTAGGTGACACTGCTTCAGTAACAGTAAAGCTCATCCGCATCCATTCTCTAGTCTGATTGGGTGAGATCATTACCACAGAACAAGACTACCAGACTCTTCTACTTTTTTTCTCAAAAGAGGTAACCCCGGCCTCTGTACCAGACTTTTTTACATGAGGTTAACAACCACGAGCAGCTAAAATAAAGGTAGGAATACCCCGCAAAATGGATATCTTTTATAACACTAAGCTCCCTAGTTTTAAAGAGCCCACATTCAATTGAGGTCTCCAATTGAGATTGGGTCGCCCAATTTTGACCGGGTCAACAATTTCTCAAAGCTTTCTCATTCAATTCTTTTATATTATACACCATGCTCCTTAATTTTTAAGGCCTCACAATTAATTGATGTCTTCAATTTAGAATTGGTTCAACTCAATTTTGACCGGGTCAACAATTGTAAGCTCCCTAAATTTTAAGGCCTCACAATCAATTGAGGCCTCTTATTGGAATTGGTTCACCCGATTTTTGACCAGATCAACAATTTCTCAAAGCTCTCCCGTTCATTTCTTTAATACTATACACTATGCTTCCTAATTTTTAAGGCATCACAATTAATTGATGTGTTCAATTTAGAATTGGGTCACTCGATTTTAACCGGGTCAACAATTTCTCGAGGAGCTCTCTCATTCAATTATTTTAATTCACTATGTTCTCTAATTTTGAAGCTCTTTCATTCGATTGAGGTATTCGATTTTATATTTGGTTTACTATTTTGATCGGGCCAATGATTTTTCAAATCAAACAGTAGCAACTGGCCTATAAAAACATACCAATCTTGCGCACCCTCCCACTACCTAGAAAAAAGGGCACCATCTGATACCGTAGCATCAATATAATACATGCAGGTACCTACATAGAAGTTTCCTCACATAAATGTGGGTTTATTAGTGGATAACACAAAATCACACTGTGAAAGGCCCACCAAATCACCGTGTTATAGAAAAACACTCCATCACCTCCCTACCCCGCCGAACTAAATATTCCATCAATTCGAAAATATAAGGGGTATTAGTTTTTTGGAAAGTTAAATTCCTTTAACTTTGACCAAGTTTAGAGCCAAAAATATCGACATCCACAATATTAAACAAAAATAATATGGAAACCCATTTCATGATGAATCTAATTATACCGGATTTGATATATTTATCTACAAATTTTATCAAAGTTAAAAGGGTTTGATTTTTCAAAAAAGTAATACACATTGCATTTTGAAACAGAGTGGGTATTTTTTTAAGATACTCAACAACCTCAACGGCACAGCAAAGCGCGCCCAACCCTTCTAGTACTTGGAAGATTCTTTATCATCCTCATGAGACTCTGAACCTCGCAGCAATGCTATTATGTTTTAGAGGGAAAGCACGAGGCCATGATTGCAAATACAAAGAATGATATTGATGATCTCTTATCAATTGCAGGATCTGCACTTGTGTTTTTAAAAAGGTCCTGACTTCATATTATTAATGCAGAGTTGCAATGAGTACGTGCACATAAAATATTTCTTTTCTCGTGAGGAGTTCATGCATATAATTGCTGGCCGTGCGGAATCAATATAATGGAGTAGCATGACAGCACGATGCTAATCAATCATAGTTACCTAGATGAACGGATGCACCAAATTCAACTGCAAACTGAATTGACAAGAACGGCACAGGGATGGTCTCGAGATTTGCCGTCGGTAAGGGCCAGCTAGCGATGCCACACAAATGAATAGCACTAACTACCAGGGAGACCATCAGCATGCAAAGTCGCAGCAGCAGCTATTCATCAGAGACAAACAAAAGGTACAGGTTAACTCCAAAGAACTGGGGCACAGGTTTGAGAAACAGCTAACAGTCAAAATCCTGACCAGCACATCAATCTTCAGTTGCCCTCCCTGCTTCAGCAACACTCTCTGGTGCTGCCAGAAGAGTATATTCAATTTTATGCCGTGTGGTCTCGTTCGAATGGTATAGGAATTTATGCTATACATTGGTTTGTGAATTGTCCAAAGACTCGTATCAAATTGCCACTGATTTTTCATCACAAAAGAGAAGAAGAAAGCAGTATCGTCCCTGTCTTCTGGAACCCCAGAAAAATAGGCAACTCTGAATTTCATGGCCTTTTTCTATTCGCTAGCAGTTAACCTAACAGTTGCCTATTTTTCTGGGGTTCCAGAACAGGGACGATACTGCTTTCTTCTTCTCTTTTGTGATGAAAAATGAGTGGCAATTTGGTGCGAGTCTTTGGACAATTCACAAACCAATGTAGTATGTCTCTCAAACCCAAAGCAAACAAGCAAAGCAGATACCATTCACATCGCATTCTACGTTTGCCCCTGAGGTGAAGAGAGTCAACTTATGCTTCCACCAGCAAGCAAGCACCAACCACCAATCTCACTAGTTATCCATCATTTCATTGCATGCTCGTCGATCTCATCATCTTGATCTCCTGGAATTAAACTGCACGCATGTGCTCGTGCACAGCTGCAGATCGTCACTGCCAGCAGTGGCTGAGATTAGTTAGAGACATGCCAGGCAGCGTCACAGGCTTTCATCTCACAATTATAGATGCACCTTGTCAGATCAAGCTCATTCCACGGGAATTCGTAGAACAAAATAATCAATCACCCAAATTGTAGCCATTCAATTCCAGTTTTTCTACTGATAAAGGGTCACTTCCCAGTCTCACTATCTCAACGCCCGTGGGGACTTGACTGAGTTTCACCCAAGTAAAACAGAGAAAAGATCAACTAAATGTCAAACATATCACCACAGTAGTAGAACGTCACCTCGAACAAAAACAGGATGTCTGAACGTTTCAATCAGGAATTCAGTTTAAGTTCTTTTAGGGAAAATCTAATTCATCCAGACCAGTTTTCTTATTGGATGTTAAGAGCTACAATAGGATTCCCAATCAAAGAACTATTTGAGAACTCTGAGAACTTTTTTTTTGACAGAATACACACCGATGCAAAGCTACTATATTAACATTCCTAATCAAATAACTATTTGATCATGCACGTATGACGAGAACAAAAAATAATCGAGTAAACTGCCGTGCCTTTCCTTGCTGCCAATGACATAGGACAAGAGAACGTGATAGGCCTAGGTAGGAGCACCCAATGCACCCTGAGGATGCAAAGGATCACATGTGGAAGTTATAGCACTAGTGGGAACATACCAGCGATGCTCACCAGACAAACACAACGTGTTGTGTTGGAGCCCAATGGTGAAGTCAACTGCTCCTCCACCACCAATCTCATGATCTGGATCTGGATCTGACATCAAACTGCACGCTCATGCAGATGAGTTTGCTGCCCATAGTGGAGACATGACATGGTTATCATAAATTCAAGCAAAGGCGAATAGTTGGAGATTCTACTTACACTGATCAGACATACAAAAGAAAAATCAGCTTGTTGTGGAGGTGAGTGGCAGCGGCACAGCACCCCCATCAGTGATGAGATTCTTCCTGTCTACAAGGCCAGCCGTTGCATGGCTTGTGCTTATATAGAGAGGCAAACCATACGGGTTAAGCACCATTGAAGCAAAATTTCTTTTCTCTGAATCTCTCTTCCATTTACAGATTCATAGAAAGCACGCCACACCATCCCCCATTCCAGCCATGGCTAGCCAGCAAAACTTCTTTTCTCTGAAGGCGAACATCTCTTCACCTTCTGCTACCATTGATACAATGTTTGATGGCTTCAGGAGGTGTGTACGTGACTACGTGTGTACAATAGTATCGAGGAGATCATATGCAGCCAAATTATCCTTTGCCAGAGCAACAAAGGTAAACTGTGAAGCTCGAGCTCGAGCACTCTCTTGCACTGATCAACATCTGCAATGCCATCCCAGAGAGCTTTTCTAAGCTCAAGACAAGCAGTCGGAAAATTACATTGGCTCTCAGGCCAAGATACAGTCCTTCATCAGTATGACCAGGATGGGGCCAAAACAGTGGAAGAAGATCAAGAAGAAATCTCCTTCAGCTGACAAGGAGAGTTGCAGGGCGCTCAAACTGTTGGCTGGAGCAAGAGAGGTCGTTGCTTCAATGCTTCAGTCATCCACGCCTTCCCTACTGAAGCAAATTGTCATGCCGAGTTATAACAAGTGGTATCTTGTCTCCAAGAAGTTCCCCAAGAAAAGACTTCCATGCAACAAGGAGCAATTACTGAAACTGGAGTTTCGAGGGCAGTGCTTAGACTTTGTTGAGCAGATTGATCCCGAGCAGAGTTTCTTTTCTGAATGATACATTGCCTATGGTTCACTGTGATTCGCACCCACCTTTTAGAGCGTCAGTTTACTGTTTATGCTGCTGATAGTGTCTTCAAGAAAAAACAACTTTGGAGCATTTAACTCAGACGAATCTTCAGAAAATACAGTTACTCAGAAATGCTCATCAACAAGTCTCTACAAGATGGCCATGTTATTCAGATGCCATGTGTTGCTCAGAAACAAGCAAAGGATCCTTGTGTAGTGGATCTTGCTATCCATGGCCAAATCAAGCCAACTCGAATATCCAAGGTTGAGCAAGCAAGTAGCATGTGTTGTGCAACACACCACACCTATTCAATTCAGTAAATGTATAATAACTAGATAACAGGTATGCACCAACCCATACTCGGTTAGTACACCATACAAAATATTTAGAACACACAATTTTGTCAAGATCCACCAATAGAGTAAACCTTCCGGTTGATTCTTGTCGCCAAGTAATGGAACATGACAATGTGATATCTCATTGGAAGAATAGCTACTGCACTAAAGAATTTGAACTACACATGGGCTAAGATTCCAAATGTTGCACCAGATCTCACAAACTTGGTATACAAAACTGTGGAGATGAGTTGGCATGATTCCTTGTGTCTACCATTCGAATGGCACTGTATCATACAGTTCCTCTGTATAAATAGGCCTCAGAAGAAGGCTAAACACATCAAACCGAAAGGTGCTCTCTCATTCTCATATCTTCAAACCTCAAGTACTCAACACAGAGGAAAGAGTCTTAGCAACAGATATGGCTTGCCATCTTAGATCAGTTAGTTTGCCTTCTAGGCCTCACACCAAGGTTGAAGAGGAGCTGCACAGCCTAGAGGCAAGCATCTCTTCACCCTCCATGACCATCGAGACTATCTCCGATGGTTTGAGGAGGCTTGGAGACATCTACAGCACCATTGAAGAGATCATGTGCCTTCCTAGCAACCAAATTTGCTCTTCCCAGCAAAGGAAGATGTTGGAAGGTGAAACCGAGTGCTCCCTTGAGCTACTAGATCTCTGCAATGCTATGTATGAGGACTTCACCGAGTTGAAGGCCATTATCCAAGATCTGTAAGTGGCGACCAGAAAAGGAGATGACACCGTTGTTCAGGTCAAGATCCAGTCTTACACCCGCCTGGTGAAGAAGGCGAAGAAACATTTCAAGAAGGCCGCGAAGAAGGTTACATCCGACAAGGAGGACTGCAGGATGGTCAGGCTGTTGAGCGAGGCTAGGGAGATCACCACCTCTCTCCTCGAGTCAACAGTACACCTCTTGTCCAAGCAAATCGCAGTGCCAAAATGGTCTCTCGTCTCCAAAGCATTCCAGAAGAAGAACTCGGTTGTTTGCAAGGAGGAGCAGTTGCAGGTCCTAGAGTGCAGTGTTGGAGATCTTGAGGCTGGAGCAGGAATTCTGTTCCGGAGATTGGTCCAGAGCAGAGTTACTCTCCTAAACATCCTTAGCTCATAGATACACTCAACATCAGCTACTCTTGCACTATGCGATTGGCTTCCACCTTTTAAAGGATTGCTGATCTTTCCCAGTGTGTGTGTATATGTAGAATTGTACAGAATACTTCATACAGAAAGGAAACAAAAGTTTTGATCGATCTCATACTGTGAATTCAACCTTTGCATGTTTCTGAGATTCCGCACTGGTCCATAACTACCTGCTTGTTTGTACCTTGTATATTATAATGTGGCCACGTAGCCTCACACCTGCTTAATCTCATGATTTTGGTTTAGCATCTTTCACTGACATGACAGGTCCAAACTACAAGGCAAGCTTGCAAATGGATAACATCCTGCGTTGTTTTGTTTGCACCCAGCATTAAAAACACAATTACAATGATAGCGATTCCAACTTCAAATTTTTTGTTGGCAAGGCTGTGGTGGTTGCAAAACTATTTGAAAACTTTCTGGAATCCTCGTGTACTTCTAATGATACTCAGTACTGGCATCCATATCACTTGAGCACACACATGATAGTGCATTATGTCGTGGCTGCGCACTACCTTCATTACTGACACCAGCCAAATAAGTTAATTGAGCGAGAAATTACATGCAAAGCACATGAATTTTAAAGCTGAGCGAGAGGATTTGGAATAACATGATAAGATGCAAATTTTGATGACTCAATAATTCTGCATTGCCTCATATAATCATTCGTCATCACAGGCAGTACAACCCAGCTAGGTCACAAGGCATGGCAGCAGACACTACAAAGAACTAAGAGCTAACTAGATGCATACCACGGTGGGAGCTCTGGTGGCGGACGAGGCATCCTAACATAAGCTTGGTGGGGGGTGCCGGTGGTGGTTGGTGATGACGCGCCGGCGCTGTTTCATTTTCTCCAACTTTCCAACCTTTTTTTTCTTACAGAACTTTCCAGCTTTTGATGCCCTCTCAGACAGCAAAGGCTTTTTTTAGGATATGCTTCTTTTTGTGAAGGTAGGTCTACCTGCTTTCGTGTGGGCTGGTTCGGCTAGGCCGCGTTAACTTCGAGCCAGTTACATTCCAATTTTTGGGAGGTTTGTGAGCTCGGGGTGGTCTGTCTTGGCACATATAGTCATGTGAACACTATTGAAATTACCTTGGATTTTATAGTTTTCAAGATTCGCTCGTATTCTTAAGTTTACATTACATCAATTTTGATTTTCAATGTTGTAGTTTCATCATAATCACTAGTTATTGGTCACCCTTTACAGAGGTTATCCCACGACACATTTAGTGCTGACATGTGGCGTAATGCATGTTCAGCATGTGTTGCCATCACGTTGTTTTGGCACGATTTCTTCGAACCTACCAGAGGATGTGTAAGATCGTTTGGAGTGTAGAGCGGGTGAATAGACTAACAGAAGTAACTACCTAAGGTTTAATTACCGAAGCGGGCTGCCTTCTCCCCAAGAAAAATTTAGGGTTTCCTTGCCTCCCGTCAGCGCCGCCGTCGGTCCGCCTCGTCTCCGGGGGCCTTAGAGCCATGGCAGCGCGGTAGATCTCAGCCCTTGCTGGCAGGAGGGCTCTATTTTCAGTTGTGTCTTCGCGTTTTGTTAGGGTTTACGTCCTGCTCAGGAAGACGAGATGGCGGCAGCTCCCTGAAGGTGAAATAAGGTTCTCTCGCCTAGCCCCTGTCCGATGGTGCGTCTAGCATCGTCAGTGGGCGTGTGGAGGTGTGTCTCCGGTGGATCTGTCCTTGGTGGATTTGCTCGGATCTGATCGTAGTTCGTCTACATTCATGTGTTTTCAGGTTGGATCCTTCCGATCTACGCTACTCTTCAACGGTAGTGGTTGTTGTTCTGCTGTGCTGGTCCTATGGGGCCTTAGCATGATGACTTCCCGACTGTCTACTACAACAAGTTTTGCCCTGCTCCAGCGTGGGAGGGGCAATGACGGCAGTGCACCTTCGGCTCGCTTCAGTGCTTATAGTTGTCGCTAGGTGGTATATGGATTTGGATGTAATTTTTATTACTTCTGGTATTCGTTGTGCTGCCATGATTGAAGATGAATAGATCGAAAGTTTCCATGCAAAAAAAGAAGTAACCACCTAAAAATCGAGTCAATTTTAATCTTCACAAATTTAAAGCTTAGCTAAAGGATGCCTAAAAACACCATACACATGCAGTTCTAAAAAAGGAGTAAAGTGTGGAAGCAAAACTTGCATGTAAGGTAAGAGAGTTTGAGAGAGATCGCAAACCTTGATTGTTTCCAAGATTGGCGCTATCATACGCTGCGCTGGTGGAGGTTCAAATCACAAAGGTTCAAAGAATACATACCACAAAGGTGAAAGTCTCGGTAGGTTCGCCCACCAAGGACCCACAAAGTGCTTACCAACCTATACCACCATGGCTTATGAACCACCACAGTCAAGCCTCACTTGAGATAGATGTTTACGCAGTAAGCGATCTCCAAGCCCTCACAAACTTCTTGGTTCATTCACACCTTGAAGGCTTTTCAAGCACACCTAGCTGATCTAGGAGGCACACACTCTCCAAAAGTGACAAGATATAGTTTCTTGGTGTTGAATCCCTTATTTGTGCTTCAAAAGATAATCTCGCGCCAGTGGTGGTCAGTGCCGACGCGCCAACACTGTTTCTTTTTCTCTAACTTCGAACATTTTTTTCTTAGCAGAACTTTTCGTCTTTCGATGCCCTCTTGGATGGTAAAGGATTTTTTTAGGATAGGCTTCTTTTTGTGAAGGTAGGTGAAAGCACATTTGCTCCCTTGATGGTTTTGGTAATTCATGTTAACATACATATTGTTGGACTAATATTTTCATCTAGTATGTTTTAGAAAAGTTCAACATTGGCATGGCAAGGACATAAGATTGTGGACCCCTTCAAAATATTAAGGACATCTATTGGGACAAGCTTCAAGACTCTACATTTTTGGTTAAGTGATCCAAGATCACATTGAGTCCATAAGAAAGACAATACTATTAAAAGAGGATGAGTTTTCGATCATGACTCGATTGCTCAAGTGCTTGAAGATATTGCTCCAAAAACCCTCAACCACCTTCTCCAAATCCTATCTGTCCAAACCCTAAAAGCCCAACTCGGTCCCACCGAATCTCCACATCCGGACCCACCGAGTTGATCCTAGATAGAGCCACAGCCAAGCCCTAACAAATCGGTTTCACCGAGATGACGATCGGTCTCACCGAGTTGCACCGACCAAGTTTCTATAACCCTCTCACACCATTTCAGAATTACTGAGTTGGTTCGATCAGAATTACCGAGATGGGGTCTTGCTTAGGTCATCGCACATCGGTCTCACCGAGACGCCTAACGTTCAAATCTTTTACACAGGTCGGTCTCACCGAGATTTCATTTCGGTGTCACCCAGTTGAGTCAAAAGGTTGTAACAGTTGGATTCTTGGTGAAGGCTATTTATACCCCTCCACTCTCACTTACTCTTTGGGAGAGCCATCAGAACGAAACTACACTTCCACCATTCATTTTCTAAGAGAGAACCACCTACACATGTGTTGAGATCAAGAGATTCCAATCCAACCATTTGAACCTTGATTTCTAGCCTCCCCAATTTGCTTTCCACTCCAATCCTTCTCCTACCCAAGCCAAATCTTTGAGAGAGTGATTGAGTGTTGAGGAGACTGTCTTTTGAAGCACAAGAGCAAGGAGTTCATCATCAACAACAACATCTACCTTTTGAAGAGTGGTGTCTCCTAGATTGATTAGGTGTCACTTGGGAGCCATCAAGATCTTGTGGAGTTGAACCAAGGAGTTTGTAAGCGCAAGGAGATCGCCAACTTCATGAAGATCTACCCCGAGTGAGGCTAGTCCTTCGTGGACGTAAGCCGTGGTGGAATAGACAAGGTTGCTTCTTCTTGGACCCATCATGGGTGAAGCCCTCAGTGGACTCGCGCAGCCATTACCCTTCGTGGGTTGAAGTCTCCATCAACATGGACGTACGATAGCACCACCTATTGGAACAACGCCAAAAACCACCATGTCTTCATTGCTTTTGATCTTCCCATCTCTACCCCTTTACTTCCACACAATTTCATGTTGTATTCTTTCCGCTGCCCTATCTCTAGATATGCATGTGTAGGAAGTATTGGTTATATCTTAACTAGTGCCAAAATCTGCCTAAACTTCAAGAAAACTAAAAAGTGCACCTTTGGTTCAATAAGTGTCTATTCAGCCCCCCCCTCTAGACCTATCTTCTTGATCCTACAGTAGGGGTACCTGCTTTCGTTTGGGCTAGTTCAACTAGGTCCTGTTAACTTCGGGCAAGTATACATACCTTCCAATTTTTGGCAGGTCCATGTGTGAGCTCGGGGTGGTCTAGCTTGGCCCATATAGTCATGCGAAGCACTTTATTGAATTTCCTTGGTTTTTATAGTTTTCAAGATTAGTTCGTTTTCTTAAGTTTAAATTACATCAATTTTGGTTTTGAATGTCGCAGTTTCATCACAATCACTAGTTAGCGGTTATCCTTTACACAGGTTATCTCATGCCACATTTAGGGGTGACATGTGGTGTAACACATGTTCAACACATGTTGCCATCACGTTGTATTGGTGCGATTTTTTCAAACCTATCAGAGGATGTGTAAGATCGTTTGGAGTCTATAGGGGTTGAATAGACTAACATAAGTAACCACCTAAAATCTAGTCAATTTAAATCTTCACAAATTTCAAGCTTAGCTAAAGGATGCTTAAGAACACGATACACATGCAAATCTATGAAAGAGTAAGCAAAAGGTCCAAGTAAGGTAAGAGAGTTTGGGGGAGAGATCCCAAACCCTGATTGTTCCCGAGGTTACGATGGTTGGCGCTATCATACTCAATGTTGGGGGAGGTGCAAATCACAATGGTTCTAAGACGACATACCACAAAGGTGAAAGTCTCAGTAGCATCGTCCACCAAGGACCCACAAAGCGCTTACCAACCTATACCACCATGGCTTATAAACCACCATGGTCAAGCCTCACTCGAGATAGGTGTTTAGGAGGTAGGCGATCTCCTAGCCCTGACAAACTTCTTGGTTCATTTACACATTGAAGGCTCCGAACATACCTAGCCAATCTAGGAGATGCACACCCTCCAAAAGTAACAAGATACAGTTACTTCATGATGAATCTCTTGCTCGTGCTTCAAAAGATAATGTCCTCCATGCTCAAACCCTCATGGGGTGAAGCCTTGGACTGAAGAGGTTGGGTGGCTGAAAGATTGGCTTGCAACCAAGAAGTAGAAGACATATTTAAAGGTTTGGCACGAATGTTGGAGCAGCATATTATTTGGCTCAGCATAAGACTTGAAGGTTCTCTCTTAGAAGTGGATATTTGAAATCAAACTCTTCAATGAACTAGTGGAATATTATTTAGCTCGACATAAGTCTCAGAAATCTAACCATTACACAGTTTTCCATACAATTTTGAGTCACTAAATGGTCAGCTCGGAGGCTTCATCTGAGCTGCAAAGAGGTAACTTTTGTATAGACATATAAAAAATCTAGTCAAATTTTAGTGGTCATGTTTTAAACTTTTCTGCCAAGGTTGCTTAGGTGTCGATGATTATGGATGAGATATCACAGGGAAATACCCTACAAGTGTGGATAGACTAAGTCGAGTAGAGAGTGCCTATGGACTCTCTAGGCCACAGCATGATGCAAGAAAGAAGACACTCAGGGGAGATAAGAAAAGGGGCACTATTTCTCGGATCAGACTCTTGCGGGAGATATGTTCCATGTAACTATACAAGACCGGATCGTCGGGGATAGCCCGAAGATAGTTTCCTAGTTTACTAATATGAGGATGCCTATATAAGGCCTGTGGAGTCCTTTCAAGGTAGGGGATATCCAATCTACCAACAACATGTAAGTTGTAAGCTCGTATCAATATACACAAAGTAGGACTAGGGGCTCTTACCCATCGCAAGGACCTGAACCTGGGTAAAACCACGAACAAACCGTGACCCCTTGTACCTCCGTGTTGCGCGGATCTACTCCTTTGCATGGTTTTCGCACTTGTGTCACTGATTGAAACTGTTCGGAAATTCCTAATGAATTTTAGTAGGCAACAGAAGGTTGGCAAGTGCTCTTTAGTGAGATTGAAGGTTCAACTCGGTGAGACTAAAATTCTAGGATTTAGGACAACAACTATATGAGTGATCGCTCGGTGACTCCGATGTATATGGGTTCGGTGAGTCCGAGTTGCATGTTTGGTTTGTGATAGTCGAATAATGTGAAATGATGTGAGGCTTATGGAGTTTGATTTTTAAGCACTTGAGCAAGAGACTCATCACAACCTCGTCCCCTTTTGATAGTGTTGGCATACCTATGGACTCAATGTGATTTTGGATCACTCAAATATAAAATGGAGTCTTAAAGCTTGATCCAACACATGTCCTTAGCATTTTGAGGGGTCCATTTTCACTTCCCATCGTTGTACCTAAATTGAACTTTCCTGAACTATTCTTTTGAATAGGCATTAGTTCAATGAGATATATGTTGTTTCGAATTACCAGAACGACTCGGGGATTAGATGCATCCTAAGCAAGACACGCGTCGGGTTGGGCAGGAGATGGCTCGCCGGCAGTGGCGTGAGGCACACGTCAGGCCTTTGTGAGGTGCATCTCACCAAGGGGATTGTTGGATTTTTTTTAACTGGGAATGGCATGTGGGTCCCACATGTCATAACGGTCAACATAGCGGTGCAGAACAAGACTTTGTGCCACATCGGCTCTGACAGGTGGGCCATATATGTCATAACCACCATCAGTTTGAACTCATACAGTTATTAACTTTAACTTGTAGTTTTTAGCAAAAAAAAAGGTGAAATAGGTTCGATTATGTCAATATTTGTAAAGTGGTAGTTTTGGGGAAGGTTGCTTGAATCGTGGTAGTTTTTTGTAATTTACTCGATTAGGTGAGATCATTACACAGAACAAGACTACAAGACTCTTCTACTTTTTTTAAGAAAAGAAGTAGCCCCGGCATCTATACCAGACTCTTTTACTCGAGGTTAACGATAAACACAAGTAATTAAAAATAAAGGTAAGATTTCCCCGCAAAATGGATATACTTGGAAGATACTTTACCGTCCTCATCAGACTCTGAATCTCACAACAATGTTATTATGTTTTCCAGGGAAAGCACGAGGCCATGGTTACAAATACAAAGTGACCGAAAATCTCCCCCTCCCTCCCTCGTCGCCCCCGTGTGGCGACTGGGAGGAATCCCTAGATCTCGCGACCGGGACTCTGTCCTCCCTCGCCGCCAGAGGGCGTGGTCGGGCAAAGCCCAGTTTGGGCCGCCGCCGGCGGGGCTTCCTCGTCTCCTTGCTCGGAGGGGCTAGCGCCAACGAGCCGAGACACCGCGTGGGCATGGGACGCGGCGGCTGGCCGACAGAGTGATGGGAGCGGGGCTGGTTGGTGCGCGACGGGCTGCGAGGCGGCGGGGCGTGCTCGGGGGCTCAATGCGGCAGTCTCGGCCGGATCTGGCCGGGTGGGCGGTGCAAGACGCGGGCGGCTAGGGCTGCGGGCAGCTGCCTCGACCGGGGCCATCTCGGCTGGCCGAGGTGGTGGCGCAGTGGCGAAGGTTCGACCCTCTCCTCCTGCCTCATGAGGCGCTCGGTTCTGCGGTTGGAGGCACGCCCGGCGGGTGTGCACGACGGCTTGACGCGTCTCGTCCTTGGATGGCCTCGGGGACAGGGGCGCTCCGAGGAGATGGCACGGGTGCCTATGTGGGTCTTGCTATCACCGAGGATGGTGACGGCGGCCCGGACCCAGTTTGAGAAATGGCAAGGTGGTTGCGGCTTGGCCGACAGCTGCCGGTGGCCTTCCCCTCGCCCGCTCCGGCCGGCTGACTCCCGTACTTGCCCAAAGGTAGCGTTTTGCCGACAGCAGCGCCGGTGAACCATGGTGCGGATGGTGGGGCGGTCTTGGATTCCAAGGCAGGAGCTCTGGTAGTGGCAGCGCGGGCTCGTGGGCGAAGCCCGTGGCTCAGGTGTTGCCCGGTGGCCATGGTCGTGTGGGTGGCATGGTGGTCGGGGGGTGACGCTCGGTGGCGGTGGTACGGCGCTTGTGTTGTATGCCAGGGTGAAAACCTATTTGTCTTCGGGCAGACCGGCGGCGGCGATTTTCGTCCCCTTCTTGAAGGCGCCGGCGCGGCTCTCATCGCCATCCGCGTTGCTCCAGCGAAAACCCTGATCCTTGGATCAGGCGGTTGTGGCATTCCGATACCGTGACCTTCCGGAAGGCGCCGCCTTGGAGCTCACGATTCGACGTATGTGGCTTCGTCTCCTCACGGTGGCGTGTTCACGGTTAAGGACCCCGGTAGCTCTTGTAGTGGTAGGGGGTGGTGTTGCAACACTCGGCTCCTATGTATCCTGCCTTCGGTGTGTGTGTGGGTTGGGGTGGCAGGTGTTTGTATCGGGTGGTCAATGGTCGTTGCTTTATATATAAAGCGGGGCGAAATCCTTTTCGGTAAATACAAAGTAGGTTATTGATGATCTCTATCGATTGCAGAATCTACACTCGTGTTTTTAAAAAGGTTTTTTTAGAACGTAGACGCTAGATGCGTCCGGCTTTAAATTAATAAAGCCCACAACATAGGCAGCGTACCAGGTGAACCACGTCTTACAAACAAAAGCCCTCAGGCCGAAATGAATAGAAAGGTTATGGGATTCTCAGCCAGACGGCCGCGAGCGAATACAGGGCCATTGGCCAAATGACAGAGCAACCAGGCTCGCGGAAAAACAAAAGGGGCTACTCCACTAGGTAGTAGCCGCCGGCTCCCTAGCCATCACGTAGACTTGCTGAAGACGAACTTGAGCGTGCTTCATCGTCTCAGCATCTTTGCGCCTCCCCAACGGACTCCACTGCTGAAGAAACAAGTTGCATTTAAAGATCACATTAGCCGGATGTGGCGAAAAAATCCTTTCAATAGTTAGCCTATTCCGGGTCAGCCAAAGAGCCCAGAGAAGTGCCCTTGCACAGCTCCACATCACTCGTTTGCCTTGCCCCTAAACCGAATCGAGCAGGCCGGCTAGTTCGTTGGAGGACTGGGGGTCCCACGAAACTCCTACCGCTTCACGCACCGCACTCCAGGCGAACCTAGCTAGGGGGCAGTTGAAGAATACATGGTTGGCATCCTCGGGTGAACCACAAAGAGCGCATGGGCCGAAACCGGGTCGTGACGTTTAGCCACATTCACAGACGTTGGTAATCTATTGCGGAACATTTGCCAAAGGAAAACTTTGACTTTGAGAGGGATACGCGCCTTCCAAAGGCCCCTAGCCACCAACTGTCTCGGCCCTTGGCACAGTTTGTAGTATAAGGACTTGACCGTGAATTTGCCGGATCCAGTAAGGGACCACGAAACGGAATCCGGTCCGGTGGACAGCGCGTATGAGCTCACAGAGTCGAGCATAACCGCGAGATTCGCCCTCTCTTGGTTATTGAGCTCACGACGGAAGTTAACAGTCGGAGGGGAAGAGGCCAGCGCATCCGCCACCATCTGGCTCGGGTTTACGGCTATGGCGTATAGGTCCTGATATTCTTGCCAGAGTGGTTGTGAGCCCATCCAACAATCTAACCAGAACCGA
Organism: Triticum aestivum; assembly: GCF_018294505.1. NCBI lineage: Eukaryota > Viridiplantae > Streptophyta > Magnoliopsida > Poales > Poaceae > Triticum > Triticum aestivum. The sequence continues at coordinate 292,337,032 of NC_057812.1, forward strand.
GTTGAACAACCGTTGCCGACGGCAAACTTTGCCCCCATGGCAAAGGCCGGTTTAATAGATTGGATATCATTCCCGAAAGGTGATCCCCTCGCGGCCCCTTCAAAAAAATTCCCATTGGGGAAGTATTTGGCACGAAGGAGGTCCGCCGACAAACCGGTCGCCCCTTGCGACAGTTTCCAGATCCATTTGCACATGAGTGCGATATTTAGGAGTCTGGTGTTGGTAATCCCAAGGCCTCCTTGGGCTGGCAAACAGTCGCCCATTTAACCATGTGGTATTAGCGTTTCGGGCCCGTTCCTTCCCAAAATAAACGAGAACGCGGCGTGTCCATTTTGGCATGGACCCCTTCAGCTAGAAGGAAGAGGACCATGGCAAACATGGGCAGCGAGGATAGACTCGAGTTAGTGAGCACCAGACGCGCTGCCGATGCTAGGAATTTGCCACGCCATGGGCACACCCGTCCCCCTACCTTGGCACATAGTGGTTCCCACTCGTTTGTCGTTAGCCGTTTGGTAGCTAAGGGCAGACCTAAGTAGGTAAAAGGGAACTTCCTTACTTTGCAATTGAGCAAGTCCACAATGCGCTGCCCCTCGGCAGGCTCCACCCCCATGGAAAGAACTTCGCATTTATGGAAGTTGATTTTCAGCCCTGACATGAGCTCAAAGTTGAGCAAGATGGCTTTGATCGTAGCAATGCTACGATGGTCAGGCTGAAAAAGTAGCAGCGTGTCGTCCACGTACTGCAAATGAGAAACTCCCCCTGGGATGAGGTGTCCCACCACCCCTTTTATGTGGCCAGCCTCAGTCGCTTTACAAAGCATAGTCGCCAAAGCATGGACCACAAAGTTAAACAAAATCGGGGACATGGGGTCGCCCTGCCGTAGTCCATGTCTGTTATGGAAGAAGTGCCCTACTTCCCCGGTGACCGAGATCGCAGTTTGGCCGCCCAAGACAAGCTGCATCACTCGGTGAACCCAAATTGCCGAAAATCCCGACTAAGGAGGTCTTGACGCAAGAAATCCCAATTTACTTGGTCGAAGGCCTTCTCAAAGTCAAGTTTTAGCAGGATGGCCGGTTCTTTAGTGCGCCTGAGCTCGTGTAAAATTTCCTGTAACGCTAGCGGTCCCTCCAAAATGTTACGGCCCCATATAAAGGCGGACTATGTGCGGCTAATCATACGGTGAGCAATCGGGACGTGGTAAGTCGTTCATGCCTTGGCGCAGATCTTAAAAGGCACGTTGATGAGCGCTATTGGTCTAAATTGGCGAATATTGTCGGCCCTGGCCACTTTGGGGATCAGCGAGAGAATACCAAAGTTTAGGCGAGCGATGTCTACTATCCCGCGCATAAAGCCATTGCAAACCTCGAAAATGGGTCCTCGAAGCAATGGCCAAAAGTGCTTGAACATTGCCACCAGCCACCCGTCTGGGCCCGGTGCCGTATCCGTTTTCATACTCATAAGCGCATCATCGATTTCTTTTGGGAGGAACGCAAGCCCTAGCAATTCCTTCTCACTATCCAAAACAAGCTGAGAAGGCGCCCATACACCTTCGAGAAGGCCAGCCCTCTGGTCCTCCCCAGCCCCCATCAATTGGGTGTAAAACTCGTATACGTGCTGCATAATATCCACTTGGCGCAGCAGCAGCCCCTGCTGTGATTGCAACCGCATGATCACGCACTTCCGCTTCCTACCGTTTGCGTAGGCATGGAAGTAATTAGTATTGTCGTCCCCCTTCAGTGTCCACTTAAGACCACCACAGCGTCGCCAGTACTCCTCTTCCGCGCGAAACAAAGCCTCGACTTGCCCTTCCAGAGCATAGCGGTGCGCCCACTCCTGCTCTGAGAAGGCCCTGGCATCCGCCTGGGAATCTAGATGTGCAATCTCTTCGACAAGGCTCGCGCGGACCAGCTTGTCATGACGGTCTTGGTTCGCTCCCAAACCCTTGAGGCTAGCGCGAAGGCGACCCCCTCCCGCATATCAGAACTCCATAGGCCCACATTGAGGCCCTATCTGGCGCACACAGTTCGTCCATTTGTCCCTAAAAATGGCGTCGAACCCTGGGATCTCAAACCAGCCATCTCGAAGAAGAAACGAGGGTTGCGATGGATCCGGTCCTCCCCTAAGGACAAAACTAAGGGGACGTGATCAGACCGATTCGAGTCTCGGCGATCAGCGAGCTGAGAGGGAAGAGCACCTCCCAATCGAGCGAAACAAACACTCGATCCAGCACTGACCGCACCGGAGCAAGCTGCTTGTTCGTCCATGTGTATCTAGCACCTGATCTGGCCACTTCCCTAAGGGCCATAGAGGCGATTGCGTTGTTAAACAAGGCCACCCGAGGCCAGTTGATATTATTGTTGTTTTGTCTGCACCCGAGCGGATCAAGTTGAAATCACCCCCTACCACCACCGGGGTCGCGGTTGCGGTGACCGCGTGAACCTTAGCTTGGAGTTCTCACAAGAACTCCACCGAGCGCAAGTGATCGGCAGGGCCGTAGACCTGGATCACCTCCAACTCCCGCATGGACGCATGAATGCGGATACAAGCGGCAAGAAAAAAGGTGCCCGCATCCCAGGAGAGAACCTCATAGATGGAAACACTAAAACCTAAAAGAAGGCCGCCCGAGTGGCCGGTCGCAGGGACGTGATGCCAAACGAAACGCTCCAGCGGGTCTATAGCTAACAAATCATGGTAACGGAACTCCACTTTGATCGTTTCCTACAAACCTACTACATCAATGTCCTCTTTAGCTGGGTGTGACGCCCCTCGTGGGTGAAGCCACGGATATTCCAGAACAAAGCACACATCTAGATGATACGATTGCAAAGACGGATACCCCTGGAGGATATCGCCTTGGCCAAACGCCTCACCTTGCCGCGGCAAGGAGAGGGAGGGGAGGCAACCCCTGTTGCCTGTTCCACCTCATCGGGCCGGACCACGAGTGCAGCCCCTGCCTCTGTTGCACTCTGGTCTTCATGTGTTGCAGCCGCTGCCGCCAGCGCAGCCTGTGCCACCTCCTTGGCGCGGATCAGCTCGCCCTCCCCCCCCACACACAGGAAGGGTCAACACCGCTCTCCTCCAAAACCTTACTCAAGTGATCATCAGAAAAAGAATCGAGGACCGTGAAGCGAGGGGGGGTTACCTGAGATCTCCAGGTTCTTCTGACCTTGAAGCAGTTGGGCGCGCTGAAGTGATGGCATGTTTCCCTTGGGGGTCTTGGAGGGAGAACTGGCCCGCGTTGGAGCCGCCAGCACCGCCTTGGAGCGCTTGGCCTTGGGGATGGCCGCCGTCTTGGAGGTCTCCTGGAGCAGCTATTCGTCGAGAGGTTGGGCAGTGGGGGCCGCCAGCGCCATGACCGTCTGGCGCGTGGTAGCCGGCGCCCCCAGGTGCTCCATGGGCCTGACCGCCTTGGGGCTTACCTTGCAGAACGTCGGCTTCTTAGCTTGCCGCACTGAGCCGCTCTGACTGTTGCTGCGCCCACCCGACGTCGGAGACCGTGCCGAGGGCAGCAGAGAAGCACTGGCAGACAGCACCAACGAGGTGCGGTCGGCCCCCGGCACCGCCATGTCATACGAGGTCGAGAGCCCCTTCTCCTGCGTTGGCACGAGCAGCGAGGTCACCGATCCCATGTTTGAGCCGTATTGGTTGGGGATCGACACCTCCATGCCATCGGACAGCACCAGCAGCTCCACCCCAGCCACCAGATCGCCCTACCGAGGCGGATCCGCCGCCAGGCCCGAACCCTGATGCCGAGCTTGTCCCAGGCCGCAGTATCAATGGAATCATCCTCCATACTTGCATCTTGATCCTTGTCCCGGCCCTGATCCTTGTCGTCATTGTTGTCTGGGCCCTTGCCATGGTTGGGGGAAGGGGCGGAGGGAGAGCAGGGGCCGCCTGACGAGGTTGTGCAAGCTCTGACTCTAGCTTGATGTTGAAGCCAACACCATTGAACCAAATCTGCACTGAGCCCCGCAGCTTGGCCGGGTTGCGACACGCAAAGCGCATGTGCACCAGCCCAGAGCAGATCAGGGACAACTCATCAACCACCACGGGCCTCCCAATCATCGTGGTAGCCGCCATCAGCTGATCGGTCCTCTTCTGCTTGGGCGGCAACCCCCACAGTTTGACCCATACCTCTGGCAAGGACTCGCCTTTGGGTTCGTCGAGGAGAGCGTCGCGTATGTCCACCGTAATGTTGTTGATGGAAAGGTAGAGCTTGCCGCTGCGAGTAGCCATCTGCAGCATGGTCGAGTCGGGGAACACCACCGAGTACGTGTCGTCGTCGATCTGCATCACTTGCCAGTCCCAAGCGCCTTCGAACAGGTGCGGCAGTTACACCTCCAGGAGCGCCTTTGAGAGCTTGCCCGGAGCCGCGGACAGAATGGCCATGTTGGCCCCAAGCATGCCCTGTGGCTCCTCGTCCGCGTCCTCAGCAAACTGCAGGCAGAAGAAGCCCTCCCCGGGAATGGCATGGCCCATGGTTTGGAGCAGCAAGGGCTTCCAATGGGAGGGGCAGTGGATGGAAGCATGGCCCTCTAGGCTGCAGACCACGCACAACGGCTTGAACTTGCAGGTGTTCTGGAAATGTCCGGTGCGCCCACACTTGAAATATTCCGGGCCGTCCGCCTCCTCCACTGGAATAGGTTCGGCCGCTGTGCCCTTGGAGGAGGAAGGCCCCCACCGGCAGCTGCGCGAGGGGCTGCTTGGAGGCCGCCGCCCCCATGGACTTGTGCTTCTTCTTCTGCTTGGCGTAGGGGCCGCCGACGCAGTCACTGCAGAAAGGATGGTGCATCTCCTTGCGCTTGAGCTCAAGCCCACACTTCTTGTGCTCCTCCTTCTTGCGCTCCTGCTCCTTGAGCCACCATGGTGGCGGTGGCCCCCAGCCGCCCTCCTCGCCGGCGTGCTCCGGCCCCTGCGCCTTGGCTTGCACCCACAGCTCGTGCTCCCGCTGCCTCTCCGCCGCCGGATCCAGGGGCCTTGGAGCCCATCGCCACCACCTCGGCGAAGGAGCGCACGAGAGGGGAGGGGGACGAGAGGGGAAGAGGGTGCGGGCAGATCTGCCGAAGCGCCGCACTTCCGATTTGGTGGCTGGAAACCCTAGTGAGGTGTCTAGGGTTCCCCGACGGAGCCACACCCACTTGAGTACTCACGGCGTTGGGCCTAGGCTAGGTGGTCCGACCTCCCCTCGCACCGGATGGGCCGCAACCACCTCCGGACACACAGCTGGTGGCTGGACCGGCACCAAAGCGACCGCGGTCTCAGGCCCAGGAACGCAGCCCACCAACGTAGACTGGCCCGCCAGCCCAAGGGGCACCATTGTCCCAACCCTAGGCACAGGTGCCCGCGCCTCCTCCGGCGCCGACGCAACCGTCCCCACCGCCGCCCGGAGCGGCCCCAGAGATGCCCTGAGGAGGAGCCCCTCATCCGTCTCCACGCCCGAAGGGCCACGCAGGGCAGCCCCCGACGGAGCTCCCCGCGGCGGCGCCCAGAGCTGCGTGCCTGGACCCACGCCTGCCGGGCGCGAACGCCCTCCACCACCCAGCTTTGAAGGAGCCACCGAGATCCTCCGCATGCGCCACAAAATCGCCTACGGAGCACGGCGCCCTGCTGGCCCCCACGACCGCAGCCGCGGCCATCTCCTCTGTCTCTTCGTCAGAACTCTCGCCGGCCAGAGCCCAGAACCGGCTCCCCAACCAGCCATCGGCCGACGCCTCGCGCTGGCACTGCCCCATGCGCGGCGCAGGGCGCGTCGGCCCCGCGGCCTGCCGGACCACCGACCATGCGGCCTCTCCGCCGGCGTCATCCGAGCAATGGCCGCCCGGATCTGCAGCACCCACGCCGTCGCCACCCTGGTCGCCTTGCCGTATCGGAGCAGTTGGAGCCGACTCCATCTCTAGCTTTGCCTCTTGCTTTTAAAAAGGTCCCAACTTCATATATTATTAATTCAGAGTTGCAATGAGTACGTGTGTATTCTCACGAGGAGTTTGTGCATATAATTGATGGTCGTGCGGAACCAATATAATGGAGTAGCGTGACAGCATGATGCAAATCAACCTTAATTAGTAGACGCACGAATGCACCAAATGCAATCGGAAACTGAATTAATAATAACGTCACAGGGATGGTCTCGAGATTTGCTGCCTAGAAGAGCCAGCTAGCGATGCCAAACGAATTAATACCACTAACTACCAGGGAGGGCATCATCATGCAAAGACAAGCCAGCATCCAGCTATTCGATTTTCAGATAATTAAGCATCATCCAGGTTAACTACGATATTCTGACCAGCTCATCAATGTTCAGTTGCTCTCCCCACTTCGGCAATACTCTCTCTTGCTGCAGAAGAGTATATTCAACGTCTATGGTACAGAAGTTTATGTTCCATAGTCATTTTGTGAATCATCCAAAGATTCTTGGAGAGAAGAGAGTCAAAGCAAAGAAGCAAAGCGGATACCACTAACACACGATTACCCTTGGGGTGAAGAGAGTCAACTTATGCTTCCACCAGCAAGCAAGCACCAAACACCAATCTCACTAGTTCTCCATCATTTCGTTGCATGCTCGTCGATCTCGTGAGCTTGATCTCCTGGAACTAAATTGCATGTATGTGCTCGTGCACAGCTGCAGATCGTCACTGCCAGTAGTGGCTGAGATTAGTTAGAGACATGCCAGCCAGCGTCGCAGGCTTCCATTCACAATTATAGACACACCTTGTCATGAAGATCAAGTTCATTCCATGGGAGACTAGTTAATTCTTGCAATCAGTTGGAAGTTGAGAAAAATGTGGCGCTCCCGTCTTCTTTCATCATATATAGAGGCAGAGCCGATTGTCGTTTCCATCACCAGCATTTCATCTCCTCTTCCATTTCAAAGAGAACAAACAATCTCATATCCCAATTTCCATAACCATGGATTGCCATCAACGATCTGCCAGCGTGCCTTCCAGCCCACTCTCGGATGGAACAGACGTCCAAGATCGGCTGCGGAGCCTGAAGGCGGCCATGTCTTTGCCCTCTGTGACAATCCAGATAGTGTGTGGTGCTCTGACAGAGCTCGTGAATTGAGAGGGTGCTTGGATACAAGGGACTATTTTTAGTCTGACTAAAAATAGTCTCTTTTAGAGGCTAAAGTTCCAAGCACCCCTGACTAAAGAGAGGCTAGGACTAGTCTTGAGGCTAAAATCTTTTAGTCATGAGAAACCTACTAAAATATGTATTAGCTCTCTCTCTCCTCATTTAATTCCTCTTCTTAGTTCTGGATTGGAGGGTTTGGAGGATAATAAATGCTCAATAACTAGATTTTAGTCTCTTTAGTATTTGGATCCAAGCATGGGTGAGACTAGCAAGTTTTAGTCCCACTACTTTTAGTCATGGGACTAAAACGTATCCAAGCATGCTCTGACGAGCTCACGTGCTCGACCAGCAGCAGTCAGACTCAGCAGAGGAAAGCTGTGGAGGACTAGCTTGAGCGCTCTCTCATGCTGCTAGACCTCTGCAGCTCCATGCAGGAGATCTTCACGGAGCTCAGGACGAGTGTCCAGGAGGTGCAACTATCCCTCGAGAGAGTGGATGGCGCGGCAGTCCATCTGGCCCAGATCGCAGCCGATTTGGCTATAGTTTTCCATGGCGAGAAAGGCTCGGTTTTAGAGCAGCTTGCGTCCCTCCAGGCTAAGGAGATCCTGGAGGGCCACCTTGTGGCCACTAGGGCGCGCGAGGCGGCAGCAGCTGCGGAGGCCATTTCCCCCATGCCCCAACGGGCAAGGGGTCGGGGCCTCCCCGTGGTTGACCCGGGCGAGGTCTGTGGTTGGACTCGTTCGCGTACTCCTCAGTTGCGTCGGGTCCTTAGTGCCGCTTCTACCGTTGGGTCCAGGGAGGACCCGTTAGGCGAGTGATCATGCGAGCTCTATTCTGAAACCTGCGGGCCTTTGGCCATGATGGCCGCCGCAGGCAACTCATTGAATACATGCGTGATGAATCCGTGGATGTGGTAGCTATTCAGGAAACAATGCGCACTGAGTTCTCTTTGGTGGAACTTGAGCGTCTCAATAGACACTTGTTTGCGTGGCACTGGCTACCTTCTAGTGGAGTGACCGGTCACTCTGGTGGCATCCTTCTAGGCGTGAAGGATGCCACCTTTGAGGTGGGATCCATGGATCGTGGATCCCACTTCGTTAGCATGGAGGTTTGGGAACGTGATGTGAATTTCAAGTGGGAGATAATTGTACTTTCCGGTCCGGCCGACCATAGTCGCCCGGCCTCGTTCTTGGCTGAGCTTCACGCCAAGATCTCCGCCGCAACTCGGCCGGTAGTAGTTGGAGGCGATTTCAACCTCCTCCACTATGCGGAGGAGAAGAGCAATGCACGTATCGACCTTGCTGAGATGCGTCAATTTAACGACTGGGTTGCTGGCCTAGGGCTCCTTGAATTGGACAGGGTCGGGGCGAGATTTACCTGGACTAACCGCCAGGTTTCCCCGACCCTTAGTGTGCTGGACTGGGTGTTTGTCTCCCCCGACTGGGAGCTTCGGTTCCCCTTGGCGTCCCTTCAGGCTATTACCCGTATTGGATCTGACCATGTGCCGCTTCTCTTGTCCTCTCGGCATGAGCGCCCCTGTCCTCCCCCTCGATTCCGCTTCGAGGCATTTTGGCTCCGGCAGCCTAGCTTTATAGCCGCGGTCCAGTCGCACTGGGTCTCGGCACTAGCCGAGGCGATCCCGGCAGTTCATGAAAGGGTGGGGCACTAACATTGGGAGGGACCTCCGGATTCAGAAGGCCTCCCTCCTTGAGGAAATTCAGGCCCTTGACCTCCGCGCAGACATCTCTTGGATTTCTGCAGAGGAGTGGGCTCATAGTTACGAGCTGAAAGACTCTCTCATGGAGATCTACTCCAAGGAGGAGGAATTTTGGCGACAGAGAGGCTCCATTAATTGGGTGTTGTTTGGTAATGCCAACACAGCTTACTTTCAGGTCATTGCTAATGGCCATAGGCGTCGATGCTCCATTCCCCTTTTATGGGAGGGAGGTCAGTTGTTTCAAGATCCACAGGCGAGTCGCGCGCTGGTCGACGACTTCTACAAGTCGTTGTTTGCTGGGCGTATCCGGGGAGGCCTCACCCTGGCCGACCATATTTGGTCCCCAGAACAGCAAGTCTCCCCAGCCGAAAATGCGGCCCTGCTCGCCCCATTCGATGTCGCGGAAGTGGAGACTTTCGTCAAAGCCATGAATCCTACCTCGGCCCCGGGTCCCAATGGTTTGCCGGTGTGTTTCTTCCAGGCATTTTGGCCGATGGTCAAGGAGATCATCCTGGACCTATTCCGTGAGTTCGCTAGGGGAACTCTAGACATGTCCCGGCTTAACTACGGGATCATTTCCCTGATTCCCAAAGTTCTGGGTGCTGCGGACATTAGGCAATTCCGTCCCATCACAGTCCTTAATGTGATATTCCGGATCCTAGCGACGGGCTACGCCACTAGGGCGGCCCTTATAGCTCCCCGGATCCACCATCTGAACCAGACGGCCTTCACGAAAGGCAGATATATTCTGGATGGGATTCTCGCCCTGCACGAGGTCATCCATGAGGTCAAGCGCAAACACCTTCGCGCGGTGTTCTTCAAGATTGATTTCCAGAAAGCCTATGACACCGTTCATTGGTCCTTCCTTAGGGAAGTGTTACTCAAGCGTGGCTTTGACTCCCACTGGGTTGCCCGCGTGATGCAGTTAGTGACGAGTGGTCGGACTGCGGTGAACATTAATGGGGAGATCGGGCCCTTCTTCATGACGGGCCAAGGTGTCCGGCAGGGTGACCCGATCTCCCCTTTTTTGTTCAACCTTGTGGTCGATGCTCTGGCCTCGATCCTAGACTTGGCCAAGCATGTCGGCCACATTAGGGGAATTTGTTCCCATCTAGTTCCCAATGGAGGCATGACACACCTCCAATATGCGGATGACACCATTATGATGGTGGAAGGCTCGGACGAGGATATTCAGAACCTCAAGTTCCTCCTCCTCTGTTTTCAAGAGATGTCGGGCCTCACCATTAACTTTGCCAAGAGCGAGGTGATGGTCCTTGGATACTCCCCCGCGAAAGCTCAGCGAATTGCCAATCGCTTGAATTGTCGGTTGGGATCCTTCCCGACAACCTACCTAGGCATGCCAATTAGTGACACTCGCCTACTGGAGAAGGATTTCCGCCCAATAATCGCCAAACTCCAACCCCGGATGGAGCCTTGGCAGGGGAGGGGGCTATCCAAAGCTGCTCGAGTGATTTCGATGAACCCATCCCTTATTAGCCTGTTGATGTACGTCATGGATTCTATAGTCTACATGAATCCCTGCATCACGAGGTCACCAAGCTCCTCTCCAGATTCTTCTGGGCTGGAGAGAATAATAAACAGAAATACCACATGGTGAAGTGGTCCGAGATCTATAAGCCTAAAGACCAGGGGGTTTAGGGATCATTTCGTCCAAGCGCATGAATATTGTGCTCCTCTCTAAATGGCTTTGGCGGATTCAGACAGACGAGGGTGGCCTTTGGCTGGAGATAATCCGGGCAAAATACCTCCGTGGGCAACCGCTGGCCTTTGCCTCTAGATCTGGAGGGTCCCAATTCTAGCAATCGGTCATTCGTTTGATGCCGGTATTGCGCATTAGGACCTCCATTAGTGTGGGTACTGGTTCCAGTACTCTCTTCTGGTTCGATAGGTGGGCCAGGACCCGCCCATTTGCTGAGCACTTTCATGCGCTATTCTCGATCTGCATCCGGCCTCAGCTTTCGGTTGAGGCGGCATTAGCTGACTTGGGCGCTATTGCCTTCCGCTGTACCTTCGGGGCGGTTGAGCTTGAGCAATGGGATGAATTGCTTGAGTGTATTGCCCTTCACCCCCCTTCCTCGGAGACCGACGCTGTTTCCTGGCATCTCGAGCCAAGTGGTTAGTTCTCGACTAGATCTCTCTACCAAGCTATTGTTCCTTCGCCTGGCCCGGTTTAACTATCGGTTATTTGGGAGATCAAACTCCCCTTAAAGATCCGCATTTTCCTCTAGCAATGGGTCCGTGGTCGTCTCCCCTCGGGCACAGAGGTCCGTAAATGCAATGGCCCTGGGATGGCCTGTGCTCCATCTGCTTGGTGCCGGAAGATTGTAACCATATCTTCTTCCGGTGTCCTGTAGCGCAGTTCCTCTGGAGCTGCTTCCGGGAGGTGATGAGTGGCAGTTGGTGCCATGACAACCTCCCGGACTTGTTTGGGGAGGTCTTTAGACTCCCGGCGCTTGTCGCCCGCCCACCTGGGTTGCTCTGGGTACCCTAGCATGGACCCTTTGGTGTGCCCGTAATAAACTAGTCATTGAACGTGTGATTCCTCGCCGTGTGACTGATGCAGTCTATAAATTGTGTGGTTCCCTACAGCTTTGGAGACCGCTTAGCAAGTGCCGTGACCGAGACGTCATCGACAACATCATCGCGGGTCTTCGTTCTCCAACTTCGGTGTTCGCCCCTCCTCCGCCACCTCCACCGCCACCCCTGAGCCCGATTAGTTCTTTTGCTCCTTTATTTGGGGCTTGTCTCGCTGTGCCCCCATCATGACTTTATGACTTTCTTGTACCATGTACTACTATGTTGGATGCTTGGGTTGTTGCTTTATAATACAAAGCAGGGGGAAACCCTTTTTCTTCTCAGTCTTACGCCCGCTTGTCCAGAAAGGCTCAGAGGCTGTGCAAACGGATCAGCGGCAAGGTTGCCTCTGACATGGAGGGATGCGGCGCCATCAAGATGACAGCTGAAGCGAGAGACATTGCCATCGTGATACTCAAGTCGACATTGCATCTCTTTTTGAAGCAGATTACAATATCGAAATTTTCTAGTAGGTGGTCTCTTGTATCCAAGGCATTCCAGAAGAAGAGATTTGCATGCGATGAGGGGCAGTTGCAGGAGTTGCACATCACTGATGTTGAGAGTAGACTTCAGCTCCTCTTCAGAAATTGATCCATAACAGGGTCCCTCTTCTAAAAAATCTAAGCTTGTAGAGAGATCAACTTAGTGCAACAACTCTAACCCCCTCTAATCTGTGTCCACCTTTTGGAGGATCATAGAAACAATTTTCTGATGTATTTAAGAGAAAGAATGTACAGAAAATCACTCAGTTCAAAAGCAAAACTTTTGTCCATTTCAACTTGCCAGCCTGAGTATTTAATTTTACTCATGCCCCATGGAGCCTTTCTTTTCATGCTTCGTAGAACCCACAACCAAATAATCAATCACTCAAAAATTGTAGCTATTCAATTCCAGTTTTTCAATTGATAAAAGGGTCACTTCCCACTCTCATTATATGAGTGCCCGTGGGGACTTGACTGAGTTTCACCCAAGTAAAACACAGAAAAGATCACCTGAAGGTCCAACATACCACCACAGCAGTAGGCCACCTCAAACAAAAACAGGATGTCTAAACGTCTCAATCAGGAATTAAGTTTAAGTTCTTCTTTCAGGGAAAATCTAATTCACTCAGACTAGTTTTCTACTAATGTTAAGACCTACATTAGCATTCCCAATGAAAGAACTATTTGAGCACTACTTAAGAACTAATATTAGCTGATCAACCAGAATACACCAGGAAGCAAAACTACTTGATTAAGGTTCCCACCATTTGAAGAACTATTTGAGCATGCACGTATAATGAGAACAAGCAAATCGAGTAAATTGCCGTGCGTTTCATTGCTTTTAGTAGCTTAAGACATGAGAACGTGTTAGGCCTAGTTAGGGGCACCTAATGCATTCTTAAGTTGCAAAAAGGATCACATGAGGTAGTTGACAGCCCTAGTGGAAACATGTCAGCGATGCTCACCAGACAAATACAGCATGTTGCATTGGAGATCAAAGGTTCCTCCACCACCAATCAGAAACAGCTAGCTCTTTCTCTCCACTATCTCACCAATCTCATGATCTGGATCTGGATCTGACATCAAACTGCACGCTCTTGCAGATGATTTTGAGACACATAAGTTTGGATCTGTACATTACCTTCTGTCAGGCTTGCCTACTATAAATTGGATCCTCAGGCACACTCTTCTGCCCAAGTCTGGTGATCACAAGATGATCAGAGGCCATGCGATAAAGTTGCTTCACATCTTTGATGTTCCACAGAAGTTCAAAGTCATGAGCCTTATAGTTGAAACTATCAAGAGGACTGCTGCAGATCAAAAGAGGAGTTGTGGGTATGCCCCACAGATCCAGGAGCTGATTAACTCCAAGATGGGCACTGGCACATATCTGCTGGACAAGGAGCACATGCCTATCTATCCAGACTTTGAGGACAACCAAGTGGTGATGGATGAAAATGAACCATCTTCCGTGCACGCACAAGCCAAGAAGGAGAAGGCAAAGGCTGAAAAGGCTGCAAGGATGCTAACTACTGAAGAAGCATCTTAGTATCTTCTGAAGAGCAAGCAAGATTAGCTTGGCTACCTGATTGCATCCACTCTGAGGATTGAGAAGGGGCTGGCCACCCTGACTCAAAACCAGGAGAGCCTGGAAAGGATCGTGGAGCAAAAGTTCTATGACTTGGATGTGAAGGTAACTGAGATTCAGTCTGTTGTGGAGCAACTTCAGGATGACATGCAGGAGAGGAAGGGAAAGACAACCACTGATGCATTTGCCAGAGTGCCTAGAGCTCATAGGTCAGCTGCAGTGCCAGTTCCAGACACCAGAGCCACTTCATCTGCACCAGCTATAGCTTCAGTGCCACCAGCTCCAGCACCTACTCCATCAGCTCCATCTACATCGATTGAAGCCTTCGTTCTTGGAGTTATCCGGACACCACCACCTGAAGACCAAGCCTGAGAGACGATTTAGTGCTGTGCATTTTCTAGGAACTTTTTGGTAACTTGTTGCCAAAAGGGGAGCAAAATGTATAGATCATAGGCTTTGAGAGAGAGTGTTGCTTTTTATTCTCTCTTGCTTTGGTGGTTGAACTTTATTTGCTTGTTTGAGATACTTTTTGTCTGTGTGATACTTGGATGATCATGTGTTTGATCATATGCTACCTTAATGCTTGTTGGATGACATTATCCTTTTATCCCTATATGATCTTTCACTTTGCTTGGTGATGAGTGCATGTATTTAATTATTATCATTTTGAGCGCTCCACCAAGATGTATGTGACATGGAAGAGTAACTCATGAGCCTAATTCTCTTTGCACTTGCAGTCCAAAGCAAATCATAAACTATGCACAAATTTAGGGGGAGCTCTTGCTTTTCACATACTTCTCAAAGCGACAATGTTTTTCACTCTTATTATCATTTGTCGAAGCTTTGATCTATATGTTGTCATCAATTACCAAAAAAGGGGGAGATTGAAAGTGCAACTATCCCTAGGTGGTTTTGGTAATTCCTAACAACATATAGCTCATTGAGCTATATCTATTCCAAGATTAATATTTCAGGAAAAGCTCAATGAATGGCATGGCATGGATGAGGAAAGTGGATACCTCAAAATACTAAGGACAAAAAGATTGGCTCAAGCTCAAAGCTCAAGACTCTACATTTTATATTTTAGTGATCCAAGATCACATTGAGTCTATAGGAAAAGCCAATACTATCAAGGAGGGATGAGGTGTTGCTTGATGAGGTTCTTGCTTCATAGTGCTTAGTGATATGCTCCAAATCCCTCAACTACCTTCCCACATCCACATATGACCTAAACTAAAAGTCAAACTCGGCCCCACCGATTCTTTCTATCTGGCGCCACCGAGTTCAGATGTCATAGCCACTGCCACAAACCCTAGGCAAATCGGTCTCACCGATAGGGATCTCGGTCACACCGAGATGGGGTTGTAATCTCTCTGTTTACCTTCGTAATGTTTCGGTCCTACCGAGATGAGCGATCGGTCCCACCGAGATTGCAATGTAAACTCTCTGTTTCTCTTTTGTAACATTTCGGTCCTACCGAAAATGAGCAATCGGTCCCACTGAGTTTACCTGACCAACTCTCTGGTTAGCTTATTACCAAAATCGGTCCCACCGAGTTTGTGTAATCGGTCACACCGAGATTAAGTTATGCCCTAACCCTAACCATATCGGTCCTACTGAGTTGCATCTCAGTCCCACCGAAAATCCTAATGGTCACTAGGTTTGCTAAATCGGTCCGACCGAGTTTTTCCATTCGGTCTAACCGAGATTGGTAAATTGTGTGTAACGGTTAGTTTTTGTGCGGAGGCTATATATACCCCTTCACCCACTCTTGATTCATGGAGAGAGCCATCAGAACATACCTACACTTCCAATACACATTTTCTGAGAGAGAACCACCTACTCATGTGTTGAGGCCAAGATATTCCATTCCTACCATATGAATCTTGATCTCTAGCCTTCCCCAAGTTGCTTTCCACTCAAATCTTCTTTCCACCAAATCCATATCCTGTGAGAGAGAGTTGAGTGTTGGGGAGACTATCATTTGAAGCACAAGAGCATGGAGTTCATCATCAACACACTGTTTGTTACTTCTTGGAGAGTGGTGTCTCCTAGATTGGCTAGGTGTCACTTGGGAGCCTCCGATAAAGATTGTGGAGTTGAACCAAGGAGTTTGTAAGGGCAAGGAGATCGCCTACTTCGTGAAGATCTACCGCTAGTGAGGCAAGTCCTTCGTGGGCGATGGCCATGATGGGATAGACAAGGTTGCTTCTTCGTGGACCCTTCGTGGGTGGAGCCCTCCGTGGACTCGCGTAACCGTTACCCTACGTGGGTTGAAGTCTCCATCAACGTGGATGTACGATAGCACCACCTATTGGAACCATGACAAAAACATACATGCCTCCAATTGCGTTTGAATTCTCCAAACCCTTCCCTTTACATTCTTGCAAGTTGCATGCTTTACTTTCCGCTGCTCATAGACTCTTTGCATGCTTGCTTGAATTGTGTTAAGATTGCTTGACTTGTGCTAAGATAGCTAAAATCTGCCAAAGACTAAAATTGGGAAAATGATAGATTTTTAATTGGTCAAGTAGTCTAATCACCCCCCTCTAGACATACTTTCGATCCTACAATACATCACTATGTATTATTTCCAATAATTTAGTTGTTCGCTCCATTGTTCCGGAGAATGGAGTTTTAGTCATCTTGCCCATAAGGCATGGTTTGCAAGCATCAAGTGATTCATAATCAAGTGATTCCAAAATCCCATCAACATGGAGTTTCTTCATGCGCTTTACACCAATATGACCTAAACGGCAGTGCCACAAATAAGTTGCACTATCATTATTAACTTTGCATCTTTTGGCTTCAATATTATGAATATGTGTATCATTACGATCGAGATCCAACAAACTATTTTCATTGGGTGTATGACCATCGAAGGTTTTATTCATGTAAATAGAACAACAATTATTCTTTGACTTTAAATGAATAACCATATTGCAATAAACATGATCAAATCATATTCATGCTCAACGTAAACGCCAAATAACATTTATTTAGGTTTAACAGTAATCCCGAAAGTATAGGGAGTGTGTGACGATGATCATATCAATCTTAGAACCACTTCCAACACACATCGTCACTTCACCCTTAACTAGTCTCTGTTCATTCTGCAACTCCCGTTTTGAGTTACTACTCTTAGTAACTGAACCAGTATCAAATACCGAGGGGTTGCTATAAACACTAGTAGAGTACACATCAATAACATGTATATCAAATATAGCATTTTTCACTTTGCCATCCTTCTTATCCGCCAAATACTTGGTGCAGTTCCGCTTCCAGTGACCAGTCGCTTTGCAGTAGAAGCACTTAGTCTCAGGCGTAGGTCCAGACTTGGGCTTCTTCACTTGAGCATCAACTTGCTTGCCGTTCTTCTTGAAGTTCCCCTTCTTTCCCTTTGCCCTTTTCTTGAAACTAGTGGTTTTGTTAATCATCAACACTTGATGCTCTTTCTACCTTCATCGATTTCATCATCATGAAAAGCTCGGGAATCGTTTTCGTCATCCCTTGCATACTATAGTTCATCACGAAGTTTTACTAACTTGGTGATGGTGACTAGAGAATTCTGTCAATCACTATTTTATCTGGAAGATTAACTCCCACTTGATTCAAGTGATTGTAGTACCCAGACAATCTAAGCACATGCTCACTGCTTGAGCTATTCTCCTCCATCTTTTAGCTATAAAACTTGTTGGAGACTTCATATCTCTCAACTCGGGTATTTGCTTGAAATATTAACTTCAACTCCTGGAACATCTCATATGATCCATGACGTTCAAAACGTCGTTGAAGTCCCGATTATAAGCTGTTAACCATGGTGCACTAAACTATCAAGTAGTCATCATATTGAGCTAGCCAAACGTTCATAACGTCTGCATCTGCTCCTGCAATAGGTCTGTCACCTAGCGGTGCATCAAGGACATAATTCTTCTGTGCAGCAATGAGGATAATCCTCAGATCACGGATCCAATCCGCATCATTGGTACTAACATATTTCAACTTAGTTTTCTCTAGGAACATATCAACAATAAAATAGAGGAGCTAAACGCGAGCTATTGATCTACAACATAGATATGCTAATACTACCAGGACTAAGTTCATGATAAATTAAAGTTCAATTAATCATATTACTTAAGAACTCCCACTTAGATAGATATCCCTCTAATCATCTAAGTGATCATGTGATCCAAATCAACTAAACCATAACCGATCATCACGTGAAATGGAGTAGTTTTCAATGGTGCACATCACTATGTTGATCATATCTACTATATGATTCACGCTCGACCTTTCGGTCTCAGTGTTCCGAGGCCATATCTGCATATGCTAGGCTCGTAAAGTTTAACTCGAGTATTTCTACGTGTGCAAAATTGGCTTGCACCCGTTGTAGATGGACGTAGAGCTTATCACACCCGATCATCACGTGGTGTCTGGGGACGACGAACTTTGGCAATGGCGCATACTCAGGGAGAACACTTTTATCTTGAAATTTAGTGAGAGATCATCTTATAATGCTACCGTCATAAATAAGCAAAGTAATATGTATAAAAGATAAACATCACATGCAATCAAAATATGTGACATGATATGTCCATCATCATCTTGTGCCTTTGATCTCTATCTCCAAAGCATCATCATGATCTCCATCGTCACCGGCATGACACCATGATCTCCATCATCTTGATCTATATCAATGTGTCATCACATGGTCGTCTCGCCAACTATTGCTCTTGCAACTATTGCTATCGCATAACGATAAAGTAAAGCAATTATTTGGCACTTGCATCTTATGCAATAAAGAGACAACCATAAGGCCTCTGCCAATTGCTGATAACTTCACCAAAACGTGATCATCTCATACAACAACTTATATCTTATCACGTCTTGACCATATCACATCACAACATGCCCTGCAAAAACAAGTTAGACGTCCTCTACTTTGTTGTTGCAAGTTTTATGCGGCTGCTACGGGTTGAGCAAGAACCGTTCTTACCTACGCATCAAAACCACAACGATAGTTTGTCAAGTTGGTGATGTTTTAACCTTCACAAGGACCGGGCGTAGCCACACTCGGTTCAACTAAAGTTGGAGAAACCGTCACCCGCCAGCCGCCTGTGTGCAAAGCACGTTGGTAGAACCAGTCTCGCGTAAGCGTACGCGTAATATCGGTCTGGGCCGCTTCATCCAACAATACCGCCGAACCAAAGTATGACATGCTGGTAAGCAGTATGACTTGTATCGCCCACAACTCACTTGTGTTCTACTCGTGCATATAACATCTACGCATAAAACCTCGCTCGGATAACACTGTTGGGTAACGTAGTAATTTCAAAATTTTCCTACGCACACGCAAGATCATGGTGATGCATAGCAACAAGAGGGGAGAGTGTTGTCCACGTACCCTCGTAGACCAAAAGCAGAAGCGTTAGCACAACGTGGTTGATGTACTCGTACATCTTCACGATCCGACCGATCAAGTACCGAACGTACGACACCTCCGAGTTCAGCACATGTTCAGCCCGATGACGTCCCTCGAACTCCGATCCAGCCGAGTGTTGAGGGAGAGTTTCTTCAGCACGACAGCGTGGTGACGATGATGATGTTCTACCGACGGAAGGCTTTGCCTAAGCACCGCTACAGTATTATCGAGGTGGACTATGGTGGAGGGGGGCACCACACACGGCTAAAAGATCAAACGATCAATTGTTGTGTCTCTAGGGTGCCCTCTTCCCCCGTATATAAAGGAGCAAGGGGGGAGGTGCGGCCGGCCAGGAGGGGCGCGCCAGGAGGAGTCCTACTCCTACCGGGAGTAGGACTCCCTCCCTTTTCCTTGTTGGATTAGGGGAAGGAGGTGGAGGAGAAGAAGGAAAGGGGGGCGCCCCCCCTCTCCTTGTCCTATTCAGACTAGGGGAAGGGGCGTGCAGCCCTTGCCTTGGCCGCCTCTCCTCTTCTCCACTAAGGCCCACTATGGCCCATTAACCCCCGGGGGTTCCGGTAACCCCTCCGGTACTCAGGTAAAATCCTGATTTCACTCAGAACACTTCCGATATCCAAATATAGGCTTCCAATATATCATTCTTCATGTCTCGACCATTTCGAGACTCCTCGTCATGTCCGTGATCATATCCGGGACTCCAAACAACCTTCGGTACATCAAAACATATAAACTCATAATATAACTGTCATTGGAACATTAAGCGTGCGGACCCTACCGGTTCGAGAACTATGTAGACATGACCGAGACACGTCTCCGGTAAATAACCAATAGTGGAACCTGGATGCTCATATTGGCCCCCACGTATTCTATGAAGATCTTTATCGTTCAGACCGCATAACAGCATACATTGTTCCCTTTGTCATCGGTATGTTACTTGCCCGAGATTCGATCGTCGGTATCTCAATACCTAGTTCAATCTCGTTACCGGCAAGTCTCTTTACTCATTATGTAATACATCATCCCGCAACTAACTCATTAGTTGCAATGCTTGCAAGGCTTAAGTGATGTGTATTACCGAGTGGGCCCAGAGATACCTCTCCGACAATCGGAGTGACAAATCCTAATATCGAAATACGCCAACCCAACAAGTACCTTCGGAGACACCTGTAGAGCACCTTTATAATCACCCAGTTACGTTGTGACGTTTGGTAGCACACAAAGTGTTCCTCCGGTAAACGGGAGTTGCATAATCTCATAGTCATAGGAACATGTATATGTCATGAAGAAAGTAGTAGCAACAAATTAAACGATCATTGTGCTAAGCTAACGGAATGGGTCAAGTCAATCACATCATTCTCCTAATGATGTGATCCCGTTAATCAAATGACAACTCATGCCTATGGTTAGGAAACTTAAGCATCTTTGATTAACGAGCTAGTCAAGTAGAGGCATACTAGTGACACCATGTTTGTCTATGTATTCACACATGTATTATGTTTCCGGTTAATACAATTCTAGCATGAATAATAAACATTTATCATGAAATAAGGAAATGAATAATAACTTTATTATTGCCTCTAGGGCATATTTCCTTCACTACGCCTAAGCACTATGACGCTATGAGGAGTAAACTGTGGAGGGGAGCACCGCACACGGCTAAGAGAATAACTATTGTGCTTTGGGGTGCCCCCTGCCCCCGTTGATGACCCACAAGTATAGGGGATCTATCGTAGTCCCTTCGATAAGTAAGAGTGTCGAACCCAAAGAGGAGCGGAAGGAAATGATAAGCGGTTTTCAGCAAGGTATTCTCTGCAAGTACTGAAATAAGTGGTAATAGATAGTTTCGTGATAAGATAGGTTGTAACGAGCAACAAGTAACAAAAGTAAATAAAGTGCAGCAAGATGGCCCAATCCTTTTGTAGCAAAGGACAAGCCGGAACAAACTCTTATAATAGGAAAATCGCTCCCGAGGACACATGGGAATATCGTCAAGCTAGTTTTCATCACGTTCATATGATTCGTGTTCGATACTTTGATAATTTGATATGTGGGTGGACCGGTGCTTGGGTGCTGTTCTTACTTGAACAAGCATCCCACTTATGATTAACCTCTATTGCAAGCATCCACAACTACAACAAAAGTATTAAGGGTAACCTAACCATAGCATGAAACATATGGATCCAAATCAGCCCCTTACGATGCAACGCATAAACTAGGGTTTAAGCTTTTGTCACTCTAGCAACCCATCATCTACTTATTACTTCCCAATTCCTTCCTCTAGGCCCAAATAATGGTGAAGTGTTATGTAGTCGACGCTCACATAACACCACTAGAGGCTAGACAACATACATCTTATCAAAATATCAAACGAATACCAAATTCACATGACTACTCATAGCAAGACTTCTCCCTTGTCCTCAGGAACGAACGTAATTACTCACAAAGCATATTCATGTTCATAATCAGAGGGGTAATAATATGCATATAGGATAGGAACATATGATCTTCCACCAATTAAACTAACTAGCATCAACTACAAAGAGTAATCAACACTACTAGCAACCTACTAGCACCAATCCCGGACTTTGAGACAAGAATTGGATACAAGAGATGAACTAGGGTTTGGAGATGAGATGGTGCTGGTGAAGATGTTGATGGAGATTGCCCTCTCCCGATGAGAGGAGCGTTGGTGATGGCGATGGTGATGATTTCCCCCTCTCGGAGGGAAGTTTCCCCGGCAGAACAGCTCTGCCGAAGCTCTAGATTGGATCCGCCAAGGTTCCGCCTCGTGGCGGCTGAGTCTCATCCTGAAAAGTTCCTCCTTATTTTTTTCTCATTGAAAGACCTCATATAGGAGAAGATGGGCATCAGAGAGCCACCAGGGGGCCCACGAGGTAGGGGGCGCGCCCTGGGGGGGCGCCCCCACCCTCTTGAGCATGGTGTGGGCCCCCTGGCGTTCATCTTTGGCGTGGATTTTTCTTTCTTTCTTTTAAGACGTTCCATGGAGTTTAAGGACTTTTGGAGTTGCGCAGAATAGGTCTCTAATATTTGCTCCTTTTCCAAACCAGAATTCCAGCTGCCGGCATTCTCCCTCCTTATGTAAACCTTGTAAAATAAGAGAAAATAGCCATAAGTATTGTGACATAAAGTGAAATAACAGTCCATAATGCGATAAATATCGATATAAAAGCATGATGCAAAATGGACGTATCAACTCCCCCAAGCTTAGACCTCGCTTGTCCTCAAGTGAAAAGCCGATAACAATAAATATGTCCTCATGTTTAGAGGTAGAGGCATCGATAAAAATAAAATACGGACATGAAGGCATCATGATTATTCTCATAACAGCAACATATATAGATTTTGTCATATGATTACTTATGTTCAAGTGATGATCTATTCGCAATGCAAAAGTATAAATCATAAGCCTTATTGGGCTCCGACAAACTATAATCTCAGTCATTGAGGCAATTGCAATTTATCATAACATCGGAAAGAGTCTATGTCAGAGCTAAAGAGCAAGTCCACATACTCAACTATCATTTAGTCCTCCATAATTGCTAACACTCACGCGATACTTGTGGTTACGGAGTTTCAATCGGACATAGAGAAAGATAGGGGCTTATAATTTTGCCCCACAACCTTTTACCTCAAGGGTAATGTCAACAATAATGGTTCATGCTCCCCTACATCCAATTAGATATATATATCATGTTCTTTCCAACATGCTGAGCTTGCCAAAGGATAAAATGAAAAAGAAAAGGTGAAGATCACCATGACTCTAGCACAAGGTAGAAGATAATAATAAAGGATAGGCCCTTCACAGAGGGAAGCAGAGGTTGCCATGCACTTTTATGGTCGGATATATAAAATCTCAATGTGAAAGAACGTCACTTTATATTGCCCCTTGTGATATGAACCTTTATTATGCAGTCCGTCACTTTTATTACTTCCACATCACAAGATCGTATAAAGCTTATTTCTCCCACACCAATCAATCATACATATTTAGAGCAATTTTTATTGCTTTGCACTGATGACAACTTACTTGAAGGATCTTACTCAATCCATAGGTAGATATGGTGGACTCTCATGGCAAAACTGGTTTAAGGGTATTTGGAAGCACAAGTAGTATTTCTACTTGGTGTTGAGAATTTGGCTAGCATGAGGGGGAAAGGCAAGCTCAACAAGTTAGAGGATCCGTGAGAACATACTTTATCTCAGATATAAGAAATACATAACTCATTACGTTGTCTTCCTTGTCCAACATCAACTCTTTAGCATGTCATATTTTAATGAGTGCTCCCAATCATAAAAGATGTCAATGATAACATATCTATATGTGAAAACCTCTCTTTCCTTATTACTTCCTATTAATTGCAACAATGACCAAAGCTATGTCTGCCAACTCCCAACAACTTTTAATCATCATACTCTTTCTATGTGAAGCCATTACTCTCAATAAGATCAATATGAACTTTTTTGTTTCTTCTTATTCTTTTTCTCTTTTCTTTTATTCACCCAAGATCATGGCAAAATAATTAAGCCCTTGACTCAACACTAATCTTTATTATATATAGCTCACGGACTCGATTACATAGAGAGATCATAAAGCAAAACTCAAAACTAGATCATGCCATAAACTTTATTCTACTAGATCAAGATACTACTAATAGGATTGAACTAAGAAAAATGGTAAAGATAAGAGTTGTGATTGTGATACGATACCGGGGCACCTCCCCCAAGCTTGGCAGTTGCCAAGAGGGGAGTGCCCATACCCATGTGATCATGTCTCCTTCTTTGTTGTTGGTGTAATATTCTTGGCGATTATTCCTCTCAGGATACGGTTCTCCTCCTCGAGCTTATTGACTTGCTGCTTGAGGTCCATTATTTCCTTACGAAGCTTTCCTGTGACAGCTAAAGCTCCTTGCACCCAAGGGTGTTGCATAGCTGCGGGAGAACAAGTGACACTCCTCTTCATATTTTCATAAGTAAGAAATCTAACATTAGAAGGGATAACCGAGTTTGGAATAACTGAGCTCTGTAGTTCCCCCATCGTGAACCCAGCTTGGAGGCGAGAGGTGACTTCTTGATCCTCCATAGCATCTACTCTCATCAAGTCAGCCTCCATCTCCTCCTCCGTTGCTGGCCCAAAGTGGTCAGCATCACTGTTTGCCCTTGGTTCCGGTGCCAGATTAGATACCCGGCTCACCCCAATTAACTCTTGAGAAGACATCTTGCTCTAATCTGCAGCAGCAACAGCTCGAAAACAAAAACAGAGGAAATTTGCGTGATACGGGAGTCAAAATAACCGGGAGATTATATAATGAATTTTTACCGACCAAAATACGTAATGTGCAAGAAAACAGAGTCCGGAAAGCACTCGAGGTGCTCACGAGATAGGGGGCGCGCCTAGGGGGTAGGGTGCGCCCACCACCCTCGTGGGGCCCTCGTGTCCTTCCCGGACTGCTACTTATTTTTCTATTTTTTTAATATTTTAAAACGGAGAAATATTGCCTTAAAAATTGTTTTGGAGTCGGTTTACTTACCGTATCACATACCTATTCCTTCTCGGAGTCTGAAACGTTCCGGAAAGTGTCCCTTATGTATTCCTCTGGGGTTACGGTTTCAATAATATTGGTTTCAACATTTATGGGATTACCTGAGATATAATGTTTGATTCTTTGACCGTTTACCACCTTCGGATTTCTGCCCTCGAAGTTGTTGATTTTTATGGCACCGGAATGATAGACCTCTTCGATAACATAGGGGCCTTCCCATTTAGAGAGAAGTTTTCTTGCAAAAAATCTTAAACGAGAGTTGTATAGCAATACATAATCACCTACATTAAACTCACGCTTCTGTATCCTTTTGTCATGCCATCTTTTAACTTTTTCTTTAAACAACTTGGCATTTTCATAAGCTTGGGTTCTCCATTCATCAAGTGAGCTAATATCAAATAACCTCTTTTCACCGGCAAGTTTAAAATCATAGTTAAGCTCTTTAATAGCCCAATATGCCTTGTGTTCTAGTTCGAGAGGTAAGTGACATGCTTTTCCATAGACCATTTTATACGGAGACATACCCATAGGATTTTTGTATGCAGTTCTATAAGCCCATAATGCATCATCAAGTTTCTTAGACCAATTCTTTCTAGACCTATTAACAGTCTTTTGCAAAATTAATTTGAGCTCTCTATTGCTCAACTCTACTTGACCACTAGACTGTGGGTGATAAGGAGATGCAATTCTATGATTAACATCATATTTAGCAAGCATTTTACAGAAAGCACCATGAATAAAGTGTGAACCACCATCAGTCATTAAATATCTAGGGGACTCCAAACCTCGGAAAAATAACTTCTTTAAGCATTTTAATAGAAGTGTTATGATCAACACTACTAGTTGGAATAGCTTCTACCCACTTAGTAACGTAATCAACAGCAACTAGAATATGTGTGTATCCATTAGAGGCAGGAAAAGGTCCCATATAATCAAAACCCCAAACATCAAACGGTTCAATAACAAGTGAATAATTCATAGGCATTTCTTGACGTCTACTAATATTACCAATTCTTTGACATTCATCACAAGACAAGACAAACTTACGGGCATCCTTGAAGAGAGTAGGCCAATAAAAACCAGATTGCAATACCTTATGTGCAGTTCTATCTCCAGCGTGGTGTCCTCCATAAGACTCGGAATGACACTTGCATAGGATCTGTTCCTGTTCATGCTCAGGTACACAACGCCTAATAACACCATCTACTCCTTCCTTATAAATATGTGGGTTATCCCAAAAGTAATGTTTTAAATCATAAAAGAACTTTTTCTTTTGCTGGTATGTGAAGCTAGGTGGTATAAATTTAGCAACAATATAATTAGCGTAATGAACATACCATGGAGTACTACGAGAAGTACTTATAAAATTTAATTATTCATCAGGAAAGTCATCATTAATAGGTAGTGGGTCATCAAGAACATTTTCTGACCTAGACAAGTTGTCTGCAACGGGGTTCTCAGCTCCCTTTCTATCAACAATATTCAAATCAAATTCTTGTAGCAAGAGAACCCATCTAATAAGTCTAGGTTTAGCATCTTTCTTTTCCATAAGATATTTAATAGCAGCGTGATCAGTGTGAATAGTTACTTTAGAATCAACAATATAAGATCTGAACTTATCACAAGCAAATACAAATGCTAAGAGTTCTTTTTCAGTAGTAGCATAATTTCTTTGAGCATTGTCTAGAGTCTTACTAGCATAATGAATAACATTTAATTTCTTATCAACTCTTCACCCTAGAATAGCACCTACAGCATAATCACTAGCATCACACATAATTTCAAAGGGTAGGTTCCAATCAGGTGGCTGAACAATAGGTGCAGAGACTAATG
This sequence comes from Triticum aestivum, assembly GCF_018294505.1. Lineage (NCBI taxonomy): Eukaryota > Viridiplantae > Streptophyta > Magnoliopsida > Poales > Poaceae > Triticum > Triticum aestivum. The sequence continues at coordinate 292,363,319 of NC_057812.1, forward strand.
CTTTCTTAAGTATTTCAAATGCTTCTACACAATCATCATCAAAGACAAATGGTATATCTTTCTGCAATAAATTAGTCAGAGGCCGAGAAATTTTTGGGAAGTCCTTAATGAACCTCCTATAAAATCCAGCGTGACCAAGGAAACTTCTTATGCCTTTGATGTCCTTGGGACACGGCATCTTTTCAATAGCATCAACCTTGGCTTTATCAACTTCAATACCTCTTTCAGAAACTTTGTGCCCCAAGACAATACCTTCATTAACCATAAAGTAGCACTTTTCCCAATTCAAGACAAGATTAGTTTCTTCACATCTCTGCAAAACTCGATCAAGATTGCTGAAGCAATCATCAAAAGAGGAACCATAGACGGAAAAGTCGTCCATGAAAACCTCACAAATCTTTTCACAAAAGTCAGAGAATATAGCCATCATGCATCTTTGAAAGGTAGCAGGTGCATTACATAAACCAAAAGGCATATGTCTATAAGCAAAAGTACCAAAAGGGCATGTAAAAGTAGTCTTTGATTGATCTCTAGCCGACACAGGTATTTGAGAGAAACCAGAATAACCATCTAGAAAGCAATAGTGTGTATGTTTGCATAATCTTTCTAGAATTTGATCAATAAAAGGTAAGGGGTAATGATCTTTCTTAGTAGCTTTATTTAATTTGCGGAAATCAATTACCATCCTATAACCTGTGATAATTCTTTGTGGAATCAATTCATCTTTATCATTAGGAACAACAGTAATACCTCCCTTCTTAGGGACACAATGGACATGACTTACCCACTCACTATCAGCAACGGGATAGATTATACCTGCCTCCAGAAGCTTTAGTATTTCTTTTCTTACCACTTCTTTCATTTTAGGATTCACACGTCGTTGAGGATCACGAACTGGTTTAGCATCTGCTTCCAAATTTATTTTATGTTGACATAGAGTGGGACTAATGCTCTTAAGATCATCAAGAGTATATCCAATAGCGGCACGGTGCTTCTTCAGAGTTTTCAATAATCTTTCTTCTTCATGCTCTGAAAGGTTAGCACTAATAATAACAGGATATATCTTCTTTTCATCAAGATAAGCATATTTAAGATTATCAGGCAAGGGTTTGAGCTCAAACATGGGATCACCCTTGGGTGGAGGAGGATCCCCTAAAATTTCAACAGGCAAGTTGTGATGCAGAATAGGTTCCTGTTTAAAGAATACTTCATCTATTTCCCTTCTTTCATTCATGAACATATCATTTTCATGGTCTAGCAAATAATGTTCTAAAGGATCACTAGGAGGTACGGCAATAGAAGCAAGACCAATAATTTCATCCTTACTAGGTAATTCTTCCTCACGATGTTGTTTACTAAATTTAGAGAAATTAAACTCATGAACCATATCATCCAAACCAACAATAACAATATTCTTAGTGTAGTCTATGGTAGCATTGACAGTATTTAAGAAGGGTCTATTTGGACAAAAGCTATCTTGCGGAGAAGTAAGAACAAGAAAATCAGCAGGATATTGTAACATCCCAAAATTCTAAATTTTAGAATGTTATATTAAATAGATAGATTTGATTGATTGTTTGATTAATTGACTGAAAGTGAGTGGAATTCGAAACTTTTGAAAGTTAAATGAGAGGGAATAAAAGGACTTTCCCAAACTTTCATCTTGCTTTTATGATCTCCATGAATTCAAATCCTTTTCAAACACAAACCCTGGAGAGAAGATGACATGACTTCTTCCATTTATTTAAATGAAATGGGGTGTTTGAAAATATTTGAATTTCATTTGGGAAAATATTTCTAATTCTGAAACTTTATGCAACTCAATGATTTTCACGAGAGAAGATAAAATGACTTCTTCAAATTATATGAAATATGAGTTGGGAGTTTAAAGGGATCAAAATTTAAAATCCTTTTGAAATTATTTTCGATTTGGAGTTATTTGGGTTTTATTCAAATTATTTTTATCCAAAAATAAAATATAAATAAAATAGGGTAACATGATTCCCTACATCAGAAAATTGGAGAGAAATAAATTTGAATTAATTTTGGTATTTTTATAATGATTTTTATTGGATTTTATTAGACCAGTAGCACTCTTTGAATTATCTGAATTTGTGTGTATTTTATTTAATGCTAGGAAAATTTTCAGCTCGTAGAAAATCTTTTTCTAAAAATTTTGATATATAATATGCCTATATAAAGTTTTATTTTTATTTTCATTTTTCAGTTTATCGCTTTCTGTTAAAAAAATAACAAATCTGCGCGCGCGCCTGAAACTAAATGTCCCCGCGTGCATATCATAGTACTAGCGGGCGCCCCATATTTTCTTTTTCTTTATCCTAAGTGGGCCAGGCCCAGCCAGCCTTTTCTTTCCAGATTTTCTTTTCTTTCTTCCTTTGAAAAAAAATAAACTGCCGCGTCAGTGTACGTGCGCGGCCGGGCCGAACTTTTAGGCCATGCGATCTTTTTTAAATTTCATCTACGTACGTATAAATTTAGTCTCACATTGACTAGCCTTTAACCCCTAAGCCTCTTTTCCATCAGTAAATATAGACCCATAAAGCCTCCAAAAATCATCTGATTTGAGTTAAATCAATATTTTGGTTTGACTAGATTCTTTAAAGAAAAATATTTTTTTCCTCTCCGGAGCGACTTTTGGGAATTGTCTTCTCTCTCCGAAGTCATCTTTTCTCTGCCTTATAAAGGTATCTTTCTTTGTTTTTCTATACTTCCGTAGTTTATTATTTCTAGACTAATACGATAGAATAATTAGATTACCAATTAGTCTACGTATTTATATATTTGACTTTAGCCGTAGCTATTTTTCTTCCATAAAACAGCTTGGTCCCGATTTTTCCAATAGCCATAACTTTTCACTCGTTTATTCAAATTAGATGAAACCAGCGCCTATAGCTTCGTCTCGATTTCACCTATCCAGTGAACCTGTCACATCAACTTTTTGAAATTTTCAAATTTTGAATTTTGTTCAGATTCATATTCAAACTTCTTTTGAACATAACTTGAGTTTCGTAAATCCGATTTAGTTGATTCTTTTTGCAAATCAAAGCTCTTGACCTAAACTTTGTGATAAGGCCAAATTCACTTAATTTTGATACTGTTAGAAATTGTTTTATGTTGCAAGAGTTATTTGCTTGGTTTTGACGTTTTCTGATTTGTCTTCTTCGTTCTTCCCGATCTTTTGAGTGATTGCTTATGTGTGGTTACTATTGCTTGCTTACGATAGATTGACCGGAGTGTGACGAGTAGAACTGTCAAGAGTTTTGAGTGCGAATCATCTACATCAACATTGCAGGCAAGTTCACACTTTGATCGTACCCCTTTATCACCCAGTTTTTATGCATTAGTTCCAATCCTCAAACATTGCATGGTTAGGATGTCATTTACATGTGGGTTGGGAAGTAGCTGATGAGGTAGAACCTATTGCCCTGTTACATTCAAACCCTTGGGAGTTACTTATATGAATTGCTTATACTGCTATGCTATGCTCGTAGACGTGGTTTGGGTGAGTGAAATCCATGAGAGATGTGAGATTGTTAATTAATGGTTCAACTTAAGGTGGCAACTTAAATACACATCTGGGTGGATTGAGGCACCCGGAGTACCCAGTGTTGCCTATATGTTTGGAAATCTCGGAGTACCCATGTCATCTTCCTATGGACTGCCACCCAGGCTCAAAGGGATCATAAGACTATTCATGCTAGAAACTTCCGTGTGCAGCCACAAGCTATTATGGGCTCTAGAATAGTTGAGTAAGTTACGTGAAGCTCTTGAAGAGGTGGATCGGCAGGTAGAGGGTTGTAGGTTTGGTACGGTCTTCCCGGAGTAGAGAGTTAATGTTTCTGAAAGACTGTGTCTCGGTCATCCGTTTCTCAAACACCATGTAGTGCGAGAAATCCAACGGAGGCGATCGAGTCTTGTGGGGAAAAGTGCGCAAACCTTTGCAGAGTGTACAAACTAATCATGATTAGCCGTGTCCCTGGTTATGGACAATCTTGAGTCTCTGGTACTTGGATTATCCTATTGATCTCATCATGTTACTTAAATAATTTGTTGGGTTATTGATGTTTATTTGGGATTGAGTTGGAGGAACCTTCTCAATATTTCAACCAACTTTGTAGTTAAATAAAATATATTCCTTTGCAGTAAGGGAAAATTGTCTTTTCGCAAAAACTATAACCATAGAGCTTTTCCACTAGCCAAATATGCATGTAGTGATAGCATTTATTCATCATTCTCCTATGGTGTGAATTTGCCAATACATTCAATGTACTGACCTTTGTGGCTGGAACGTCTCATGTTGCAGGACTTCTTACGACGAGTAAGTGATACGTTAGGGTTACAATTTCTACACTTAACTTTGCCGTTGGTGTTGATTGGAATCCACAACCTTTGTTACTTCCGCTATTTGGATTGAGGTAATAGTATTTACGTTATTTTATACATATGATTTACCTCTGTTATAAATCCTCGAGTACTGTGTGTGTCAGCATACCGATCCAGGGATGACACATAAGCACAGAGACTTGACCATCTGAGGTCGGGTCGCTACAAGATGGTATCAGAACACATGTTGATTGTAGGACGTGACCCTAGACATTGGCAAGCCCATAGGAAAGATTTTTCTCTACAACTTCATTTTCAAAAAGATCTTTTCCTCTCTTCTCTTCTAAGCTTATTCAAATATTCCATTTTAGTGAGACTATACCCCTTTCCTCTTTTGACCACATGAAGATTCAACTAATGAGACCACTCCAATGAGTACAAGATATTGGACAACTAAGACCATTTTGGAATGAAGAAGATTTTACCGTGTAATTGGAAAACTACAACGGTTGAAGACTCCAAAGACTAGGGGAATTTGAAGGCCCTGTAGAATTTTTTCAGATTTGTATGACCTAGGAAGGCACCCCTTATGGAACTTGGCAGACCATTGAAGATGTCAATACCCGAGATCAATGTGTATCGGAGAAAGACCGGAACATGGAGCATGAGAACTCAAAGTTTTGTCAAGAAAACCCTAAGGCAGGAGATATCAACTATGGAAGACAGCTCATGGCAATGACAAGGACAGAAACACGGTTATTCGTGATGTCATCGCCACTGATACTATGGTCACCGAGCTGAGCTAAGCATGCATTTCTTCGGAATGATTGGATGGTAGAAGGCTGATGGAGCACCTAACAGTAAGATGAAGTTTTAACCTTAGCTGGTGTATCGCCAGAATCTGGAGTAGTACATCAAGAATTTTAAGATGGAGCTCCAGGAAGCCGTATTAGACAAGGAAGCATTTCGTGAAGAACTCTGGAACCAGAAGCTGAAAGTAGCCAAGCTGGAGGAGCTACAACCTCGAGATACCGGAGATTTGTCAGGAACTGAAGGACAATAGGACCATGGCTCATGCCAAGGATGTTGAAACCCAGAAGTTTGGAACGCAACTCCAGAATATTAAAGGACGTCACGAGAGACTTCGCGTCAACAGAGATGATCTGGCAAAAGAACTTGAAGAGGACAAGCACGATCGAAAGAAGCCATCGAAGACATGAACAAGACTTGAAGAGTTTGGCAATTTTGAAGATTTATTGACCTTTAGAAGACCAAACCCCTGTTATACCTACGTTAGATGCGACATTGGTGAGCTGTCATTTGTTTGATGTTTTTCCCGACAGCCACAAATCTGCCTTTTCAAAACTATTGCTTCTATTGTGTGCATCCCCCTTTGTCTCTCTCATCTCACCCCAAACCCATGGACCCAATAGAGGATGAATGGAGATGAACTCATGTTTCCCTAGACCGATAAGTCAATTGGAGACGGACCGATGGATTCAGAACATGGAGGATCACATGAAGAATAACCCTATAGTCAGAAAGGATATGACCCAGCATGCTCTTCAGTGCTTTGAAAGAGGTGCTGCTACTTGGTGGAGGATGTACCAAACCATCAATGGATGGCAAGGAGTAACCACTTGGAAAGAATTTAAGTTGACTTTGCCAAAGTTTCGGTTTGTGTCCCAGAAGTTGAAGCCTTATGGAAAGGATATGAAGAAACCTTGTGCATGCAAGATTTGTGGAGAAATAGGACACACCCATAAAGAACACAAGGATGAATGCCCTAATTGTGAAGGAAGTCACCCAGTTGAAGAATGCCCAACTAGGCAGATTACTTGTTTCTTGTGTGAAGGGACTAGCCACTATCCTACTCAGTGTCACATTTACCCCATGGTACGAAGAACCGTACAGTAGAAGAAAGAAGTAAAGAAAGGAGCCCTTATGGAAATTTTAGAAGAACCCGTGATGAAGGAAGATGTGGAGGACACACCTAAAGAGGACCCGAGTAAACCCTGCACTAAGTCTTGCTATTCATGTGGAGAAGAAGGACACATCTCCCAAAATTGTTTGAATGGGGATCTAGTAGAATTCCCGACGGAGGAAGTAGAGTATGACCCACAAGAAATAGAATCCATGATTGGAACGGAAAAGTCCAGAAGAGAAGTAGATTGGATACCAGAAGGACCTGAGTCATATCACCTATTACAGGTGCAAGGAGTCAGGGCACTACCTCAGCAGTTGCCCAAAAAGGAAGCCTCGAGACTTGCCAGAAGTAATATGTTTTCGTTGTAATAGAGCAGGGCACTTTGCCAGAGAATGCCCAAGGAGAAGGAAACTTGTGCTAGATAGTTGATTTTGCAACAAAAGAAATGGAGAAGTAGAAGTGAGAACATTTTCTTTTATATTGAGGTGTTGAGTTGAGACATGTAATGGAAAAGCGAGAGATTGTAATCAATTGAGAGTGAATAAAGTTAGCATCGTTGGTACTGATATGGATTTTATGAGTTGTTACTCTATGAAGAAGGATTTTGACCATTTCTGAGGATATGAGAAATATGGTCAATGGAAGATTTGTGCATTTTAAGGGTGGTAGTACCCTGTAAGAACCCTTGACCCCTGGAAAAGATAAGGATACTCCACTGAGTGGATTTCGGACAAAATGAATATGAGTTTTGTCTCGATATGTGTGATGCCCCAAGAGTATGTGGGATGAAGTTGGAGACCGTCTGTTGTTTGGACCAAATGTGATCAAGGAGACAGAAGAGAATGTTAAGTTGATTCGAGATAGACTAAAGGTAGCCTAGTCTAGGCAGAAGAGTTATGCAGACTCAAAAACTCAAGAAGGTAGTCTATGAGATTGGAGACAAAGCATGTCTTCGCCCCCTCTGCGAGGAGTTAAACAATTTGTAGTTAAGGGAAATTTAGCCCTGAGATTTGTAGGACCATACCGTGTTTTGGAGCGTACGGGAGAAGTGGCCAACAAGTTGGAGTCACCCGAAGGACTGTCAGGAGTTCATGATGTGTTTCACGTTTCCTAGTTGAAGAAGTGCCATGCAAAGATGGCCAATATTCCCCTGTAAGGATGCTTGACCCTGGAAAGGATAATGATGTTCCACAAAGTGGAGTATGGACTCCATAAGTATAAGTTTATATCTCGGTATGTGGGATATCCCATGAGGATGAAGAGATAAATTACTATTGGATATAAAGGAGGTATGATGTCGGAAATATGGATCCATGGAAACTCCATGATGAGTCTGAGTAATCATGTCCTAGTTTGGTGCTAATAGAAGGAAGGAAGACAGTACAAGTGGATGGATTTAAGAATACTAGGAAGCTGGAAGTTGGAATAGTGATCAGTTGCTCGATGATAAGTCCAAGGACTATAAGTGATGAGATGGGCCGTAACCCACATGCCCCAGGACCTGCCAAGAGGCAAGCACAATCTTGCTGAAGGAAAAACCCTAGAAGAAGTTACAATTTTATCGACAAATGATCTTATAGGAGTTACGCAAAACCTGAGAGTTGTGAAGGAACGATAGATGTTTGTTTGGCTTGCAGAATCTATGGATTTATCCAAACTTGGTTCGTCGACAAGAGAAATTATGCAATGCTTGTGAGGATGACCGAGTGTTAGAATGCGAGATTCACTAAACCATATACAGGGTAATGATTTGGGTGCGGGATGGATTGATCACCATATCGACTTACTCTTATTATTCGCCTTGCTACGTGGGATGGTAAATCTGAGTGACTTACCTATAGTAGAGAGACGACGATCAAAACCTTGTTTAAACCCTAGAATGGTATAGCAAATTTTAGTGGTCAAAAAATGGTATAGCAATTTTCCCTAGTACAAGGCAGCTTTTGCCAACCGTAGGTTATACGGTGAGGATCAACCAGACCCATTTCCTGCAGGAGAAACCGTAAATTGTTGACCACCATGAGATATCGATAGTTGATTAGTATTGGCGCCAGACCCGTCAGCTAAGAAGACCCAGTCTCGGAATAACCTTACCAAGATGAAAGTACAGAATAATTGAGGAAAAGGTTATGCCACTACTAGAAGAGCCCAGAGAAGGAATTATCCTGAAGATCTGAGAAGACCGACACTGTTAACAATATGGATGAAGTATATGAGTTTTGATGGAACCGTAACCATGCTTCTAAGGGTGTTAGCACCCCAGACCCCCCTCCAGCGACAATTGATGGATTTTGAGAAGACCCCGACCCTAACCTATTTCTTTCTAGCCTCTCCGACTCTCGAGGACGAGATTCATTTTAAGGGTGGTAGGTTTGTAACATCCCAAAATTCTAAATTTTGGAATGTTATATTAAATAGATAGATTTGATTGATTGTTTGATTGATTGACTGAAAGTGAGTGAAATTCGAAACTTTTGAAAGTTAAATGAGAGGGAATAAAAGGACTTTCCCAAACTTTCATCTTGCTTTTATGATCTCCATGAATTCAAATTCTTTTCAAACACAAACCCTGGAGAGAAGATGACATGACTTCTTCCATTTATTTAAATGAAATGGGGTGTTTGAAAATATTTGAATTTCATTTGGGAAAATATTTCCAATTCTGAAACTTTATGCAACTCAATGATTTTCACGAGAGAAGATAAAATGACTTCTTCAAATTATATGAAATATGAGTTGGGAGTTTAAAAGGATCAAAATTTAAGATCCTTTTGAAATTATTTTCAATTTGGAGTTATTTGGGTTTTATTCAAATTATTTTTCTCCAAAAATAAAATATATAGAAAATAGGGTAACATGATTCCCTACATCTAAAAATTGGAGAGAAATAAATTTGAATTAATTTTGGTATTTTTATAATGATTTTTATTGGATTTTATTAGACGAGTAGCACTCTTTGAATTATCTGAATTTGTGTGTATTTTATTTAATGCTAGGAAAATGTTCAGCTTGTAGAAAATCTTTTTCTGAAAATTTTGATATATAACATGCCTATATAAACTTTTATTTTTATTTTCATTTTTCAGTTTATCGCTTTCTGTTAAAAAAACAAATAACAAATCTGCACGCGCACCTGAAACTAAATGTCGCCACGTGCGCATCATAGTACTAGCGGGCGCCCCATCTTTTCTTTTTCTTTATCCTAAGTGGGCCAGGCCCACCCAGCCTTTTCTTTCCAGATTTTCTTTTTTTTTCTTCCGCGCCAGTGTACGCGCGCGGCCGGGCCGAACTTTTGGCCTATGCGATCTTTTTCAAATTTCATTCGCGTACGTATAGATTAGTCCCACATTGCCTAGCCTTTGACCTCTAAGCCTCTTTTCTATCAATAAATATAGACCCATAGATCCTCCAAAAATCATCTGATTCGGGTTAAATCAATATTTTAGTTTTACTAGATTCTTTAAAGAAAAATATTTTCTTCTCTCCGGAGCGACTTTTGGGAATTGTCTCCTCTCTTCGAAGTCATCTTTTCTCTGCCTTATAAAGGTATTTTTATTTGTTTTTTATACTTTCGTAGTTTATTATTTCTAGACTAATACGATAGAATAATTAGATTGCCAATTAGTCTACGTATTTATACATTAGACTTTAGCCATAGCTATTTTTCTTCAATAAAACAGTTTGGCCCTGATTTTTTAAATAGCCATAACTTTTCACTCGTTTATCCAAATTAGATGAAACCAGCGCCTGTAGCTTTGTCTCGTTTTCACCTTTCCAGTGAACCTGTCACATCAACTTTTTGAAATTTTCAAATTTCAAATTTTGTTCAGATTCATATTCAAACTTCTTTTGAACATAACTTGAGTTTCGTAAATCCAATTTAGTTGATTCTTTTTGCAAATCGAAGCTCTTGACCTAAGATTTCTGATAAGGCTAAATTCACTTAATTTTGGTACTGTTAGAAATTGTTTTATGTTGCAAGAGTTATTTGCTTGGTTTTGACGTTTTCTGAATTGTCTTCTTTGTTCTTCCCGATTTTTTGAGTGATTGTTTATGTGTGGTTACTATTGCTTGCTTACAATAAATTGACCGGAGTGTGACGAGTAGAACTGTCAAGAGTTTTGAGTGCGAATCATCTACATCAACATTGCAGGCAAGTTCACACTTTGGTCATACCCCTTTATCACCCAGTTTCTATGCATTAGTTCCAATCGTCAAACATTGGATGGTTAGGATGTCATTAACATGTGGGTTGGGAAGTAGCTGATGAGGAAGAACCTATTGCCCTATTACATTGAAACCCTTGGGAGTTACTTATACGAATTTCTTATACTGCTATGCTATGCTCGTAGACGTGGTTTGGGTGAGTGAAATCCATGACAGATGTGAGATTGTTAATTAATGGTTCAATTTAAGGTGGCAATTTAAATACACATATGAGTGGATTGAGGCACCTGGAGTACCCTGTATTTTTGGAAATCTCAGAGTACCCGTGTGATCTTCCTATGGACCGCCACCTAGGCTCAAAGGGATCATAAGACTATTCATGCTAGAAAATTCCGTGTGCAGCCAAAAGCTATTATGGGCTCTAGCATAGTTGAGTAAGTTACGTGAAGCTCTTGAAGAGGTGGATCAGCAGGTAGAGGGTTGTAGGTTTGGTATGGTCTGCCCGGAGTAGAGAGTTAATGTTTCTTGAAGACTGTGTCTTGGTCATCCGTTTCTCAAACACCATGTAGTGCGAGAAATCCAACGGAGGCGATCGAGTCTTGTGGGGAAAAGTGCGCAAACCTCTGTAGAGTGTACAAACTAATCATGATTAGCCCTGTCCCCGGTTATGGACAATCTTGAGTCTCTGGTACTTGGATTATCCTATTGATCTCATCATGTTACTTAAATAATTTGTTGGGTTATTGATGTTAATTTGGGATTGAGTTGGAGGGACCTTCTCAATATTTCAACCAACTTTGTAGTTAAATAAAATATATTCCTTTGCAGTAGGGGAAAATTGGCTTTTTGCAAAAACTATAACCATAGAGCTTTTCCACCAGCCAAATATGCATGTAGTGATAGCCTTTATTCATCATTCTCCTATGGTGTGAATTTGCCAGTACATTCAATGTACTGACCTTTGTGGCTGGAACGTCTCATGTTGCAGGACTTCTTATGACGAGTAAGTGATACGTTAGGGTTACGATTTCTACACTCAACTTTGCCGTTGGTGTTGATGGGAATCCACAACCTTTGTTACTTCCGCTATTTGGATTGAGGTAATAGTATTTACGTTATTTTATACATGTGATTTACTTCTGTTATAAATCCTTGAGTATTGTGTGTGTCAGCATACCGATCCAGGGATGACACGTAAGCACAGAGACTTGATCGTCTGAGGTCGGGTCGCTACAGATATTTAGTTTTCCCACACAAGACTTCAACATCTCTAACAATTCCAATTGGTGCAATAGTATCTCTATTAGCAAGTCTAATAGTAACATCAATATCTTCTAACTCAACAGGTGCAATTTCATTCTTAATTTCTTCGTATAAAGCATGCGGTATAACACTAGCACTAGCACCCATATCACATAAGCCATGATAACAATGATCTCCTATTTTAACAGAAATAACAGGCACGCCTACCACAGGTCTATGTTTATCCTTATCACAAGGTTTAGCAATTCTAGCAGTTTCACCTTCGAACTGAATAACATGGCCATCAATATTATCAGACAAGAGATCTTTAACAATAGCAATATTAGGTTCTACTTTAACTTGCTCAAGAGGTGTATAAGTTCTAATATTGCTTTTACGAACAACAGTTGAAGCTTTAGCATGATCCTTTATTCTAACAGGGAAATGTGGTTTCTCAATGTAAGAAGTAGGAACAATAGGATCATTATAAGTGACAGTCTTTTCTTCAACTTTAATAGGTGCAGCTACTTTTACTTCTATGGGAGGATGATATTTAAACCACTTCTCCTTAGGGAGATCAACATAAGTAGCAAAAGATTCACAGAAAGAGGCTACTATCTCAGAGTCAAGTCCATATTTAGTGCTAAACTTACGAAAAATATCAGTGTCCATAAAAGATTTAACACAATCAAACTTAGGTGTCATACCTAACTCCTTACCTTCATCGAGGTCCCAATCTTCAGAGTTGCGTTTAATTCTATCCAATAAATTCCATCTGAATTCAATAGTCTTCATCATAAAAGAGCCAGCACAAGAAGTATCGAGCATGGTGCGATTGTTTTCAGAAAGCCGAGCATAGAAACTTTGCATAATTATTTCTCTCGAGACCTCATGATTGGGGCATGAATATAACATTGATTTAAGCCTCCCCCAAGCTTGAGCGATGCTTTCTCCTTCACGAGGCCAGAAATTATATATATAATTGCGATCACGATGAACAAGATGCATAGGGTAATACTTTTGATGAAATTCCAGCTTCAATCTTTTATAGTCCCACGATCTCATATCATCACATAGCCTATACCATATCAACGCGTCTCCCTTCAAAGATAAAGGGAAGACCTTCTTCTTAGCAACATTATCGGGTATACCTGCAAGCTTAAATAATCCACAAACTTCATCCACATATATTAAGTACTCATCAGGATGCTTTGTTCCATCTTCTGTAAAAGGATTAGCTAGCAGTTTTTCTATCATACCCGAAGGATACTCGTAAGGAATTTCATTTTCAATAGGTTCAGTAGGTTGAGGAGCAACTCTTTGCTCTACTGGACGGGGTGAAGATACCCCGAACAAGCTATAACTCAGAGAATTACTTTCCATAGTAACAAGTTATAACGCCCTCGATGCAGCTATATCTCCCACGTGTCGAAGCACGACTTAGAGGCATAACCGCATTGAAAGCAATGTCGCAAGTGAGGTAATCTTCACACAACCCATGTAATACATAAGGAAAGAGATACATAGTTGGCTTACAATCGCCACTTCGCACAATTACATGAATAAAGCATTACATCATCCAAATACCCTCATGGTCCGACTACGGTACCAAAATAAAAGATCAACCCCAACATGCGACATGGTCCCGATCGCCCCAACTGGGCACCACTACTGATCATCAGGGAAAGGCACATAGTAACGGCGTGAGTCTTCGTCGAACTCCCACTTGAGCTCAAGCACATCATCTGGAACGGAGTCATCGGGCCCTGCATCTGGTTTGGAAGTAATCTGTGAGCCACGGGGACTCAGCAATCTCGCACCCTCGCGATCAAGACTATTTAAGCTTATAGGTAAGACAAGGTAATATGTGGAGCTGCTGCAAGCGACTAACATATATGGTGGCTAACATGTTCGCAGAAGAGAGCGAGAAGAGAATGCAAAGCACGAACGAGTAACTGTAGAACAACCTACGGCAGACATTACTCCAACACCATGTTCACTTCCGGGATTCCGCCGAGAAGAGACCATCACGGTAACACACACCGTTGATTCATTTTAATTAAGTTAAGGTTCAAGTTATCTACAACCGGACATTAACAAAATCCCATCTGCCCATAACCGCGGACACGGCTTTCGAAAGTTCAAATCCCTGCAGGGGAGTCCCAACTTAGCCCATGACAAGCTCTCATGGTCAACGAAGGATATACCTTCTCCCGAGACATTCCGATCAGACTCGGTATCCCGGTTCTACAAGACAACTTCGACAAGTTAAAACAAATCCAGCAACACCGCCCGAATGTGCCGACAAATCTCGATAGGAGCTGCACATATCTCGTTCTCAGGGCACACTTAGATTGTCTAAACTTCCGATAGGCCAGCCCAGAGTTGCCCCTGGTGGCCACCGGCGGCTGACGAGGTGGACCAACACTCAGAGGAGCACTAGCCCGGGGGGGTTTAAAAAATAAGATGACCCTTGGGCTCCAGAAACCCAAGGGAAAAGAGGCTAGGTGGAAAATGGTAAAACCAAGGTTGGGCATTGCTGGAAGAGTTTTATTCAAGGCGAACTGTCAAGGGGTTCCCATTATCACCCAACTGCGTAAGGAACGCAAAATCCGGGAACATAACACCGATAGGACGAGAACTAGGGCGGCAAGAGTGGAACAAAACACTAGGCAAAAAGGCCGAGCCTTCCACCCTTTACCAAGTATATAGATGCATTAAGATAACAAGGTAATATAATGATATCCCAACAAGAAAATAATGTTCCAACAAGGAACAATCTCCAATCTTCACCTGCACCTAGCAACGCTATAAGAGGGGCTGAGCAAAGCGGTAACATAGCCAATCAACGGTTTGCTAGGACATGGTGGGTTAGAGGTTTGACATGGCAATTTGGGGGCATGATAAGCATGTGGTAGGCATCGTAGCATAGGCATAGCAATAGAGCGAGCATCTAGCAAAGCAAAGATAGAAGTGATTTCGAGGGTATGATCATCTTGCCTGAAATCCCGCAAGGAAAAAGAGACGAGTCCATGAAGAAAACAAACGGGCATAGTCGAACAGGTCCTCACAAACGCGACGTTATCGGAACCAACCCGAAGAAGCAACACCGGAAAGGAGCAAACAATCATGGTAAACAACCACCACATAGACATGGCATGATGCACAACCAAGTATGATGCATGTCCGGTTTAATGAGGCATGGCATGGCAAAAAGCACAAACAACCCTACAAATTAAGTGGAGCTCAATATGCAACTCCGTTGCATATTGACGAAACACCACATTCAAGTTATTTAGTTCGATCTCGTTTATGTACCCAACAATAATAAATGTTGTTGAACATGGCAAGAGGGTGAAGCAAAGTAAAACTACCTATTTAGTCAAGTTTAAATGAGGCCGGAAGCAACGAACAACAATTCCGGTAAATCCCCATATGCATATATTAGGTTTGGTACTGTTCTGCCCTAAACCATATTTTAGAGTTATTAAACATGCAAAGTGAGTACACCATGTTAAACTAGGCAAAATTCTACCCCATTTATATATAAAGTTTATTACAAACTGAGTTACGATTATTTAGTTATGAATTAAACCATTTTAGCATATTCATAGAGCAAAATTTAAACAAACATCATTTTAAACATTTTAAACATAGATGAAAAAGGCATATTATGAAACTACACAAAAGTCTAAGCAACTTTCATATTAAGTTTGTTTTAATCCGATGTACGGTTATTAAGTTATTATATGCATGAAGATGGAGGGGTTTTCTGCAAAACTGGAAACTCTGGATTAAATAGACAAATTCGCAGAACAGGAAAAAAACTATACTGGGCTGAATCTAAGGAGAGGCCCAGTAAGGCAATAGGCGCAACATAACTATCAAACGCACATGCACATAATAGCGGAGGGGCTGGGCTATGCTCACATCGGGCCATGGGCCGAAAGTGGAGAAGCAGTTGGGCCGGTTGTGGTGATGAGAAGACGTTGATGGGCCTCGGTGCCCTCGTGGCCCAGGCGTGGGGACGATACAGGGGCATGGTCAACGAAGGCTCGAGGCAGGGGCATCTCCCTCCTGCTCGTTTGCAGAAGTAGAGGCGCGGCAGGGAGCCTGCAGCGGCGCGAGGCTGTGATGGCGCTGAAGTGGGCGCACAGAACGGAGGGAGGTGCAGCGAGATGGACTCTTCAGGCAGCGGGCAGCGGCGAGGATCCACCGGATCTGACGAGGGGAGCTTGTTCCTGACGGCGGGAGTCGAACAGGACGACGGTGACTTAGCTCCTAGTAGCTCCCATGCGACAGCGGTGCCGTCCTCCGGTGACCACGCAGCAGCGGTCATCGGAACCAGGAGGTGGGCGAGCTCGGAGGCCTTCGCGCTCCACGGTTCCTGCAGGTCGAGAGAGAGGGGCGCGTGAAGGAAGGAGGAAGTGGAGCAGGGGAAGAAGAAAGAAGACAGAGGCGTGGCGCTGGTGACCTACTGGTCGCCGACGGTTGTTTGGGCCGCAGCGACGAGGTGCTCGGGGGGTGCGGGGTGCACGGCGGCACAAGGGGGAGCTCGGCGCCAACGGCTTCGGGAACGAGGCAGAGGAGGTGGCTTAGGGATCGGGCGCGTGAGACAGTGGTCGAGGAGCTCGGGGCCCTCCTAGTCCAGATCGAGAGAGACACGAGATCGAGGGAATCAGGAGCAGCTCTGAAATTGAGGAGAAGGTGGGGATCGAGAGGTGGTGTCTGGTTGGTGCGAAGGGGAACCCGAGGTGGGAGAAATACAGTGGCGGCGGCGGAGGATCCCTAGAAATTAGGGATTTGTCTGATTTGGGTAGGGGTAGGACTATATATATATATATATATATATATATATATATATATATATATGTATATGGAAAAGAAGGGAGTTGGATCATCCGATCAAAATCCAACGGTTGAGAATAGATAGGCTAGGAAAGTCTAAATAAGAAACAAAGACGTTTTGTAGATGTTTGGGGATGATTCGAACACAATGATGGCGACAGTCCGGGTCGGGTCCGGGACAGATTTCGGACGCGCGCGGGAGGAGGTCCGCGGACTGACGAGAGAGGTAGTGCAGAAGGCAAAGGTCTGAGAAGAGAGAAGAGGAGAGGCCCGGCGACTGTTTCCGGAGACCGAAAACGTCCGACGTTTGATCGGCTATATTGCCGCTATAGTTATTCGTTGGGGCGTCAAATGAACTTCGAGTGCGACGAAAATTGACAGGCGGCCTACTAACAACATAACAACACCGCATGCCAACTTTCAACCCAATCTGAGAACATTTTCCGGCCACTTATAAAATAATATTTCGGACGTGCCGCGGGCGCGTGCAAGCATGTCTGGGCTCAGAACGGGCAATAGAGGGAACTGGGGGAACCCGGACGGATGCAGGTTTTGAAAACATGATGATGCGATGCACATGATGACATGATGAAATGAAACACGCAAGCAAATGACTTGGCAATAGCAGCGAATAACTCGAAGACACCTGGCACATCAGTCTCGGGGCGTCACAACACTCCAACACTACGAGAGGATCTCGTCCCGAGATCTAGAATGGCACTGGAGGGAAAAACGAAAGAGAAAGAGAAGAGGTAAAACTAAGTTGCTTCTTCGACAAATGAGTGAGACCAAAGAGCCTTGAAAGGTTAAGCCATTTCCGAGAATAGAATAAACGGAGATGAACGAAGTTGAAGACACTCCTTTATGAAAGAGGAAAAGAAAGAACAACTTCGGGCAGCACTCTGATTGAAAAGAAATGGAATTGAATAAGAACTTGATAAGATGAGAAGATACTTGATGAAATCAAAAAACACTGCCTCCGTAACTATTGAATGAATGGAACAAGGGGTAAGAAAGATCTCGGACAGCACTCCGGTTTAAAAGAGATGAAAAACTTGATAAAATGAAAGAGCTTGAGCAAAGGGACACAATACTCCGGTTAAAAGGATAAGCACGATCGAAACATGGTCCCGACAAAGCGAGAAGATGGGTTGAGGAGAGCAACATCACAATGCGTTTGGAACGGAGGAATAGAAGATAGATAATTGAAATAGGAGAAATGAGGAGAAAATGCCAACTTCTGCCAAAAAGAGCTTGAGAAGGCATCCTTAGGAGAAGGGTCGAATGGAGTTGTTGGAAAACCAACAACAAAAAGAATAAGCTTGATATGGTCTTATGGAATACATGTCAAATTATGAGGTGACAAACTACCACTCACGGGAAAATAATTGGATTGGTATGACCGATGAGACGAGAGAATTATTTCACCGGGAGGATAGATGAAGATCTTGGATCATATATTATCACCATTAATAGAAAAATCCTTAGGGAAAGATTTAGGTGAAATATAACCCAAGATAACTCAAATGACGAGATTGATGGATTTAAAATATCTCATTCTTAACAATATGTGAATCATGAAGCATGAACTCAAATTATCAAGAATGACTTTATACCACCTCCAATGATACAGAAGAAAGAATTGCACTCCAGATTGCAAGATGAAGAAAACTTGAGCTTCTTAGAAAAGAATGTCGATGAACACTTCAAGAAGGAATTAAATCCTTGATGAACCCATCATGAAGAACCTTCATGAAGAACTACGGTAACAAAAGGATAACGAAAAGAAAGAGAAGTTAAAAACATGAGGTGAAACCTTGTGATGATTTAGGTGGATCCTCGCTACGAGATAAAAGAGAGATCTTGAAACTCCTAGAAAATAAAAGATGAAACAATTTTAATCAAGAAGTTGATGAGTCTCCGGAATAGGGAATTAATCACTTGGGTGAATCAAGAATAAGAATTACGTTATGTGTATCCTTCACCAATTTAAATTGATGACAAGCAACGGATTTGACATACTACTTATTCCCATAGAAAGGACTAAGATAGATATTGCGCAAACTTGAAGAATTTGCATGATCAACTGCGTGTTTGCATTGGTAGCGGCCATCACAGCTTGCCATGCATCCGGAGGAGGGGGTGGTGGTGGCGGATCAGGCTTCGGAGTCGTGCGCGCTGGAGGAGCCATCCTGAAGAGGTTGACATCCATTAGCACATTGATAGACAAAAATTGAAGCTGAATCCAACGGGTAGAAATTGCAACATATAGTCTTCACATCCGAACAAAACGAACGAATGCATTCCAATTGAAATGGTCACATATCCATAAATTGAGAAGCCACTTAGAATTTAGGTAGAGGAATAAAATCAACAAGGTACGGAGCAAGAACGAGTACTCGGTAAGGATCACCCAATCTCAAACCAAATATCCGTGGAAGAAGAACTAGAGCTACAAGAATTCCCACATATGAAACTCCCGAGCCTTTCCGGTTATGCAATCAGGTGTTGGGGATACAGGAGAAGCATAATATCTCACCCAAATCTAGCAAATCCTACATCCAGTTGTATCCATCCTTCAACACATAACCGAGAAAAACTTCGGAAATCGTCTACCTCAACCTTCGAAAAGCATCCGTTATACAAGTTATGGTAATACTCCCGAACTCCCGCCCCAGTACTGGGTGGCGTCGAGGTTATCTCACCAACAACTGCATAAAAGAGATTTTTGATGTCGGTGAACTAAACTCAGGTATTCTAGAACTGCAACGATAAAATTGTGACGACAACACCTCGGAGATCAACTCCCCGGGACACTGCCACAACCCCTAAATGACAGGAGGCACCAAGAACAATGTTCTCGTCACAAAACCATCGGAACGATTCCAAGATACCCGCGTGATCCCAAATTTTTTAGTGAAATTTGAGAAGAGAAGAGTCAAAACTCTATGTCAGGATGCCTTACCAAAGCGATGAAGGGACTGGGGAGTAAAAAGAATTCCTAAACTCTCCGATATATAATTCCTAAATGACTCAAAACATTTTTTTCTAGACTCAACTCGTCAGCTAATTCGATCAAGCAGTGGGGGCTCCTAAGGTCGGGGAAGGCTCTGATTACCAACTTATAACGCCCTTGATGCGGCTATATCTCCCACGTGTCGAAGCACGACTTAGAGGCATAACCGCATTGAACG
This sequence comes from Triticum aestivum, assembly GCF_018294505.1. Taxonomy (NCBI): domain Eukaryota; kingdom Viridiplantae; phylum Streptophyta; class Magnoliopsida; order Poales; family Poaceae; genus Triticum; species Triticum aestivum. The sequence continues at coordinate 292,383,041 of NC_057812.1, forward strand.
TAATGTTGCAAGTGAGGTAATCTTCACACAACCCATGTAATACATAAGGAAAGAGATACATAGTTGGCTTACAATCGCCACTTCACACAATTACATGAATAAAGCATTACATCATCCAAATACCCTCATGGTCCGACTACGGTACCAAAATAAAAGATCAACCCCAACATGCGACATGGTCCTGATCGCCCCAACTGGGCACCACTACTGATCATCAGGGAAAGACACATAGTAACGGCGTGAGTCTTCGTCGAACTCCCACTTGAGCTCAAGTGCATAATCTGGAACGGAGTCATCGGGCCCTGCATCTGGTTTGGAAGTAATCTGTGAGCCACGGGGACTCAGCAATCTCGCACCCTCGCGATCAAGACTATTTAAGCTTATAGGTAAGACAAGGTAATATGTGGAGCTGCTGCAAGAGACTAGCATATATGGTGGCTAACCTGTTCGCAAAAGAGAGCGAGAAGAGAAGGCAAAGCACGAACGAGTAACTATAGAACAACCTACAGCAGACATTACTCCAACACCGTGTTCACTTCCTGGACTCCGCCGAGAAGAGACCATCACGGTAACACACACCGTTGTTTCATTTTAATTAAGTTAAGATTCAAGTTATCTACAACCGGACATTAACAAATTCCCATCTGCCCATAACCGCGGGCACGTCTTTCGAAAGTTCAAATCCCTGCAGGGGAGTCCCAACTTAGCCCATGACAAGCTCTCACGGTCAACGAAGGATATACCTTCTCCCGAGACATTCCAATTAGACTCGGTATCCCGGTTCTACAAGACAACTTCGACAAGTTAAAACAAATCCAGCAACACCGCCTGAATGTGCTGACAAATCCTGATAGGAGCTGCACATATCTTGTTCTCAGGGCACACTCAGATTGTCTAAACTTCTGGTAGGCCAGCCCAGAGTTGCCCCTGGTGGCCACCGACGGCTGACGAGGTGGACCAACACTCAGAGGAGCACTGGCCCTGGGGGGTTTAAAAAATAAGATGACCTTTGGGCTCCGGAAACCCAAGGGAAAAGAGGCTAGGTGGCAAATGGTAAAACCAAGGTTGGGCATTGCTGGAAGAGTTTTATTCAAGGCGAACTGTCAAGGGGTTCCCATTATCACCCAACTGCGTAAGGAACGAAATCCGGGAACATAACACCGATATGATGGGAACTAGGGCGGCAAGAGTGGAACAAAACACTAGGCAAAAAGGCCGACCTTCCACCCTTTACCAAGTATATAGATGCATTAAGATAACAAGGTAATATAATGATATCCCAATATGAAAATAATGTTCCAACAAGGAACGATCTCCAATCTTCACCTGCAACTAGCAACGCTATAAGAGGGGCTGAGCAAAGCGGTAACATAGCCAATCAACAGTTTGCTAGGACATGGTGGGTTAGAGGTTTGACATGGCAATTTGGGGGGCATGATAAGCATGTGGTAGGCATCATAGCATAGGCATAGCAAAAGAGCGAGCATCTAGCAAAGCAAAGATAGAAGTGATTTCGAGGGTATGATCATCTTGCCTGAAATCCCGCAAGGAAGAAGAAACGAGTCCATGAAGAAGACAAATGGGCATAGTCGAACGGGTCCTCACAAACGCGACGTTATCGGAACCAACCCAAAGAAGCAACACCGGAAAGGAGCAAACAATCATGGTAAACAACCACCACATAGACATGGAATGATGCACAACCAAGTATGATGCATGTCCGGTTTAATGAGGCATGTCATGGCAAAAAGCACAAACAACCCTACAAATTAAGTTGAGCTCAATATGCAACTCCGTTGCATATTGACGAAACACCACATTCAAGTTATTTAGTTCGATCTCGTTTATGTACCCAACAATATTAAATGTTGTTAAACATGGCAAGAGGGTGAAGCAAAGTAGAACTACCTATTTAGTCAAGTTTAAATGAGGCCGGAAGCAACGAACAACAATTCCGGTAAATCCCCATATGCATATATTATGTTTGGTACTGTTCTGCCCTAAACCATATTTTAGAGTTATTAAACATGCAAAGTGAGTACACCATGTTAAACTAGGCAAAATTCTACCCCATTTACATATAAAGTTTATTACAAACCGAGTTACGGTTATTTAGTTATGAATTAAAGCATTTTAGCATATTCATAGAGAAAAATTTAGACAAACATCATTTTAAACATTTTAAACATAGATGAAAAAGGCATATTATGAAACTACACAAAATTCTAAGCAACTTTCATATTAAGTTTGTTTTAATCCGATGTACGGTTATTAAGTTATTATATGCATGAAGATGGAGGGGTTTTCTGCAAAACTGGAAACTCTAGATTAAATAGACAAATTCGCAGAACAGGAAAAAAACTATACTGGGCTGAATCTAAGGAGAGGCCCAGTAAGGCAATAGGCGCAACATAACTATCAAACGCACATGCACATAATAGCGGAGGGGCTGGGCTATGCTCACATCGGGCCATGGGCCGAAAGTGGAGAAGCAGTTGGGCCGGTTGTGGTGATGAGAAGACGTTGATGGGCCTCGGTGCCCTCGTGGCCCAGGCGTGGGGACGATACAGGGGCATGGTCAACAAAGGCTCGAGGCATGGGCATTTCCCTCCTGCTCGTCTGCAGAAGTAGAGGCGCGACAGGGAGCCTGCAGCGGCGCGAGGCTGCGATGGCGCTGGAGTGGGCGCACGGAACGGAGGGAGGTGCGGCGAGATGGACTCTTCAAGCAGCGGACGGCGGCGAGGATCCACCGGATCTGACGAGGGGAGCTTGTTCCTGATGGCGGGAGTCGAACAGGACGACGGTGACTCAGCTCCTAGTAGCTCCCATGCGACAGCGGCGCCGTCCTCCGGTGACCCCGCAGCAGCGGTCGTTGGAACCAGGAGGTGGGCGAGCTCGGAGGCCTTCGCGCGCCACGGTTCCTGCAGGTCGAGAGAGAGGGGCGCATGAAGGAAGGAGGAAGTGGAGCAGGGGAAGAAGAAAGAAGACAGAGGCATGGCGCTGGTGACCTGCTGGTCGCCGGCGGTTGTTTGGGCCACAACGACGAGGTGCTCGGGGGCTGCATGGTGCACGGCGGTGCAAGGGGGAGCTCGACGCCAACGGCTTCGGGAACGAGGCAGAGGAGGCGGCTCGGGGATCGGGCGCGCGAGACAGTGGTCGAGGAGCTCGGGGCCCTCCTAGTCCAGATCGAGAGAGACACGAGATCGAGGGAATCAGGAGTAGCGCTGAAATTGAGGAGAAGGTGGGGATCGAGAGGTGGTGTCTGGTTGGTGCGAAGGGGAACCCGAGGTGGGAGAAAGACAGTGGCGGCGGCAGAGGATCCCAGAAATTAGGGATTTGTCTGATTTGGGTAGGGGTAGGACTATATATATATATATATATATATATATATATATATATATATATATATATATATATATATGGAAAAGAAGGGAGTTGGATCATTCGATCAAAATCTGACGGTCAAGAATAGATAGGCTAGGAAAGTCTAAATAAGAAACGGAGACGTTTTGTAGATGTTTGGGGATGATCCGGACACAACGATGGCGACAGTCTGGGTCGGGTCCGGGACAGATTTTGAACGCGCGCGGGAGGAGGTCCGCGGGCTGATGAGAGAGGTAGTGCAAAAGGCAAAGGTGTGAGAAGAGAGAAGAGGAGAGGCCCGGCGACTGTTTCCGGAGACCGAAAACGTCTGACGTTTGACCGGCTATATTGCCGCTATAGTTATTCGTTGGGGCGTCAAATGAACTCCTAATGCGACGAAAATTGATAGGTGGCCAACTAACAACATAACAACACCGCATGCCAACTTTCAACCCAATCCGAGAACATTTTCCAGCCACTTATAAAATAATATTTCGGACGTGCCGCGGGCGCGTGCAAGCGTGTCTGGGCTCAGAACGGGCAACGGAGGGAACTGGGGGAACCCGGACGGATGCAGGTTTTGAAAACATGATGATGCGATGCACATGATGACATGATGAAATGCAACACGCAATAAAATGACCTGGCAACAACAACAAATAACTCGAAGACACCTGG